>NC_133975.1:97600896-98345896 GCF_047716275.1 Strix uralensis | reverse complement strand
GGAAACAGCTTCACAGTAGAGGAGGAATGAACTACATGGCCTTTCTGCTGAGGTGGTATGCAATGTCTGCTTAATGAGAGCCTACAGCCTTCTTACCCTAAGTCTATGCCTAAACAATTCTGTACCTTGTAAGCTCCATGATTCACTAATTACTTTAAACTTAGCCACCTAAGCATATAAGTAACACTTATAATTTAAAGATTCAATTAAAAAGTCAGCCTGAAACTCTAGCCTACTGTCTAGAGTAATCATCTGTATTCTGATTTCTACACCAGTATATACACAGGCATTCAGATGAAAGACCAGGGATGTGAACTTCTATCTTGCCCTTGAGTGAACACCATCACCAATTAGGTGCATCTCTTGCTGAGTGCATGAGATAATGCACAGGCCTGAATATTGTTTTCCTACAGGGTGTCAAAAACTAAGACAAGAACAGACTAGATGATACATCCTCCTATTTTGATGTACTTTCACCCTCACAAGAAGAATGTAATGTAGTCCCAGAAGAAAGCCCTTTTAGTGAAAGCCTAAGTTGCCTTGCATTCAATATTTAATTGCATATTCAAGAGACGATCTCCACTATATACCCTTCAGCAGCAGTGCAAAGGAGTAATGATTTGGAAGAAGCAATTTTCAGAGATTGCTATAGATAAGTACATAAAGTTTCAGATGTTATCAGCAGTGCTTCTGAGCTTTGTAATGGTTGATTAAAGAAGAAGCTATGTCACTCAGCACTGACCCAAGGAAGAATACATATTCTTATGCTCTGAAGAGATCTTAAATAGATGTTCCCTTTACACCCTGAGTATGGGTTGGAACTAAAACGGGAAGAGAGGAAAAGAACACAAAGTTTTGTAAGGAAACATAAAAGGCCATTAGAAAAAGAGGTTTTGAAAAGGAGACAGTAGCATATGGCAAAATGATCAGGCACTGCTACATAAAGAAGAATAATATTCAGCTGTTAAATGGAACTGAATGACTATATTTTGAAAGCAATAGAACATTCAGAATATATAAAGCTTGCCTGAGAGATGTTTTCTCTTTAGTTAAAAGCTATTTTTAAAAAGGCTTACCAAAGGATAAGCATTTATTACTTCTCTGAATTAATTTATTGTTTTTAATGGAAAATATTATTTATTGTTCATATATTGCTATAGGTACTATCTGGTTGTTCTAGGCTGAAAAAATATATAGATAAAAAGAGTTCAGCAGGTCTACCATTTTAATGCCTTTGAATAAAAACACCAGAAACTCCATGTGACTTAGTAAATAAGAGAACATTTTAATTAAATGGAAACATTCATTGACAAAAGAATGACCACTTTTAGTCATATCACTTTAATGAGGTCATTTTACATTTAATAACTCAGATTTAACACTGAGATTAACTGATTAAATTTTTCTTAAAGTTATTGCTAAACAGTATGCTTCTCCATTTAACCTAGTTAAATCTTTCAATATATATTTTTGTACCTCTATTTTATGCTAAAAATGGCCTCTCTGAGAATGTACTGACTACGTGGCAAATTTTTAACTATTGAAAACTTTAAAATGGCCTAAAATGCAAAGTGTCATTCTGAACCTGGATCCAAGCTCTTTCAAATTGTAATGTTATTTGAAATCTGGACTTGTTTTGAGATGCACATCCTTCATTTTAGAAATGCTTTCTCTAGTAAGCAAGCAAGAGCACAACTTTATCCGGTCATCCAGTATTGCAATATAGTAAGAGAGAATTCAGTATGCCAGTTCCTCTTAACTGAAATAATCTCAGCATGATGCAAAGGGTAAACATCAGGGCACATTTCAAAAGGAAGTAAAGGGCCAATTAGGCTCTTCATTCCTGTAGGCTCTTTAGAGAATTCAGTTACAAAAAATACCTAATCAGCCATATGATGATTTATATATAGCATGCCATAATTTGTTGGGTTTTTGATCTAGTTCTTAATCTCCTATACTATGAGATTGATGTGTTAAAAATAGGCTAATGTATAGCTACAATTAATTGCATTGGTAATTGAGGAATAAATTCAAATACTGGACTTGGAAAGTTGGTAGATACATCATCAATTAACTGCTAGAAAAAAATGTTTTTTAAATTGAGGCCATTTTTTGAAATTATTCCTAGATATTGCCACATTTAAATTTTGTATCTCTTTGTTTCATTGTCAATATTTCAGAACAATTGAGTCTGTAGATAAAAATCAATACTCAATGTCAAAGAGTGTAGAAATACAAATGTAAAGAAGTAAGTTCCTAATTTATTTTTCTCAGTTCTGATTTTTGTTTTGAATTGCTGTTTTAAGGCTGCTCAGTGTATTTGTCAGGGGACCAACAACTCATATTTTACTGAAACAGATTATTTACAAGAGTAACTTGAATGCATGTTATACTGGAAAGCATATGCGCCTCATTGGATGGATTAGAATTGACATTTTGCACAGTACCTGGCCTGCACAAAGAGAAAAGTCTCATTCTTTCTTTTGAAATTTTCATGGTTTTAGGCCAGGTGACATATGACTAGTGAGGTGCAAGACTGCTTTGTTCTTCACAAGACTTATCCAACTCATTGGATAGAGTAAATATCACGTCCTTTTGGAAGATCATGTCTTCATCTCACCTTGATAAAAAAGCAAGGAACAAAGTCAGGCAAGCAATATGGGGACCAGAAGCCACAACTGTATTGGCCATTCCATATTGAGCAAAACTGGCAAAATTCTGTCTGACTTGAAAGAAAAGGCTAGGAATCAGAGAGAAAGGTGCATCAATACCAGTGTCCACAAGATCAGAAGGTTACAGTTAGGAATGAGTTCAGCACCACCCAGGAGCCAGAGAGACTTGGTGCTTTTTGGTTGTTCTTTTTTTTTTTTTTTCTTTTCTCTGAAAACAGGTTTTTCTGGGAAACCACCTGTTTGAATCACAACATTTTTTCATTTATATTTCAAGTTAAATTTCTGTTTATATTGCCTTATGCTAAGTCTGTGGTACGTTTCCCTGGAGCAATGTATCTTACACCAATGTATGTTTTCAGAACTTGGCTGATTCATGATATGTGAAATAATTTGCTTTAGCCTTTTTGTTTGTTGTCATAGCCTGCATTAGCTATCTCAATGTGTGTTACATAAAAGAGTATGAAGACCTTGCTAGTCACCCTAGGATCTAATATATGTATATGATACTTTACTGAGAGCTTGTTCAACAACATATCCATGCACGCTCTATCACACAATAATGTGGTATCATCAGGTTTATGAGACATTACTGAAAAGAAATGGGGAGAATGTGCTGAGGTTGTCTTCCCTTTTTAACTCCAGTTTTGAAAGTCAAGATTTGTGCGGGAAAACTGCACTGACACTCTTAAGTTCCCTGCTGAAACAGCTGGAAAAATAATGTGCTGCTACATCCAAGACAGGTCCTATAGATTTCTCAGGAAGTGTATGTGCAGCTTTGCATCCCTTAAGAACATGCCAAGGAATGGATTTGTAGAGCATTTCCAATGATGTAGGAGTCTGTCAGACAGTCAAGGCAATCAGAATGCCCATCATTCACTGCGTGGTTCTCTCACACACAAAGTAATAGATGAAACCAGGCAGCCTAAACATCTAAGGAATACTTTTTGGGAAATGACAAGGAAAATCAAGTGGGAAAAAATCGGGAAAAATTATCTTTACTGGCCTAGCTAACTAAAAAGTCCAAATATAGTTACATGAGTTAAGAAAGTACAATAATGCCAAAACTGATGATCCACAGAAGCAACCCACCCTTTATCCTTGGTGCAATGCATGAGAGGTGAAGAAATGCTTAAAAACTTCCCAAGCTCTTGCATGTGAGGACTGACAGACCCACAGCAGAATGATCCCTTGGCTAGAACTGTTGACACAGAATGATCAACTTCCAACTCAAAAAACAGGTAAGCTTTCTTCTTGGTTAAGAGTTTGCAGAACAAGAACTCTCATACTGTAAACTTATCAGATGTGACCTGAAATGAACACATTTCTAGAGTAGGCTCTTATACTCTGGCAACACTGGGTGGCATTGTGCAATATGTATTATAAAGTAATAGAATATGTACACAGATTTTAAAAAGTTTATCTTCTGCCTTTGCAGCCCTCAGACTGTAAAAATACTGGGAGGAACTCACAGCTAGCTTGGTTACACATAGTTGTGCAGTAGTTTTAGCTCCTGAGCACACAGACGGACATGATGTCTTCATTGCTACCTCTCAAAGGAAGTGTTCATGTCTTTGTGTATAATTAACTCCACTGTGAAGAAGTCCTTAGAAGAGAAAGGCTTGGTTATCTTGTTAGACTTGTGGTTCAGCAGGGTGGGGGTAGCAAGGTAGAAGAGAGGGTTTTGCACTTAGTCATAAGTGGTGCTGGAAGCAACTAAAATCATTAGTATAGACTGGCTGTGTGTGGGATTCCATTACCAGCAGAGAAGGAGACATTCACAATCCGAGAGTGGTTTCAGAGAAATGCTGCAGTGTGGAAATTCCACTCCCTTCTAAGCGCTGGATCTAGGTGCTTGTTTCCCATTAGGGAACAAGAAAGAAGAAGAAAAATAAATTTCTGGCAGAGAAACAACAACTGTGCATCAAATGACACAACTAAACACAGAGGTGAATGACGTTCCTGATGATAAGAGTGAAATTTGTTTTCCTTTCAGTTATTTGGTATTTTATAGTATCTAACAAGTAAACTTTGGCATAAATGCTTCTGAAGAGGCACATAAGCAAGTTCAGCATAAACACTTACCTATATTTAAGGAAATCAATTGAGTTAGTATCTAGAAATTTGAAAAACAAATTAGAACTAAAATTAGACTACTTATTTGTCTTCTACTGTTATCGCAGTGGTTTTACCTTATGTAATTTTAATGTTTGTTTCTCCTCTGTTGTATAAAGTACAACATAATTGGTAGGACCCACTTGACTAAAGTATATCTGATAGGACTTGATGTATCTGATTTTTCAGCAACTAATACATAGCAAAACAAAGAAAACCTTTTTCATCTCACTCTTTCAGTGGTAGTTTGCTAAAAGTAAAGACAGGCAGCTATTTAAGTTGCAAGCTGCTTTTAATAGGATGCTATTTCTTAAGAAACGGGGCTTAAAAATAATTTTTAATTCAAGAAGGAGGAAAGAATATTAATAAACTAGAGCTCTGGTCCTGTAACAGTAACATGCATTAGTTGCTTTATTTACATTATTTGACTATATACAAAATCAGTAATTGTAAGGGTATATAAAACTACATCTCTACCTCAAAAATATATAAAACTACATCTTCACTCCATCACAAGTACACATGTAATGATGTTGATACGAAGATACTTGCACAAAAATATATTGTTTATTATACTACTGTACAGGTTTAATTGATTTGATAAAGAGTAATTGGAATCGTACTGGAAATGGCTAACTGCCCATAAAGTAGCAAAATCTTTGAAATGCTCTGCCTTCTCATCATAAGATCCTCAGGGCAGGGACTTTCCTTATTCATGTCTGTACAGATCTTATTTAGGAAAATGAAGCAGAATTATTTCCACTCTCAATTTTAGGCTAAATTAGTGCTCTACAGTCAATGACATAAGGAAGGCACTTCTATGGGGTTATTCAGACCATCTGTGTCAGAAGTCAAATTGCTGCCCCATTTTAGGTAGTCTGAATTGCCTTACAGAAGATTCCCATCTTTGTCCATTAATCCATGCAATTTAGGAAGCCTGCTCACCTGTATAGAAAGTTAATGTAGCTGCATATAAATTGGACAGTACTATTAAAATTTCTTTCTACAAGACCAATAGAGTATAGGTATGCACTTCACAGCCAGGAAATAATAAAAGCCACTGCATCATTTTTACCCTACTGTGTTTATTTGCAATTTAACCTAGTCTTGTATATTCTCTTACTGCTCTCCCCCATATTTATGTTTAGATGGCTGAGAATATAAACACATTACTTATTTCTCCTTTTAAAATCTGACATGACATTAATGATTCACTTGATTCAATTTTCTATATAAACCCTACTCTACCCCACCCCCCACCAAAAGAAAGAAGTGAAATTCGGAAACATAGGATTAGAAATTACTTTTTGAGTCACTCAGTCTAGTTCCCTTTAATAGGCAACCATGAAGTCTCTTTTGTAAAGTATGAGGTGCCATCCTAAAGCCAGTGAGGTTATTTACCCCATTAGTCCTATTGTAAGGCTGTTTTGGAACCTTAGTTTCCTGATGGTTGGAAATTTTCTTCTAATTTACAATATAATGTGTTTATACCAAGTACATCTACTTGTGCCTTGACTATCACTAGCCTTAATCTAAATAATATCTTAGTTTATCTCTGAAAGATTTTTTTACAGAATTGAATTTGTTCTTTTTTTCCACAAGAGCCAATTCTTTTAGTCTCCCCTTGCAATACATGCTCTTTATTCCTTTCATCATCCTAGAAGCATTTTGGATTGTTCCATCATAGAACCATAGAATAGAATCATGAAATGGTTTGGGTTGGAAGGGACCATAAAGGTCATCTACTTCCAACCCCCCTTCCAACCCAACACTTTCCACTAGACCAGGTTCCTCAAAGCCCCATCAAACCTGGCCTTGAACACTTCCAGGGAGGGGGCTGCCACAACTTCTTTGGGCAACCTCTTCCAGCATTTCACCACCCTCACAGTATAGAATTTCTTCTTTATATCTAATCTAAATCTACCCTCTTTCAGTTTAAAGCCATTATCCCTTGTCCTATCCCTACACTCTCTGATAGCAAGTCCCTCCCCATCTTTCCTGTAGGCCCCCTTTAAGTACTGGAGGGCTGCTATAAGGTCTCCCCGGAGTCTTCTCTATGCTGAACAACTCCAACTCTCTCAGGCTGTCTTCACAGGAGAGGCGCTCCAGCCCTCTGGATATAAGTATAAATAATTGCCAATGGTAGCATGATTCAAATGATAAGAAGGGAAACCAGGCTTTTTTAATCTGTCTAAAAAAACCCAACAAAATATTTACACCAGTCTTGCTGTCAACCTTTAGTTTTGTAGAAGGATGGATTTTCACAAGTGTGGCACATATCATTTGTGTGATATGTTGAACTTCTAGAAAGCAAGCTGCTAAACAAAAAGTATATAAGGAATTTAATTGTTATAGTGAAACCTCCATGAAGAGGAAACATTTGCAATAGAACTGGATGAAGATCCTAATTTATCTCTGCTTATTGTACAATGTGCAGATTTTACAGCATTTGACAAAGAACTTCATCTAAGAGTTATATTTTTCTAGGCCAATAAGGACTATACTGAAGTTCTGCTCCTACCTGGTTAATATAAACCAACTTATTTCACTTTACTGATAGCAGATGTCTAATGCTGATGCATGTGAACAACCATATGAGCTCCACAGCAAAAGTTATATAGATATCAAAGGTTGTGTTATAAATCATGGTTATACAGTAAGTTATACAGTAATTCTACAGTTACTTCATCAAGATTTTATGAGTTCTGTTTAGCTTAAATTGAAATGCTTATATATGTGTATGTATAAAAATATATATTTATATAAATTTAAAGAAAGACACTTAGTATTTACTTTGTCTTAGACCACTTAGAACACCGCAAAGCCAGAATGATTTTAATGGAGTTGCTGTTGATATACAAATTAATTAGGCTCATAATCAGTAGAACCGAAAAAATGAGAGTGCTGATAATAATGGATGAGAAGCATTTTCATATCCACACCCCCAAGTTTGAAAATCTTTAAATGGATGAAATCAGAGCATTTAAAACCTTAAACCCACATCTGGGGTTTTGTTTTCAAAAGTGCCAGTCACTCTGGATATTTCAGTTTTCTCTGCACTTGATTGGCAAATCCAGGTCTCTGGGGGTGACCATTAGTGACTACACCAGTTATTCTTAGTGCTGACTATTGCTGTGCATCAGGTCCTAGATATTTTGAGATAATCAGTCCAAATGGCATTTAAATTCAAACAGCTCCTAAAACCCTACAGCCCTTCTTTTAATTATTAAGTACTATTCCAGCCAACTTTATGAAATCTATTTAATTTAGGGGCCCAGGTCTCAGTGGTAGAAGCTGAACTATAACACTCTGACTGTGCTAACGGTCGGTGAGATCATTTTCAGCACCTAAAGCCCTGTAAACCCTTTTCTTCTCTCAGCGTGCACCTTGTCTTTGTACCTGTCCCTCGACTGGCCATGTAATGCTGGTAGAGCCACCCCTGCCCCATGAAGCAGCCATGCCCTTCCATCATGGGACTGTATTCCAAAGGTGCAGCAAGTGAAGTGTGGTTGGATGGGAAGGCAGGACCAGCAAGCTGTGGAGTTACTTCTATGTGGCTTTCTGTGCTCAAGCCCTTCACACATAGACAGGTATCAAACACAGAGTGGAGAGGAGACAGAGGCAGCTTGGCAGAGCCACACAACAATGAAGCTGGTGAAGGGTCTGGAGCACATGTCGTATGAGGAGCGGCTGAGGGAACTGGGGTTGTTTAGTCTGGAGAAGAGGAGGCTGAGGGGGGGAACTCATTGTCCTCTACAACTACCTGAAAGGAGGTTGCTGAGAGACAGGGATGAGTCTCTTTAACCAAGTAATGAGTGATAAGACAAAAGGGAATGGCCTCAAGTTGCGCCAGGGAAGGTTTAGACTGGATATTAGGAAGTATTTCTTTACAGAACAGGTTGTTAGGCATTGGAATGGGCTGCCCAGGGAGGTGGTGGAGTCCCCATCCCTGGAGGTGTTTAAGAGTAGGGTCGACATAGCGCTGAGGGATATGGTGTAGTTGGAAACTGCCAATGCTAGGTTAAAGGTTGGACTAGATGATCTTCAAGGTCCTTTCCAACCTAGATGATTCTGTGATTCTGTGATTCTGTGAACTGACCTCAGGCCCTGGCATGAAGCAAAATTCCTGGGGGTCAGATTAAGAGACCTTTAATGTGGATGGTTAGAAGGTCTGGGTTTAAAGGCATCCTGTCATATTTGAGAAATGAAACTCTCATCAACATCACACAGGCCTAGCAGCACTGAACACAGTATTGCCTAAATACTTACAGAAGCTGAATACCTAAGATAATGAAATGAGTTTAAATTGGACATTAAATACACTGAACATTTGGCTTTGAAAAATGAGTAGAAAACTAGGAGTCATCATCACCAGACAATAAATAAATAATAAATATAAATTAACATATTTTAAATTTAAAAGAAAAACCACAAAACCAATCTGCTAAGTACCACAAGTTAACTGCTGCCCTCTTCACATTGTTCTTTTAATTGTCAGTCATGTAACAGACATTATCCTGGCACCATGGGTTTGAATCTTGGTAACTGACTTGAAGAGAGTGGGAAGGATTTTAATTTTTCAGAAAAGCAGCAGGTGGAAAGTGACTTGGTAAAGATGACAGTTGACTGAAAAAAAAAAAAGCAGCTGCCTACTCTTTACCCAAATACATGCTCTTTGGAGAAGCTGAAACTGAAAATTTTGACAGTAAAGGATGCAGCTTGCTTTGCTTCATGCTATGTCATCACATCCAGCATTAACAGCATACATCAGCCAGAGTATCTTCTTCACAGAACATGCAAAACATTTACAAGCTGCTGTGCATCAGATACACTTTAACGCAGTAACTGCAGAAAGTGGAGGACCTCCTAAAACGTACCTTTTGTTCTGCAATTAGCTTATGGTTTCTCAAGCAGGAAATCAGCTTCAGAGCTGGTGGTTTTTCTGCAGCTAACATAACCAACGTAGGAATTGTTTGATCTTTGCAGGTTTTTAAACGGATAGTTTTGTGCACAGTCAATGGAGAGAGTTAAATATCTTTGTAGCTACCTGAAAATATCTCAAAAAGCTATAAATAAATGATGTGGAAATTACTGAAATGAGAATTTCTTCATATTCCTTTTTTTTTAATTCTACACTTAGCTGTCTTGAGAGCTTGTATATTTATGAAAGATTGAAACCAAACAGAAGAAATAATATGCTTATGCAATAATCTAACTTTGTTTCCTCTAAAACATGAACAAGGGAAGTTTTGCTTGTTTGAGGATTACATGATGTAGGTTATTTAAAGAAGTATCTGACTGGTAAAGGGAAAACTATCTAATCTGAAAAGGGGAAGAGCAGTCCTACAGCTGTGACACTAGAATTGGTGGATGCCAGTCTTCCATTCCTGGCAAAATTTTCTCTAAGAGCATGTAAAATTCATAGTTTGTTTCTATTGGAAATGTCTCATTTTCACTTTTCCTTTCTGACAAAAACAGTTACAAATACCACAATCTCAAAAGTGCAGTATTTCTTTGTTTTGCTGTATTCCTTTATTTTTTTTATTTTTGAAGGAAACATGAGTTATAAACATTTACTTGATAGAATACAGTACTCACAAGGTATTGTGGCAATTTAAGAGTAAATTAAAATTGGATGTAGCGTGGGAAGCTAGGATGACATGTAGTGTTTTCACCTTGACAGCCTTTCACTGGAGGTGGCGCAGCAAAAGATCTTGACACATCTTGACACCAGTGTGAATGCCTTCAAATGGAAGGCAGGTAATTTTTTCAGATGCAGTAAGAATCTAAACTTATTGGTAGTCATGAGACAAAAAAACAGAACTTCTTCATTTCCTAGTTGAGTGTTGATCTTATGTATATTTTTAGGAGCAAAAGTAAGTAACTAAAAATAAAATACATTTTAAAATAACATATAAATAACATATATGTAAAAATAGCTATGTATACATAGTTAGAACTAGTTTGTCTAGTAGAGTAAAGCTGTGGGAAAAGTCCAATATGGTAATTTGGAAAAATGAGCTATTTGGAAATGTTATTTTAAAACCAGTGCAAAATTCCAGAGATCACAAAAAATGGAGGAAATTTAAGTATACAGCAGCAGGTTCTTATTTGCCTCTTTTGTTAGCTGTCTCAAGAAACTTTTCCGTTCTTTTGTCTTCTGAATTGCTGCTTTCTCTTAAGTTCTCATTCTCAATGTTTTTAGTCTCTTTCAGACATCTTTTACGTTTTCTTCTAAAAGAATTGAAAATAATAGATGAGCAGACACTTAATTCTAATCCTGTAAAAATAAACAGTTTTACTACATGAAGTTTCAAGTTTATTTTAATAGGATTACGGAGTACGTTAACTAAATACAGTCAGTTTTCATTTCTAAGGTGATGAGGAATGAGATAACACAGTTAAAACTTACATAATACAATACTTAGGTAGTAAAGCTAGAAGAATAAATGAAAAGATTAACCCTTGAACAATGTTTAGCTATGAAGTGCAGACAGTTTCAAAAGCCTGCAAGCTCACACAGTGAGGCATGCCACATACCTGTGTATTGGCAAAGGAAGCGGCAGAGGCATGGTCATGTGGTGCCTCACCCAAGTGACAAACCCAGAGCCCCAAGGGTGGGTCATGTATGACCACACCAGACATACCTACACTGCAGACATCCACTTCCCATAGTCATGCACAGAAAGCTGACCCGAGCTTCTCTGCACCCACAACATGCTGAGTCTGTGAAATGGATTAAGATCCACCCACAAATAATAGAAAGGTATCTATATGTGTAAGAGGTTTCAGGATCGTGGCTTTGTAGGTAACAAGACTGTTTCTAACTACATCACGTATAACCCTTATGACAGTGAGATATCAGTGCTATTGGTAAAAGTAACTGTAATGGAAATAGGAGTAATAAATGTGACCTTACTACTGCCACCTACAATAATGCTGCATGTTTGTGTCTGGTTTTCTCTAAGAGTTTGTCAGAAGACTATTCAGATCCGAAAATGGGTGATAAAGAAGTTATACTGTTGTCTCTTAAATCAGTCGCCATTATCTAAATTGAGGTCTGTTTTTTTCTCCATCATATTTACTAACCAGTCCTGACTTGTGAAAATGTACTTGGTGAATTAGTTGAACTATCTGCGAAAGCCTATTTGAAAGTACGCTCCCCTTACTGATTTGCTCTTCCGTATGAGCTGACTCAATAACCATTAGAAGTCTTTGTGTTTATTACAAAGGTAACAGGATCGGGCCATATAGGAGAAATGTATGTTCAAGTCACACAGTACAACCATTTCCACCCAGTTCGAATTACTGATGCTTTATGAAAAAACAGGTTGCATAGGTGGATGGTTAGTGGGACTGAATTTCAAGAGACCTGGATTCTATATTTAGCTTAGCCATTGACCTACCTAGACAAGCCGTATCATCGATCTGTGCCTCTTCTACCTAATAATACATGCTGTCTTGTTTATTTGGATTCCAAGCTTTTCCTAATAGGTCCTGTCTCTTACTGGATTTACATAGTAGCATCTAGCATAGGCAGGCTAAAATGCTAGTTAAGTCCAGCAGGCACATCTGTAATATAAATGTGTAAAAAGAAAGAGAAGGGAAAAAAATGAAGTAACAAAAATATCAGTGAATATTCTTGTTCACATACAATTATCTTTTCTACTGGAGGGAAAAAAAAAAAAAGTGAATTTGTATAAGGAAATTAGATTAAAGCAACTCCAAAGATTAAAATAATGGAAAAAGAATTGGGGGAATATATTAAATAAACCCACAGAATATCTACTATCCTTTAAACATTCAGTAGACAGAGAGCCTTTTAGAGATGGAGGTTTAAGAGGAACCCAGGACCACACAGCAGGAGAAAGACGGAGTTAAAAACAGGGGCCAGATTTCCCATCCCAAGCACTGGGGTATCATAACAACCCCACAACAAACAACTATGTAACTGATGAGTATGGGATGACATGGGGGGAAACCAAGGAAGGAAGGCCCGTGTGTGCTCTTCAAAATAAGTTTGCTTAAAACCACACATCAGGTTGTTGTTCCCAGGCCAAAGAGTGCACTTTGATTACAGATATGCACAGCAGAGCCCTCCAGTGACATATATGTCACTATGCAGTCTATGAAACTAAACAACAATACCATAATGAATATTATCTACAGATTTTATTTCTTTGGACACTCTCACTGTTATGTTGAGAGTATGTTAAAACAGCTTATTTCTGCCTCACTACACACAGGAAAACCCCATTCCATAAGAGAAACAGAGAATGGGGTTATAAAAGGGAATCTGTGGCTTCTGTTCTCTGCTGTATTCCAGTAAAGGTTTCCTTTGAATTGGCAGATGAAACTTAGTTACTGCTTGTTTTTGTCCAACTCCAACTCTAGCTCTAGATACAGCAGCATGACCCTCAAGCCTGCACAGAGTTCCCAAAACTACATACACTCAACTGCAAAATAATGCAGTGATCACTGTATCTAGAGATACATTACACTCATAAATTGTTTAATTATAAGGCTATTGTGAAAGTAGTTTGAGACAACTGATCTGTAGTGATGAAAAATACTTCTATAACACTCAAATCCTTTAGCACCCTTCAAACATTCCAGAAACCAAAGGACACTAATTGTGTAGGCATAGCTTTAAGCTTAAAAACCTTTTATGCAAGAAATTAAGTCTTCATCAAGAAAATAACTGTTGAAATCTTAATATCTTTCAATGACAGCCACATTTGAAGAGCAATTTTATAGCATAATGATCCTTGTTGCATAATTTGGACGGGCTTTTGTTCTCATTTTAATTTCCCGTACACAGTTTGCTTTACTATCTCTCCTTCCCACACCGATTGAAAGGGAGAGATCAAAAGTCAGGAGAGAAAACATCAAGATATGGGTCTGGAGTTAAACTTCTAAAGATTTCAGAATCAGCTCCTACTTCAAACATGCTATGGCATACTGACTAAAGCCTTGGGAGTCTCATATAAGACGGGCAGCTGCATTCCACCTGAGATTCCACTGTAGGCACAAGTCCAAAATAGCAACTTTAAAATCCCCACTCAGCTTCCACCCAGGACTAGAAGTATCTAAACTTCCTGCTCTTTGATTTTTACATTCTCAAGGCATCTAAGATATGAACCTGCCCAGAAAATGTGCCAGAAGAAGAGGCATTTTTTCTCCCTTCTGCTTTACCTCATGTCACAGGTTGTCTGAGATCTAGAAACTAGTTCCTTAGTCTAAACCTTCCTCCAGTAATGATCTCACAGGCTTCCTCAAACTAGGCCTATAGGACTGGGTAGACTATAAAATGGAGTCTCAGATTCTTGCTTTATTATCAGTGTAGCTGGAGGAGAGGTTTATACTCATCTTTTATACAATTTCATAACAGTTACAGCATTTGACAAAGAATGCAATTGTCATATTTTTGTGTCCAAGAGAGTCAAACACACATCATTCTTCCATTAGAAAAAGTGTCTAACTATCAGTTGTTACCCTTAGTACATAACTTGCTGGATTGTGACACACAAGAGGTCAGACTAGACAATCTAAGAGTAATTTCTGGCTTTAAACTCTATGATAATCTGTGAAAACTAATGTGTTGCCATAAACAAACAAATAAATAAATAAATAATCAAGGTATTTTCCCCGAGTCACTACTTTCACAACGTGATAACAATTTGCTACAGCAACAATGAAAAACTAAAATCTTGTCCTTCTAGAATATTTGTGACAAGTTCTGTGACACAAGACATGATGCTTGGTGTCCCGTCTAACTTTTGCCTTGGGGTCTGTCCAAGTCAATGCCTCTGTACTTTCAACTGACTTAGGATTTCAGCAGGTCAGCTGAGTCCTCTATACAGTTTGTAAAGCAATGCTGATCTCAAGTATTCTATAAATGTGGAGTAATATACAAGGAATCTTAATTTCCTTTCCATGTACAGAATTATACCAGTCTGAAGCTGTTATTTCCTCCCAAGGAAGTTTTATTAACCGTTAAACTCTATAAACATAGGTCTTCAGAATGAATGCATTGTCTCAGCAAAGCATTCTCAGCATGATTGTTTCAGTGGATCAAAAACCATATCTCTTCAGAGAAGAAACCTATATTGGGTTTGCATGGCAAAGTTTTGGTAGTGGAGGGGCTACAGGGGTGGCTTCTGTGAGAAGCTGCTAGAAGTTTTCCCTATGTCAAACCAAGCCAATGCCAGCTGGCTCTAAGATGGACCTGCTGCTGGCCAACACCGAGTCCATCAGCAACAGTGGTTGTGATAACGTATTTGCAAAAAAACTGCTGTGGAACAGCAGCTGGAGAGAGGAATGAGAATATGTGAAACAGCTCTGCAGACACCAAGGTCAGTGAAGAAGGAGGGGGAGAAGGTGCTGCAGGCAGTGGAGCAGAGATTCCCCTGCAGCCCATGGTGAAGACCCTGGTGAGGCAGGCTGTGCCCCGCAGCCCATGGAGGTTAACGGTGGAGCAGATCTCCACCTGCAGCCTGTGGAGGACCCCATGTCGGAGCAGGTGGATGCCCAAAGGAGGCTGTGACCCCATGGGAAGCCCATGATGGAGCAGGCTCCTGGCAGTACCTGTGGACCTGTGGAGAGAGGAGTCCATGCTGGAGCAGGTTTGCTGGCAGGACTTGTGACCCCATGGGGGACCCACGCTGGAGCAGTCTGTTCCTGAGGGACTGCACCCCATGGGAGGGACCCACGCTGGAACAGTTCGTGAAGGACTGCAGCCTGTGGGAAAGACCCACGTAGGAGAGGTCTGTGGAAAACTGTCTCCCATGGGAGGGACCCCTCGCTGGAGCAGAGGAAGAGTGTGAGGAGTCCTCCCCCTGAGGAGGAAGGAGCAACAATCTGTGATGAACTGACTGCAACCCTCATTCCCTGTTCCCCTGCACCACTCAGGGGGAGGAGGTAGAGAAAATTAGGAGTAAATTTGAGCCCAGGAAGAAAGGAGGGATGAGGGGTAGGTGTTTTAAGATTTGGTTTTATTTTTCATTACTTTACTCTGATTTGATTGGTCATAAATTAAATGAATTTTCCCAAGTTGAACCTGTTTTGCCCCTAATGATAACTGATCTCTCCCTGTCCTTATCTCAACCCACAAGCCTTTTGTTATATTTTCTCTCCCCTGTCTATCTGGGGAAGGGAGTAATGGAGCGGCTTTGGTGAGCACCTGGCATCCAGCCGGGGTGGACCCACCGCAGAACCATACTGCCTTTGGTTCATTTTTCAAGCTGACTAGGCAATGAGTCAGTATGTTTCCAGATGAAGTGGGAACTGGGAAGATAGATCTCTTGAACTATGGTACACATGTAATGGACATAAGACACTTGCAAGTCTTATGCAAAAGCAGGAAAATATACAAGCCATCACTCTTTCCTGAGAGTGGATGGGAAATCATTTCTCCACATAGCAAATACTGACAAAATTGTTCAGTGACTCAACTCCATTAATAACCTCATAGAGCCTAGCATCTGCTTCCCTTACAGCTCAAGTCACACCATTGTATCCTAAAATAGTGGTTACCCAAATAAACTGAATTCTTGACACAGAGTTCTTAAAAGCCTGGATTTTGCCTTGGATATAAAAATTCCAACCCTTCAATGAATTAACTATTATTTCAAAATTAAAGTGTCCTACCAGAAACATTCCGTAATCCTCTAAACGTAGTCTCTACTTATGTAGAGCTGAGAAAAGGAAATTAAAATTCCTATTACCTAAGTTCTAAGATTCACAAGATATCAGGGGGACCCAGTTGAAAAAAATCAGTTTCTCCTTTACCTACCAGGAATTTTATGAAAGGGATGTGCTGGAAAAAGAGCTCATATCAAGTAGGATTTAAAAAGAAAATGGAGGGTGAGAAGTGAGACAAAGAGATGGGTTTTATCTTCTGAATGCCACTATAGACCCTTGATTCAGACTTGGTTAGAGGAAACTATTATGGTTTGGAGTTTTTTTGTCTGATAGCAGCATTAAATCTATGGTATTGCATCCTTCTTTCGTTTTTTCTGTTTGTTTTTTTTTTTTTCTCTGAAAGGGAAGTAATTACCATTTTGCTCTGCCCTGAAGACCTTGCTTGAGACTGAATAAGCTATTGTCCCTGCATTTAGAGAACAAGCAGACTTGCAATAGATGCCTTGAGAACTTGCTGGGGAAATCTGCAATCTTTGCTGATGTGAGAAGAGATGCAGCAGCAGCTAAGACCCAGATTTCCAAATGAGCTTGTATGTCTGCAAGATATAAAAAACCAAAAGCATTTCTGTACAGTAGTGGCCAGGTAACTGTCATTATCCTACCTATATCCTTAGACCAGGTTTGTAGATAATAGGTCTTGTAAGACCAACTGCTTTAGGTGGGGGAAAAAAAAAAAAAAAAGATAAGCCTTTAGGCACTCAGGCTCTTTTTCAATGCTAAAATAAAAATACTGGGTATGAAAGCTACCCCACCCCCCCAACAAACAAACAAACAAAAACCCCAAAACAAAACATCCAAAACAAAAGTTAGAAACTATTTTAAATTGTTATTAAATAAATCTGTTATGCCAGGATTTCAAACTGGTTTTTCTTTGTAAAAACCTAAACATAGGATTGCTATCCTAAATAGAAACAAAGACTGCTACGAGTATCTTCTCTGAGGAATGGAGTACTCTAGGAAAATTGAATGGGGGTAAATGATTATCCACCCTGAGGCTACTTATCCTGAATTATCAATATTGCCTAGGACATCAACAAAGCACTGACTGTTTTTTCTATCTACTATAGGCTACTATTTGTAGAACTACTAAAACTTTTGTTTTCTAGTATTGTTAAACAAAAGCATGGTTTCTAGGACAATGGCTTGAATTCTGGGAAATCTTTCCTGGGCTTTTGGATGTATTTAGGTATTTGAGTCCCCCCCTGGATTCCCATTTGTCATACACATATGTTAAGATGGAAATATGCATCATCAACTTCTGTGTTAGTTTTACCCTCCTTTTACCTTTCACATTTCTGTTAAATAAACCTTATTTAAACTGGAGAAGGCAACTCCTGCCTTTCCATTTTGACTCTTCTTTCAGGGTACCTCTGGTCTTTTTAATGTTACTAATAAGGTAGGAAGCAAACCAATTGCTTCTTATAACTTTTAATTCTAATGCAATATTTGCAAGCTACTGAGGTAAATGTTACTAGTCTTCATTTATTATTTCCATCCTGAGCAGACCATCAGTTGGGCCACCTTGCTTACATGTTGCCTAAGCTGTCCCACAGTCTGTGATGTCAATAATATATAAATATATATATATATAAAAATTTATATATATAAAACTATTCTAAGTATGTTATGTATCAATCTATACTTTAACTCGTGAAGTCAGCTGTGGTTTAAGCAGCAGATGTGAAAGTCTGTGGCTGTTTAGACAGCTTGTTCAACTCTGCTTTTATTTTAAAGGTACATCCTGCAGCTTAATGTACGGATCAATGTTTTGGTTTTACCACAGAAGATTCTGCATTGAGGAATATCTAAACACATTGTAATTGTTAGAGGTATCTTAACTCTTTTATTTTAAATTCTGTGCTTTGGGGTTGAAAACAACGGGCGAAGATTGCACATCTAGTTGTTAAATCATTGTATCACAGGTAAATTGCCAGTTTCAGACCATTCAACCACTCAAGTACAAGAACTGGAAGTGAGAGAAAACCAGAAAAGAGAGAACTGTTTTCCTACTAGTCTTGTTAAAGATAAAATTAAATGTATTATAAGTCCAAAATGTTATGCACACTGTCAAGTGTAAACTTTTAGTTTCAGCCATGCTTGATAACACTTACAACAGAAAGTGTCTACATAGAGTTGAGTTGACCAGTGTGGTATCATCAGTAGCTAAGCTGCTTTGAATCAGAAGCACTCTTTAAATTTCACATGCTGGTTTCCAAGACAGTATCTGGCTTCAAAAAAATTGTCCCTCTCCTTAGTGCGGTAAAAGGAGTTTTTCAAATTTCTCAGCCTAATCAACAAATCTTGTTATTTTCAGTCATTTTCCGATTCTTTGTTTTCTAGCAGAGTTTCAGATAATGTGGTCAACTTGAAATCTGCTCACAGTCAATTGATTTATTCTAATTAGTATTTGAAAGTATCAGAAGTACTGTCTCCAGCCCCAAACAAAAATAGGTAAAATATTTCCTCAGTGCAATAAGCATGGAAGTTTAGTCACTGACCCAAGATCCTAGCATTATACATGTTAGAATCTGCCTATGAAATCTTCAGGCTTTTCCGAAGTTTCACCTATGTAAATTAGAGATGCAAGTATCTTTTCCCTCACACGGTGTTTCCTCCATTCCTTCAAACATGTAGTCTTGCAGAGTAAATGCAGGAAAGGTACACTGTATACTGCTGTTCTCTAAGAGCGGTCCCAAGATTTCATTAGAAAAACTTATTTGACTACAGCACTAGTGAATGTAAAAAACAAATTCAATTCTACTTTTCACAAAATAAAGTTTCAGAATATTTCAGACAAAATACTGATGATTCTTAGTGTGGAATATTCAAACTTGAATGAGTTAGCTTTGATCTGCCCCCAAGAAATCTATATGGAGCAAGCTCAGATACAGAGTTAACAATTTATACAACTGATACTAAGGTTTTAAGATTGTCATATCTAATTTTCTGCAAGTCTCTTCAAAAACCTGAAGTGACAAGATGGTAAGTCAAGACCAAATTCATAACCCAAATGAAACGTGGATTAAATAGAATTATTCTATCCTCAAGTCATGGTTCAGAAGAAATTCATGTTGAATGTCAGTGTGGAAGACACTCTTTCTAACCTTATTTTCTTCCTCCAGATACACTTTAAATCCTCTTCCTTATTCTTTTCTTGATCTGGAATTAGTTTTCATCAAGCTAGTCACAGAGGTTGGTGATATAGTTAACCTTAAATGTTGAAGGTATTCAGAGTATTCAGATTGTTTTGCTTCTGACATAATTCTGAATGGTTGCAAGCAGAGGCACCATTGCATGAGACTGATTCCCCCCTAACACTTTCAGTCTTGGGCAGCCTTGTTTACTGAAGACAAGACAAAGCAGAGGAAGTGGGAGATGGAAAAGGGACATAAGTAATATAAATGCAGGCTGAGCAGCATGGAGAGATGACGACTGGGAATTAAGAGAGAAAGCCAGGAAGAGGCAAGAATGAGTAAGGATGTTCAGAATAAACTGTACTAGTAGTCAGACTCTGAGGACATCAGTGCATAAACATCCCTCATGCAGCTACTTTTCGCAGTGTCTCCTGGATGTTCTGCCTTTCTGCCCTTATGATCTTTCTTTTCCATGACCTGCCCTTATGATCTTTCTGCCCTCAGCTTGTTTGGTTGAAGAAGTAAGGCAAAGTTAGCCCTTGTATTGCCAGAATGAGGGATACTTACATTCTTTCCCACCAAGTTCTGATTTGTTCAGGGAGGAGTACTTCGGAGTAAGGTCTGGTTTCTGTACTCCTCATGATGTTACTGTGCTTGTTGAATTAGCTTGTTCTGCTTCCTCTGACTGAGTTTCTGGTCGGTTTGACCAGTTGCTGTTCTGAGTGGTTACTGAAATGAGACTATTAGTAAACATTTGACTTCTTTTTTAAAACTAATTTTTGGAGTAGCTTCCAAAATTCACAAAATGCCACGCTAAACATAGGTGGTCATGAGGGGTTTTTTCTCCCAAAATGTAAACATATACCTATATATGGATAGTGCAAAAGAGTGTCTCTGTGTGTGTGTACAGATACATTTGTGTATTACATTCTGAATGTGAAAAGGAGCGTAAGCCTGGCCCTCCTGATGACAAAAGAGAGTTATGCCATTTACTTCATTCAGGACAGGATTTCACCCATAGCCTCTGAAAATTGTAATTATTTAAAATGCCAGAAGCTTGGCATGTCAATTTTTAGACAATTCGGGGGGGGGGGGGGGGGGGGGGGGGAAGTAGCCAAATAGCTGTTTAATTTTTCTAATTCAGTTTTGAAAGAGTGTAATAGATCTGAGTCGGGATGCTACAACTGGTTCCAAAATTAGATGCCTAGTTTTTATTTGTGACGTAATTTTTCTGCTTCAGTCTCTATCTGTAAATAAAGCAGAAATATGTTAAAATAGACACTAAAGGTTATTAAAATATTTGACAAATGTTTTTGAAAAAATTACTATATAATACTGTGGCTTTAAATATCTTCTGCAAAATGTAAAAGGATTATCTCCATCACTTTTTGGGGGAAAAAATACAGCACATACTATCATCATGTATTTTTTCTCAGGTGAATACTGAACTGAAAATACTTGACATGAGAAGTATTTAGACATTTACCAGATCACAGCTCCCTCTTGTGTAATTCATCATTACTACAGAAAGCTAAGTTAGAGATTGCTTAAACTAAATTCTATAATACCTAATTATTTTACTAATTTACTTTTACCTTTCTTATCAGTGATATTTTAGGCTTTGGAATTTCATAGTTTCATGCAATTTCAATGCTAGGACAGATAATACTACTTACAGTAAGGCTGCACTGAAACTACATTTAGATGAATATTACTTTTGCTCAATGACATGATTTTGATGTCCATAATCAAAATCCTGGAGTTTTACTGGAGATGTCTAATCTGGTATTTATTATTGTTGCTAGGTCTTTCTTCCACATAACTTTCTAGGGGCTTTTTCTGTTTATATTTTGATGACTTTTGAAAAACTCCAGCTATTCTTTTGTTTTATTCCCTAGTTTTTGTTTCTATAGGTGTTCAGAGCACCATAACGTGGTTATTACCATTCTGTGTCTAATCTTTGACTTTTTTTCTATTCTCTCAGTGAGGGAAGACTCACTTTAGAACTAGTACCAGAATATGTATAAAGGAAAAGCTGGAAAGCTTATTTTTGCTACAGTACTTATTTCTGACTCTACACAGAAAGATTGCATTTCCATTAATTTGGCTCTTATTAACACCTTTGGAATAGAAACTTTGAAAAAAAACCCCAAACAACATAGTGCAAAACCCCAAATGACCCTCCTGGAGAAGCTGTATGAGAACATAGTATGGAATAGATAAGCAAACCCAAATTTAGAAAGTACAAAGAAACCTGGTGCTAATGGTTTAACAGCCACTTAAAATTGTGAACTGTGGGTTTGTCTACAGAAACTGAATCATTTTAGCTGGATCTGCACAGACCAAAGCTATCGTGGGAGAAAGTAACATCACTGACCAAAGCAGAAGTGAAAAGCCTTAATCTCTTTTAATCCCAATATACACCACCATTGTAATCAAGTAAGGTTACCATCATTTAAAACTGTGGTGGTTTACTATTTTAAATTGAAATTTATTTTCGAAGAAGCAAACAAACATTTATTTTCCACTAAACAACCAACCCCAAACTTGGTAACACTGGCCTGAAAATTGCTGGGGCTGAGGGGAAGGAAATGTGGTGGTTTTAGTGTTTGAGAACACTCCGGCTTGCCGCGCCTCTTGTTCTACCCGACACCCGACAGCCTCCCACAGCACCCGGCCCCGGGAGCCCGTCCCGACCCATCTCTCCCGTCCCTCCACGACAACCATAACACCCCCGCCGTGAAGGCCTACAGGCAGGGCCTTTAGGTAGCCAACATGATCGCCGGAAGGCGGCGCGCGGGGCCCTGGGAGCCGAGGGAGGCTGAGAGGCGGCGCAGGAGCCAGGCGCGGCCGGGGCAGCCCCGGCTGGCCGTTGAGCGGCTGGGGCCTGATTTCGAACGGCCAACGGCCCAATCGGCGGCGCGGGCGGGGTAGGGCGCTGGGTTTGAGCCAGGCGGTAACTGGCGGGGCGGGAGGTCGCGATGGCGCGGAGCAGGGTCTGAGAGGCGGCGGGGGGCTGGGGAGCGAGAGGCTGGGGGGCGGTGGCGGGCGCTGAGATGGCGGAGCAGAGGCGAAGGCTGGTGCAGCTGGCCGTGCTGGAGGAGCTCCGGGCTTCTTACGGGATTAAGGTGAAGAGCGGGAGCTGCCTGGCGGCGGCCAAGCAGCCGAGAGCGGCGGCCGCGGAGGTAAGGGCGGTGGTAACACTGCGGCGCTCGCGGAGGGGACCCGCTCCCCGGGGCGGGTCGCGGCGGCGCCCGGTGCTCCGCCGCGGCGGGGTGGGGGAGCACGGCGGCCGCCGCTGTGGGAGCAAAGCTTGCAGAGGCCCGGGAGCTGGCCCGCTGGCCTCGGCGGGGCCCGGTGGCCGCCGATGCTGGCATCAGTGGCGTTACCGTAACGCTATTGCTCCTGCTGGCCCCTGACAGGGCATAACCTCCCCTCGCGGGGAAAGGTATTATTCCCTGCAACGGGGAAAGTCGTTTTTCCCCCCCTGCTCCTCAGCGAGCAAGTGCTCCAGACTGTCGTCAGGATACCGTTGTTGTGATTTAGTAAGATAATGGTTTGAGTGATGCTGAATTCCGGCCCTCCCCCGGCCGTTTAGGGCCTGAATATTGCAAGGCAGACCAGATGGTGAACGAGATGTGTTCCTCTGTTTGTTAATGTAGTTGCTGTTCTCTCAAACACGCATGCATGCTGCTGGTCTGTGTAAGAGTTTTTTACACTCTGCTGTGCTTAATGTCACTCACTGTAGAATTTAAATCTTAGTCATTGTATTATTTCTTGGAATACGTAACTACTGTGTAGTTTCTAAAAGCTTTATGTCTTTTATTTTACTTGATTCCATAGATTTTCAGTTTGAAGGGCTTTATTTGCATGGTTTCTTAGTACAAGACACGACTATGGGCATTTTGGTATAGACAGATCTGGTCTTGATTTGCCTGTGCTCTGAGGAATGAAATCTGTCCCGTCACCTTAAATGCCTATTTTGAATTCGTTGAAGGAAAAATGTGTTTTCTGTCTCAGGGCTCTTATTTAAAACTAAAGTATCATAATGGATGCCAGCTTATACAGTGCTAAAGTCCATTTCAGACCCCTGATCTTCTGATAGAGTCCACTTTATAAAGCATGGACCACTATCAAGTCCTAAACAAGATCCCTGTGTAATTGGTATGGCACAGAACTGAGCATTCTTTGAATGAGCTTTCTGTAAAGCTGAGAAGATATTACAAAATGCTGCAGGAACTCTTGGTCAATGTAAGCCGAAGAAGTTACGAAAACACATGCTTGAATTGGGTTGTTTGGAAAGGGAGAGAGCAAGAGTAAAGTTAGACTTAGTTTCTTCCCCCTTGTCAATATCAAGAATGTGGTTCTAGACTGGGTTGGGTTTTTTCCATTTGAAGGAAAGGTAGTAAGAACTGTGAATAATATATGTATGTCATAATAAAAGATATCTATATAGCTGTCTGTAGTGCATAAATTTTTTACAAGGAAGAAAATGTATATTTAAATACCAACAGAGCAAGGTAGGAAAAGGTATAGAATAACACTTGTTTTGCTGGGGGGGGGGGGATTCTATTTCTATTGTAAGGGAACAGACAATTTTGTTTTAAGAATTTAAATCACAACTTCTGATATTTCAAACAAGATCTAGTAAAGTGAGGATATCAGCTATGAATTTTAAATGTTGAATTACAAGCCACTGCAATTCTCTATTACGTAATCTTGTCAATACAAAAAAAATTATATCTTGGAGTTGACTTTATTTTTGTACTTTTAGTAGCAACTTGGAATACAATGGCAAACATGTTGCTTCTCTTTCCTTATTGTGTTATGCTTGTTCTGTGGGATAGATAGGCCCAAGGTGGCATAATGGGTTAGTTGCTGATTAACTATTTTCCCAACATGGTCAGCACTTCGAATTTCAGGTATAAATGACTAAGAGTTTGCATTCATCTCTGATAACAAGTTGGGCATGATCCCAATCCTCTTCTGGTTGGGGGAGGGGCTGGCTTGCATGTTCTGTAAATAGAAAAGAGGTGGGGCAAAGAAATAAAAATACGAGTTGTTACATCAAAATGCAGACTTTTATGACTGAAACAACTGTGCAGTAACCTCAGATAAACATTTTAAAAAAAGATAGGTGAGCATCAGTAGTAATGACTGAAGAAATTGCTTGTTTTCTAATATGTAACAAATACTCTGATGTCTTGCTATAAGGCAATAGAGTTGTAAGTTTCTTAAATACAAATGCTAAATCTGAGAGTTCAGAACAGTTTTCTAGACTATTCTGTTGAGTTTAATCTTCCTTGAAACAGCAATCTGTTTCACCTCAGGTGAAGAAAAAATTAAACAAACCCCGAAAAGTTATTTCAAATGTGTTGTGCTGATTTTTAAGAAAAACAGGATTTAGTCAATTTGAAAAGGTGAGGTGAGATTCCAGAACAGCCTGTTTAATATAGTCACTTATTTGTGGGCCTTATAGGAAAACTGACTCCTTGTAAAATAAAAAGTGTAAAACATACTGCAGAAAACCTTTCTATTCTTCACAGTAATCTAGGGTGTTACCTGTAACTAGAATCAGCATGGGCTTAGATATCTAGAGATGATAGTGCTTCTCTTGACAATACGTCTTATCTGTCTTATCTGAAAGCCTTTGGTTTTTGTCTTAACCACCCTTCTGTTTGTACTTTGTGGAATACATGCTTTTCTGTAATATATCGTTGGGATTCCTATCAACTTTTGAATAACATTAATTGAATTTTGTATTTTAGGGTAAAATCTTTGGAATATCTTTTCATGCGTTACCACAATCACTTGTGCCAGATTATGGTTATATTCCAAGGTAAATTAACACTATATCTAGATTTACGCTTACTTTGCTGTCTTCATAGTATTGAACTTGTGTCAGAAGATGGAACATAATATTTATTTCAGGCCTGCTAAAGCTTATAGGGGTATAAGAATAGTTTCAGTTGGGGAAGGAAAGATGCAGAAGTTAGATGTGGAATTCAGAACCATGCCTATCATGCAGTTGTATTTCTTTATAGTTCTTGTCATTGGGGAAAATGATCCTATATATTAAGTATTTATCATGAAATAGTCTTTCTGGAAAAAACAAGCTTTATTCTGTGTTGGAAGTATGTTACTCTTCTTTCCTCAGCTTTCTTGTTGATACTTGTGAATATTTGGAAGAACATGTTCATACTGAGGGACTCTTCAGAAAGTCTGGATCTCTTGTTCGTTTAAAAGCTTTAAAGGTAAGCTGCGCTTCACTTGATCATCTGCATGTTTTCAGTTTTGGACTCCTTTCCATCATATTTGAGTTTTAATATTGGAAGTAGACTGGTAACATTACCTGCTTTAGAAATGAGAGGAGATCTAGTCCAGACACTGGTGACCTTCATCTTTTTTTTTTTTTAATCTCCTGGTAAATTTTTCAGCTTTCCAGATGGTGAGAATACACTTTGTGACTGAACAAACCTGTCAGCAGTTGTGCACACTGGATACTGTGAGGATATTTGTTTAACAATGTTCTCCCAGAAGGACATGTACCTGGGAAAGCTGTAAATTAACATATGTGGCCTGACAACATATGTCTCTTTGTAGACACTGTAGTTAGGTAAAACATGTGAAGGCTGAAACTAAAAATGGGGAAGATGTGACTGTCTTTTCTGATACGGGCTAGAGGATTAATGCCTGAACTTGGAAATCTGACTATGCTGAAGACTTCAAATCATGTTTCTTATGAACAATTTCAGAGTAAACTGGATCAGGGTGAAAACTGCCTCTCAGCTGCGCTGCCATGTGATGTTGCAGGGCTTCTTAAACAGTTCTTTAGGGAGCTGCCAGAACCCATCCTTCCACCTCACCTGCAGGAAGGCCTTTTAAGAGCTCAGCAGCTGGGAAATGAGAAGAAAACTGCAACTGTGTTGCTGTCGTGTTTGATGGCCAACAGAACAATTGAAGCTTTGAGATACTTTTTCAACTTTCTGAGAACTGTCTCCCTAAGGTCAGTATAAAGAGAGTGTTTGTAAACAGCTCCCAATTCCTTTAATGACTTCGCTTTCCAGGCAACTGCTGTAACTTTCTGTGAGTGGTTTGTGACTTTAAACTTTCTTATCTGCAGTCATTCACTAGAATTCACTCTTGGTCCTTTCTTTCATAAATCCAGCGTTTTCTTCATGGCACTTTATTTTGCTGGAGACTTGGACTTCATTCCTTTCTTTCAAAGCTGTGTTCCTCATGCTCCTTGGGAAAACAGAAGGAGGGACTAATAAAATTAACATAATCTAACTGATACCTTGCATTCCCCAAAACTGACCGGGGTCTATAACCTCCTGATTTCAATAACGTAGTCATGCAGTATGTAGCCTAGGGTGCGTAAGTCTACACATTAATCTTGGTGTATGAGCACTAAAGTGAATGGCTCCATTTTTTTTTTTTCAACTGCTTTTGTTTTATTTGGTCTTTTCTCTCTCTGCTGCTTATGTCCTAATGATTTGTGTAAGAAACCCTTTTCTTGTTAAGATCCAGTGAAAACAGAATGGATAGCAGTAATCTGGCAGTGATTTTTGCTCCCAACCTCTTGCACTCGAATGAAAATGAAAAGATGTCAGCCAGTACAGAAGAAAAAATTCGTTTGCAAGCCGCTGTTGTGCAAACACTTATTGACCATGCAGCAGAAATCGGTAAGATGATAAATGTTTATCAAAATGACTTGTTGCACATACTTGTATACAGCTTTTCTTTTCACCTTTTTAAATAACTTCAAAAAAAATGTTTTTCAACTAATTCAGGACAAGTACCAGAGTTTATCTTGGAAAAGATTCCTGCAATGTTAGGTGTTGATGCCTTTCAATCTACTCCCTCACTGTGGGGCCACGAAGACAGTGAAAATGAATCACCCAGTGAATGTAAGAAGAGGAGACACCGAAGTGTTGGGGGTATGTTGTGTGAAAGTCAGCAACTAAAACAGAATTATTTTGAGACTTCAGGTATGCTGATCCTAAGCACTTGCTTCTTCCACAAGCAGAACAGATGCCTCTGAAACTTTTTGGGTTTGATTTGCAAAATCTATATAAGACTTCAGTAATAGCATCACTTTATTGTATATTTACTGAGTTTATTCTAGTGTGTCTGTTGTCTACCAAAGCTATTTTGTTTGTGTTCACATCTGTGAAGCTAGATTAATGTTCCACCTTTTTGAGTCAACTTCAGATCCGGTTGCAGAACACTGATGAAGTAAAGAGGTTTGGGTTTTTTTGCTAGTTTTGAAATCATACCTGCACACTCAAAGATATTGCATACTTTGATAAGTCAGGTCATGAGAAGGCAAGGATATAAATGGTGTGTGTGTTTTGAAGTAGAGTAACTGTGTTTTCAAGTATAACTCCCAACTGGATGTTATTGGATACTTTGTGCTCTGATAGGGATCTGTTGGGTTGGGGTTTTTTTGCAGTTTAGATATTCCATAGGGTTTGGGGTTTTTTTGCCAAATATGGACAGTCAAAGGGTATATTCTCTCTTCTGCATTCTCTCTGAGGAAATACTATGGAATATGTATGCTTGACTTGATTCAGATCCACTGTAACACTGATCTTGTATGTATTGCTACAATGAGTATGTATTTAGCTCATGTACCTGGAATATTAAACCTGACAGCGATTGACATTAAGGTTTTACTATTGTATATGTTTAGCCAAGGCATGGGGGTTTTTGTGTAATATACTTTTCTACTCTGAAGGAGGGAGATCATCCTGGAGTTTCAAAGTATTAAGTGTTTGTGTATGTTAAAATTTTGAGGAGAAGCAGTTAGAATTTGTTAATTCTGTAGAGTAGGTTCTGGTAGTAGGCAGCTTCTACTCTTTTTCCAGATGTAGTAAAACATAGTATTACTGCATTTTATCTATTTTCAAAGATGAGTTTTTAAAAACTACCTCATATCTACCAGATACCATAAGTAGTACTGCAGGCTTATAGTTCAGTAAACTTTGCTATGAACACATGGAAATACAGCTGTGGGTTGCAATAGCACTTAGTAAAAATACTTCCATTTTACACTTTTAAAAGCAGGAAAACTTCATGCATATACTCTGCTGGGTTTAATATTGCCTTAAAAAAACAAACAAACAAAAAAAACCCAAACAAAAACAAAACCCACAACACACCAAAACGAAAACACAGAGCTCACAGAGAAGTTGTACGTTATTTCTTTGCAGGACCAAAATTTCATACTTCTATTTGGGCCTAACTTCAAAGCTCTGAGAGCTTTTTGGCTTCAAGATGACTGTCCAGTAAAGGGAGAAAGTCTGTGAGACTTTCTATGAGAAAGACTTCAATGGATACCTTCTAGGTTTGCCTACAAGAAGTCAGAAGGCATATAATTTTATAATGACCAGTAGAATTTTCTACAAGAAACTTCTGTTGTCTGTGCATGAATCCTTTGTTGGGTTTTTTTAAGAAAAATAGAATTTTTCAGCTATTGTGAAAGCAACAAAAACTATGTTGGTGAGAAGATCTGGACTAGAGTTCTTTACATAAAACAGCCATTTTAACTGATTTGCTCTATTTCCCTCTGAAAGAATACAAGTTAAACTTGAGTTGAAAATAGAGCAAGACAAACTTCATATTTAAATTTGATTGCTCAGTATGTCTTGCATTTCAGATATTGTTAGTGGAGCACTGAATAAATTTAAATCTAACAGAACACCCTCCACTACACCTCAACAAGATAGAAGTGGTAGGTATTGCTGTGTTTGTACTAAATAAAGCCCATGCAGTATCTTCTGGATTTGTCGACTATATTCCACAATTTTTTTTTAACTGAAGAACTAGAACTTAGTTGAAGATAAGTGATTATGTTTAAATTGTTTAAAACTTTGAATATAGTTATATATTTATTGAAGATACTGCATTTACTGGAGCAGCTTGGAGCAGCTACAATCACTGCAGCAGTGGGCTGTGCAGTTCTAGGATTATACAACTGAACTTGCGCTTTTTATCTAACGCACACTAAGGCTTCAGTGCAGTAGTGCAGCATTTTATCATCTTGGGAATGAATTTGCCAGGGTTGAAATTCTTTCACTCATACTCTGTCTCTTAAACTTGCAGAAGATGACCATAGTTTTTTTTTCCTCCTAATACCTATATTATTAATGTGTGGGTTTGGATTTTCTTTTCTGGTACTCTAACTTGGAAAAAAAAAAAATCCTAAACTGTATTGATTGCTTTGCCTGTTCAGAATGCATGCACTTTGGCTAAGCTTTTAAAACTCTGAAAGAAAATTGTTGTAAAAAAACAAAACAACTGTTTATATTTTAGTAAACTCTCAACCTTTTAAGCTGTTATTGCAAATTTCGTTGTCTTAATTTCAGTCCTTTCATCGGTGACTCCAGTGGTTCTTACTCCAAGTACCAAGCGTAAACTTCCAACTGATTGCTCTCAGGGCTTGTCCAGCAAGAAGAGAAGATCTTTTAAGCATAGTTTTGCTTTTGAGTTGTTACCAAGTAGCATTTTTAACAGCTCAACACCAGCATCAGGTACTTCATTTTTTTTCCTTTCCGCTTAAAGTTGTTGTTGTTTATGGCTTTAATTTAAATAACAGTGGAAGTCAAAGTATTTTCAAGCCAGTACTCCACAAAATAAGCAAACAAATCTGTGCTCTTTAAAAACCTATTCTTTATTGTATTGTGTTTTTATCTGAAAAAATGTGACTTTTTAAGATCATGTAAATGTGTTTTTTCTTCCTGTAGTTCAGTTTGAAGCAAGTCCTTGTGTGTCTCTTGAGTCATCACAGACATCACTGTCTCCTTCAACTGTTGGTGAAAATCATATGTCTGGTACAGGGAACAGAAGAAGTAAAAGACACGCAAGCAAAAAATTATACAGGTAACTTGCCTTAACTCTCAGAAATTAAAGATAAATTGGAAAGGTAAGTCTAGGCCCCTTGACTAATGATGTGTAAAATCTCAATCTGTCTTTAAAATGATCTTTTTTGGTGTTCAAAACATACTAAATTTTTGTAGTTAAAATCCTAAAATCACCAGATCTTCCAATATGGCAAAATGGAGCTCAAAACAAAATAAGATTTGGTATAGTAGCCTCCTGTGCCTATTAAAAGAGCTTGGCAAGAAGGCAATAGAAGAAGTAAAACTAGAGGAAAAAAAACATAAATAAGTGTCAGGATGTTTTCATTACCCTCATAAAGAGTTTTTTACATGTCACTTCTTCCCATCTGTCCTCCCAGGGCCGAATCAGGAAAGACTGGTTGTTTTTCTCCAAAGATTAGCCGAAAAGAAATGGTTCGTAGGTCATTACGCTTGAAGTTTGGTTTGGGGAAAAGCAACAGAGAAATGGTAAGCTGCTTCTGACCTAGTCTTCTTGTTACTGTGCAGATTTTAATCCGAAGTTTTGGGCACTGCTTTTCAGTAGCAGGAAGGACTTACTTGGTAATGGAGGGATCACAGCATAACTGGGCCTGCTAGGAAGTACAAGGAGCCCTAGGTTTGTTTCCATAGCAGTAACTGATCAGCTTGCACTGGGTTTGGCTGGGATGGGGCAAGAGGCTGTGGCAAGGGGACAGCTGACCTGAATTGACCAAGGAACTGTTCTATGCCATATAATGTCATGCTTGCTAATAAAACTGGGATGGAGGGAATTTTTGCAAAGTAGCCACTGCTCAGAGAGTGGTTGGGCATCAGTCTAAACATTGTGAGTAATTGCTTTTGCATCACTTGTGGGTTTGGGTGTGGTTTTGGTTCCCCTCCCCTTGCCTTTCCAATTCTCTCCCTCATCATGCTGGGGAGTGGAGGGGAGTAAGCAAGCCTCTAGATGGGAGCTTACCTGCCAGCTGGGGTCAACCCACCACACTTGTGATCACTAAGTCTCACAGTTCCTGAAATTCTGGTGTTACAGAGCCTACACACAGAATCACTGTGTACAGAGTGTGGTTAAGCCTACCTTACTGCAGATGGGTTGTTCCCTACCTAGGTCTACAGAGAATCGAAGGAAGATGAAGCATGGCCAAGAAAAGGCTGCTATGACTGATTTGCATAGCCTTTTCCTGGAGGTTCCTCTGTAAATGAGATTCCAAATCACAAATTTATATGAAAGTAATTTAACACCTTTTGTTTGTTCAAGAATATGGTATCAGGATGTGTGGTTGGTAATAGATCTGAAAATATTGGAAGGCGTCTTGCAAGTCAACAAGGTCTGGAAAGCAGAACTGAATGTGCAAAGAGAGATTTACTCTTCAGCCCATGTATCAATGAAAAATTCCCTAAGAAAGGTAAGTATCTAATAGAATGTATTAGATTGGGAAAACTTTTGCTTTTGTAAAGCAAAAGTAACTTTACAGGTAAAGGTATAAAAGCAATTGCATTAAAAGTGCTTCTAGCTAGTAGGACAAGTGTTACTTGAATGGTAGTGGCTTCTGGGGAAAAAAAAATCAGTTTAGGACAAGCTGGTTGTGTTTCTAGTGTGTTTTAGTAGCTCTCTTTTGTTAGTTAAATAAGATGAGATATATGATTTCCATTCTTAATATTATGACCTTTTTTCACATCTATGAAACTTAAGGTAATTAAGTAATGCATCTTTAAATTCAGTGCTGCTTTGATAATTAGATGGTTTTAGCAAGAATTTTGCCTATAATCATTGAAATTGCAAGATGTTATTCTTAAACACTGTGACATTTATTTTAAGGTTCAAAGAATGTGAGCAAGTCAGAAGAAAACTTGCTAAATCCCAATAAAGTAGTTCACCGAATGTCATGGAATAGTCCTACTGTTACATATTCTCAGGTGATCAGCAGGAATGAGGGAATTCTGCCAGGACACCCCAACCCAGAAATCAGTTCTTCAGAATCTGTTTTGATGTTTGGAGAGCCACCAGTTGTTCCAGATGAATTCAAATCCACAACTGTAAGCAAACAAGAGAACAGCTTAGAACTTTTGCTTTGTGAAGAGGAAAGTAATTCAACTGCAGCAACATTACTGAAAGTTAAACAAGCCTTCTCTGCATCTGGTAGTAATCTTCACAATTTGATAGGTGATACAAAATCTTCCTTCTCAGATGTAGCAGGTGAAACATTAAATGAAACTCTGTGTCTCACAGGGCTCAGTCTGGAGAAAGACTTGTTAGCTGAAGAAGTTTCTGAAAATCTAACAAATACAAAATCCAGAGAGCTGTTGCAGCAATTCAATCAGTCTTATGCAATTGATAAGCATCAATCAAAAAAAGATGAAAATAAAGTTTTAGAGAAAAGGAACTTCAAAGCTTCTATTGAGATCGAACTTCAGGTCGCGAAACCAGATATGAAAAATGTAACAGAACTTCCTGTGCCTCAAGTACTGGCCTGGAAAGACAAGTTGACTGTTCAGAACAGTTCATCAAAAGATGACTTAAACAAATTAGATTCCTTTGGAAGAAAAGAGAAAATAGAATTAACACACTCACAAACAGTTGAAAACTGTATGGTAAAACGCTGTAATTTGGAAGAAGATACCGCTAAACTTTCTGTGGCAGGACAGCTTCCTACTTTGCAGTTGACTAAATCACTAAATGAAGTAGACAACCAATACTTGCAAGCTGAAAATTGTGATAAAACTTTAACTAAAACATTAACTGTTTCTGACCATGGCAAGGTTTCTGACCACATACAATGGTTCAACAAGCTTTCATTAAATGATCCAAGTTCTGCAAGCAAAACTAAACCTCCTCTTAAGTTTCAACGTACTCCTGTTAGACAGTCTGTAAGAAGAATTAATTCCTTATTGGAGGTTAACAGGCAATCTGTAAGCTCTCAGCTGCTTAAAGCAAGAGATACGGGTTCACCGCTTGTTAAATCTTTGAGCTACGATTCTGCACTATTCTCCTGCACAGAAAAGCCCTCAAAGAATTCTGTGGTTTTGCCACTCAGGAGTGAAAGTACATATGACCAAGTTTCTGTATCTCATAAGCAGCTAGACTTGACATCCAAATCATGTTGCAGGCCATTAAATCCATCAGACAAGCCTGATGTTTCTGTCAGAACTGCTGGGATCCACAAACACAAAGCAACTGTTCATCCATCAAAGTCTGTTCTAGAAGATGTAAGCAATCATGAAATGGTGAAATCCAGTTTAAAAGCTAATGTGAATATAAATATTCCAGGTGCTGCCCCAGAGAAATCTACAATCACAAGAAGTGCTTCAGGAAGAGAAAGAGTTTGTTATAGAGGCTCTCCAAAAAATCCAATATCTAAAGTGAAACTGCTACCAGCTGCAAAACCAGTAGACTTATAAGATCATATATGATGGCTAAATAGGCTTATCGTAACTTGGTTAACCTTTGGAAAATCTAAATTGGTATGATTACTTTTTTAGCTCTAATTATTTGTACTTTTCAATTTATTTTTTTAACTGTATGAGTCATGGACTTGTACAAATAACACTTTGGTTTACGTTGAGGCTTTCTTCATTTACTGAAACACTTGTAAATGCTAGTCAGTTGATCCAGATGAATTTGACTTCTAAAACAAAAATAATCTGCTTTTACAAATGTTTGTGTTAGATCTCATATTTTATTATTTCGGCTTCTAAAAACATGCTGCATCTCCCAAAACAATTTTTGCAGTATTTAGACTAAGTACCAAGTTTTCTAAAAAATTCTCAGACATTTAAAACAAAAACTAACAGACGTGAAAGAAAATGTTTCAATGCTGAGTATTGATAGTTAAATTTATTTACTTAGAACTAAGTGTATTGTAACATACTTTGATATTTAAATTGGACCTTATACCAGCTCTACTCTTTTGAGACAACGGTTTTTATTTCTACTGGAGTAAATTTGGAGCACATTTTCCTTGCTGAGTAGGTAAATTAATTATATTTTGACATATTTGGAGAATTATAAATAAATGTGCAGTTTATTCAGGAAGTGAAAAGTCTTAAAACTTCATCCAGCAATGTGTTCTGCAAAAGGTACCAAGTATTTTCGGTTTGAGCAGTAGAATGTTTTATCTTAATATGAAAGGATGGTTTTAATTTATTTTTAGAGCAATAGGGTAGTGTTAACTTAGAGGGTGCGGAAGCAGATTTCAGATGTTGGTAATGTTGCAAGAGACGAATGTAAGAAGCCATTGTGTGTTAAAAGTTGATTTGCACAAGCAAATGTTTACATCTTTTGGAATTAAAACTGTGTCTGTCATCTGTTGTAAAAGTATTTAAGAGTAAAGACTTGAAACTGTTCATTAGCTTTCTGTATGCAAATTGCTTACTGGCAAAATGTAAGAGCTGAAAGCACTGCATACTTTTGGTTTTAATAAAACCATTCGTTTTGTCCCTTTTCTGAGCCTGTTCTTCTATAATGACTTAAAAATGAGTAAGTCTGAAAATACTGAAGTCAGAAGTGATTCTGTTCTGGCTCTCCTTTTTGTTCATCTGGGATACATGTTGGTGATTCTCACAACTAGCAAAAGGCATGGTGCAATATAACTTACCAGGAGCAGGCGTTTAAAACTTCTTGAGTGATACGTTAATGAAAGGAATAGTTCTGCTTGTTTTCTGTTCCCTGCCTCTCTTCCCCACCTATCCACCAACTTACTGGGTGATCTGGTGGAAACCTCCTGCCCCCATGAGCCCAGCTGAGCTGCCTCCCTTTGTTGCTACATTATTGTCAAGATCTAACACTAGGGAAACTGCATTGAGAGGATCTTAAGAGGATCGCTTGGTGTTGGTGTTAAGTATTGGAAGCTTCGGTTTCATGAGATAAGGGAGCCAACATACCAGTTCACTGCCATCCCAAGAGGAAGCCGCTTCTGCCTGCTCTCAGCGACGTGCTCCTACCCCTCTTGCCTTTGGCAGATCCCTCAGTAGGCTGAATGTAGGCACCAGAACACCACGTTTTGTATCATTTCACTGAGGTGAATAAAGCAACTGCTAGCTCATGCAAGCAGCTAGGAGATGGAAATAGGCCAGAAGGAGATAAAGGCAATGTAATGAGGAAGAAAATGAGATCTGACTCCCGTAATAGTGAGCTGTCTGAAAGAGCAAGACTAGAGATATTTTTTTTTCTGTTAATAGGTACCAAATATTTTGAATGCTAATGTAGCTTTGACAATGTGTCATGGGTGGAGCAGTAAACTATTTTTGATCATTAATACAAGCTGGTCTTGAGCCAGTTGACTTAAAACATCAGAAAGGGAGATTTTTGATAGGGACCTGACAAACAAACCCTTAAACACCAGGAGAGATTGTCAAAGCTGTGGGCTCTGTTAGAGGTTTTACAGAACAGTTTAGGCACACATCTATTTGCATAAAGATTAGAAACACTAGATGCCCAGTGGATGTCCCTACTGCTTAATCCTGCAAGTTACAGACATGTATATTGTGCTAGAGAGAGTGATTTCCATGTGAAAGCGTAGTTCATGGATCTGTTATGGTTTATGGGGTAATCTCAGAGCTTTTCTGTAGATAGCTATCCTAAAATGGAAGATGTCACACTCACAGCAGTAGCAGTGAAGATGTGTTACATAAAATAGCCTTTAGAAATTACAGTTTTGCCAAGTGCTATTGAATTATAGACTTCATGTGGCAAGATTCTTTTACAGTTGTCTTTGTTAACGTCTGCTAATGGAGGATGTATATAGATTTGCTTAACCTGGAGACCTTTATCTGCAAGTGCTTAGAGATGGTTGCCGTTGCTGTGTTGTTACCTTGTAAACCTGCAGTTGGGTAATACTACCGTTCTGCAAGTAAACCCTCGGTCGTATGAAGCCAGGGAGAGAAATCACAGCAGGCAGACGGACACAATCCCAGGAGTAGGTAGTATCTCATTTCTGTAACCGTTAATCCACCAAGAACCTTCAGTTTATTTTTAGGCTGTTGTGTTGGGCAGGAAAGGGAGATCTTCCATATTGCCCCCTGTGTCATCTTCTTAAGGGGACAAACCCTTGCAGCAAGCACACGGCCGCGGCCGGTAGCTGGGAGAAGCTGACGGGGCCCGGCAGCGGGGGAAGGGGGGCGAGGGGCAGTGGCTGCGCACGGAGGATGCGCGGCCGCGGAGCCGCCGCACTCGCGGAGCCGCCGCACTCGCAGAGCCGCGCCGGGAGCGGGAGGTGAGCGCGGGGTGTCCGGGGGGCTCCGCGCCGCGGCTGAGCGGCCGCGGGGGAAGGCGGGGGGGTTACGGCCCGGCTTCTCAGGGGCGCGGTGCGGACAGCGGAGCGCAGCCCTGCGCGGCTGCGTACCAGCGGGAACATGGAGTAGCAAGCGGGCCTTTTCCCGCTCGAGGGAAGAAAGGTGCTCGCTGGGCGTGCAGCTCGCCCCTGCAGAGGCTGGCGGGGAGGGGGAGTCGCGCACTGGCGTTCCGGGGAGCATTCCCAGCATTGTTTTTTTCAGCCATTTTTGCCTCAAAAGGTGCCTTGCGGGGGGTGGCTGGAGCAGTGGAACATCTTTAAACGTCTGGCGTGGAGAAATCAGGCAGCTGTGTGGGTTTTGAGGAAGACAAGGGGGACTTGAGGGGGCTTGGTTTATTTAAGGGATTGGGAGTGATGCGTTTTAATTCTCTCATGTGAGGGGAAAAGGAGCTTTAAGAAACAAGCGTTCCGATTAAAATTCAGCCTCTCAAAGAGGACAGTAAGTGGTGCTTGGTTTTGGTTTGGTTTGTTTTTTTCCTAATTAAACTACTCTGTGCAGCTATTTGGTGAAGGGGATTCAAGGAAACAAATGAAACCTATTTGTTCGAGGTGGGGAAGATGATGCATTTGAAGTAGGAAGCCTCTTGTTTTAAGGAACAAATAAAATATAATCCAGGTTGTTCAGCACTTTCTAGTGATTCATTTTTCAGGTAATGGAAGAATAGAGCTTGGAAAACACAGCTGCTGGCTGAAGAGTTCTTTGCTTTTAGCCCACAGCTTTATAAAATAATGTAATAAACCGGGGGGGGGGGGGGCAGAAAACGTATTCTCATTAAATGAAACGGTGGATCCATTTTGTTTGCAGTGACTGTTAATGAATGTTATGGGCAAATGCATATCAGAAAATTGATTTCTACAGTTTGCTACTTAGGGTTTGGTTTTTTTTTTAGAAAAGAACCTATCCACTCTATTCCCTCTGCTCCCCCCCAGTTTTCACCTGGATAGATTTTCAGCTGCCCCTAGAAGCTGTGGTAGTAAACTGTGATGTGCAGTAGTAAGATCAGAAGTTATTTCCAGCGTGTGTACTGGACTTTTTTCCCACTATTATTTATAATCAAATTCCTTTTTTTTTTTTTTCCACAGGATGAAAGTGGCTACCAGGATGACAGCTACCTTGCTTTGTAACATGATATTTCTGCTGGCATTTGGATTGGCTTCAGCTTTTAGCCACAGCCCTAGGACCCCTGACAGGGTTTCTGAAGCAGATATTCAGAGGCTCCTCCATGGAGTTATGGAGCAACTGGGCATTGCCAGACCCCGAGTGGAATATCCAGCACACCAGGCTATGAATCTAGTTGGTCCACAGAGCATTGAAGGTAGCTCATTTCTACGTTGAATTATGATGAATTTATTAATATCCTTTGGTAATAATTATTGCTTTGCATAAAGATGCAGAATATCCTAAGCTTAAAATCATGGACCTCTTCACCATATTGTTGCTGATCATTGTTTTAAAATCATCATCCATCTTTTACCTTTCTTAATATAACGATTTTGGTAGAAGAAGTAGTGGGGTTTTTAATGTACAGGCTTTGCAGAAAAAGTCATGTTGTCTTAGAAGTGCCTGATCTCTAGCACCTCAAAACAACAGGTTTACTAAATTCTTCTCCAATAGCGTGTATATATTTCACATGAAATAAACATGAGCTATAGAGCCCACATTTCATGGAGTTTTAGAAACATTTGCAGACCAGAAGAGATCAAATGTTTACGGTGTCATGCAAGATAAAGGGAGAAACCGTATAAGGGGGGGTTCTTCCTACGTGCTGCCGAACATGGTGCAGCCCTCCATGGGACAGGGTCAGTGCTGGAGTGTCCAGGGCTGCAGGACGCCAGGGCCCTGGCTCTGGGGACAGGAAGGACACAGGTGCTCCCCTGCCTGCGTCCATAAGCAGCACCCCAGCACTGTGTTGCTGTGATGAATGCTCTGAGCTCAGGTTCATTGTTTTTGGCTACTACTTCTGGTCTCACTCTGTGTGAGTAAATTTTCCTTGGAATCACTCTTTTATAACTATGCAAACCATCTGAAATATCTGGCTCAAATGGTGGGGTATTAAGATAATGTTGTACTGGATTGCTATTTGAATTGTAATAAACTAGCTTTTATTTTGGGATTACAGCAAAAGGTTGAAAGTATGCAACTCCAAATATTACAGTTTATGAGCAAACATCAAAACAGAGCAGAAGCTCTCAACCCTTCCCTCAGAATTAAACCACTTTGACACAGTACAGCAAGTCTTCACAGTTTGTAAGCCTGTGCCCTTTATTTTGTCCCCGTTCAGATCTACAGACTATCGTAGGCAGAGAGATACGATTGTCTTAATGGTGGCTAAGGAGAGGATTGAAGCTGAACAGGCATTTCTACAAATAATGGCAGACCTAAGTTTATATATTTTCTAAAGAAACTTTGATGGACATATGCTCTTCTGTAAACTTAAATGACAGAGATTAGGTTTAAGGAGTAAAATTTGGTCTGTGGTAACCTTTCCTCTTTTATGAGTGTTTGTATGTAGAGAAATTGGGAGAGACTGGTAGAAGCGAGTAATTTTACTCTCCATTGCCCTCTTTTCCCTAGACTTTTTTTTTAAAAAAAAACCTTAGAAAAGATGAGCAAATCTGGATCTCTGACAAATGTTTTATCTCAGCTATTTGCCATTACTTTCTAATTACAATGTTAGCAAAACCAGGTTAAGAATCTCTTCAGTATTGAAACTTTTCTGATGCTTGTGAGACTCAAATAATACTAGTTTTCCAGTCATCTGTACAGTCTTCCATAAAAAACAGGTTTGGAAAACATTTTTTTTTCTTTTTTTTCTTTTTTAAAAATAAAAATACCTTCCGTGTATAAAACAGAGTAAAACGGAAAGGTAATACATCCAGTTTGTTTATCATATTTAACATTCCCCTCTTGATTAGATGAGGATGACTCTCTTTTTCCAAGTCTACCATGGATATTTAACAGCCTATTGAGAAACTTCTGAAAAAGCAAAAAAGCCTTGGGAGGTGAACTATAGACAAGCAATTCAGACTTTCATGTCAAATGTTGCTTTTCATAGTGTTTTGCTGTCAGTTTTTCAGATAGTAATCACTTGCTCTTTCTTCAGTTCCTTATGGTGGTATGTGTCTGTCTATAGCTAGATAGGTATCTCTTAAAGTAACTGATTAGAAACTTCAACTTAAGAAAGTGTTTTTAAAGTGTTGGTTCCAGTTACAAGATTAACATGGCCTTATGTCATTCGACACAATATTTTCTCATACTACTCTTTTGAAAAGTATATATAATTCAGTAAATTTTTACTATGAGTTTATTTTTAAATATAGATCATGAATTACAGGACAGATAATTCAACAAAACTTGCACTTCATTCTGTACCTTCCGTAACTTTAACTATTACATTGTGAAAGACTTCAGAATTTATTATACCACTCACTAATCGGTTAATAATGCTCCATTTTATCCTCTTTGAATATTTATTTTTGTGTAATTTGGTGAAAAACTTGCACAATGGGTTTGACTTTCTATTAGGTGTCTACTTTGGAAACAGCACTGCTAAAATGGCAGGTAGGACATTTATTCAAAACACTCTGGTTCTGTAAGAGATTCCCATACATAATGCTTCCACATACAGTATCTGCCTGGAAAAAATGTGGTTTTTACCATTTTCCCAACAGGCTGCCTCGTACTTGGTTATTGCCAGGGGACTGACATTCCTGACCTCCCAGCAGCTCCAGTCAGTCAGTGTTTTCTGAGCAAAACAGAATAGGAACTGGATTCAGGCAAGGACCTTGTCCTCTGGCAAGGAATGAGGACAGGAGGCATTTGAACGAGGACTCCCATGAAATGTAATGCTCAGTATAGTAAAAATATTGCGACCTTTCTGAACTGGTTGGTTTTTGTTGTTGATTGGGGGGGGGGGGGCTGGATGTTAGACACATTTTGTGAAATTCCATCACATGATGTAGAAAGATAATTTCCTCTGAGAGGAGGAAGCTCCAATGTCTGCTAAGCTAAACAGACCTGCAGGACTTTCTGGAAGAATGTTTCTGATGGTGCTGAGCTCTTACAGCTTGCTTGTGTCTCAGATACTTCTTGGCCAATGTGCAAGGAGGTGAACTGAGCAGCACAAGAAACAGTGTCGGGGTTGTAATGTTTAAGCAAAAAACACCTGTGCCTGTAGCACAGGTGTCGGCTGACAGGAGTATTGAGGAATATTGACAGAAAAAATAACTGCATGTGTTTTTAGAGTGCATCAGTACAAGGTTTCAGATTCTGAAGGATTCACCTATGGGCTTTCCACAACAAAGTTATGCTGTTATCACTGGCTAATAATTCTGCGTGCAAGTGCTTAAAAAAGTCTGCAAGATAATAGGAGGGAAAACTAAGGGGGAAGGGAAGAAAGAGTTTTAACAATGCGGAATGTCACAGCAAAATAGGGTTTTCATCCTAAATACCATCGTGGCAAAGTGGTAATTCACTAACAACTCTCCTGAGGCTCTGTGTTCATTGGGAATTTTTTGCCTGAAAGTAGCAAAAAGTAGAATCAGGTATGAAATTAATATTACTTATGAGAAATTCTGAGCTGTCAGGCATGTTGACTTCAGCTGTTTTTCAATCTGTAGGTTGCAGTGACCAATGTAGAGAGTCTAAAACCTGAGTCATCTCATGGCAGCATCCTTATCATCAACCCACTGACTGTTCTGGAGTTCGTCTGTTTCTCATTTTAACCAGATACTGCATCTCAGCATAAAAATCTTTTATCAGTCAGAGCTTAATATATTTAGTATGTTCCTACAGAAAACTGTTTTATTTAACAAAATGTTTTTGTCAGAAATTGCCCCAGCAGTGTAGACCTGCAGCAGTGTTGCTAGCTGCAGATGCCTTCAGCGGAGCCAGGATTCCAGAAGTATCACTGATTTTCAAAAGGCCAAGATTTCACCCATTATATGTGTACACTTGCAAACGAGGTGCTGTCAGGAAAAATTAATTTTTGTGGGTTTGGAATTTGGAAACAAATTTAGGCTGCCATAATATAGACAAGTTTATACTAGTGGCCTGATTAAAATAAAATGTTTTCAAATTTGAGTGATTATTATAATAACCTTTTCCAGCTGAATAAAATCTTAATAATTTTATGTGTAACAAAAATACTGTTGCTGTTAGTTCATAAGCAGATTTCCTAATTATGCCCATTTTCCGTCTCAGCTATCTACTTTTTTTTCCAGTGTTAATCATCATACGTTGACTTCTAAATGCTAAAAAACAGAGGGTGGATGTGTTGCAAGGAACTACATGGTCCGTCCTGTCGTCCATGTCGTCGTAATCCCCAATCCAGTGTCCTGTGTCCCCCCTGTCCAGTCCCTGTCCCATGTCTGTCCCCCCCCCCCCAAAATAATCTTAGAGCAGCCTTGGCTGGAGTAACTGAAGTCACAAACTTGCTCTGTACCAAAGACAACTAAGAGATGGACACTTTTCAGAAAATACATTTAGCAGCATGTGTTCTCTTTCCTAAGTGACCAGATGGTTTTCTTGTTGATGGATAGAAAAAATAGTACAGTTTGTTAATTGGAAGAAGTTACTGTCTTGTTTTATGTTGAAATCTATAAATACATGGGTTGGGGTTTTTTTCTTCTCCTCTTTGCATTTGTCAATTTATGTTACCTCGGGTCAAGCTGCTAAAATAGGAGTAGTCTAGAAAATGCCTGGTAAAGAGTTTAATCTCCCAAGAAATTACTGTGAAGTTCAAGCTGTGTGTAATCCAGGGAGAGCTCGGAGGTCGGGAGGGCTGTGAGCGCTGTGGCTTTTCTCTCTCTGTGGCTTTTCTCTCTCGGTGGCAGCGAGCCACCTGGGGAGGATGGCTTCTCTGCCTTTACTAGGGCTCTATTAGCTGAGTGGAAGCAGTTTCACAAGGATAAATATGTCATAAAAATGGGAATTTGCTGGCTGATTCCCTGTACTTGTGTACCACAGCCGGCAGATGGTGCATGGTATGTCAGCACGGCAGAAGCCAAACGGATCCTGCATGAAGACTGTCAAGAGAAGATGTTTTTTTAACACCCGAGGTGGTATCTTAGAAGCAGCTGGTTTTTGCTGACCACTTAATATATTTTCTCTCTGCACACCCCCCAATTTCGAAAAGTAGTAAACCCATATTAAGTACTTTAATTTCTCTAATAATATTAGCCCTCCTTGTTAATTTATCTTTTCAGAAAGCTATACTGGAATCACTTAGCATTATCTATAAAAAGAGGGGAAAAACACAGAAAAGCAAAATAGGAATTTTTAATGAGTAGCTGTGTTTCTGTAGTTACTATTTAGGTTTATCACTAAAATACTGTACAAGCACCACTGGGCTATGCTCTGTTTTTCTATAGGCAAGAAGGGGCCTGTATCTATGGTAGAGGACAAAAGAATAAAGTAAAGAAATGCCTTCAACGTTTCAAAAACCACGGGGTTTTTTTCTGCCTGGCAGGGAGTTTATGAAGTAAGAGAACACCTTTTTTTTCTTTCCTTGCATGCTTATAAGTTTGTGACAATATTTAAGGATTTGGGGGGGAGCGGGGGGGAATATGTGCATAATGCAAATTTCAGGACTGCTATGCATGCATAGGAGAAAAAGTAAAATAGTAAAAAAAATAGTAAAATCTCACTTAAACACATGGGGGCACCAGTAGCTCAGCTCGGGCGGTTTATAGCACTATAATCTCATAAGGGGGAAATGTGAAGTCCTATTTTCATTTTGCAGGTATTATCTCCTTATATTTTCATTGCCTCCTGTACAATTCAATACAACAGAAAGCCTCTTGGGTGGTTCATTTGGTTTTATTTCTTAGAAACACTTCAGATGAGATGATGGTTGATAAAGGTGCTGACATGACAGCCCAGAGAGTCTGAAGTTTTCAATCCGCAAAATAGGTGTAATGCTGTCAACCTCAGTGACAGCATTAAATGATGTCTCTTAAATCCTGATTTCTTTGTAGGAATAAGAAAATATGATGTCTCTCTGGGAGGTTTTTGACTCTCTTGTGGAGACTGCTGATAGCTACTAAGAAAAGGCTGGGGTTTATTTGATTATTTGGAAAGGAAATATGTTTATTGTTGTAGAAAAACATAGTTACTGTTTGCCTGATTGAGATGATAAAACTCGATAGTCTGGAACGTTATGCTAATATTTCTACTAACAACTGGTAGTTAATGACTTGTCAGCACAGACTCTGTACAAATAGCACTTTGCATGAAATCTACTGTCTGTAAAATTATGCAAATTATCCGTGCATGTTAATAATGTCTATCTTGTTTACATTTTCCTGATAAGAAACCTAAGACAGACAGTGCTGGATTACCTCGCTTGTCTGGCCTGTAACATACCTGCAAGACCGTAGTGGTTTCCTACAGAGACGGTAAAATCTTCTTATTAGGAAGTTACCAAAACTTTTGTTTATGAATGCACTCAGTGAAACCAGTGCAGAAATGACCTTTGCTCTCATTTGCTTTTGGGCTACCATGTGCTATGCTTATACCCAAATTTATTTGGACTTCTTGGGTGACTAGAAGTAACAGCCATTGACACATGGGAGTGCGATATCTGGGGCTCGGCAGTCATGGCAATGTGATGGCTGCGTCCTCTTTGCTCTGTGCCAGTGTCCGGGGTAGCAGCGCAGGAGGCCCTGAGCTGGCAGTGTGCCACCGAGCTGGGGCAGACCTCCCGCAGCCAATTCTGCTGCTTCAGGGCTGCTTTGTAGTGTCAATTTAGTGCAAAGAGACCACACAATCATTTGGGATTTGGATTATTGTATCTGTTCTATAGAGAAAGTCCTGCTGTAGTTAAGACATAAAGTTACATTCACATTGGGACTGCTTTGGCTGAAGCACATATGACTTTAATCAAACGCTGCATTATGGGCCTGACATTTAACAAACAAAATCAAACCCCAACATCAGTCTACCACTCTCTGCTTTCAGGTTTTGGGTTTTTTTTGCAAATCACCGAAATAGCCCAGGAAATATGATTTCAAAATTTAATATGGACATCTCAAATTTGTAACATAAAATGAAAATGGTAAAGCTACACCTTTTTATACATTAATATGGTAGACATTTGGATTTGTATAGATCTGACTTAAAATACCTATCATTTTCTTTGTATTTTATTCCCCAAATTGTAATGTCAAACATAACCAGAATTTGACTGTCAGGCGGTAGTGCTTGTTGTGAGAGGTGATCTATCTAGAATGTTAATTCCTGAATTTAAGAGCTAATGACAGTGCCAAATGACAGCGGTGGTTTACAGTGGATTTTCTTTATGTGATATGGCACAGCTATGTGAAGAAATTGCATGTAAAATGATTATACCAGTAACTCCACAAACAGGAGAACAATGAGGTGGTATGACTTTATTTGTTCTTAACTGAAGACAAGTGTTTGAAACTTTGGCCCATAATATCCTTGCTTCCATATGAATTTATAAGCCATGACAAGCAGTGAATAATAAAAAAGCAAAGTTGATGTTTGTATTACTATGTGAAGGTGGTATTGTGTTACCTCAATGTGTTGGTACTATGTGGGGGTGGTATCATGTTACCTCAGTGTGTTGGACAATGCTTTTCAGGAGCAAGGATCCAGCAATGGCTGTGGGTGTTACCACTGTGGGCTCTGCCACTTCTGAGTTTGGGGAAGTGCCCTTCCTCAATGCCCAAGTGCTGCAGGAGGTGCGCAGGCACTACACTTGTCTCCTCAGTTCGTCTGGGGAGAGGCAGGGAAAATTCTCAAAACTAGTGTGCTCATCAGAGAAGTCAGTCAATGGGGAATGCAAGAAGAAAAGTGTCTTAATCTCTGTTTCTCTCTAGATCTTTGTTATTTGAATGAGGGTCTAACTAAGGGACCTATTTTGATTTGAGGCTTTGGACCTTTTCTTGAAAGAACGTTGTGTATAGCAGTCCTCGTGGCTGCAAGAGGGAGTGCAGGTGTCACATCCCTCTTCTGAGGAACCAAGAAGATAAAGTGACTCCAGCTCTTAAAACCTCCCACTAACCACTGTTACGTGGTATAGACTACTGCTGCTATTCATAAAGTCATCTTTAAAAGATGCTGCCAAGGAAGAAAGCAGTTTGAGATGGAACTCTTTCAGGGAAGAAGGGTGGCAGGTGTGTAGGGATTTAGAATTAAGTAGATTCTTATGTGCCTAAAGGTAATTAATCAATTAGAATGGCATTTGTAGCCACAGTTATTTTTTTGTACATGTTACTTGAGGGAAATAATCCAATAAGAGAGGTAAGAAACCTGAGGAGAAGAGGGAATATGATGGCTTCTGTATTGTCTAATGCTTTATAGTACTTCTGGTTTTCAGTGCTGGCAGATGGTATATAGAAATTTAATATGAAACGGTAAAATTTTATCTAGCAATGGAATACGGTCCATAAGTATTTAAAAATCTGCCGGTGAAGATCGGCCAAATTATGATGAGCTCTTGTTTTTAAAGATTTCTTTTTTTCCCTGGTTGTCTTTCACATGCATAAAATAAATCCTTGAGCACATTAGTTAGGATTTATACCTTTTTGTAATTGTTCTCAAAATCATGTGCATTTCCACTGCTCGCATCTGAATTTTAAATTAACTTGCAGTAAGAAAAGATTTTTTAATTTATTTGGTTCTATGAAAAGATATTTTAGAAGTCTAGACAAAGAAGAGATTCTTGCTTTTCTTGATCGTGGTGTTGTGTGCAGGAGATAAGATCTCTGGCATGCTCCAGAGGTTTCCAGAGCTATTCTCTCTGTGCTTCCTGTCGTGCGTGCTTTTGGCAGTGCCCTCACAGCTGCTGCAGGGATGAATGAGAAGAGGAATGTTCTCAGCTGCTGAACAGGAGGGAGGAAGAAGCTGGTTTTTCCCCTTTGGAACCTTAGTACATCAGGTTCGCTGGCCTGAGTCCCTGTTGCAGTGCCAAAGAGCAGCATTGGGCCTGGTCTTACGTGGCAAGGCTCTTCATCTCACCACTCTCTTGCATCTTCATTGTGTGCCAGCAGTTTTGTTCAAGTGCAAAAGAAACCTCATCTTGACTCAGGAGATGTTGGCGGAAGTTGTGAATAGGAAGGCCTCTGCTTTTGGAGTTGTGAGGTTATACTGGCTCACCAAAGCTGAGACTTGGGAGCCTTGTAGTCCCACACTGGTGGTGTTCACGATGAGGTGGTTTGGGGGAGTCAGAAAATCTGCCCTGGTGGCAGCTGTCAGACAGGCATGTGAAGCTTTTAAACACTTCCGTTGAAGAACCAGCTGGGACTTTGAGCTATCTGCATGGAAAATGGAATTGAGTGAATATGCATGGAGAAATGAACAGGAGAACTTTGTGAAGTTCAGTGGAGCAGTAAACAGAAAACGTGGTCCCGTTCTGGACAATTCTGGTGCCTCCACGCTTCACATTACAGGAGCCAAAGGAGTATTTTTCTGAGTGTGTTGATGCTGATGGAGCATCTAGGCTTCTCTCACTAGTGTCACTGCCAGTGAATAAAGTGCTCCAGTCTTCATCAGCACATTTACATTTAGTGTCCCATTCCTTGCAGGATAAAGTAGGTCACCGGCTTCCTTTTGCTGCTGTTTCACAGAGCCATGCACTGCACGCACGCCTGGTCATTAGCAAGGTAAATGTTATGGGAGCTGCGGGGCTGTTGCTTGCTGGACATGCTTTCCCTTGACTCTGTGGAGGCATGATAGCTGGAAGTCGGTGTGGCAGAGGGGCCCTACTGCTGCATACTGCAGGCAGTAGTGTGTCTGTAAAAAGGGTAAGCTTATCCACACAGTAAAGTGCAAAAGCTTTCTGCTCAGACTGAAGGGCAGATTAATATAGTCCATTAGAGGACGGTTCAACCAAGGGAGGCATAAGAGATTGCTTTTGCACTCTGTCAGCAAGTGAGCTGCTGGATTTTTTTTTTATTGTGTGTACAATTTGAATAATGAATAATAATGGTATATAAGCTACTCTTATAAACTTATTGTGAGAGGCATGGGCGTTACTTTGGTCCTAACCATTTTACAATAAGAGCATTTCATATCTTAAATATCTGTACTGTTTGTAATTAAAATACGGGATAAAATGGAATTATTCACTAAAAGCAAGGTCGGTATTTGTGTGATGTGTGTGCTTAAGGCTTTAGAAAACACACTAAAAGGAATTTGTCCCTCTGCGGAGAAAAAGAAAATTAGTCTTTATAGTTTTAAGAAAATTAGTCTTTATAGTTTTAAGAAACTTTGTGTCATTAAGGAGAAGACAAGCTGACTCTGGAATCTGGGATGCTTGAGTATGTATAGCTGTAGTTTTCTTGGGTTTCCTGAGGCATGCTCTTGAATGGTGAAGGAAGTTGGCTAGGTTTGCATTTTTCCATTCTTGGTTCTATGTTCTTTCTCTTTCCATATTCTCTTATTTAGCAGCTTCTGTGGAATAGAGAAAATGTGATCCTTTTTATAATTTTTTTGGTGCCTCTCACTTGATCTTAATCAATCTCAGCAAGCAGGATAGGACTCTCTAGGATTAAGCTAGCTGAAGACGTACAGGGAAAATGACATTGGGACTGTAAAGCTTTTAGTGATGTTAGAAAGGGTAAGAAAAATGAAAATGCATTTTTTGCATTCAGAATTTTTTTGACAGTTTGAATTAATCAGATTACATGGTGGGCAGTCTTGCAGATAATAAAGGAAAGGAGAAAGGAAGATTGTGAATGGTGTCCCATTTTAAGATACAAGAGCACCAGAAAGCATTCTGCCAAACTTGCCTTTGATTAGGGATGAGACATCACTTTTGAATGTGACAACGACACAGAAAAGGTAGATACAGCAAGATGACTGGGGACAGAAGTGCAGGATAGTATGGAAGGTTGTAATGAAAAAGAGCACACTATCAGAGAGGACACACTGGAAATAATTTTGAAGATTCTTCCAACTGATAAGAACTAATAGTCTAGATTAACAAAGATTTTACGAAGCAGCAAAAATGGTATTGCATCTCTGATTAGTATCTCAGGTATCTTACACAAATGGGATAAGGTATACCAGGCTTCCCTTGCAGTTCATATTTGCATACAGCTCAAGATCGTAAGAGGTGCAATTCTTACTCGGGGAGTATTCCTCTGTGCATCTAAGAAGGGCTTGGACACTTTAAGAATCTCCTTCATGATGTTCAAGAGGAAAAATATGAAAACTAGGGCATCTAGCATGACTCTCTAACTATAAAGGGCTTTAATTTGGGATCTGGAATTTATTTACTCATAACAGATACTCCATGATCCATTCTGTTTGGTATCTCCTTGCTAAGATTGGCCAAACTACCTCTCTTTTGAATTTGGAAGTGGGGTAACCCTATCTACACTGTGATGTGGGAAACTGTTCCAGTCAGACTGAAAGGCAAATTTGTCCCATTATTTGTCTTTAAATGTTCTACAATCATTTTACACTTTTGAAAATCCATTCTCACTGACTTTCTTAAAATTACTCTTCTGGGGGGCAGCATTGCCTGTTTGTATTTGATGTGGAGGATGGCTTCTGAGAGCAGAGTTGTTTCAGTTGTGCTTTACACTACCAATAGATGGATAGTGACAACTAGAACTTCAGTGGACTCACAGCATTTCCACTGGATGTGTTTGATCAGGGGAATATTCAATACTGTCAGGAAACTAGTTGCTCTTTTTTTTTTTCTTTTTTTTTTTTTTTTCCCTCCAAGAATGGAGTGCTTGTGTTGTCCTCTCACCCATAGAGACAGTATTACTCCTACAAAGAAATGAGCTAAAATGGGTGCACTTTGAATTTTTAGTCATTCCAAGTATCTCTAATTGAGATTATATCAGCAGTTGGTGAGATGATTAAAAACTTTTCCAGAATTATAGGAAAGGGGAGAGGCATTTTTCCATTTTTGTTTTCCACCCTGCAACAGTTCAAGACCAGTGCCAGAAAATGTTTACATATATGCATATATTCTAAATGAAAACCAAAGCTTACTTATGACAATACTGACCTCAGTCCGAAAGACCTAAACTTGTAGTTTATCCTTTAAGGATGTAAAATAACTACATGCTCAGCCAGAAATCCTGCCCACGAAAGGGAGCTGATTGTTTTGGAGATGTTGTTTTGCTAGTGTGTGGCACACAACAGCCAGTTCATACAAGTAAGGAGAGATGGGAAAAACATACATTTATCTATCTCATCCTTTCTCAGTACAAGGGTATTCCTGTACTATTCTTCTGGATTTTTACTAGTCCAATTTCAAATAAGTTAACAATGGTGTCTCTCATGCTTCCCTTGGATAGGAAATTATGAAAAGTTCCTCAGTATTTAGTAGGCTTGTCTTTTTCTTTCAGTCTCTGCCTCAAGGTTCAAGAGACCTATCTTGTGCTATTTTTGTAGCTGACTGTATATGTTTGTATGACAATATTTTGACTTGGTAGCTGCAGTGTATTTAATCCTAGTAAGTTTCTTCAAATCGGTAACATTGCAATACCAAAACTAATGCAGCTTGTGAATTACTGTACATAATACCCCTATTCGATACATTCATGGCATTTCATTTTTATTATTGCAGTCTTTACTGAGTGCACTATTTATCAGAGTTTATAAGGAATAAGCTTTGCTAATACTATTAAATCACTCAAGTGAGCTAAATTATGGCACCAGAGCAGGTGCTATTGTCTCCAGCTCTTTTGGAAAGAAAGGAAAAACCCTTAAACCATCCTGGACATTTATACCTAAAGGAAACAATCCTTTATATTAATATAAAAAGCTTGTTTTGTACTCAGTCAAGGGAATTCTTGGCAGTCGGTTTAAACTTACATGTATATATAGCACACTGGAGCCTGCTAAGTACCTCTGTTTTCTTTATGGATGGAGCTTTGGTGCCAAGAGGTCTGCACCACATACAAGTGTAGATACGCCTCTATCTGATGGATTGTCCCATAGTGAACCACATTGTATACAGGATGTTCAAACACATATTGATTATGTGGTTCTGTAGTTTACCGCAGAATCATAACCTGATGCTTTTAAGTACATATATGCAATCAATCTTCATGTGAAGGAGCTCAGTACAAAAGAGATATTTTATGCTACACAGTAGACATTAGATTAAATGACATTAGATTAAATGTATGTTATGCCTTTTTTTTTTTAACCCCATCATCATAGCATTATTTTGAATCCATACACTTAGTAGCATCATCTTTGTGTTGACTGTGGGCTGTAAGTGTATAATAAAGTTCATAGTGTCTGTAATGCTATTCTGGTTTTAGTACCAGGTCTCATGGTCAGCTACAATGGAAAACCTCACATAACACAGATAAAAATTTTTTATAGGGTTACTTTTATGTTTGTTACATATCTGTAAAACTCCTTCAACATTGTATTATGGAATAAGAAACTTGTACTTGAGGGGGGAAATTAGCATGTTGATTAGATTTTAGTTCATCATGCAAATAAAATTACAATATATATGCTTATAGACTAACTTGCTTCTGGTACTATTAATACCAGCTTCCAACGAATTACTTGCAAAATATAGACAATTTGACTCAACTAGCACTTCTAAATGTAGAAATGAATATGAGATTTGTCCAGACTGCCTTCTGTTAGAAATTTTTGAAAGTGATTATGTTATCTTACCATGCTTAGCTGTATAAAAGATGATTTAGGCTGGTAGTTTTTATTTCTAAGTTGGGACAGGAGTACTTGAATGATTTTTCTGGAGCAGCTTTCATATTCAGAAGCTTTATTCCAATCTTACAGATCTATGAAAATTACAGAAATTGAAAATAAGACTATTTGGTAATAATATGGTGATCGTGCTGTTTACCCAAACAGTCATGTCTGTGTTCACTCTTAAACTCACATTTTCAATCATTCAACTTCCTTTTCCTCTCATTCATTGTTAGTGGAATTTATGTGTCAACTGTATGTTGTTGTCCCTCATTATATAGGGTTTTTAAAAAAATGTTGCTCTGCTGTCACACAACCATCTCAGTACTCAGTAACTACATTAGCTGTTGCTGCAGCGTGTGTGGTGGCTGTCTTATGGCAGGGAAAAAGAGCATGCCTGAAACTGTTTTTATTTGTCCAAAATACAAAAGAATGCTGTACAAAGTATTTAGAAAACTCTGCAAGCAGCTGGGTTTTAGCCTGTAGATGCATTTGGCCAGTAATGTGCGCAGAAAAGATCTGGAGCAGGTAAATATTTGTAGAGAGGCATATAGAGAGAATGGCTTGAGCTTGATTCCCAAACCTTTAGTGGAAGGCCCTGCTTGTCAAAGGCAAGGCGCTCAAGCTGAGATGCGTGGGAGAAGGCTGTAGCACACCACTCTGTGTGTTTGCCCAAGAGGAGGAAGCCCATCATTGTGTCCTCTGCCACTGAGTTATAACACCTGCTGCACGCTGCTGTTGTAACCCTGCAGTGATGGTGCTCTGAGTCCTGCAGGGCAAATATAAAAAGCTGCATCTAGAACTGATCTATTAAGGTGTAAAAGTCACTGAATGTGATGTTTCATACCCTAATGACTACAAGGTGGACTCATTTAATGAGTTTTCACCACTACTGCAGGAAACTGAGGTTTGCATTTAAGGAATGGTTTGATTTTAAAATAATTTTCCTAGCTGTATACAATCAAATTTGCTATAATACCTTGGGTCCCCTCACATGACTTAATAAATTAATGTATTTCTAGGCTGAGCAAATAATATTATTTCTTTCTACAGTGTCATTAACTTTGTCTTCTTGCCATGATGTTGTCATGCCATATCTTCTTCAATTATTACTTGCTACAATAAACAGTGACTGAAGATGATTGTGCAGCAAACGTATTGAGTTCCATTACTGTCTCATGTTTCTTTTTTCTTTGAATTTTCTTACCTATAACTTAAATAGTTAAGGAAGAAAAAAATCCTAAGATTAATGATAAGTGGCTGGTTTTCTTTCTTAGTTTCATTTTTCATTACCTAAGTTATCTGATTTAGGTCACAGGGTTATATTTCTAAGAAAGACATTTGAAATCTAAACTTGGTTCTGTCTCTATAACAACACATATATATATTAAATCTAAATCTGGATTACTTGTAGCAACTAAAGCACTTACACTTTTAATCTTGAAAAAAACCAGTGTGTGTAAATTGTCTTTACTAGGTGGTGCGCACGAGGGTCTCCAGCACTTGGGTCCTTATGGCAATATCCCAAACATCGTAGCCGAGCTTACAGGAGATAACGTACCAAAGGATTTCAGTGAAGATCAAGGATATCCTGACCCCCCAAATCCCTGCCCTCTTGGAAAAACAGGTAATTCTGCTCTAGCCTTCACACCTCACTGTACATCTTTCAGCCTTTCAGCGCTGTACTAGGCAGTACGACACTTGATAAGCAGTGGGTATTCTCTTTCATTCTCTACCCCAGGAGCAGAACTGTTGAGCAATCAGGTGGTTTAGATGAGATTTTTTTTTTTTTTTTTAACATGTGCACCTTCTGTATTGCTGTATGACTGCTAGAGAACGTCAGGTGGAAGAAATCATCTTGACCTCGGAGTAGAAGATGGTGAGATTTATGATAGCATCTTGTTCCTGAGGGAGTTAATTTTTAGGCTGGCCCCTGAAAAAAGTTATCATTCTGTACAGACGAGATTTACCCTTATTTTAGAGACTTTCGTCGTGCCAAGAGGAATGAAACTGTCTGCCCTGATCTCCAACCCAGACCGTGAGTCAATATTTAAGATACTTGGCTCCAATCCATGTGGCTTTATAGCTCACTGAGGGTGCATCTGTGCCAAGAAATGGAAAACGACATGGACATACCCCAAGGTGTTGCATGCAGGCTCGCTCTGGCAGAGGAGCAGTGCAGCTGTGGTGTGCCAGCGCGGGGTGGTACCCAAGACACCCGGTGCATCCCTCTGCTTGCACCTGCGCAGACACCTAGCTAGGAGGGTGGCTACTGCTGAAGGATCTGTAAAACATGCACTGCATGTGCATGATATAGACGTACCCTAAGGGAATTGATCTTTTTCCTGTTACTTGAGCCAAGGAATGACTTCCAGTACTGAAAGTAGTAGTAAAACACCCATTGGCTGCCTTGGGAGCTGGAACTGGGAATGAGCACTCTTATTTTTCTCTCATTTTTTATTTGTGAGCTAAGCCATCCTTTCAGAATCTTTTCTGTTTAGTCTTCTTTTATGTTATTTGGATAATGCAAAACAGTTGTGTGTATTCTTATTTAAAAATGTTCTAACCAGCTTAAAGTTGATCAAAAAAAAAAATATTTGTCATGAAAAGTTTTGCAAACAGGCTTTTTACATTTCATTCAAAAATATGGCAAAATTGTGAATAGTTCTCCCTTACTGTTTTCTATTACAGGCCATTTGGTGATGATGCCTGCATCTTTTCTGAAATAATATCTAATCTTCCATTTTGTTCAATGTAGCTGTTGTCTGACAGGTTGCAAATGATGGGTTTAGGTTTTCTCACACACACAGACTTTCTATCTTCTGTGCTTGCCCATTAGACTTCTGTTAGTGATTAGATAAATAAATTAAAAACCTGGCATCCAGAGAAATGCCTGTGAAAATCCCTTCAATTTTTCTTCCTTAGGTGAATAAAAGTTGTTAGCTAAGCTGATAGTCAGATCTGAGCGCAGGGGGAATTCTTAGGGAAGTGCTGCTTGCTCAGATAAATTGCTCTGTCGTAGTGAAGATACTATCTACTAGGATTAGAGTAAAATGTTTTTCAGAGCCTTAAATGGAAATTCAAGTGGTGACTGTATTATGCATACAAATTACCAGAGGCCTTCCTCAATCAGGTCTGTGGATTTGTTTTAATGGAAAACAATTTTTCCAGTCACTGTCTACATATGCACATTCCACAGCAGGAATACATAAGTCTGGAGCACTTGAGCTTGAAGACACTTGGATTAGCAGTTGCGGAGGGCACACATATGTCCAGATACCCTTTGTGTTTTCTACCAAAAGACACTGATGCTCTGAGAAGTTCTACTGCATTTCTGTTGTCATCTGCTTCTCTCTTGAGATGACCCTGTCCCTGCTGAGACTGGGATAATTTTTAAGTGCTTGTAGTTAACTCTAATGGTTTCTGAGTTAGCTAGTATGGTGAGTTTTCCCCCATTTCCTACTGGCAACTTTAATCTTTTCCCCATTCTAAGGAGAAAAAATAGAAAGCAGGATCTGTTGGACTTAGAATAACCTTCTCAGGTCATTGAACTAACTTATTTTTAAGTTATGTCTTTACTTTTGCCACATCTAAGGAGAAAAGATAATCCATTGCAAATCTTTTTACATGAAGATCACATAAGGACAGAAGGGAAAGTCCACAGGTGTGTCCTCTGGAGTGCTTGTGTTCTGGCAGATGTAGCTACCTGGATGCCCAGCATCATGCCCCGGGTGGTAGGATCTCCTTGGGTATGTCTGAGAGGAAGTTGGGCTGCAAGCTCCCCATGCTGACAAAGCAGAGGGAGCTCCAGCAGCAGACTTTTTCCAAGAGCTACACTGGCCTTAAGTTGCTGAATCTTTGTTTAATCTAAAGATTACTTACTTTGGTAACAAGTCCATAAACTGATTTTTAAGAGTATTATCCTCTATGTGACACTCTCTGCAAAACCATCCATTGTGATTAAAGGAGGTTTCTGGACCCATCAGCTTAGTTACCAATCTGCAGAAATGTCTTCAGCATAAAACTTCTGCCACATTGCATTTTTATGAGCTCATATGAGGCATAAATGGTTTTCAGCCATTCTGAGCAAAGTAGCAAACCAGAAATGGAGTTCTGTGAGGAGCTACTCAGTGAAGAAAACTCTTGTCTTTGCTCACAGCATCATTTTACCACGAGCTTCAAAAGTATTGCCTAAACAATTTCTACAACCTCCTGTGAGCATTTAAAAATGAAAAGAGGATCCCTTCTGAATCAGAGTAACATGCAGTTCTATGTAAAATCAAGCTTAATCACTAATTTAAAAGAAAAACAAAAAGGAGGGGGGAGAGCTTGGAAAATATTTTTTTTTTCGTTTTGACGTTTTGTTGTGTTTTTTAAAAAAAAAAAAAAATTTAAATATATCCTGACAAACTCCTTTCAAAAGAAAAGAATACCTGGTTTTCCAGTCATCCAGTTTTTTAAATGTTGGGATTTTTTTAAATTGCATAATTGCATTTAAGAAGTTTGCTGATTAATGTGGCACGTAATGTGTGTTTTGAAGCTACTAAGCACTCAGTGCTTTCTACCATACTTTTGCAGTTGATGATGGGTGTCTAGAAAACACCCCAGACACAGCAGAGTTCAGCAGGGAATACCAGCTGCACCAACACCTTTTTGATCCAGAGCATGACTATCCCAACATGGGCAAGTGGGTGAGTACATGCTGCTTGCTTATTTTTGTTGCATGTGAAACTGGGTATTGTCTGCTGTGTGGGATACTATGAAACCACAAGGAGAATATTGTGCTTATTGCTGGAAAAATTGTCACCCTAAGGGAAACTTCTCAAAAAAGTGTACTTGCCCTTAATAATATAGAAATAATGCCTGTGATTGGTGAAAGGCCCATAGAAGTAGAAAGTAGAAATCCTCATCTTACTACCTGTCCTAAAGCATGTCAACTACGTATATGCTTGATAAATGTAACAAAACACATCTCAAACTACAGTGAATGTGTAACCAGTATTAGTGCAGATTTTAGCACAAGATTTCAAAACATAACAGGGCCCTAATTTGAAAGGTTATCCAGGTTCAGTGACTATTCACTGTTCAGTTACTTAGATGCTAAAAAATCCTTAATGGAGTGCAGCAGTGCCTAAACACCTTAAAAAAATCTAGGTCCAGACAACTTGCTCTAAGGAATCCTCTCTGGCTTAAGGATTTTGGAGCACTTGATGCTGCTTCTTCCTCTGTTTGGGTTATGCACTATATTATATTGAAAACCTATTTGACACATAGCATATAATAAATACAGCGAGCTACACTAAGGGCAGAAATCTTGTTCTGAGTGTACAAGGACTTTAATAACTCCAGCTAGACTATTTCTGCAGGCTAGAGGCTCCAAAGAAAGCTCTGCCACTTAATCTTAGATTACATCAGTTAAATGTTCAATCCCAAATCCATTTTCAGGCGCCAGGAAAACAATAACAATGATCATAATTTATGCTTCTAGAGCAAATCATGAAATCTCATTTTATATTGTTATAACACTTTACTTAAGATTGCCCTAAACCAGTGCTCTGTAAGCATATATTGATAAATGGACATGTTTGGCAGCCTCTTCTGCTGTAATTGTGAGACAATGATTCATCGTTCATAATCAAACCAGTGTAAGATTTATAGTCTTAATTACTTATGTGAGTGCTAAATTTCTAGAGAGAATCATGCCAAAAATCCAAATTTTGGAAACTCTTCTTGCATTCTAAGTAATTACCATCAAAGGTTTTAATTTTAAAAACACCAGATGGTGAACTTTCTTATTTATGCCAGATAATGCTGTTAGTTTGCTTATTATTCATAAGTAATTTACTTTCATAATACCATTTTGAACACTATAAAAGCACTTCTGTAAATCTTTGGCCTATAGCAATATTTCAGAATCGAGTGTACATACTGCATTGTCATCAGCAACATATATACTTAACAAATGGTAGGTAATCATTAGTGAATACTGGCCTTTTTTCATTTCTCCATCCATCACTACTAATTCAGGGGGAAAAAGCTGCTCATGCATGGATTAAAACAGACTGTTAGGTACTAAACAGTGATCATATCTAGCTGCAGCGTAGCCAACTCCAGATCTTTTTAATTAGAGATGAAACAGCTGGTAACGTGCATGAGCAAATGTTCTGCTGAGGTCCAGGAGAATTTCCCCGATTGCCTACTCATTGTATATTACTACACATTAAAAAGATAAATACAACAATATCTGGTTTTATGGCTGGCTTTGTCATTTTTATCTCTCTGGAAAAATAAGAGCAGAAAAGCACTCTAAAAGTTAGCTGTTTGAGACTTTATAAAGGAGAGATAAAGTAGAACAGATCTTTTAGGTCACTTACTGTCATCTGGATTAGGTTGTAAATGACCGACACGGCCAACTGTGGGCTGCCCCCAGCCACCAAAATCCCCTCTGCCCTCTAGCAGCCTGTTCCTTCTTCTCCCATGGAAGAGCCTGGGATGAAATGCACCAGGGGCTGTACTGGCTGTGTATTTACAGACGGCGTTTCTGTGAACTCCCGCATGCCGTGAAGGCACTAGGCTGTCACCACCGTCTGAAGCCCTCGGAGCCAGTGTGTCTCCTGGACCCACGCGAGCTGGCGTGTGCTCACAGCTCTCAGGGGAGCTTCTCCCCTGCCTTTTCCTGCCACAGAGCGGTTGAGGCAGTGTTACAGTTCCCACTGACTTGCCCTTTCAAGGAGCCAGCATGCATTCCTTAGCGTAACCACAGTAAAACCCAAATTATGTTAGCAGGTCAGGGAAAAAAAAAAAAAAAAAGACCTGCTTGTTCATGAATAATGGGAAGGAAACAGGTTGTTGGTTTGTTTTGGTGACAGACTCTCATGTTTGCAAAGCTGTGGGACCTCTGCAGTACCCTATGAATAGTAGATGTATTTTATAAGGGTAAAACAAGTCTAGAAGCTGTCGTAGACAGCAAAGTGTATGATTCCGTGTAGATGCTAAATATTATGTGTAAATACTGCTCATACGTATGAAGCTAAAAATATATAAATCATGATAAATGTATACTGGGTTAAGAGAGGGAAGAAAGAGGAAGAATTTTCCTGTCTTTGGGACAACTCTCCATGTATCCAAATTCCAATATGGAATTTCTATTGGAAGTCTCAGGAACAGACCTTGTGTATAGAGTGAGATACACAGCTTACCCTCTCCTCCCCAGCCCCGAAGATCCTTTTTTTCCTCCTCATACATGGAAAACATAGAAGGGACACTGGAAGTAGTAAAATGAGGGACTTTTGGAGGTTTCTACCCTAGTGTGCAACTATAGTTTCTAAGATTTCTGATAGTTTTTTCCCCTCAGTTCAGACTTTTCCTTGCAGGAGACAGGTACTTTGCATTTGAGTCTGCCTTTTTTCTGCGTCTTGCAACTTGACTCTAGATGGTCTGAAGAAGTGTTGTTGGCATCCAGAAAGACTTACACGAAGATAGTTTACAATATACAATTTACAATACAAATCTAAAAACCACTTATATGTAAGTTGTTATTTATTGAAACCCAAAGTGTTAACCACTACCACATGTAGAGGTTAAAAAGAGGCGGGAAGTTCAGCTGTGTTTTCTGACACCAGCATTAGTGTACAAATAGAAAATTAAAAGCAACTATGTTTTTCGGCCACACTTCTTTTAACTGAAGCAATGGATAACATTTCTAAGGGTAGGAATAATGCCAGTTCTGCTCGTCAGCTACACTGGAGGTATCCAAGACAGTACAAAGAAAGGCAAATGGAAAGGAGGGATAAAAATACTCAACAAAGTTGAACTCCTTGTTAAAGAAGTTACCGTCTCTGGCTTCCTAATTTTAATGGAAACCTGAAACTAGTCACTCAGATTTTATTTTTTTTTTAATTTCAACTCCAGTTATAGTGAGCAACATCAAGTGCATCTTTCCGAGCAACATTAAGTGCATCTTTCTTTACCAACTGATGTTGTTAAATATCTGGATGGCAGTGGTGATTATTGGGATGGTTATGGTAGGTCTGGTCCCCCTCTTCAATTTCAGACCGTACATATTGTTTAATTCAGTGTAGTATGCTTGGTGTAATAGAAATTGTCATGCTTGATGTTCCTGATAAGACTGTAAATTGACTGGGGAAAAAAAAAAAAGCCCTTCTGAAAGGGTGCAACTTTGCAATGCAATTTTCCTTTTCGGTTTTGTTTAATAATTGTGAAGGTCCAGATTACAGAGCTGCTGATTATTACTGACTTAAAGAAGTTTCAGTGAAGTCTGAAAGATCTAAGGGTAAATCTCTCTGGTATTAGTTGGTTATAAGCATTTTAACTTCTGAGTTGTTCCCACCCAAATCCCAACCTGTAGTATCCTAATCCAAGTAGCCAGGACAGTGCAAAGGAAGCTCCAGGAGTGAAGGGAAAGTAGCAATGCGCATGCAGCACATCTCCATGTGAAGTGTCTCTTTAACTGGAGAAACTCTGTGCAACTCCTAGGTGACAGATGAGAATGGTGAGCACTTCACGGGCAAATTTTGGTGGCTGATGGAGCTCAGGCTCTTACGCAGTGGAAGATATTTTCAGGATTGCTATTACTGTACGAGCACACTCCTAGCTCATGCTCCATAACCCCATTTGCTTTGCACTCCACATAATGCTTAAGTAGTAGTTATGGTCTTAAAACATTCCCAAACAGACTAAACAAAATGCGACCTTCCTGAGCAGGAACAGTTCAACTGTAAGGAATTTTCCTGAGTGACAGAAGTGTTAGCTCCAGTAGTCATGAAATTCTTTTTATTTCAGAAACACTATTTTTCTTCTTGTGAAAAGTATAAGGTCAAATAGTTTACAAGAGAGGCTTTGGTGGTGCTTTGTTTCCTAAAAAGAATAATTTACGCATCCGTGGGTTTCTTAAAAATGTTAAATTTAAGTTTTCCCAAAGTGAGTTTGCATAAATGACTAGCCAAGAATGCCTCCCTTGGCCAACTTCATCTCTGTTCCCTTTTGGCACAGCTCAGACAAAATAACTGAGGTTGGGCAAGAGATAGGCCTTGTGAATTTGAGGTTTAATGAACATGTGAAGTACAAAACAGACAATTTTGGCAGATTTCATTGTAACACTTGAAAATGTTTGTTTTTTCTCATATCAAGGCTGCAGAGAGGGTAGAAGTGTTTGGTGAATTTGTCTCGTGCTAGAATTACACTTTCTATTTATATAATCAATGTTAGGTCAGTTGTTTATAGCAGAATTAATGGCTTTGTTTATACAGTGTTCTGCTTTTATACATGTAATTCTTCTCTCCTTCCATTTTCAGGTTAGGGTTTGGTTTTGTTTTTCTTCATAATACACAATTGAAACAAAATGTGTTGAGCATGTGTGTGTTATTCCAGACTTTATTAGAATTCACTACTTGTATGAAATACAACAATATGTGGATGCACTTATGTAAACTATGGTCAGAGGGGGGTTTTTTTGTGTTGTGTTTTTTTTTTTTTCTTTTCTCATCATCATAACTTTCTCTTCTGCCAAGATGTTTTTGGCAGTTTTTAAAAGGTTTGCCATTAAAAAAATGTTATAGACCAAATGGTTTTTAGAAACTTTATTGAGGGCACTACTTAAACAAAGGAAGAGTTGGCACTGAATTCCTTTCAGCAGAACTTTGCACTGGGAAGTGTTGATATCTGGAAGGGAATGAGCAAAGACAACAAAACAGTAGGAATGACGCTGATTGCCGTTTTTAAAAGGAATCAGAAAATCCCTTGTAAAGCAAAATTTTTTTGCTCCTGTTCGTGTGTCACCTCAAATGTATAGAAAGATGTACCAGAGGTAGGATTCCTGCTTCCTCTCCCTCCTACTCTTTTCTTCTTTCCTTTTTTTTTTTTTAAAAATACATATGTATTTAGACCATGTATCACAGGATGGGGAACATCCAGTCTATATCGTTATACCAGCATGTACTTGAAGCACTTACTGCCTGAACACAGATGATAATATAGTGCAACATAGGGAAGATTACTGGGTTTTTAATTGTTAAGACTGTGACTGCTCCTGAAGAACTGCAAAATGTTAGTAGGAATATCCAAATATTTATTTGTGGTTTATCTTTCCCATAAAACTACACACCCCTCTAAACTTGCTAATATTTAACAGCAAAAGTTGTAAAAGAAGACTGTAATGAATTTGATGGCTGCATTTTTTCCCCTTCCAGAGCAAGAATTTACTCTTTGAGAAGATTAATGGTGGTCCAAAAAGAAGAAAGAGGGTAACTATCAGAATACTTTATAGCCCCTGTATCATCTAGAGAGCTAATAAGAATTAAAATCATACTGTTGAAATGTAGAGTTAGTCTAATGAATCTGCATTATACCTTAGATAATGCATAAAGTGAGGGAATCTCTGTGATAAACTACTACAGCAGGCTTCAGGACTGTCTACCAAGTACCAGATGTATTTCTCTAAATAACCTGTTGCTTTCAGAAAATGCACTTCAAAGCAGAGCATTAATTAAAAAATTTTATATGTGTTTTTAAATTGATGCTATTTGCATAAAACCATTTAAAAGTAATTAAATGTCTTTTAAACAGAAATTAAAAGTTTCCCACTAAAAATACTGGTAAAATTAATTACCACTATCCATACATGTAAATGACAGTACAGCTGTTTCTTTAGCTGATCTAATTTGATTCACTTATATACTTTGATTTACCTCAGATTGAACTCCTATCTCTGTGTCCCACTTGCTTGAAAGACAGAGAGAATAGATTCTCATCTTTCTGCCCCTGAAACGAGGAAGGCAATCCACGTATCACAGAGAACCTCACTATTTTCTCTCTTTTTTTTAGTAGTGTCAGCCCTTTTATCAAAAAAACACTTTCAGGCAGAGTCAAAGTCTTTAGCTTTGCAGCTGGTGGTTTGGTTTGTTTTTTTGGGTTTTTTTTTTTTAGTTGCTTTTTTTTTTTTCCAAGAAGAAAAAGTCCAGCTCTCTGCCAGAAAGTAGCTTTTCAAAATATGGCAGCACAGTTTATACTGTAAATTAAGTAAATTTGGTTTAAAATAACTGAAGCATAAGTGAAGATGATTTATTTATTTATTTACTTAACTCTCAAACCTAGTCTTTGCTAGAAAGGGAGAAGGTAAGTTGATTTCTTATCAATTCATGCATCACTGGTAATAAACACTGTTCAACTGTAAGTTAATGATCTATCTTGAGCTTAGTATCTGCCTTCAGCTTACATTTGATTTTTGAGTTTGTTAGCAGAAAAGGAAAAAGGGTAGTTATCTGATTTTAACTCTAAAGTAGAATTTACTCTGGAAATAGTTGTGTGGAATATTTATTAATACCTAGAGCAGCATGTTAAAGTGGGATTAGTGCAATATATACATGAGGAAAAAAAAAACAAAACAAACAAAAAAACATTTTCTGTGTGCTGACTGACGTAATCAGATACAAAAGGAATAATGGCTGGAGAGACATGACAGCCACATGGCCACGGGCAGCCCAGAATTTTGGAGGTGAAGCTCCAGTTTCTTGTTTTGCAGCAGATTTCTTAGCACAGGCATGTCACTTAATGGTAAATTCATTATCATTTAAAGTATTATATTGTTTTGAGAGTAATACTGTAATGACTACTAATGCTTTAATGAACCATTCAGAATTTTCACTTTTATCAGCACAAGGGTAACCTAGAGCTGTCAGCAGCAGAGTGTATTTTTCCAGAAACCAAAAAGCCCACAGGATTCCCCTCCTGGCTTCTGCAGTTCCTGCCACTTCTCCATGCCCTTCTGCACAGAGAGTTTAGAGGGGACAGCTTTTGGCAACCGATTGGTCTTTTGGGTCAGAATGTTCCAATTTTAACTTAAAGCAAGTCATATTTGGAGAATTGGGTTGTCCATGGAGAGTAACTGTGTTCTGTCTATACAAAGTTACAGTGCAACAGTCACAGAGGCACTACTGAGTCTACAAAGCTACATATTCTCTTAAGTATGTGTGTATATTCATATATTCCTATGTATGTATATAAACACACATACAAGCATAGATACACATAATCAGTATATATAGCAAAGGTATATATTTACGATTGTCTACTGTGTTATTTTTTGCAGCCTTTGCAGTGCAAGACAAGGAAGCCTCCAGTGACCTCTAATTTAACTAGCAATTCTCCCCTTTTTTTTAATTTCTATGCATGAGCATAGCCCTGTCCAGAGTCTGATATCCCAAATATGACAGGAGTGCTTCTGTAATCACTGAGTCCCGTTGCTGTGGGCTCGGAGCTGTGCACAAAGGTACTCGGGAACTGCATTGCTTTGAATTCAGCATAGCTGTATAGGATTAAACATTTTTTAGTCAAATCAGCCCAAGATTTTGCATTATATTTTGTGTTTTCTTTTGTTGGTTGAGAATGATTCAAATTTGTATGCATTTTCGTTCTCTTCTACTTTATTTCAAAAAGTAGCAAGCAAGTACCATTCCAAAAAAAAAAAAAGGCCAATTAATCTTCCTAAGAATCTTCAAATAATTCCTAGAAGTTTATGCAACAGCTGAATTTCACTACATTAACATTAAACAGAACTTCTTTCAACAAACACAAACAAATCATTTACATGTGTCTTATTTATAACAATTTAAAGCATTAAATTAGTGTTAGTTTTACTTTCAAAGATTTTTCCACATTTCTTAATATTTTTATGTTTTCACTTGCAGCAGGCAAAACACTCAAAAAAACAATAGAAGAAAGCAAAAGGGCTGCTCTGTTATGATTAAGTATGATAGCGTCTACAAATCTGGAGAAACCCAAGGGTTTAAACTCGAAGACAAACCCCAAATCTTTTCCAGAGATTTGACAAATACTTGAGATATTTGAAAAATAAATATTTCATGCCTATTTTAAAAGCTTTTTTTTTTTTCCCATAGTATTTAACTCCTACATTTTGGTGAAAGAAACACAGAAATATCTCAATAAAAGTAATTTCTATGATACTGCTAGCCTGACAAAAATCAGGAGATACTAGAAAATTTGCATTTCTCCAAAGTTTGTCCTTAGGTAAACAATTTTAATTGGCATCAAAAACAGCACACTAGAATTTTTGTCTATATCTGTGAAAGTATATACTTGAATTTTGTTTACACTGACACTCTTAACAGGCCAGAAAGTGGGTGTAAATAATATTTAATTCAATTCTCAAGCTCCACTAAACTGCTTGATACTTGCAAATACAATAAATACATTTTATTCCATTGGTATAGATAAAATTCAAGCATAGGCTTTCTACATTACTATGATCTCCAAACAGTTTTGAGACAGGATCTGTTCATCTTCAGTCTCACATTGTGCTGCTTGCATGGTGCAGAGTGAAGTTAAACCCTCGCCAGGGATGATCCTTCCAGCATTCCCTTGTTCTGGCAGTGGTAGGAGAGCTATTTCCTATGCCAAAACCTTGTTTGGCTCTGCTTCTGTGCCACCCGTTTTTTATCACAGCATCGAGAGGAAGCGAGGAGGGGTTTCCTGGAGAGATGGGCTAGAGAAGAGACTTTGGTCAAAAATGGTACCGTGGTACCTAACTTGCCTGTCAGCATAAGGTCTATCAGAGGCTACTGATTTAACCTAAAGCTTTACCTGTACTTCTCTAACAAATTCTGTCCTGCCTCAAGAATTAAGGAGTTAGATCTGCTGCTGCTTCTCTGCTGAGCTGAGGAAAGGAGGAGTGCAGCAAAAAGGCAGTGTTTAATTCAGACTGTCCTATATTCTTGATAGTCCTCCTTCACTTGTATTCTTTTTAGTGGATTGGATTAAATTCTTGCACACAAAAAATGTTAGAAAACAAAACACTGATTGACTTTTAGATTTACTCCCTGGCAGCAATTTTTTTTTCTTCAGTCTGCAAGTATTTGACAGATAAGAAATATATAAATATATTCAATAATCCTAGTTACCTTTTATATGTTTTCTTGTTTCTAATGAGCATAAATAATTTTTAACTTTTTCAGAGTGTGAACCCGTATCTGCAAGGACAGCGACTGGATAATGTTGTAGCAAAGAAGTCTGTTCCACATTTTTCAGATGAAGACAAGGGTCCTGAATAAGTACAATAAAAATGAATGATGAAAACTCATGCCATCCTCTGCTAGATCGTAATATTGCTTATATATAATCATCTATTAAAATCCTTGTGAATGGCAGCATGTTTATTATTTATATAATTGTAGATGAAAAACAGCTGTATTTATAACAGTATGTTCTCCTAGATAACAAAAATATGGTTCTGCTTTTCGTTAAGTTATGGTAAAAGGACATTTCTGTTATTTTTATTTTAGTCATGGAGCAAACTTAAAAAATGTTAGTCATTTTAATAGCTACGTGAGGTAAATGGTCTTAATGAGCAGCTTGTAAATAGGAAGATGTAAAAAAATTCCCAATTCGACTCCAACATTTAATCTTAAATGTTACTGTGTTTGACACATGAAAATTATAGTTTTATGTTTTGTTCACAAATATTGTTACTTAGCAAGGACAAAGTATTTATTTTACCCAGAGAATTTTGGCTTTTGGTCCATTTTAATAAACATTTAAGCAATCTACAAGGTTTGCAAAGTGACATTTTCCAAAATATTTCAGAGGCCCATTTGTCTTGGTTATTGCTGTGCAAATTTAAAAATTAAAGAACTGCTTTTTGACTCTATCCACTGGAATATTTTTCTGTTAGTTTTAGTCGTTCCATGTCCACAACTTTCCTGAACACTTGCACATCTATCTTCCTTATCAATGGTACTGTTGTGTGGAAATTAATCTCCCCCGCTGTTCTTTGTCTTAGTAACAGCAGCATTTATGCATTATCACATTCTTAAATTATGTGTCCCTGGGATATTATAAGTGAAGATGGAGACATTTGTCTGTGTTACTAATGTTGTGTCAACATCCTCTGAATCTAAATGCAGGATATGAAGGCCGTTACAGTTGATGATCTTCCAAAACTATGATATTCTAATAATGCTGGTAGCTATCACTGCTCTTGAAGTTGCTCTGGGAAGCTTAAATTGCCTTTTTGCCCCTAGGAGATTGAAGAACTTTATATTTCAGAAAACTGAGTTCTCCCTTTCTGAAAGATGAGACTATGAAATTATCTAATTTCAGAGCGCATCTGAAATATTTCAAGCCCATATGCATGGGGCATTGAAATTATGGAAAACAGCAGTAGCCTACACCTTTGAACTTCAAATCTATGGAAAAAAATTGTAGTTTCCTTTCCTGTCCTACAGAAAGATAACACTATGACAGGCATGATGACCCCTGAGAAAAAACAGGTAAGAAACTAACAGAAACTTAAAGGCCCTAGCTACCTAAGATTAAAGTTAATAGGATGGCACAAATATGACTGTGTATGGCATTTGCTTTTTCTATCCCAGCACTCAGTAATTTGTAGTAACTTATGTTATGAAGACGGTCAGTACTGTCATGTCATTTATGGGTAGATTGCAAAACTCTGTAACATTCTAGGCTAAACTATCATGTCTTCCATCATACTTCCTCTTTAAAAAGATTCTGGAAAACTAAATAGTATGCAACGCAGTGGGGTTTATACTCACATGTGATATGAAATTGAGGAGTCTGTGTGAATCACAGAGCTCCTTCCAATTCCAGTGCCTGGAATGGGATGGGAGTAATCCAGCTGTTCACATGAGGGAACTTGCATTCTCTGCTTCTGAAGCATACTCTTTTTCTCTGCGCTCCTGCTTCGTCTTCACACAGGTACTGAGAGCTGCAGGGTTGCAAAGGTTGTCTCCAAAACCAGAAGAAACCTATATATTGTGGCATGAATCTGAGATCAGAACCTACTGATGCCCAGTGGCCCAGAGTGTGTGAAACGGTGGTTCCTCCCACCTAACCCCACAGCCAGCTGCTGGTGCTGCCACAAGGCTGCCAGCTGGTCAGAGGCTACATTTCCATTACTAAGAAACTGGTGTTTCTTCAGATACTCAACTGTCTTATCAACACTTTTAAAACAATCTGAGGTATATTCTGTCCTTGTTAGCTGCAGTAAAAATCCATTTTAATCACAGAAATGAAGCAACCATGAAGGCAATTTATTTAAATTTTTACTAAGGACCAGCACATAATAAAAGGTGCTGTGTACAGTAAATGGGGGGCTTAAAAAGGGAGAAGTAAACAAGTATTGTTTCTTTAATAGTATCAGAAATCTCACATCTGATTTTTTGAAGCACTTTAGCTCACTACACCCCCTGTATGGGGATGTGCTAATCCGGTGCTGCTAGCTGACCAGCACAGGGATCCCCAGTGGCTGCCTGTCACCCTGGTAGGGCCTGAGGAGCTGCCCTTCTGTCTATGGTAGAACTGCACAGAGCAAGCGAAGGAAAAATTGCACAACTTAAGAGATGTTTTTGTCTTTAAATGCAGGCAAAAAAAACCTTTACACTGTACAATACAATGATGCGTCTTACTGGAACTGTCTGCTGGAAGAAATCAAACACATGGTGGTGAGCAACCATCTGCTGAGTACATCAGCTTGAGTGTTTCACCAGGAAGACTCAACAGCACTATTGTGAAATTTTAATAAAATATAGGTATTACACCATGATAATGAGATTAATTATTCTAATTTCAGTTTCATAGCAGAGCTGCCTTTCTGTACTGGTATTGGTAGTCCCATGTTAATTAAAAAAAACCCAAAACCAAGCAAAAAAAGTTGTCCTTCCTCTGCTCCAACAACAGTCCAAACACGTAGATGTATTTTTTAATAAAGAATCATCACAGTGCTGGTCTTTCAGAATCAATGAACAAAGATACTAACTATCCCCCTTACTAGGAGCTCACTCCACCAAACCAAGATTTACAAGAATGTAAATAGCTGTTCAGCTCTTACAGGTGTAATCACCCTTTTACATTTATGATGCATGTGAACTAAGGAGCATGTATATTGCTATTGTTGTTTAGAATTAAATTAAAACCTTTCAAGATTATTTTCAAATCTGCACGTGTATTAATTACCTCTGACATATTTGAGACACAATGTGCTTGAAAAAAGCTATACAAAATAAAGTGTATTGCCATGCAACATTGGTTTTGTCTGGTAAAGAAATATTTATGACCTTAGTTTAAAAAAAGCACTGTGTAACTGAGCAGATTATAGTATTTGATTGCAACAAAAAAACTTACTCTGGGGGTGCATGTGTACATATATACGCACACACACTCTTAACATACACCTTTTAAAAGATAGTCTTATAATAAACTCAGTAGTAAAGAATATAAAGATGTCAACCCACAGAAGAAAGTAATATAAAAATGCTTAGTGAATTATTTAGGAGGGGAAATAGCGATATGCTTCTTTTTATTGGCACATTTGTATTCACCTAACAAAACCATGCCACTAATCTATTCAGCAACTCATGAGCAAACCAAAGAAACTTGGAACTAGTTCTGGGAATCTGATGTCAGTGTCCCGAGAGTCACTTACAAGACTGTAAGTAAATCTGATCTGAAGCTTATTTTACCAAAATATGAAGTGTATTTTCATCTGTTAAACTGAGGAAGGACACAGGCAGAAAGATGACTACCAACTCAGTTAAGTTTTTGGCTTCATTGTGGACAAAGTGACAGGAATCTTTGTTTCCAAATGTCAAGAGTTGGGGATGAAGACAAGTATTTTTTGATGATGGAGACTTGAGTCCATGCCCTCAAATCAGGCCTCTAACCAGTTGCGGTGTGAAAGTGTTGAAAAGGCTTTGTTTTCATTTTCATGCTGTACAAAAACTAATTTTTGAACATTTAAATTTGTTGGGAAAAGCCCATAACAACACCAACACAAACCAAACTTGGAATCTTCTGGCCTTTTTGCTGGTAAGCTCACTAAACCATCTTACCTCATTTGTAATGCTGTAACACTTGTCCTGTGAATTAATTTTTATGCAAGTTCTTATTTTTTACATGCAAGTCTGGAATATCTGGATCATTATGACAAAGAGTTCAAAGATAACTTTTCAGGCAAAGTCACAGACTTGATTTATGGAGGGAGAAGGGGAAGGTACACAGATTCAGAAGATGCTACCATGACCACATGAAAATTTAAAAGGTACAAGGAAAGTACAGTTTCACATGACTCACAGGGGGGATGAGTGTCTTGTTCACTGTTTTATTAGCTAAGTGTGCTATAGGTAAAATTTAAGGTACCTCTCCATCCACATCAGAAGCTATCAAGGCTATTGGGGAATCAGAGAACATTATCATCAATTTTGAGACACCTGAATCAAAGGTTTCAGGCTAGTGGAATTGACAGTTAGATTTAATTGTATTTCCACCATGCTTGATACAAATAGAATGGCAATCTGATATGCCTTAAAGAAAAGACAATAGCAACAAAAAGCAAAGCGAACATACCGAATCCGTTGCCACATGTATACATATGCATACACTTAAAAATTTAGTTTTGTTTGAAGTCATGCAATTACATTCAATAATCTTAAATAACTATCATGTTCAGGAATTATCTCAAATAATAAGTCTTCTTTTTAAGTAAAGAATTACTGTGTCCCTTAAAAGGTCTGCCTGTTTGTGGTGCCTAGAGCCAAAGGCAGGTTCCAACCATAAGCAAAGACGACAAGCTCCCTTGAAGTGCGCAGCCACTGACAGTGACCTACTTACATGCAAACTAAATAAAAACTAAAAGGAAATCTAGAAGAAGAGAGTGGAATTGCCATCATGAAGGGCCCCATGAACCTCAAATATGTCTGACTGGCACAGGATTGGGTCCTAAGCCAATATTTCCAAATATGAGGCAATTAAAGGGTCAAATGAATCATTTTCCAAGCACATGCATGGTCCAGGTCTACCACACTCAAGCCTTTTGCTGTTAGGTGAAGAATGGCATTGAACTCCAGTTCATCATCCTAATTCACCATGAGAAGGAAGTATGTAGTATCAGCTCATGTTTGCTTTATTTCTGATGCTAACTGCTTTGCTGTGCTTACATGGATCCTGACAGTTGGAAGAGCTGCCAGCCGTGTGCTCAACACATGGGAGCATAACAAACTTTAAATGATGTGAGTGTCATGGCAGCAGCATTACCAGTCGGAACTAAAAGAGCTTAAAAAAATTTCCTGTTTGACTAACAAGGTCTGTTTTTGTATGTGGGGCAGAGGTGGGGAAGGGATCAGAGGTGGTAGAAATTTAGAATGGCTTCAGACTTTAAAGATTAGGTAGACTTGAGTCACCTCTTTTTATTTTTTCCTATAGTTCCTGTTACCAAAACACAAGGAATCCAGCTCCTATTTGCAATGCATGGGTGTCTTTTACATTTAATCACTGTGTTTCTTCATCCTACTCTCTGTCCAAGAAAAACAGTCGTGGGAGTTGGTGGCTAAACTTCATTGTAAACTGAGTGAGGCAAAGGAGAAAGCACAAAGAAAAATAATGTGTGCTACTAGCCTCAAACTCTCCCTCCTTCCCCAACCAGTGTCACTCATTTACAGACCATTAAGCTCTGATTTTAAATGTATAAACACTGACTACTTTTATCCAGACCTTTGTTCTGAAGGTAACCACCAGATGACAATGTAACATTCTTGGTAGACACCAAAGATGATAGCGGTTTTTAGGTCTGGGCATCTGACTATTTGTTAGATCATAGAAGGCACATACAGCTTTGATACTGGATTCAGTCTTAGCCTCTTTTAATTAATTCTGTATTCTGAGAAACAAAAAAAACCCCTAGCAGTTCTTCAGTGCATTATCTACATTCTAATGCCACAAAGTCCTCTAAAAGTGACTGAAATTCAAGTGGGATAGCCCCTATGGGGAAATGTCATCCTGACACCTTTCTACATTGGGAAATAAAACAACACACTGTGACATTTTTATTTCTAAATGGACAAAACAGACTCATAAAAGAACAAGTCAGATTGTCCAGAGAAGCACTTATAACTCACCATTGGTTAATTTTTCCTTTTTTTTTTTTTTTTTAACAATGCTGCAACCTAACTAATTCAATTGCAAAATTGCAATGCTACAACATGACTAACTCAATTGCAAAATTTTAGGTGACTCCAATGGGTAGTGCAGTGGCTGTAAGATTTATGGGCTTTAAAGCTGTGTTACTGCAGCTGAAGTAAGAAACCTATTTTTAATGCTGCATAAACCATTTATCAATTAAAAAAATAGTCATAACTGATTTAAGTAAGTTCTTTAAAAGTCACTGTAATAACAGATAAGTATTGCTGTCATAGTTTATGCATAGACCCTGGCTATTGGTTAAATTCCCAAACAACCTTATGACTGAGCTGCCACAGGGCTCTGTGCATGTGCTGGTAACGTGTGTGTGCACAGTTAAAAAAAACCAGAAAAGTTTGCCCTGCTTCTGATTCCTTACGGCTTTTTCCTGCTACTCCCACAGTGTCTCAAGCTTTGCTGCAGCCTTTCTGATGGTTATGGGTCTGAAGTTATAGGGTCTTGGAAGACTTGTTTTTGGGGGCTCTCAGGAGGGCAAGTTATCCAGCATGCAAGCAATATGTATCAGAATGATATACATTTCTTTCAGTTTAAAATACACAAATTATTTTCTACTTTAGTAGTTGAGGCTATATTGTAATTTCTAGCCATTTCCTGCTGTGTTTTTATGATCTCAGAAGCAACCTATGAGCAGTTAAAAAGGACAAGAATTTTACACAAACCTGAAGAAAAGACCTTCACAGACTGCCCCTAAAATATTGGTCACTTTGTATCTGGAGGTTCTTGGTGTGGAGGTTTACAAAACTGGGAATTATTTCCAATTAACAGATGAGTGGACAGTTGCAAAGAGGTTGAGGGCCAGCTCCACTAAAGGCGTAAGTACCCGTAAGGACTTCCGTGCAATACAAATACCAAAGTCCAAGCACATGATCCTCACGCCCTGCCTCCCTTGCTCCATTCCTTAGGCAGCTGAAGTCTATACACAACTATGTTTTCTTGTCAATGAAGTACCTCAGGCACCTAAACTTCTACTTCTGTGCATGCCTAGGACTGTTTGAAGCTTGGTGAACCTGCATAGCTCTACACCTATCTCAGTCCTAAACCCAACCTGAATTGACAAACTTGGCCATTCATCCCCTATATTCCCTGGGGGAATCAGCCTGGTGAGGCTCACGCCTTCTCACCCATCTCATGCATGTCTACAGGACCAGGCATTGCACAAAATACCACAGCAGAAGTAGCCAGTTTAATTAAAAAAAAAAAAAAAAAAAAAAAAGGTGTATGGCAAGAGGATCAAATCTCTAACGGTGCCAGAGGAGGGGATCAACAATGAACACAAATTTGTCATTAGTTAGGTTCGTAGGGCAGGGTGAACATGAAGAAGGACAGGGTAACACCTGGGATCTAGCTAATTCTCAAGGAGTGTTTCGGTAGCCAGCCAGATTCTGGATAAAAATATAGAAGTAGTCTTAGAGCATGGCGAAAACGATCCAACCACCCTCCCCCATCCTCTCCACTAGATAGATGCCTTATTTTGGCTCCATATCTTTATTTAACTGTTTCCTGAATTGCTGAACAGCCTCAGCAGGGGAGGTGCAGAGCCCTCCCATACAAACAGGCTCCTCTCTCATGGCTAAGCAGCTACACCTCTGGAGGTGTAGGAGATACAGGTTTGAACCCCTCCAGGGAGTAGACAGAGACCACAGTCTCTTCTTTTCTGATTTCTGAGACAGTAACAGCTGCCTTTTACTAATTTTTAAAGTAGTATTTTTGCAAGAAAATGAGATGTATTTAGCTGCTACCCAAATAATTGGAAGAATGTTGCATTTAGCAAGACAAATTATCAAGAGTTCATTTACTTGACTGTGCATTCTTTATTCTATAACTTAAAAAATATCTTTAGATCATTTTGCATCTATTGAAAAGAAAGCATTTTAAAACCTACTTTCTTACTCACTGTTAGCATTCTGGTGACAAATTTGATCTTGCAATCATTGTCATCCATCAAATTTGTTGACCAAGGGCGTCAGTGACCCTAAGAGATCCTGTTAGTGTTGCTAACAGGACATCTCCTTATAGCAAGACATGTCTTGTTATAAGAATTTTCAGCATTGAAGCTAAGTCACAATCTTTTTGTCCACACAGGCAGGAATAATTGCTTTCAAGGTGATTTTAGGTGGAATTCTGCTTATTAAAATATGCAGGGCCAAATACTGAAGGGGATTTCAAAGCTTTTCCAGAAGCTGGTGGTAGCATACTCAAAGCAAGAGGGATCTGGATCCCAGATAAAACAAACAACTTGATCTGATACTAAAACATAAAAGTACTTGGTCTTACAAAGTACATCCCTAAATTAGAAACAAAGAAGTCCTATTTGGTTATAGTGTTTTTTCTCTGCTAGGAAGGTGGTTTTGTTACACTTGACTGTAGTAGTCACCTCCTCCCTAATGTGCAAAGGCTTTCTAAAGAAATCATCCCAAATCCACTGGATAAAAAAGAGCTTTCTGCCTCCAGATAGCCTGTGCCCTCACATGGATTTATCTCAACTAATTGCATCAAGATAAAAACCACTGTACCTTGTCTCTGGGAGGTTTTTACATCACAATAGCTGTCTCAATGTAAAAACTTCAGCCTACAGAAGAAGCACGGCCAAAAGAAGTCATAAACTCTGAATGCAAGGATTTACTATATTAAAAAGGAGGATTTCTTCTTTGTCTCACAATGCAGGAAAATATCCTGTTCATTTCTGTTTTCTCTTTGGTCAGATCAGAAGAACAAGAAATAGCTACAGGGATCTTATATTTTCTTTTTTTTTAATGTGTCTGATAGCTTTTGGTGATGCCAACTCCCAAGGATTCTTTCCCCTAAATGTTCTATTATATTTTTCAAAAGGAAAAATATGTAATTTTTACTGTGAATTCATATGTTCATTTTGAAACCCTGACAAGAAATACAAGAAACCTCCTTTACAAGGAGTCTAGTTCCATCTGGTTGAGAACCAAAAAGCCCTGCCACAGTCTGATCTGAAGTGTAATTGATTTGGTCACTTGCGATTTAACTTCTTCGCTTACGTCTTTAGTGCATTAAGACTTCCTGGGGAGGGGAAAGAAAACTGTTTACATTTTTAGACTTTTTGAAAGTGCATCCAAAAGCTCCAAGTGTTTGGTGCCTGATTAATTACAAACACCTAGAGGATTGCTCCCAAGCCTATTTACAGGATCTCTCCTAACATCAAGCGATTTTACACTTTTCCAGGCACACTGAATTGCATGTTATTTGTGGGAAATTTTTTCTCTTTAAAAAAAACATTTAATCAAGCTGCAAATGAAAGCAGCTAATGGAGAATTGCTGGGCAGTGTGGTTAGTCCCAGAACATAAGATGACAGCTCTTCCATGGCTCTAAACAGCTCCACAAAACAGGGAAGAATGATGTCTGTTGTAGCTATATTTGGAGAATAAAGTAAAAGGACTTGGAAAACGCTAATTAGAATTCAAGATATGGTAAGAAAGGGAAAGATCAATGACTAAATATCCAACTGTCCTTAGCCAAACAGGCTAAACAGGATACTTTTGACAAGGAAACAGAAGAAGCAAAACAGAGCAGTTGGAAATATCAAGACAAGAGATTTGGCCCTAGGCTCGCCTGTGTAGTTTCCCAGAAGTGATTTTTTTTGGCAATTTTTGAAAGAGTAAATTTTTGGTAACCATACAGATAAAAAATAGACTATTTTTGTATTTTATTATTATTGTATTGTACTTTTGATTCTTAAGGTCATTAAGTTTAGCATTCTAATATGCACGTCATCTAGAATGCCCTTTAATGGGGAAAGATGTATATATAAATTATTTTTGGGTCTTTTAGAAAGGCTCGCCTGACTCAAGCCTCTTGGATTGTTGTGTGCGCTTCCTTCTATACACTCCGAATAGCCCCGCGGAAAGCAAAGTCAAGCATCTGGCAGGTCCCTGCAGGATTACGGTCCGAATCTAAGTTTAGCAAAAAACTGAAGTATAAGCACAAGTTCACCTTTCTTACCAAAGCACTTAACTATCTGTTTGCTATTCAAATCAACAAAGACTGTTAAATTGAAGCATTATCTTTATGAGTTCTTTTAGATAACCACAGCTGGTTAACACTTCTTTGTCTGTCTTTAGACTTTTTTTTTGTCCACAACAGTGAAAACTTGGCTTATTCACTGGAAATATAATTTTTTTTTTATTGTGGAGAATTACAGAAGTTAAAAGGCCTTCTTCCCTTTTAAAAGCTTTTAGAAATTTCAAAATGGATGCATTCAAGCATGTAGACACAAAATAGGTGAAAGTTAAAAAAATATGATTTCTCTTCCCAGATTAAGTCAAACTCTCAACTCCTCTTATTAACTGCTTATTTCATGGGAAGTTTGGTACTGAACCAACTTTAAGGATTTAGGCCAAAATGATTCTGGCTCCTTTGAAAACTCTGTTCCCTATTGCAGTTTTATAGGTGGGGAAACAGAATCAAGAGAAAATCAGTGTGAGTAAAAAAGGCAAAAGGATGAAGGTGGGGGGTGGGGTGTACTTGTGCCTCTTACACCTCTTCTTGACACAGAGACCATCTAAATAAAAAAAAGCTGTAAGGAAGAGCTCTGTTTTTCCCCACCTGTAGTATTTACTCTGAGAAGCAGACTAACTGATGCTGGAACAGTACAACTGTTTAACGAAGTTCTTTCCTCCCCATAACACAGCAGCCATTTTTGTGACACTGGATTTCAAGTATAAAATGCAGAAGTTCTACACAGTCTAAATAAGTTGTTGTCTCAGCCAAAAAAGGGCTTTAGCTCTTTCATTCCTGCAGAGCTACTTTTTTATCCGGTACTCCATTTTTACCCAGATATTGCCAGGAAAAACAAAACCAGATAAAATTTGAATTTTGAAAAGAGGGCAATGGGATAAAAGGAAAACCCAAACCAAAACAAAAGCCTTGCAAATCCTCTTACATAATAAAATAGTTCTGCCTCTCCTACCCTTTTTTCTTTTGCTACAGGCAGTAAGTGGCAGAGTCAGGAAAAAAGCCTAGACTTCTTGACTTCCAGCTATCTACCTTACCTGCTGGGCCAACATCGTATTGCACAGAAGTCCCCACACTGTAGGGAAGAGAAAGCACTCCTCTTCCAGGTAACCTCGAGTTACAGGTGGTTACAGAACAGTAAGCTACCTTTCATCATAGCAAGAAAGGAGTAAAAGGGACTGTTTTGCCAGAACTGTGTATGAGATATCTATATGTGTATTAAGAGTGCATGTAATCTGTCTAAGATGCTGAGGCGCAGTAAGGTGTGGGAAGGCAGTCTTAGTTGTACAGCATAACTGGAAACTCTATTTCATAGCTGTCATATCCCTGGAGTCAAATATGTAAGCAAATAACACATCGAGCTCCTTAGATGCCTCTTTTCATAATTCCCAGTTACAACCTCAGACTATAAGGGCTTCTTATGCTCATACAAACTCAGTTTGCGTAGCTGAGTCACTTCTTGTATCACATTGCTCCAGAGCTGCCCTGAAAGCAAAGCATGTCAGCAAACACCTCCTACAGATTCATGAGACAGAAGAAAAAGAAAAGCAAATGCATGAGGGCAGAGGAATTTTTCATGGGTATTTTATGGCTTTCATTTTCTTGGCAAATTCTTCTATAGCCATCGCATACATAAGATGTATCAAAAAAAAAAATTGTGAAAAGAGTTATAAAAAGGTTAGCTTGACAAATGATATTTCCTCATTTGGCATGAAAGTTTATATTTGTCCAGCAGTCAAACTTCATCCTAGTAAAATAAGCTTTTCTAAATCACTTTTGAAAAATAGTCACATATGGATTGTATTACATATGTAGGTGTTTTGAGGCCAGAAAACATATTTTTTGTTCTATGTCTGCAGCACATAGCAGAGTGGAATGCTGGTGGGTGACCATGGCTCTAGGTGCAGAGATCATTACAAGCCCACAACCTGACTCTGCATGTAGTGTATACTAAACATACCAGGCCACCATACTTTGCAGAGCAAGATCCCAGACTTAAAGTATTTAGGTGCTAAAAGCTAGGGATTTTGTCTTGAACCCATTCATTCTTTTGATTTCCAATGTTCTGTTTCTGAACATTCACAAATAAAATGGGCATATATTCCTAGATGAAGTAGCATTTTGAAATGAAAAAAAGTAAAAATATTTAACTGAAAAAAACCCAAAACACCAGAACATTTTCCCTTGCTTAATTTTCTCTCATTCAGCTGATGGAAATCTATACATTAAAATGTTCATGCTCCATCAACCTAAATCTACAATAATGTTTTTTTAATAGGTACAATATTATCCAAATATTTCTTCTCAGGTTGTGGGGTGGAGCCTCAGACACATGGACATTAATTCTAAAACTCAAATAAGATAAAGATTTAAATTATTTAATTAAACAGAACTTTGCTAGTCTCAAGTAATTTTTGCACAGTCTCAAGCTTGATTTTTCTAGTAAATTTTATGAGAAATTTAACTCAATTCAGACTAACCTCAGCCTTTTTTGGTATTATTTTATGGGGCTTCATATGAAGTACAATGGTCAGATAAGGTTCGGCTACCCTATTTAAATAAGGCTTTTTTTCAGACATTAATCTGTAATAGAATAAACAGTGGAGTACCCGAACAAGAACCATAAGACTGGTATGTTAATGGAGTATCTTGAAACCAAAGCCCACAACATCTCCTTCCCTCATCTTATGCCTTTTATTACTATCTACCTACTTAGGTCTGAAATAAAAAGTGAAAAAAATTTCTCCTTGTTGGTTTATCATAAGGCTTTTTGTCCATTACTTTTGGATATATCTAAATCCCACAAGGCTGTCACTTCTTTTCTATGACAAAACATGGGTTTTTTTCTCACATGTAAAGCAAACAAGCTCTCATACCTGGGCAATAATGTAATGATGGAGCATTTCTATACACAGCGCATCCAACACACACTACATATAAACTTGCTTATGCTCCAAGTCATGAATTACACTGCTCATCTTACCCATCAAGACAGGAAAATCTGTGTACACCACCAGAAGGTCAACAATCCCCATAATGTGATGATGTCCCTCAACTCTGAGAGCACATCCCATGAAATTAATTTCTGAAACCAGACATCTCTGCAATGCACACATCTTTTGTGGCTTCAGATAACAACTGTGCCAAACTTCATCGCCTCACGCCTCTGCAGGACAGCTTCAAATCCCTCCTGGGCTGGCAGGCAGTGAGCAGCAGACAGCAGTGGAAGCCAGCGCTTGCTTCTAGCCTCCTTACGAGCTCAGTGAGAAAAGTTATGGTTGTGTTGGTGAGACAACTTCTTCCTTAATGCTTCGCTCCCCTACTTTCACAAGATTTTCACAAGCACCACTGGAATTTTAAAGGGCAAAAAGCACAGCAAAATACCACTACCTCTGTATTAGGAAGAAGTTGAGGCACACTGGTTGGTAGGTACGTAGATGCATACATTTATATATTTTGCTTTGAAATACATGACTAGAGTGACATGGTATTACTCTTCTTGAACGTTACCAACAGAAAGGAAATATCTCAAGTTGCTGCCATACAAAAAGCACCAAAAACATTAGAGATTTTGTCATCAATGGCTGAGTTTTATGTACCCTTTTAGTTTTTCCTCTGTAAATTGGTGCCAGATTCATAGCCCTGTAAACCAAGCTCCTTTCTCTCCTTAGCAGAACAATTCAAAATACCAAATAAAGCAGCTCAGATGTGTCCTGTCTCTCCTGGACAGCTTGACTTACTTCTGACCTGGAGGAACATGTCTAGGAGTGAGAGACATTGGATTTCTAGGTATATTAGGGCCAGATTCTCAGCTGGCATAAGTCAGTTACATCTCCCTGAAGCTATTATAAGCTATTCCAATTTACTCAAGAAAAGGATCTGGCCCCTGACAGTCTTTGGCTTCTCTGCAAAGGCTTTTAATAAGGCGCCAACTGTCCTGGCAGAGAGGATATATTGAGTAGCACTCAAAGTTAGCAGTAGCAGACTTAGCTACCCAATAGCATTAGTTAGCAGTCCAATAACATTTTGCTCTGCAAGAATTAAGTACAGCACTTCTTTTAAGCTTAAAACAATTCTTACTGTTCCACTAAAACAAAGAACAACTCACACAGTGAATACCAGCAAGAAACGGGAGAGGAAATTTTTTTTTAAAAAAAAGCCCAACAAAACAATAGCAAGCGGGTAGTTGAATCCAGCCAGGTTCATAGTACATGCCGTTAGTGCCCCATGGCATTGAAGCTCTTCATCTCAAACCTATGCTACAAAAATATGTATATTCCCATAGTCCTCTTTTATACTAAATAATTATATAAAATTCCCCATCAGTATTCCAGCTCCAATTAGCAGCACTGGTGAGCATCAACAGAACTTCAAGTGTGGATAAGGGGGGAGGAAGGAAAGTATTTTCTTTTAGGCAGTGGGGGTTTTTTAAGCCAGAAGATAGCAGAACCTCATCTTTGGTTGGGATCTGACCAGTACAGATGAACCTCTGGAGTAAACTTGGAGAATGTTTTGTTAAAGAATCCAGCAGAAAAAGGAATACAAACTTCCAAGCTGGAAATGATTTGGGTACCTGATGTTAAAAGAACAACAAGGAAAAAGACATTGTCTTTCCTCCACCTCCCTTAACCACACAGAAATAAAAACAGACATAAGTGTTTCTTCTTTTTTGCCAAGTCTTTTTTTTTTTTTTTTTTTTTTTTTTTTATTTCTACCTTCCCTCAGTCCAAGAAAGCAGATAGAGCTACAATTATTTACCTTCTTGGTACCCAATTGGTTTATTTTTCTGAATGAGCCGGCAAACTCTTGCATGAATAGTTCTACTTTGCAACGATCAGAGAAATCTGAAAAATTGTCTTGCTGGACCCAAGATGCTAATGCCTACTCAAAACACTCTGGATTAAACTGAGTGAAAGAAAAGAGATGGGGAAATATGGTGCAGAACATTAATCCACAATGGACAGACATCTCAAGGAGGCAACACACCTTCCACACCTGGACATGCTTCTTAAAGGGTTTCTTAGTTTGCTTTAAGTCAGACTGAGATCTACTCCAGATCAGCCACTCGGGCTAGATGCCTGACTGCAGTGAGATGTTGAGCGGAGATGACTGCTCTGCAATAGATGCCCAGAGGTATCATCATCTAGGAAGGTCAATGCCAGAGTGGCATGTAAATTACATCCCAGAAAATTCAGCAGAGAGGCAGCTTGCCTGCAAGCCAGCAGCAACGCCTCGAAGTGCATGCAGTGCCATCATCAGGCACCAACAGGAGCTCAGAGCAACCACAGAAAACGCTTCCTCCAGCACCAAAGGCCTGGACCATGGCCCTGGGAAAGGGGCAGCCCCCCAGACCCCCAGACCAGCTCTGGGACAGGTAATCAGAGTGAGAGACAGAGAGCGGAAGAGAGGTGAATAAACCCTTTACCCTACACATTGTACAACTTCTTAACAGAAGAAAAGGAGCATAAAGTCTGTCAACATACTGAGAGGTGGGAATTGTGACTTTTTCTTTGGATTCACAAAGGAAGGACCCCAGTTAATTAAAAACATCTATTAATTGTAATAGTAGTTTTTTGAGTAAAAAAAAAAACAAAACCCTAAAAGTTCCCTAGGCCTCTCCTTCCATCCATCTAGATGTCATTTGCTGTGATTCTCTGCCAGTAGTCCTCCCCCCCTTCACTGTATTTGAATTTCAGTGGCCCCTGCACACCAACACATTTTCTCTCTCATGCTGCCACCTACCACTGCACTACGGTTGCTTGCCCTGATGCTTCTGCTGCCTTTCTACATGTGCTGCTGGTCAAGTAATTATTTATTAACAAGTTATTGCTAAATGTGCGTGTGAATTACAGCAACGGGCCTAACTGTCTGTGTTGCTGAGCACTCACCTAGCTAACTGGCACTAAGCGGAGTCATGCTTTGGCCTTAGCAAAGAGCAAGCTGATGCTAAGTGCTCTGGAGAGTCAGAAACCCGGCATCATGTCTAGCCCCGCCATTCCCGGCGTAGCAGAGCCTTTCATTCTGTCTTCCCCGTCTGCAAACCCAGGGTCAATAAAAATCTCTATTTGCCAGGTGAGATCTGGCCCTCTCCGCGGCCCGAGGTGGGTGCTGACTACTACCAGGGCTGGGTCATTGGGGTGCAGGGCTGGTTTGGTTCGCAGACAGGAATTGTGCCAGCCAGTGAGTAGAAAAGCAAACGGTGCTGGCGGCACCGTCTGCACGGCCCGGGCCCGTCGCAAGGCGCGTCGCTGAGCTTCGTGCCGGGTGCTGCCCACCGCTGGAGGCGGCAGCTGGCAAACGGCTCCGGTGAATTAGGAAGCCCAGAGGTCACCCCGCGTTTCCGAAGCTGCTCCTGCTCGCAAGGACTCGTCCCGCGATAGCGTCGCCGCCCTCCCCGCTAAAGCGCCTGGAGGGCGGCGGGCACGGAAGGAGGTGCGGGGGGCCGCCGCGGGGCTGGGGGTACCCTCGCCCCCCAGGGCTCCGCCCCTCGACGCCGCCGACCCCACGCTGCCCACGCCAGCCTCGGGCGGCCGCCGCGCGGGGACGCGCCCCCGGTTACGGCTGCGAGGGGCTCGCTCCCCAAAGCCGCGCAGCCCCCGCCGGTCTCTGCCTAATCCCGAGCGACCCCCGGGACCCCGTGGCGGCTGGCCCGGGCACCGCGGCCGCCTGGCCCCGGGGCTCCGGAGCGGCAGCTTGAGGGACGGCCGCGGGCGCGCAGCGGCGCGCTGGACTCCCCCCGCGGCCGCGCCGACGGGCGGCTCCGGCCGCCTCCGCGCTCAGCCCCGGCGGGACGCGCTGCTCCTTCGCCGTCCCGGCCCTTCGCGGGATGCCGGAGGACCCCACAGCCCTCTGAGAGACGGAGTGATGGGAGGGGAAAAAGCCACCCGAGGTGTCCCGCCTCTCGCGGGACACAAAAAAACCCAACCCAAAACCAAAATTCTCTGATAAAGAGCTATGAGCGCGGCTGCGGATGGGGAACCAGGCTTTAACACCATCCCCCCCCACACACACGCGCGCATACACACAGGGGTTGTTTGCCAAAGCTGCGTAACTCCCGGTATCTCTGCGGCGGGCAAACCTCCGCGATGTCAGTTAGTACCAGGGAGGGCCGGCGCGGTGGCTGCCCCCCTCCTGGCCGGGGCGGGCCGGGAAGGGAAGGGGCTCCCCGCGGCGGCTCCGCTGCGGCCCCGCTCCCCCGGCCGGCCCGGGGGCGGGGATGCGCCCCAGCAGCCCCGCCGCGGCCCCGGGCAGCCTGCGTGGCCGGGCAGCGGGGCGGGGGGCGGAGGGGGGATTTAACTCTTCTTAAATGTCATACTTTAATGGGGATGGAAAATGTGAATTTTCTGTGCATTCCAGGAACAATTCCTTGGGGTGGTGACCTTTAGCACCGATTCTCTTAAGAGAGGAAAGTAGTCGAGTGTTTATCTGGATGACTGAAAGCTTTCCCTGGTGGAAGTTTATGGAAGTGTTAAAGGGGGCGGATAACACGGGCTTTGGAGGCGCTTGTCCAATGATCTGGAGGGGCTTGGAGAGCAGATCTCAGCTGGCAGACATTTAAATGGGAGACAGCTCGGCGCTGCTGCAATTTGTAGGCAGGATCCGAGACTCTCTCTCTATGGCCTCCCGGGCAGCGCCGGGCTCCCGCGCCACCCGCTCCGCCGAGTGACCCGCCGGGCAGAGCCCCGCCGAGCCCCAAGCCCCGCCGAGGAGCCGCCGCCGCCGAGTCGGGCCCCGCCGCGGAGCCGCCGCCGCCGCCGCGCAGGTGAGCCGGGACGCGCCGCGCTGGGCAGCGCTGCGCTGCGCGCACGCACAGCGGGGGCGCATACGGGGCCGGCAGCTGCAGAGTTCGGCCAGTCCCTGTGGGAGGCAAAATTTTCATCTCTCTATCCTACCTTCGGGGAGGGGGAAGGGGAGGAGTCGTTCGTTCATCGGTGTCTCGCAAAAGCCCGGGCGCCTCGGTTTTGCGGAGGGTGACACCCGTCCCTCCCGTCAGCGGAGTGAGGCGCCCACCGGCATTTCCGCTGCCGTGCGGGGGTCAGGGTGCCGTTACATCCCTCTCCCCTGACAAGCGCGGGGATTGCAAAAGCCCCGTTAGCTCTGCCTCTCATCTCCGCCTACAGCATCACTCCCGACAAATTGGATTCGGCGCCCATCCGACACACGGCAAAATCCCGGCCCGGCCTCTGCGCGGAGCGGGGCGGGGGCAGATCCCCAGGTGCCGGCCCCGTCCCCTCCCGTCCCGCCGCGCTGCCCTTCTACGAGACCTCTCAGCCGGCGGCTCTGCGCCGGCCCGCCGCCTTTGCAAACCTCTGCCCCTCCGCGGAGCGTGCGGCTGGCCCTCTAGGAGCTCCGCGGGCCGCGGGCCACACCGCCCAGGTGTGTGCCGGCGGGGCCGGGAGCCGCGGAGCGGAGCGGAGCGGAGGGTCTGCAGCGGCATCACGCCCCCGGGGAGCGCCGCGCGTCCGGGCGCCGTCGGGCGGGACGGACCGCGGCTCCACCGCGGCGCTCGGCGGCGCCGCCACACACCGCCTTCCCCTCCGCCGCCTCCCGCCCTGCCCTCCCACCTGACTCGGAGCCAGGCGCGTTTTGCCGCCGCGACGGCTCCGTGCATCCGTCGGCCACCGCTCCCCTTCTCCGCGCTGAGAAGCCCCAGGCAGGGCTCGGCCGGGCCGGAGCCCTCCGCGCAGCGCGCCGGCCCGGTGCTGCCCCGCGAGCGCGGACTGGCCGCGCTCCGCTCGGCCCCGGGCCCGCGGCGCGACCTGGCGCTGGGCCTTTCCCCCCGCGAGGACGCTTGTTTACTCGCCCCGTCCGTTCTAATGCGAACCCCCGGGGGGGTCGGGAGTCACTCCCAGGGAGCTCGTCTTCCGTCCGGTGAGGCTAGACGGCGGCCACCCCCCGGAGGGGAGGCCCGGGCGGTGTCGCCAGCCACCGCGAGGAGCGTCCGCGCCCTCGGGGAGCCGGGCCGAGCCGCTCCCGGCCGAGCCAAGCCGAGCTAAGCCCAGCCCAGCCAAGCCGGCGGCCTCTCCGCCCCGACGGCCGCCGGCGATCCCTGCGGCGCACCCAGGCTGCGCTCAGCCACAGCCCCGGCTTACCTTGGCGGGTTGGGCGGTTCGGCGGGCCCGTCCTGTCCGGTGCGGGGCCGGGGCCGGGGCCGGGGCCGTGGCCGCGGCCGCGGCGGGCTGGGAGGGTGCGCGGCCCCGCATCCCGGCCCCGGCCCGCTGCTCTGAGGCGTAAAGTCCCTCCCCGGCCGTCAGCTGCGGCCTCGCTCCTCGTGTCCCGCTCGTGGGTCCTCTCGGTGAAAGGACCGCGAGTGAAGCCCCTTTCGATCGTCGGGGCTGAGGTCCAGTGCTGGGGAAACCGCTTTCTGCAGAGCAAAGGGCTCTGAAGCACCAAGGTGCGTTTGGCCCGCCCTGGCTGCCGGAACGCCGCGGGGTTCAGTTACCCGTTTTGGGAGGGACGCGAGGACCTTTGGGTGCAGCGCCAGGAACCCCCGAGCCACCGGTGTCCCGTGAGCTGGGGAACCGCTACTCCGCTGCCCCCCGCGCCCCGCTGCGCCCGAGGAGCCGGCAGCCGCGGCCGAGGCTGTGTGCAAGGGATAATGTGCCCCCACCTCTCTGCTCCTCCTCGGGATTCACTCCCAGGCGGTGCTAAAACATTTGTTTTTCCCTCGGCGATGTCACTGAGGAACGCGTGGCTTCCCCTGAAGACTCTCTCCCGCTCAGCACGCGTGGCTGCGCGCCGGGGCCAGACCGGGGGGTGGGTTTGGGGCAAATCTGGCGGCGGGAGGGTGCGCTGCGGCGCGGAGCGGGGCCGTCGGGCTGCAGCGGCGGCTGCGGGGCGAGGCTCGGCCGGGCTGGGGACCGGTCGTGCCCACCATCATGGTCAGCTTCCCTGAGTCCCGCAGGATGTCCCACGGAGCGATGCTCGCTCAAAGGGGGAATTCTCAAAGTTTCAAAGTTCTTTTTTTTCCTCTTTCGTATTGCTGCCTACACTCATTAGGTGTCTCAAAAAAAAAGCCATCTCCATGACTCGCAAGAAGACATTATCTGAAATGTAAATGTATCCAAATTCTACCAAACAGAGATGTTAGTTTTGCTGTCTTGATCTCAGAAAGAAAAAAAGAGGTTCTCTGGGAACTGCCATTGCCATGCCTTTTTGTATATTTAAAAATACAGATCTATGAACTATAAAAACATTACATAAGACTATTTCTGTAATCCATATATAATAAGCCAGGCATAAAATTATTCTGATCCTTTGGGACATAAACCACTTCAATTTTCTCAGTAGTCAAAGGGTTGTGTTTTGCCTCTCTTTGGCTGGTATTTGAAGCCCACCAAATACATTTATTTTTTTTTAGGTCTTCGTCAGATTAGTTTTCATGTTTACTGCGAAGCACATGAGCCCATGGCTCATCATAATATTTTCCTAGTAAATATGGTTCACAGATGAAATTATGGGCCTGCTGAGGTCTGTGAGAATTTTGCTGTATATTTCAACAGAACCAGGATTCCATCCAGTTCATTTAAACAAGTTGCTTTGTGCTGAAAATCTCAGTAATAACTTTCTGACTCTGCTTGGGAACTCACAGGGAAGTGCTGTTTATGAACTGACATGTGGAGATCCTTAATTTATAGCAGAAAATATATAAATGAAAAAAGTACAGCTTAATTGTATGAAATAATAAACCTGAAGGTGTTTACACTTCTCTATGAACGGTTGTTAGTATTAGTCCACAAAATTCCTAATCTGTTTTAGATGATGAGATCCCAGGCTCTAGATAAATCACATATGAGGTGGTATGAATGTTAGGGCCCAATTCTGCTCCTGTTTGAAGTCAGCAATAAAACTTCTCTTGGCTTTAGGACTAAGAGCTTACAGATGATGAAGAGTGGAACTCAGTTTAGCAGTGAAATATGGAAAGAATAGATTTTTTGAAGTATTTTGTTACTTTTAAAAAATAAGTATTAATTCTATCAGATGTCTCTGGATCTGAACGAAATAAGTGGGAAATGATCATTTTGGTTACAGTCATCTGTTTGTTCAAAGGATTCTCAAATGGATTCGCAAAAGGATTTCTGGTTATGCCAGTGTAACAGCCAGTATCAAGTCCTGAAAATTTTGCAGAAATTTGGAATATAAATTTTTACAGCCTGATTCCTCACAGGTCCTATACCTAAGCTCCAGAGCTGTTACTTCTGCAGAGTTGTGGCTGTGACAAGGAAAAAAAAAAATTACTTCAGGAGAGATTTGGTTTTGGTAAAACTTTGGGTATGGTAACACTGATTTAGCTATTTGTACTCTTCTGTGTTCTATTTTTTTGCAGTAATTAAAAAAACCTGCTAAGGAAACATTCACAAACACTAATTCATAGATGGATGAACCTCTCTAGTTCCCAGCGTAAGCAAACAGAGGTGTCATCTTCCCTCATAAGCAAATGCGCTGCCTTGGGACCAGAGGTGGTGCACAGCGCCTGCGCTGCATTTTGGCTGCTTTCCTTACTGAGGCATACCACCTCATTTGACTTGGTTTTTTGCATTTTTTTAAAATAATATTAATTTTTTAATAAATGTTTAGTAAGGTACTATTAAAAGAAGGTCCTGCTTGAGCTGCTGTGCGGGTCATGAAGTCCACACAGCATCTTCTGTGGATCTGTGTTTAAAGTATATTTATCCCTAAATGATCAGATTACTTTTACTTTTAGATGTGTGTTTTGGAAGTAACCATAACAAATGTTTTTGCTGAGTTGATAATTTTCATTTGAATCACAATTTCTTTTATGAGCATGTAATACAGCTTCCACCTTTAAGGCTGGAAACCAACTCAGTGAAAAATTACCTTTCCTCCCCCAGTTTAGGATTGTATTAAAACACATGCTTGCATTTCCTTAGGGTTAAGCACGTGCATGAATCTGGCATACAGATTTTACAATAGTAAACATTACCATCAAATTTCCCCCAAATTCCCATCCCAAAGTACACCTCATTTTCACATGACTAGACCTTACTGTGTCATCAGTTGTATATTTATGGAAAAAAAAAAAAAAAGATGAAGCAATGTGGAGGTCATCAGTTTTGGAAATAAAAGTAGTCCAGGAATATGCATGTTGGTGGAACTTCAACTCAGTTATGGGACACTAAAAAAATACCTGAAGTTTCTTGGCACTGCTTGTAAACTAGAAATTTATTTTCAACTGCATGCAATGACTTTTTTTTTTTTTTTTTTTTTTTTTCTTTTAAGGCTCTGGCACCATGTTGAGTAAATAAAGTGCATATTAAAATACTGTCTAAATACAGCATGGGTATACAGTTGCGGGAGAAATAGGAATAGTTTTGGAAGGAGTCATTCTGTTCTCTTGAGGAAATAAGCAGTGGTTTATAACTCTTTTTAAAAAATTATTTTAAAGACAAAATTAAATTTAAAGAGAAACATGTTTAAATAACATTCAGGTTGCAATAGAAACGGGGAAAAATCAGCAAATGTGAAGTCTAAGCTGACACTTGAAATTATGCTGCGCTAGTCTTCAATTAGAATTCCCGACTTCTTTTTTTGTTCTATGTCAGAGCCTTAAGGTTATTAACATTCCATGTTCTGTACCATATTTCATATAGATATTAAAAGCAGCCCTTACAAGTTGTCTGTTGAAGTTGGCAATAGTGTCATTCTTGCATGCCTCGCCTGAAGCATGAAGCTTCTGCCAAACATAGGACATACTGGTACATAAACATAAATGAATAACATGCATATATTTATCATACATATTATAAACTCTAGGTGCTTTAACAATCTGTAGACAACCACTTAAAATATTAGATCCACAAGCAAATCCCTGAATACAATGGAACCCCCCTATGATATTTTTCCACTCCAGTAATTCCTTTCCCAGTCCATTTGGTGAGAAATGCTTTTTGAACAGCTTAATATAATGTTTGTTTTCTCTGCGTGACTGCAAAGATACAGTAACTGAGAAATTAACAGTTATCTTTTGTAGCAAATGGTACTTACCCTGAGCCTCTGCTGAGTCTCTAGGTGGCCCTTACAGCATTGGCATTTGGCTGCTTTCCTGCCTAGTTGTGTGGTCTCAGGCAGAGCGGATAAAGCCGTGCAGGACAGTGCCCTTAGTTTCACATGTTTCTTGGGTAGAAGCAGGACTCTTCAGTTCAAACACTAATTTGTCCCTTACTGATAAAATCAGTCAAATAAGAGATACAAGTGCAGCACTCCAAGTAGGTAGAAGACACCAACTTTCTCTCTCTCTCTTTTTTTTTTTTTTTTTTTAATTCTTCCCCTTTTTAATGCATGTGCCTCTTCACAGTTCTTCTGTTTTATGTTTTTTTTTGCTAGCAGTCACTCATTTCTGGTGGCTTCCTCCAGACTTCCATGGGTGGGTTCCCCGAGAGCCTCATTCCCTGATCTGTCTGTCTTGCTGTCACATCCCTGGCTTTCCAGAACAACATGGAGACCACGGTACTTCTGGAAGGGGGAAAAGTGTGACAGCTGATGAGTTTCTTCCTGGCTGGTTGGTGTCTTGAGCTGACTGAGCAGCCAAAAGAACTCAGAGCTTTGGGAAGCTGCAGAAATGGTGGAATAAGGGAGGCAAGAAAGGCTGTTCTTGCACTATTAATTATGTTTGGAGCAGGGGTGCAGTTTTGAAGAACTTTATAGACTCCACTTACTGCACTTCTTGAAGTATTTTTTTGTGTGTGTGCACAAACTACATGATACTTAAAGTCATATACAAAACCCTGCTGTCCTTGTGTGTCCTTTCAATATCATGCTGTATATAATAAAACAAATTCAGAGATCTGAAAAATTAACACTGTGACTGCATCTGTATAACTTCTGTCAAGGATTCAGAGTAATGTGCAAGAAGATGTAATTTGAAATTACAGATGCATCTCTTTCAACCTATACCTAAATATTCTTTCATGTTAGTTGCCTATGTTGCACATCTCTTAAGCATCATTACACTCAGACACATTGGACCACTTCAGAGGTGCAGTGTGGCAGAGCTTGGGATGCTGTAATTTGGACAACGGGTGGTTATAGCATGCACGCTACATTCTGGATGTATATTATGCAAGGAGCTGTACAAAGCTTCTGAGTCTGACTAAGGAACACATAGCTGGACGAAGTCTCCTGAGTCAAAGAGTTTAGTCGTCTGGTATTGTAGATAGCTATGTGATATAAATCCTTGTGTAAGCATAAAATCTGTTCTTCCACCAGCGCAATTCAGGGGCAACCTTCCTAATGTCAGTGAGCTATAGGAAGGGAACAAGAACTTTTAATGAGGGTAATACACATGGAGAAAGGAGCTGGAAAACGATGCATGCTACACAAAATGAAATTCTGTTTGGACTTACTATAGCCTCTGACTTTCGATCACTGAATATGAAAGCTTTTATTACTTGGTAATTTGGAAACAGCTTTCCAGCTGGTAAAGGCTAAATGCTTATCTTTTATAAGTATGTGCATGCACACACACATTTCTTTTTTGGAACTGAAAATTTACTGCATACCTGGCTTCTGTTGATATCTGAAATCCACAACTGTGCTTTTTCTCCTCAACTTCCTCCATATAGGATGGTCCGCACACTGTACGCCATCAGTGCTGTGTTTCTTCTGATGGGATTGCTGCTACCAACAGCAGAAGGGCGAAAGAGGAATCGTGGATCTCAAGGTGCTATCCCTCCTCCTGACAAAGATCAGCCCAATGATTCAGAGCAAATGCAGACACAGCAGCAGTCAGGCTCTAGGCATCGAGAACGAGGAAAAGGCACCTCGATGCCTGCTGAAGAGGTGCTGGAGTCCAGTCAGGAGGCATTGCACATCACTGAGCGCAAATACCTAAAGCGGGATTGGTGCAAAACTCAACCCCTCAAACAAACTATCCACGAAGAAGGCTGCAACAGTCGTACCATTATCAACAGGTTCTGCTACGGCCAGTGCAATTCCTTCTACATCCCCAGGCATGTTCGTAAAGAAGAAGGCTCCTTCCAATCTTGTTCCTTCTGCAAGCCCAAGAAATTCACCACCATGACTGTTACACTCAATTGCCCTGAGCTTCAGCCCCCGAGAAAGAAGAAAAGAATCACCCGTGTTAAGGAATGCCGGTGTATATCTATTGACTTGGACTAAACTGAGACACATGCAGCGATTGCACTCGGACTGTACGCAATCATTGCCAGCGTGAGAGTGAGTGACATGAACTGGCATACCTTCGGGGCTGGACAAAACTGAAAGGAACCTAGCGAGTTACCTAAAACAAGCAAAATAACCCCAAAACCAAAGAAAAATAAATCGATGTAAGGGAAGGGCACGCACGTGTGTGTTTGTGTGTAAGGGAGAAAATGGATGTGTACAAGCAAATATATGAATGTTCACTACAACAAAAAAAATTAACAGGGGTATGAAATATTAAAAAAATCTGTTTATCCGCAGTCATGAATTAGGATTCCTAGTGTATATTCACATTCTTGCCGCTTGCTGGGAAAGTGGAGCTGTGGCTTTTGCTAATGTTCACCTACCATGCTATGTGCTTTTACTGTATTAAGAGAAACATCAAAGTGCGAGGACAATATATTTGAAAGCATGAATCTATTCTTAAATACGAAGTAGGCGAAAAGCAGTTTAAAGTGTAGCAAAATCATCACTGAAAATAGCAACTATATCAAGAGTTTGTAACATGCTTCTTCAAAAAAATAACTGTAATCCAAAAGCCATGTCTGTAGAACAATGGGGGGGTGTGGGAGTGTTGAAAAGTCACTATAGGTGGATGGAAAACAGAGCTAGAGCAAGTTAGAAAGCAAAAGGCCAAAGTAAGTAGACAGGGAGAGTACAAAAGGGAGTAGAAGAAAGAAAGATACATGAATAGGAAGACACAGAGGAAGAGATATTGTCTTCTGTTTTGCTTTAATTTATATACCTAGTCATATATTACATAAATTAAAGAGAAACTATATACAAGGCTATAAATATACTTCTGAATTCTAATGGCTCTCTAAATCAACCAAAACCCATTCTTGTGCCACTAGATCCATTTGATGTCTTGTATTTCTGGTATCAGTTATTCTTCATATCTACATATATATGTATATGCAGTATCTTTTAGTCATCGGTATCTATCGGTACATACAATGAGTATGCGTATTCCATTGTGTGTATCTGAACTCTCTCCTTCTCTTTTTCACACACATACATAAAAAACATACATAACCACAGCACAAAAATCTTGCTAACCAAGATCAAGTACAGAATGGCAGTAATTTAGTACATAAAGAGCAAAGCAAAAATTAAAACAAGCATCATGTGACTGCAAATGCAATAACCACACAAGAGACAAAAGACACGACATTCATGACTAGTAAACATTGCATTGTTATTGTTATTTTAGCTTTGCCACAGGCATGCAGTTTGTTGAAAAAGAGATGCAGAACTTTGCCAGCAATAATCCTCTTTTTATATCTTTTACCACAGACTTGCATTTAAACTGGATTTGGACTAAGTAAAGAGAATTTCCTGAAAATTAAGGGCTAACTGCCCCTCTCATTTGGGGGGAAAAAACCATAAAAGGGGACACATTACTTCCAACAGCTCGATGAAGCTCACCTGTGAAGTTACCCTGACTTTTCCTTTCTTCAGGATTAGGAGTTTAAATTTGTTCAGGGCTGTAGGTTTTAGCATGAGCACAAAAGGTCCTGCAAAAAAGTTGGTTTAGCGAGGTGGACCCCAGGCCATCGGACCTGCGATGCAGCCCTTCCGTGCATGCTGCCCTTGCTTTCCTGGGGGCTCGATGGGAAGCCTGGGTGTTGTCTCGCTGGCTGCACCTCATACCACATGGGGTGCAGACTGTTCATGCTGTCCTGGGTGCTGGCTTTGCACGGGCGCTTTCCAACGGGGTGCTGAAGAGCTCACAGAGTGCTGCACACACCTTCCTGCCTGTGCCTGCACCTGCACCTGCACCTGTACCTGTGCCTGTGCCTGTGCCTGCACCTGTACCTGTGCCTGTGCCTGTGCCTGTGGGGCTCCGGCAGCTGGCCCTGGCCGGTGGGGTACTGAAGGAAAGGTGTGTTCCGATGCCAGAGCTGGTACCAGGCCTGAAAGCAACTGACATCCCTGATGTGAGTGAAATGGGAGTTAGGTCCACATTAATTGTATGATGGGGCTTGGATAGTCCAGGTCTCAGTTTCCCCGTTCAGCAGCAGTACTCTCTAGTATCCACTCTGGGTGTACCTGTTCTTTCTCACACAGCTGCCTTTCAGCCACCAGGTGATTATCTTGACAGCATTTCTGTCCATTGAATGTGGAGGAAGACAATTCTGCTCTTCCTAACATGTCCAGAGGGAAAAATATAGAGTGAGTGGCATGTCACAGATGCATCTTGTGTGCCTTCATTATATTAGATGCCCCATCTGTTACACAATGTATCACAGTTATTGGCGATATCCTGCATCTCTGTAATGAATATATTTTTACTGTAAAATCCACTGCTGTGAGGCCTGCATTCGTAAGATTAGGAGATTGAAACACGTTGATTGATATTATTAAAATGCATTTAATCTGGTGTACTCTCACTCAGCAGGTTTGACACATTTCTTCATGGATTTTAAAATCCAATTTTAAAATCTGGAATTACAGGAGGTAGATTTCCACTGTGTGGAATGTGAATAGTTAAACAGAAAGATAGGGATATTTAATGTTATTATTAATACAAATCCTCTTTCACTGATAATAGGCAGGGGTTGTTTTCCTTTACTTTTTTGAGTTGGTTTGCAGGGGAAAGGGCCAATCTCAGTCATTGCTGAAAGTTTTAACTAGTTAGGGTTTCTGTTCAAGAAATGGGAACACCTTAAGAATGATTTTTCTTCTTCATGTGAAGTTGACAGCAAAACTCCCATTGTCTTTTACAGTGACTGCTATGTCCCTAAACCCTTAGCCTTTAAGCAAAGCTTTGGACATTACTGGCTCCTTTATTTAAGATTAGGCTAGCATTCTGAAGGAAAATTGATAAAAGTTTTACAAATCTTTATGTTCCAAAACAGCCTGTGCATAGATCATGACGAACTCCCCTTGAGGCAGATCCCCCCCCCCAAAAATGTAAATTTTATACAAAGAACTTTTATGAATTGCTAGTTATTGCCTGAGAGTAAGAAAGTTCTGCTAACTTACAATTATATGAGATATTTAATATCAACCACAATATGTATTTAAATGTCTGCTTTATTCTAAAAACAATGGACTATATAACCTAAGGCTGCAATATTTTCATGCTCGGTCTCACAAAGCAAAACTTGGTTTAAAATGAAGTTTTAATTATTTTGTAACTGAATAGAATTGGAGTTTTTTCTTCCCAGCATTTTGTACGTCATTTTAACTACTAGTAACAAATAAATAAAATATCTTCTCCAGCCCATGTCTATTCTATTGTTGGTTTTTTTATTTTATTTCTTCCTTAAGTTTCCAGCTCTTTCTGGATCTGCTGTACTTTACTATGACTTCTGTGGTTTCTCCTAATTATAAAAGGGCTTACATTATGACAATGAGACACAGAGACAAGCAATGGCACCATCATTCAACCCGGCTACTTCAATAAGGTTTTTAAATGAGATCTGTCACTTCCCCCTCACCCTTCCACAATTTATAGAAGGAACATCTCAATCTTTACTCGCACTTTTCCCCATGTAAACCATATAGTGACAGTTCAAAATATAAATCAGCCTTGAGTCGTTGTAGAGTTAAAGTTGGAGTCGGCATGCCTGCCTTACACCTTACCTCAGTTTTACATCTAGCTAACAGTTTACTCCCACTTTTAGAAAAAAAGATTAAGGAACACCTTTACAATACAGCACCTTAGAAGCTGTAAATAGGGATAGAGGAGGTGAAAAACAGTTATAAATGAGAACAAGAAGATTTGTCCCTTGAGCAGCACTTGAGCAAGGCCAGGGTTGAGGAAGGACTGCAACCACAGAGAACAGGTTTCTTCTAGCTTTCCACCCCGCTGGTGGGAGGTAGGCAGTAGTGGTGTAATTTTTACCTTTTCAACCTGACACCTTGTCAGATGTGTGAGGGACTCAGTCAGTCATTGCAGAGTCCAGGCAATCCTGCTGTCTTGTGTAGCAGTGGCAATGTCTGGCCTTCTGAAGAAAGCTGCTCTAACAGGGACCACCATCTTGCTGAACTGGACCGAGAACCATCACTGATTTCACGTAAACCTCTGAGCAGTGATATAATTTTCAGATGTACACCTTTTAGTTCAAAGGAATGAATGACATAGCCAGATATAGAGTTGTATGAGGGAGCAGCATGTAGTGTTTTCCCGTGGCGCATACAGACGGCCAGAGAAAAGGATCAGACATGCCGTTTCCAACTCTGAAAAGCTGGATGCTGTTAAGATCCGGTGTGTTCTTCCTTCATGCAGTAATGGAGCTGAGCAGTCTGATAGTACTGGTTGGGGTATTTTAAAGGTTTTTTGGTTTAGTCTTCCTTCTAGATTTTTTGTGCTTCTAAAACTTCTTGAAATGCTAATAACATTGAAACAGTTATTTTTAGAAGGCAATTGACTTTTCCTGGTCTGAGATATGGGCACAGTTGGACAGAATAAGTTTCCTTGAAAAGACGTACATATATATCTTTATTTGAATATTTAAAACAGAGAGAAAAAACTCCTGTACTTACCTTTCTAGTACTCTGTAGTGCCATGGTCTTACTATTTATATGCTAACAAGTTCAGACACTCGTTTTAACTTACGTTTGGCCTACATACCAGCTTGAATTGAAAATATGTCCACTGTGAAGTCCTGTGTGCTTTATAGATAGTTACATCGATCAAAAGAAGATAACAGAGAGGGAATTCACACACCCTAATCAGCTTTCAGGGACACAGATAGAAATAAGACTATTTTTTTTCTCTCTCCAGTGAGGTTGGCTAGATTCCTGCTTGGGATTTCTGTGTGTGCTCTGTCATCCATGTGCTGTGCAGTGGATTTGCACACACGTTGTAGGACTGAGGCATCAAGAGCATGTCAGATTTGCTGAGCATGTGCAAGACATCTGAGCAACACATGCGCACAGTAGGTATGGTGCATCCTGGATGGGTCAGTGGACAGACAGCACCTGGCTCCACTCCAGCTGCCTGTCAGTGGCGGTGCCTGGCTGGGAAGAGGGACATTGCATTTGCAAAAATGGTGCAGTAATTTAACCTTGTTATTTACCTTCTCCTGAGTGAAAAAAAAAAAAAAAAAATAAAAGGAGCACTGGAGAACTGTACCCTTGGGGAATGATGTTTCTTTGTGCTATCCAGTGCACAGGAGTAAACCTAAGAGTTAGTTCCAAAAGGTTTCCTAAAGGAGAAGCACCATGTTGCTGGTAGAAGACTGAGATGAGAATGCTGGTTTGCTGAACACAATCATCCCCTTACACACACTTTGCTTTTTAAAAAAACACACACCTTATTCTCTTCAGATTACTCAAACCTGCCTTAGAAACCACTACAGCAGTCAATATCAACAGAATAAGGTCCAAAATTTTTTTCTGAGTCATTCTGCTTACCTGAATGGTTGCACTAACCAACAGCTTCTGAAGGGGAGAGCTGCATCATTCAACATTTCAGGGAGTGAAAAAATTAACGTGTATTTGGATTTAGTCAAAGCACATATCACTGGTACATATTTTTAATAACCATCAGATCCTGGCCTTAAGGTATCAAAAAGATTAACCATAATAAGATTCAGACACCTTGTTGTATTTTTTTTTTAATCAGCTGAGACTGAAACCAGAAATATGCAGCAACACACAGGTATCATAACGAATCCCAGTGCAGGTTTTTTGATGCTACCTTGCGATGTAGCTTCATAAAAACATCTGAAGCCTGTCTGCACTGCCTGCCTGGGATGTGGTGATGACTTTAGGGTGCTCTTTGACAGTGTGTGGCTTCTGGCTGCCTGAATTCCTCCTCTAGCTTTTATGGGTCTGGGGGGGAGGAGTACAGAAATTTTAACTGTCACTTGCTCCCTTTGCTATTATTTTCTAAAAATATTGAAAATAAAATTCATAGTCTGCCTTTTTTGAATGAGAAAGAAGAAAGATATGAGGATCAAATTATATACTGACATAAAAGAAGAATGTTTGGGATGACATTAAAAAAACCAAACTTCTAAACTGTGATAAGCAATAACTCCTCCTTGCTGTGATACAGATGTAAATCACATAGTTTGGGGATGAATCAAATGGAGAAGTTACACTGACTCCCAATAAAAGTTCTGAAAATAAAATTTGAAATTGCCATGTTTGCATTTCTTTTTAAAAGAATACCTTATGGAAACAGCCATATTCCAATTCGTATTACAAGAGATCAAAAGAACAAAGGTTAAATAATACCATCATCTCTCCCTAGAATAATTGAGAGCTATATCTTATCCTTCTGTCTAGTAATAACAATATGGATTCCAGCAAAAAAGCAATTGGATTGAATTAATGAGTCAGTTACAGCTCATCTGGGACAGCAACACTCAAATTCATTAATCATAATTTTATAGTTATTGCATGGCATCACTACAGAGCACTGTTAAGTTTGTTTGATTTATTTAATGATGAATTTGCAGACATTAATATTGTTTTTCCTTTAAATTAAACTTTACTGAATTTCTGTTTTGTAAAGGTAAAGTCTTCTTTGTATTTAAGAAAAGAGATATTCTCAATCAGCTTTGTATTAGTGTATTCTTTTATTCAGAGAATTAAAAAATTGTGACATATATGCATGTATTTATCTGTCTAAACAAACGTATCAAAAGCCTAGGAATGCATTAGATTTATTTAGAAGTCTGAAAAATATACTCAGTAAAGTTTATTTCTAGACAATTACACTTAATGGCAAAGATGAAGGCTAGCTGAACCTCTTGCCTTAGGATCTGAAGGACCTTGTTCCTTAGGAAACAGATGTTCATGAGGAACATATATTTCCATTTTTGTTGTTAATTTATTTCAACTTCAAATGAATGAAGAGGCTAGAATTTGGGTATTAAGTTAGATTTAGCAAATAAAAAGGAGAAAGAAAACTATGTGTACAATGGAAGGAACTTACTGAATGGATCTAAATCCTATGGTAGGTAATTTGATCTAATTTTTGCAGAAAGGCAAATGCCAGATGTTTGCTCCACTTTGATCTTAATAACACTTTAGGCTGCAGACAATAAGATTGGTTTAAAATTTATTGTCTCTTTGATTTCTCCATTCTAATGCTTTTTAAATTCTTTACACAAGACAGATCTATATATAGGCAACTGGGGTGGCATCAGAAGCGTTGTGTACTTAAGACATTCTTGAAAACCTCAGTGTGGATCAGTGTTTGCTGTTTTATGCATCAAAACAAAGCCAGATTTTATACAAGCAACATTCAATTTTCTTTTTATTATAATGTCTCTTTTTATTTTGCATATGAAGTTCTGACTGTCGCATCTGTGGCACAGCTCCTTATATGCTTTTATCTTTCAATAACCTTATTAAAAGTCAAGACAATATATTAAACCAACATTAAGCAGCAGGAGTTGAAAGTTAAGTTAATCCATTCCCTTGCATTGAGAGTATAATCTATGTAGATCTTTAATTTCACTGTTAAGTTGCTTTTAGGATTCTTTTTGTACAGAATTTGCTTTAAAAGGAGAGCTGCCACTGAATGTACACGAGTGAAAGCCTCTGAGAAACCTTAACAGCCAAGAGGCATCCAACTTGCCTTCAGTTTGGATCTTCACGTTCAAGGAGGCCATTGCTTTGTGAGTGTGAGTTGAACTTAGCTTACAGCTGCTTCTTAAGTTTCTAGCAGAATATCTCATATAGTCACTATTACTGAGAAGCAATGAAAAGCAAGTGATATTGAGAAAAAATGGTAGAAGAAAAATTATTAAAACCAAACAAATAGAAAAAAATCCTGGTATGCAGCCTGAATGTCTTATCATAATTCTCTGGCATAGTTCAGAGCCATCTGTCCCTTAGATCCATGCATGATGTCTCTCAACAATTGTTTTCACTCTGCTCAGCCCAGTAGTCTGAAAGTTCAAAAAGTCAGAGTCAGTATTCCTCTGAAGGAAATTCTGAACTTTGTCTGCTGATGAAATTACCATCACTCAGCCATCTGAGAGAACAGCTACCCTGGCAGGTCTTTTTAAACTGGCAGTGTTGATGGGTTGTCAGAAGTCGGCAGCCTCCCTACTCCTGTACCACCAAGTTTAGTTCTTGCAACAAATTCATTTGTAAACTAAAAGAAAAATTCCTTCCTTCAGGACCAAATATTTTAGTTGATTGACAAGAACAAAACATTATACACAGATACATGGTAATAAATATTCTTCTTTTCTTATCATATAACTATGACAAGTGAGAAGACTTCCCGTTACCTCACCCCAAGAGAGAAGCTGGGTAAAGCAAAAGACTCTTCCAATGAAAATTGTTTTAGGTTCAAATGCATCTTCATGTTCTTTCTTCCTCATCTTTGCTGCATCTCCAGAGCTAAAACATCTTTAATGTACTCTACTATCTTTATTTAGCACAATTACATTGAAATACTGTTTGCATGGTTCCACAGCACGTTTTGTCAGTCCTCTCCTTGACATAATATAGCACCTGTACCATTAAAGAAGGGGCTATTTGAAAAGACTGGACAAATAAGTCACAAAATATAGGGAGGTTTAAATGGCATTTGAGTTCAATTAAGAGGCGTGCAGAAGCACTGGTTTCCTAAAAAGGCATGATGTTATGAGACTCTGAAAACCTTTTGCAACACTAGCCTTTGTGCATCATAGTTGAAAGGTGTGCAAATGCTACCCAATGAAATTTAATGGAAGCCACACAAGGAATGATTTTAGCCTCGACATTTATCTTTACCAACACATGGAACCACCTTGATCTGTTTTACTGTTGGTGAAAAAAGAGGGTAGTGTCTATTTCACAGGAGAGGATAGGAAGTAAGAGTCAGTGTGATGGATGGTGGAAAGAAACAGAGGGCAAGAGGGAAGAAATATGAGCGTCAGGTACTGATCTCAAAGATGAGGTCTAGTCTGCTGTCAGAATGTGTATAAATAGGTTATTAATACCAGGAGAGATGTATTGGCATTAGTATGAAAGGAGGAGTGTACTCAGTTTGCATTATGTTGTCAGAAATAAGCCATCTGGGTAGAGCACAGTTTATATTTGTTAGATATGAATAGACTATAGAAGTACAAATCAAGTACAGATCAATTCCTGTGAAAATATTTACTCACCTCAAGGCATTTATCCAGCAGATGACACTGCAGTAATCTCTGCCATCCCTATCAAACCTGTCACATTCACTTTCTGGGAGCATAGCTGTACTTCAGTGTAGCATACAAATCCCAGAGAAGTTTTAACCACACAGACATGGTTACCAGCAATCATTGAATTTCAAAAGCTTGAAGTTTATTCTTTAATCAGCATCACTCAATGGGTGAGACAAACCCTGCTTTCTGTCACAGTATAGGGAAAAACAAGGGTTATCAGGGAAATTTTCCTTTCATCTTCTATAAGGATTACATCTCATCATTGCTGAGCACAGCGGCATTTAGGAATGATGTCCTATTCTCTCCCTGGCTCTCTTCCCACTTAACCTGTCTATCCCAACAGCAGCTCAGCTTCTGTCTGGGGCCGACACATTAGGAAAAGGAAGACCAAAATCACTTGGTGAGGTGACACTGAGGAGGGGGTTTATGCTGAGGGGAATCCCTACAAAGTGGGATTTGGTGCTACTTCCATCTTGTCCTTGCTGGCAAGAAAATGAATTCAGGGAGGAGTGCAATGTCAGAAATACATCTGCAGGGCACCCTCGACACAAGTTCAACAGCTTGCTGCTGAAATCTCTCACCATCAGTGCCAGTACAACCAACATCTCCTGGGAAGCAATCTGGTTTATTGCTCCACACTCATATTTTTTGTGATATTTAGGAAATGCTTCATTCAGTGTTGCAGGCCTTGCTTCATTTAGGCACCTAAGTCTCATCTCGGGTGACTTGCAATAAAGTTGTTCTTTGATCTGTTATTTCTTTTCCAAATAAAATTAGTATTGGGCGATATGTTTTGGTTCTGGATTTTTCTGATTTCAGAGGCTTAATTAATTCAATTTGCTGCTGAACAACATACTGCCTGATAGCTATGGAAATAGGTTCTCCAGTCTGTGGATTGTGCCTCTAACAATAAAGTAAGCATAGAGTCTATTCAAGTGAAATGTTACAAAGGAGCTATAGACTGTAGCCTTTCCTCAGGGCTCATTGTTGGTACAACAATGTGAAGTATATATACAGTTTGCATTCAGGTCAAAACAGCCTGGAAGCTGGGGTAGCAGCTCTAATTTTTCCAGCTTCAGCCTTAGTCTGTTTGTTTTTGCACAAAAACCTAACCTTACAGCACAACCTTGGACAGGACTTGTTTTATGTAGACGGTGCAGACTGACAAAGGGCTGTGTTTGGGGAAGGACTTCCATGATGTAAGGCCTGGAGTGCTTATTACCCTCTGAGTTGAAATCGGATGTTACTCCCTGAGGCACAGGTCAGCATGTCCGTCATGCATAGACGAGACCGTCTGCTCCTCTCGGTTGGAGAGGGATGTTATTTTCTTAAGGAGCAGGATGTTATTCCTAGAGGTCTGCCCCTTGGTAGGGTCAAGAGTAATATTTTATGGTTAATGTTTATGATTAATTTTGGCTGTGGCCTTTCCTTTCAGAATTTGTATAGTGTCAGTTCAAGTTGGTAAGGGGGAAGCTTGACAAGGTTAAGGCGTGAACCGTATACTCACTTTTCCTTCCAAAGTAAATACTACAACAACAATGCACATGGGAACCAAGCAGCACATTCCTAAATCAAACCAGAAGATTCACACAGGGAACTAAACCAGTAGGGTCCAAGAGGGTGGTTTTTGCCTTTTTTTTTTAAGTCCAAAGGATACATTTTCAGAAGGATGCCTTGGGAATTAGCTCAACACAATCCCAGGAGCAAAAAGGGCAGTTTGGCATCAGATTTCTTGTGCTCACATTACTTAAAAATTAATATTGCCTTTGCCCCTTTTCTCTCAAAAAAAGCCTGCTAAAGTAAGGTGAATGATTCTCAGCTGTTCAATACTGCTTAAAGGAAAGGACACGCTAGCATCACAGTGTGCTGCAAGCTTATATTGAATCTTGCTTTTGGAAAACATCCAGATTTTCTGCCTGGCTTTGAGTAGGATCTTTAGATTCATGTGCAAGTTGTTCTCTTTTTAAGAATCTTCTTTTAAGAATCTTTTCTCAGCTTCTGGAAACTTTGATTTCCCTTCACATTTTTTATTAATGTAATTGATTCATGATAGGCATGCAGATGGATTTGGTTTGATATTTTAGAAGACACTTAAGACCAGAAGAGATGGGAAACTTCTTTTAAAATCTCAAGGCGTTCTTTTTGTTGTCAGGACATGACATCTGGTCCCGTAACTTGCTTTCTGTGGCAGTATCACCAAACAGAGCAAAGAGTAGAAAAAAGACATATTCTTGTGATATTGTGAAAACTTCCAAAAATATGCTATTGATGTAAGCAATAAAGATGACAACTTCAGAAGTGTGTGCATGGAGCAGTCTCAGAAAATCATCTTGGGCATCATGATTTTGGAGTTTTGGAAAGTATCCTCCAAGGGGTGTGTGTGGGAAGATCATGATATGAGAGTTTCTGATTATGAATTTAAATCATGAAAAAAGAAAAGGCAAAATTCACACAGTGAAACACTCTCTCTCTCTTTCTTTTAATTTTTAAATTTGATTCTTGTCTCTTATTCATCCTCTAGGAACTAATTTCTGTAGTCAGAGAATACATCTCTCATTGTACTTTCCTTTAAAATTCTGAGATCTTTAAAAATCTTTCAAATCTTTAAAATCACTGAACTTCAGACCCTAATGGTAGCAATGTTTTGGGAATGCATACACCTCAAACATCTGAAAGCATTTTGTGATCTATAATTAAAACCCTGTTATCCCACATCATGAATGCACAGCCTCCTTCAAACATTTGCATCATACCATTGCATCTCTCAAAGATGTCATTATGACTGTTCTGAATCACATATAAAACTAGCAAAGCTAGTCTTCATCAATATTTCAGTGGAAATCAAAGATGCTCAAAGTAAAAAAAAAAAAAATGGGCACAGCACACTCCTGTCTGATTCATAACCAATCAACAGCCCAAAATACTGCTATGGATGCTGTGAGTGAGAATGACAAAGAACACTTTCAAACATCATCATGTTGCCATTTTTTGAGGTTAATAAGAGAAGAGAAAGATAAAAAATATAGACATCAAAATTTAAAAATATTTCATTTAACTCACACACATGGTCTTTTGGAGCTCACTTTATATGGCTGTCGGTGGGTCAAGCTTTTCATAACAGGTTAATGTCAACTTTTACTGCTCAGCTAACTACATAGTTGTAGAATTCTCAGCGGTTGATTGGCACTATTTTGATTAGTTATGAATCATGTGGGAGGCTTTTGTGCCTGACTGTGACTAATAGAGTCTGAAATAAAAATTTGTAAGTATTAGTACAAATACTTACAAGTATGACCAATAATCTGGCTGAGAATTTTGAAGATCAATCAATGGAGACATTTCAAATGGCCTAATCATTGCAGTCCTGGAATTTACAGTTTGAATGAATTTCATTATTAGCAATGAACAAATGTTGGAGCTGGATAAATGCACATGAAACTAGCACTGGTTTCTTAAACAGGGAGGGAGAAAGAGGAAGACAGAAAAATTTACAAAGAGGAAACAATGCAAAAGAAAAAAAAAAAGAAAGAAGTCTTATAACACACTGTGATTGAAAATATTATTCCTCACTCACCCCTCACATTCTTTTTAAGAAGCTGCAGAGGGTTTTCATGAAGGCCCAGCATGCCTAAACAAGTTTCACTCAGAAAGAATAAGTTGTAAAAGTTAAATCACCACTCATTTCTTTTGAGCCTGTCTTCAGCTGTGATCTGTGAAGCTTTAGCTTCTCTTGTCAGGGTTAGATAAAACAGTACTGTAAGACCAAACTTGAAAAATCCCAACTTTTCTTAAGTATGTGGCAATTACCTATATAAGAACAGTACTTCTTCCAGCAGTAGCCCATACAGTAGGTAGCCTATATGGAAACCAGAAACTTCTGAAGCCCATACACCTGTTCATCCACTGTCCTACAGAAGAGATTTGGCACATTTACGTAAAATGCAAAAAACCCAGACCAAATAGACACAATGAAATGCAACAATTAAGTAGAAAGCAAAAGCAGGGCTTGCAAACTGTTTTGAACAGGTTTTCATCCTTTCCAGAAACACAGCACAGAGTGAAAGGCAGATATCCTATTTGGCTTTTTTCCTACTTTTACTTTTTTTGCACCTGGAATCCCTTGGTCTGTTGACTCATGGTAGCAGCACTCTCAAGACCAAGGACTGCTTTGTTTGACCTAGTGTATTCATCAATATTTGCATTGTTAATTTAATTATTTTGCAAAGCACTTCGTGATGTGTCTCATGAAAGAGGTTACACATAGAAATCCCCAGTCTGCTTTGATTGAAGTTTTCTGACAAGCACATCTCAAATACTAGTCATCAGCTCATTTGCTTTTAAATTATTTCAATCACTGCAGTATTCCACCTTTTAATATTGATTTTGTGCTAATTATCCTTTCCTGAACTAATGGATGTATAAAAATTTCATTATATATTACTGAAATATAGATTCTATGACTGTATCAATTTCTTTTGCCATATAAATAGCATAACTTGTATTAGAGATGTGTGTATAGATATATATTAAAAATAATATACATATGCATATATATGTATCTGCATATTTGTAAATAAAATAACTTGGGAATTGCCTGCTTTTATCTCCAACTTTAACCCATGGATAAATAGCTGTAATATTTACATATATGAAACAATTCATCTCTGAAATTATTTAATTGTATAAATCTAATCTGCCTATTAATTAGAAGCAATTTGTATTACAGTACTTAACAGAATTCTACCAAAAATTCATTCTGTGCTTATTAAATAACTTTTCAATAACCCTAGAGCTGAAATACACTAACAAATAATGAAGAATTCTACAGCACAGAAGGTTTATGTCTGATGAGAGTTTTGTATGTTCAGAAGAGTAGCATTTATTTTAGAACTTCAGGACTGGTCTCACAATTTTGGATTTCTATTCAACTTTGGTGTTATTATGTAAGTTTATTCTTGGAAATAAATTCACTTTATCTGATGTATTTTCTTCCCTCCATATGATATTTCTCCCTCAGAATAACTGGCGCAGCACTATGGCAAATACTGCTCTTTGGCTAGATCTTGTGAGTTAAGCATAAGTACCATTCAAGAACTTCAGGACTCCAACATTTCATTTGGACCCAAGGGTCAAATTTAAGTTCTTAATGAACACTAAATCAGTTGGTCCTGCGGATAATGAAAAACAATCTGTCATCTAACATCTTGGCATATCAGTAGGATTCCAAGCAAAAAAGCTTATAACATCCATCTCTTCAAGCAGCACGCCATTTTATTGTCTTAAAGGATCAAGAAACTAGACAATAAACAATAAGAACAGGAAAAGAGAACAACTGTCTCTATGTTGCATTGCTTTGGCTTAGCTAATTTTAATTAGGATGATCTAACTCATTATGAGCTTCTTAACTTTCAGTGCCTATCTAGATATTTCTAACATGCTCATCATTGTGGTATTTAAGCATCTATCCTGTCTTCCCAATACCTATGCGTCCCCTTCTCTTCTACAGAAAACTGATTACGAACAGTTCGTCATATTTGGTACACCTTAGTGATTATTTCTATCTGGCATCTCCAATTCATTTATGTAGCTGCAATCCTTGCTCAGGTTCTTGTCTTCTCCAGTCTCAATGCAGTAATCTATTCTGTGATGAGAAATGCAACTTTTCAAACCAAAAAGCATTGGTGTATCATGCTGCTGTAGATTTGTGGAGCATCTCCACTGACTCCCTCTTTTAACCTGAGTAGTTTGTTAACAATTTTCAAGGTCCTTCATAGCATATCCTTGCTCTTACTCTCTGTTGATGTGATCACATGGATAATGATTTTCAAACACACTAATGCTGTTCTCAGAAACATCTAAACCCAGATTGCATTCTTTCTGCTTTAAATTTATGCGATCTGTAAGGCCAAAAATCCCTCAAAACTGGCTAAAATATACATGTCTTTGGAGAGCTGCTGAGCATCCTGGTGAAGATGCTTCCAGTTTCTGCACTCCCCCAATGGTCAGTTGCTGGATGAAATTACTGCATAATTTTATACTTAAATCGTAATTGTTTTCTATTCTGACTGCAGAGAAACTGGAAAAATATATCTCTACTGATCTATGGTAAAGTTTCCTAGGCTATCAGTCTAGAGTAATACAAATAACAGCAAAATATAGGTAAAATTATAATGTATAAATTTTTTCCCCCTTAGATAATGGAGCCCAAATATTACTGTCTGGAGACATGAATGATACATACCTTTGACATACTATTTTAATATAATTTTGCAGGCAGTATGCTCCAAGTTACTAAAAAGCATTGAAGAGCTTTTCAATATTATGTATTTGGAAATGTGACAAGTTGCCAAAAGTGGCATGAGAAATAAAGGAAATCCACACCCCCAGACCTGTGTGCAAATTGTTCCAGATGCAATGCACACCCCCCCCCCCCCATGTATTAAAATACCTTAAAAAAATTTACATCAGTAAGCTACATATTTGAATTCTTGGCAGATCCCCAAAATATTGTGTATCTTTTTAACAAGCGTGCTGAACCTGGAATACTAACTTGATCAGTAAAGCAGTGTAAATAAAACCATTACTTAGACAGAATTACTCAGAGAAACCTACACTATATCTCAACAATATATTTTGCATACAAAAGTACAACAGATAAAATGAACAAAAATACTGAGGAAGAAAATATAGTCTTTTATTTAGTCCTGTTCCTTAAGAATTTAAAAATAAATACTCCATTCCACTACAACTTTTACAAAGTTAATCATGTGCACATCCTTTTTTCAGAAAATTAAACTTTCAGATAAATAGTAGAAACACACACACACACACAAATTACAATGTGAAGGGAGGAAAAAAAATCACCTGAATCTATTTAGCTTATTCTTTTAAGACATTTATAACATATTTAGTCAAGAACTACCCAAAAGAGATTGATTCCTAAAAAACAAAAAACCTAACCCATACTAATATTCCATTATTTTTGCTGTACATTTTGTGGGACGAAAAATGCAAAGTTGAGCTCAATTCAAATGACAGCAAATATATAACTGCTGAGTGTATGTGTGAACATTCAAGCAAAACTATTATTTTATTAAAGCAAATCCCATATGGACATGAGAGACTTAAACCCTGTTACATCTGTGAAACTTGCTAGGTACACAGAGAATATTAATAGCATTGCGAGAGAATTTGCTATTTTGCTACATCTTCAAAGAGACGTTAACCAGCCAAAGAGGCCTGTATTTTGATGGTTTTGAGTCATACGGAGAGAAGAGAGGGAAGAGTACCAAAACCAATAATGTTCAACAGTGCAACTATTCAACTCAAAATGACTGGAAAGTAAACCAAAAAAAAATTCAGAATAAGTAAATGAAAATTATACTATAATCCTACTAAAAGCACCTTCCAGAGGCTAACTCTGATTCCTTCCAAAATAATATTTCTCCATTTTTGCTTCCTATAACTTCTGACTATGACAAAGCTTTTAGCTTGTACAGGGAGTAAGAGCTGAGTACAATGGGCAGCTTTTCTTCTTGATGCTGATACACCCCCCAAAATAATGTGTCATTATAATAAATATATATTTTCAAAAAACTGTAAAAATAATTCTGTTTCTCCTGGGCAACATACTGCCAGTCATCAGATGGGCATTCAGAGCTTTGCTGAGAGCTACTACAAGAAATAGTACTTTAACCAACTCTCTGTAAGAAGTCCTTATCCAATCTCATCTGACATGGAGTGTGAGTTTTCTCTTCCTTTGCAACAGGTATTATTGACGTTCCAAAACCAGTGCGATATGACAAGAACGCATTTCGTTTCACACAGCTTTTCTGAACTTGACACCTGACATTAAATTTCCCTCTCAAGTCTCCCTTTTCTGAGCTATATGCAGATGAAATGGTGTTGTTCAGGCTACAGTAGTTACAAGTGGACGTGTTGAGCATGCACACAGATTATTTTACTTGACTAGCACTCAAGCTTACATAGAAGTTTGTCCAAGACAACCTGGCTTGATTATCTGATATAATATCATCTTTTAATTAAAACAAAAAACCAAAACCAAACACTTAAATAAGAAGTTATGTGAGGATGGACTTCTTCATATAAAAATACACTAGAAGATATAGTGAGCTTTATATTGTTTCAATGGCATTGTTTACCAACATTTTCATTTTAGTTATGTTACTGAGTCTCTTTACTTGGCCCCTGGATAAGTGATGGAAAATATGTATAAAATGTAATGCCAAAATATCCTGTATCACACATACTTCTGGTCTGGAATCAAGCAGAAGTTGATCACGTAACTAAATACACAAGTTCTGCCTCCTACCCAGAGACACAGGCTTTCTTGATGTAAAATGGTAAGTAACAGAAATGCATGAAAACACTGTATTGATGGTCTAACTCTGAAAGCGAGTTGTGTTCAACTTAGGTGAATTATGAAGGCTCAACTCATGCTTAGTAAAGCTGTGTAAGTCTTTATTGTGAGTTAATTGACATCTTACCCAATAATTAAGTTCTTGGACCTTTAGCAACCAGTTTGGTAACTATGTGACTTTGGTTTTAATAAAAGGAGGAGTGGGGAATTATATGAATTGCTGAGGAAAAATGGTGATAGGGGGAGTTCCCCATGCCAGATGTCAGTTTGCTGAATATGAACATTACAGGGAATCTTTAAGGAATGAGATTCATAGCTGAACCTTCTAATTTCTTTACAGCCCTTCTAAAATGCACTGGACTGTAACACAAAATGAATAACAATGAAAAGGAATCAGAAGAAAAGTATTGGTTTTATGTGGAATGAAATAAGTTTTATTCCTTCACCATCCCATCAGATATGAAATAATAGAACTGTGACCTTGTTCCATTTTGATTTATTACAAAATGGTATCTTCCCCCCTAAAATCTAGAAGATACCCACACCACAAAAACTCATTCTAATAAAGAGAAAAAGAAAAAAGAATCATAAGAAGAACATGGCTTTTATCCAGTTTATAGTGATTAGTTGTTAATGGCAATACATTCCTTAAACTACTTTACAACTAAGAAATAAGCATCGGGTGCTATACAATATATATGTCAATTTGTTGATGCTCCAGGCAAGGCAGTAGGAAATAGTGCTATATTCATTGATCTCTACACAGTTTCTGCAGTATCTATAACATATTGTCTGTGGATAGTTGCTCAGGATGAGCATTTGTCCAATTACAATGGAATGTATTTACAACGTGCCAAATGAGAAAGTAAATATACTGAACTACAAGCTTGGTCCCTCTGGGAGAAGTCAAAGAGAAAATGTACTATTTAAAGTTTTCAAATGCAGAATTCATAGACTGACAAAAATCATCTTCCTGAAGATTCAAAAAAAGATTAAAGAGACACTATCAACAAGTGAACAGCTTTACAGCTCCTCTTTCTAAAGTCATTTGAGTTTAACCTATAAGGATGCTGTGTGACAGAGTACAGTACATGAATCTCAGCTGTGTCAGTACTCTTTAGGACTTTGAGCTTATCAAATACATTACAGTTTAAAACAGTTAAAAACACCCCACCTGCCATCTTTAGGATGATTTTGTGCCATAGTTAACTTCTCATTGCAGTGAAGACAATAGTTATTAGTGATGACAGAATCTGGCCCCATCTTTTGGCCCTAAGCTACAAGTACTAGTTTATGATTAGGAAAGGTTGAGAACGCAGATGGCATGGCAGCTAAACTCTGCTTACCTCTAGGAAAATATGAAGGTTCCTGGCAGAACAACACTGGGAAAGGAAATACTACTGCCTGTTGGGACTCTGTTAATGGATCTCTCTTTCAACAGTTTTTGTAGTCAACGTTTTAGTGGTCGCAGCACAATAAAAGAGTAAGAATACATAAGTGATTCTGTTCATATTAAATAATCATATGCGCAATAAATACAAGAACACAGGCACAGAATGAAGTTCATATATAAATGCAGAATTTCTGAAATCTGTAGAACCTAATTAAAGGATACAAACAACTATACAAAATTTCTGCTATTTTGGAAGGGTCTGCTAGCTTTTACTTTAATCTGGAAATATAACTATGATCTCTTTCCCTTTTGAAAATGTATGGCCATTGATGGTATTTTCCAGTCTCCCTTCCAGGATTCCCTGAGGCAATCTTGGCTCAGGGAATTCAACTGCAGTGTAACTCCAGAGAAGCTGTACTTTTAGGAATTGATGGATAAAGCAAAGATGCCATGCCAACAGCCTCAGACACCATTGTCCAAAAGCTCCAAGAGCTCCAAAACCTTTTGAGGCAGATCCTACTACAGCAAAGAAATCCATGTCCCATACTGGGATAGTTCAGCATAATTTTCATAACAGGATTCTAAAAGAGATTTTATTCAGTCCCATAACCCCATAAAGTCCTCTATGGATTTTTTTTACTGTGTGGGCCATAGGAATACTTACATAAATAAAACTACTTGCATACGCTTGATAAGCACTATCAACCACTATAAAAAGTCTTCATATTACTTCAATATTAGATTATTGACTAAATTGAGGTGACAAAGTAGGAAATGAAATTTACCAGAAATATCTAATGAAAAAAAAAATAATCCTGCCTTTAATTTACTCTAAGATGACATCTGTCAGAATCAAACCACAGGAAATGCAATGCTATTCTACATTATGGGAAAGCTTATGCTCCTTGATAATGTCCTCCCAGGAAGGTGGTGCATTCTGGTCTAAGTTAACAGATCAGCATTTTTACTTCATTGCTTCTTAAAACAAATCTTTTATACTCAGTGCCTACATTTTACAAAGTGGCCCTAATTCAAAAGCTTGAATTCTATGAGGTATCAAAAAAAAATTACTTAAAACCAGTTGAAGCTGGCTTTTGAATTTATGAAAATATTATGAATATTTATGAAAATATTAGAGAGTTTAGGAGTATCACACTTTCAACAAGTGAAAAAAACCCTAACATCCATTTTAGTAATGTTTCTAAGAATATTTTTTGAATTAAAAAAAAAAAAAAACAAGAAAGAAAAGTTCTTGCAGGCATTTTGAAAAAAAACTTGCAAAACCAAGTATTTTTGCTTGCACAGCTTTTGAACTTTATATCTCTAAAGTATGCATAAAATTGTTATGGTTCAAGCCCTATCGAGCAGTGGAAACATTTGGTAATATTAACAGGTCATATCTAATAATTCACTAAAAGGAGAGATTGTTACTGAAATTTTGCATCACATTAGCTATACACAAGGTAAACTCCTTTGCATATGCTCAAACCTTTGACAAACACTAAGGAACTAGGGTTTCTGTGATCCTGGGATTTCACACTGCAATACAAAATGCCAGTTTTCTCAGACCTAATTTAGGAATCTCTAAAACAGCATTGAATTCCAGAGCATATAAATTTGTTACCTTGTAAATACCACAAGATGCATCAGACAGATATTAATTAATTAATCATTTGAAATACAAATGTTTATAATTTGACAACAGTTTCCTGCATTATGTTGTTCTACACCATACTATTTGTGATATTTTAAATTTAAAATCACAACAAAATGCTCTTCTAGCTTGGATATTTCATTAGAGCTGAGAGAAAAATATTTTATTAGGTCTTTTGACATACTTATTCTTACATTTTTCTGTCTAGAGGAACTATTTGAACTGGTTACTCAGTGGATATAGGATGCCACTTAGGTACATCTGAAGTGAGGCCAGTAAACTGTATTAGACTACACAAACATTTCAGAAAGCTGTTCCGTCCTGATTTGAAAGCATTAGAAAATGGAGAAACCACAACTATCTTTGCTAACTTCTTCCAGTGGTTAACTAACCTCATTACTAATAGTTTGGAATTTATTGTTAATTTTAACTTATCTGGTTTTAATTTTTATACTGTGTTTGTTGTATTTTTCCTTGCTGGCTCAGGGAACCATTTATTTCCTAGTATTTTCTCTCTTTGAAGCAACTTATTGACTATAATCAAGTTACCTCTTAACTTTCTTTTTTCTTTTCATTTATATGCAAATACATAGGCTTATCTTCAAAAGAAGAAAGACAAAGAGAATTCACTAACTGGCATTAATCAATTCTAAAGGAATTAAAAAAAAAAAAAAAAAAAAGAGCAAGATCCATAACAATATTGATTGAGAAAAGGCCAAGAATGAACAAAAACTAGGTGGATATGATTTTCTGAAATTATAAACTTAGCCTAAACACAGATTAAGGAGGTGGATTTTCAAAAACACATCAACACTATAATGAGATGAATATTTCTAACTTGTTTGGGTGTTTCTGAAATTCCACACTCACACAAGATTAAGGCATCCATTTTAAAGATATTGACCTGAAGCAATGAAGAAATAGTATTACTAAATAAGTAAATACAGTCTTCCACTGCCCCATATTCATCGGCTAGGCAAGATGCTTAGATCTAAGAAAGAAACTGATAACAATTTACTAGAAAATCAGGGCAATAAGAACCCTCTACATCATATGGAAAACAAAATATTTTATTCATGTTTCATGTAGAAAAAAATTAGACTGGTCAGAAATATCCTGGCTGTTTATATGTGGTTGGAGGAGATATCCTCAGCAATTCAGAAAGGTTAAAATCCTATGTAAACTTTATCCTTCCTAGAACCACTTAAGATGTTCAATTATTTTTCTCTCTGCTTTCTGAATATTCCATCCACTCTACTTTTTCTATATGTACAGAAACTGAAGATCACACAGTTTCTGTTTTGCTGCAAAAAATTTCTAAGTTAAATACAAAAGTACAATATTCAATCTATACATTTACAACCCTATAATAAAGCACATAATAAAACACTTACATGGGTTTGTCATGGCAAAACACCTGGGTAGTTTTCATAGATTAATAAAAACATAATGAAAATATGTAATTGTCAAAATATCTCAAAGATGCTAAAAGGTCTTTTATTTTAAAATCAGTAAGTGGTAATGTTGTAAATAAGGTAAAGAGCACTTCACAAATTATTGATATTTACTTATCTAAACTGAATTCTTCCTAATTTGATTTATAAATCAGTAATGTATATAATTTTCCTAGGTAATAAGCACCTACTGAGTAATATGGGTTTTAATAGTACTTTGCTTTACAGACTTTGAAAAACTTGGCAATAATAGAAGAGTTGAAAACAAAACAAAAACCAGAAAAAGACCCTCTTAAGCTACATCTACTTTGTGGTCACAGAAGTGACTTCTAGGTAGTGTAGAGTTATTTTAAATTACATAGACTGGAAAATTATAACTGTCTAGCTATTGCTGCTTGGCTTAATTTAGACCACTCTACTTTTACTTCCTTGACAAAAGTGTAGACATATACCAGAGACTTCTGTTCTGTTCCATCTTTTTATTTTCTTTCTTTTCTCCTTCTCTCCTTTTATTCTCCTCAAATTAGAAAGCTCAGGGCAAAGTCATGCATCAAACTAAATGTAAGCTTAAAACAACTTTTGCTGACACTTGGTGACCCCAAGATGAATGCTGGTTGATGCCCACTTGTTATGTCTGTAGTGTCTGAGTACTTCATAATTAGACAGCTTACACAGGTATGTAATATCAGTTAATATCTCTTCTCGAATACAACACTTTAGTTAAGGTCAGCAGGTGTACCATTGTCACTTCAATCACTGAAGACCCTTCTGGGTATCACTAGGGGTGTAAGTGTGATATAGTTAGCTGATGAATTCCATCCAAGAGTCTTAAAGTCCTGATTAAGAGAATGAATCAAATAGTCTGGGTGAATGCTTTTTTAACCTTAAAACCAGTTTAACTAGTAGTGGAGGATTTAAGTCATGAGAGAAGCTGGAATCAGAATCTCTGTCCTGAGAGGAAAATCATCACAATTGAAGATGAGGAAGAAACAATGTCTCTGTGCTATATAAGTTTTTGAATCTTCTGAAAAAATAGCCTAAATTTCAAAACTTTGGCAAATTGATAATCTGAAAAAATAATTATAAATCTATCAAGGAATGCTTTACATCTATAATTGTAATTTTAATCCCTTTTTATACACATTTTTCAACATTTCAAAATGTCAATTTGAACTGAAAAATGAAACTTCACATTTAAAAATTTTGAAACAGGATATTTCAATAATTTAAAAACTTTTTTCCATAATATATTTCTAATGAGAATTTTCAAGACCAATCCCTTTTCACAAACAGTGCTACTCTTGTTGATTAATTTTTCAAGTAAAACATTTAATTGACAAATTCCTGATCAAGTCAAATGGCAATACACACTATCTTCATGATAGATAGAAAACCATATCAAAACTCAACACTTGTTTTCTTAAACACTCATCAGAACTGCCTTGCTTGCTGTTCTTCTTTGGCTTTTATAAGCATTATTGCTTCTGTTTATCACTAATAATATTGGAAACAAATGTATTTTACCTATTTGGTGGAAGACAGAAAACTTAAAATCTTTGGAATTTATTTCTCTGAAATCAGAATAGTCAAACCACGAATCAGATTATTTTTGCTGGTATATTATTGACTGTCTTCATAAGAATTATGCTTACACATCTTGAGTATATCTGCAGGAGCTAGAAACTCCAAAACATACAAGGGAATCTTGATTTCCTTATTTTTATTTACAGAGGAATGAGAGATATACTTATTTAAGAAACCTGCAATATATGAAATGAAGTTAATACATGAATGAGGGTCTCCACAACTGCTTTTTCCTTAACAAGCATATACTTCTAGCAATGAGTTTGCCGTAGGTTTCATCACATTTTCTCTATCTAATTTGCTGTATGGATAACCCACGTTTGTCTCATGTATATTCTTTCCAGCTTCTAAGCAAAGGACTAATACCTTCCCCCTATTACCTTTCTGTAGTTTTTCACTTCACCTAATTTCTCTTCGTAATCAACTTCAGACACCATTATCATAAAGAAGGGGATTTCTCTCTTATGGACAGCAAGCAGAGGTATGTTTTGTTCAGTTTATTGTTCCTATTTATAGGTCATTACCTAATTGTATTTAAAAATCACTTTTCTGTTTTACCTTAAATTAACTTCTGCTTCAAGATCTCTCCTTCTAAGAATCCAAATCCTTAAAATGCAGTAAGAATCTTCAAGTAACAGTGGATATTCTGTAGGGTTTTTTTCAGGTTCCACTACTTTACAGGCTGTGGTTATAATGTTACAGGAGGACAGCAAGATTCTTTTATTTCTTCCTCAAGTTTTACTTATTAAATTTTATATATATATATATATGTATGTATGCTGAACACATTCTTTAAACAATTATAGGGGGACAAGAGCAGGCTGCATAATATATTTTAGAGTGAGATATTCACTGTTTAAAAGAAAGCTTTCAATAGAAGTGAAAGCCAGAGATTTAATGGCAAATGTGTAACTTCATGAAGACAAGTTGTATTTTAGTTCAGTAAATGATGATTAATAAAACCATCATTTTATGGAATTGATATTTTCAATATATACTGAAATAAAAATATAAAATTTTATTATTTTTCTTTTGAAGCTCAAAATTTAGGAAATGTTAGGTTAAAACCATAAAAATAATGAATCAGTTATGCCATCAATCATAAAACTAAAGAATTTGAAGCTATTCCTTTTCATGTGCAAAATATTGTTTCCATTTCAATGTATGGCATAAGCTGAAGCTTCTATAAAAATACGTATAGTAAAATACAGCATAAATCTATAATTACATTTAATTAGTTTTAGAAAGATGCATCCAATACTTAGACACTGTAAAATTATTTAGAATCAGTAAATTTTACCTCAGTTACTGCTGAAGTAACAAAAAGTACGATATAATAGTCTTTTGTGAGTTGAATGGTGTATTTGCTCTCATCTATACAAAGCCCTGTAAATAACCTACAAGTTGTTAGTCATTACTTCAGTAAGCATCCAAAATGCTCATTTTAGCTCTTCCATATTAATGCACTATGCACAGAGTGCTTTAAATAACCATTAACAACCAGATGCATGTTAAGCAATGTAAGGAAGAGTTACAGAAAATAATTTTGACTTCCCATGTAAAAACCTTGGAATTCCCTCCACTGAAGATACAAAGCCCTCTGAAGGAACTGAAAAGTCTTTAGTGGATTGTCTTGGAACAGATCAGCAAAGCAGAATTGAGTAACATAAGGTGCTCCCTGGGCCATGGGTGCAGTAAAGCATCATGCAAGGTATGAAGTCACACTATAATTTCATCTTTCTTCTTTCAGTTGGCAGTCACACTGGCTTCCTTCTGACGTAGTCTTTCTTTCTGTTAAAGAAAAAGAAAGAGTTATTATCATTCTTGTTTATAATTTTTCATCTCCTCTCAAATTGCCTTGAGCATTTGTTCTAGAACACTAACAAGTACTAAACAAGTCACTGTAGATTAGAGATTTCTTTAATTAAAAAAAATTAACACCTGGAACACTCAACAAAGGCTCAGAACCAGTTTATTACTGTAGAAAAACTGAGCTTGCTTTAGCTACACGCTTGCCAAGTACTGTGTACCTTTAAAAACACATAGCTCTGTGAAGACAAGCATAGCTGGAGAAAACCAGATACATTTCAAATTCATGTGAATCTAATACCTTCTCTTGTCTGGAATGATTTCTGCTGACATAAAGGCTCTGATTCAGCATTAGCTAGATTCTGTTGTTTAATGATCTCTTCCCAAGCAAGTGTAGTCATTCATATCTCTGCCGCCTGTCCTGCAACTGATATGCTCTGCTGGGAATGGAAATAATACACTGATTCCTTCATGTACATTTCCTTCCCTTAGTCTCTTGCTTCCTGTAGTTTGAGAAATGCTGATCTAACCTATGTGCCTTGCATACAGACAAAAAAGGTTTTACCTACAGTGTAAATTATTAGTCTTTTTGTGTCATAAAAAAAAAAAGGTAAACAGCAAGGAACAAAATGAGGATTTAATCCCTTCTACCATTATTCAACAGAGCAAGCAAGATTTTGTAAGGTTTTGAAAGAAAACAGACACTCAGCCATTGGACAAATATATGCAGTGAGCCCTCAATGCACTATGGAGCATGGAAGAAAATACAAGAGACTTCAGTGGAAGAGGAGAAGAAACCAGAAAAGCAGGTCTTATCATATTTTGTTATCTAAAATAGCAGAGCCATGCTTAGGCACAACTAAACTAAGTTTTAAACTTAACTGTTGGACTACTGTAGGGCATAAGCTTAAAGATTTCTCCTTGGGAAGAAAATCACTCTGCTGTGTTCAGACTAAGTATACTACATCACACTTCAACAACAGCAGAAACCTGACATCATTCTGAATTACGAGTGTCACAAAACCCCTTCTGAATGTCATACTGAGAAACACATCGTACCAGGCTAGCTGTAGGATTGATTTTCTTCGTTTCAACTTTCTTCTCTGCAGTTAGCTTGCTTACTGATTGCTGAGCCACTTTAATTCTGAAACAAAATACATAGAAAAGACATCATTAGATCCAAATAAATGAAAGGTGTTCTGGCTCTGCTTGGTGTATATACACTACCTGTAAGTACCACCACCACTAACTTTTTTTAGGCACATTAGCCCAACAAATTGCTATTACTATTCAAAAGCACTAAATAAAGTACCAAAAGTAGATCAAAATACATTTTTAAATAAAGAAAATCAAAAGCAAAAGGACAGTCTGACTGTACTGCTCACTGAAAATGTGACCAGGCAAACAATTTCTCTGTTCTTGCAGGATCTGGGTTTTATGGAGTATCTGGGTTTTATGGAGTATCTGGGTTTTATGGAGTATCTTTCCCACCAAAAAAGCTGCAGTGTCAAGGCAAGAAGATACTCCTCTGAAAAAAACCCAAAAGCTAGCTGGCTCAATCTCTTGTATATACAGAATAAACTATTTTAGTAGGCCATTTGCCAGGCTACACATTATATTTCGTCTGAAAACCTTGACATGAAAGCATCTGCCAGTTTTTCCTTAATGTTTTCCCCATTGCTTTACATGGAATTGACTGACCAACCTCACTGGTGTGGTAATAGGAGGAGTGGCAAATTAGAAGGGGTTCTTGTCTAGGGGTAGTTAAACCTGTCTTGTGTGCAGCTACAGACCAGTCTACTGAGAGCACTATTGAGATAAGGGGAAAGAAGAACACAGATCTGATTCCTCTGTTTCTTCCCTTTTGCTCTTAGGGCCTTGCATACAGAACCCTTGTTTCTGTGGGGATTTAACAAGAAGAACCCAATCAGAAGTTTAATCAGAAGGAAAAGGAGAAACAGAGAATTTAGCAAAAAGGGACTTGACTCTCCTCTTAGCAGAAAGGGCGGGGGAAATTATGTGCTAAACAGTGATAAAAAGGAAAGAAAATTCTTGGCACTCCTAAGACAGGATCTGCCCAGCTATCTGTACCTTTAAAATGCTGATGCTATAAACACCTACTTTACAATTCTATATGCAAGATGCAGAGGGAAAGAAGTTGCAGTGAACTTTTACAAGCATGGAGAACTCAGCAAACCAATTTTCACTAATGCACACCAAATCAGTCTTTTACTAGAAGCAACACATTTCTTGGCACTCTTGAACTGAAAAATTCTACTTTCTTCTCCTATTTAATTTTTTCCACTGGCAGAAATAATTGCTATGGCCAGTCAAAAAGTATTCAAAATACCACGTCCAGTTCAAACCACTTTCGACACACTCAATTTTTGAGGAATTTTGGAAGAAAAGCAAAAAGGAAAGTGGATTATAGCTGCAATTACTAGTGTGTACTTCCTTGCTGTAACACTAGCAGCAAACTAGATGCTTTTAAAAATACAGAATGCATTCATAAGTTCATTATTGTGTTTATCAATGTTCACTGTTGGAAACTAAAATTCCTTTTCTGAACTATGTATTTTAGAAGCATCTACTGAGCAGTTACTGGTGTTGCACTTTCCAGTGCTTAAGAACAGGAGGAAACAGTTACACTACTTTTAAGTAAATTTATTTTCAACACTGTTTAGCTACAATGTTGATTCAAGCTGTAAATACATCCTCAAATACACAAATATGAAATTAGTTATGTACATTTTAAAATATATCTGAAGTTTTTTTAAAACTTAGTGTTCCCCATTTCTACAGGTAAAGAACTAAATGGCAACACACCACCATTCCATCTTTTTACAATTTTGTTAACCAGCACAGTTTATTTCTTAATGAATGATAGCACCCACTGGACATATTCCTCACAGCTACAAAGTTTATGCAGATGATGATGTATTTCAGGTGACAGTATTCAGGTTCAGTAGAATCATGCCAAGGGATCAACTTCTAAACTCTTCCCTATTTTGAGCACATTTTCTTTGCAATCACATTCTTTTTGGTCCTATGAGTGTTTTCTGAATAGTTTTTAAATGTTTACAGTGAATATTTTCATCTGAAGGGAGAATTCTAGGGATTATAAATTTTTAGATTTAAAAAGAAAATTATGTATGCCTGTCACTGATTTAGGTCTAGCTCTGTGTATTTTACTCCATATTTGCACAATTTCCAGGAAACCTAGATTTTTTAAAATAGAATGCATAGTTTGGAATACAAAATAAAAATAAACCATCTCACTAACATGATTTCAATCATGTGATATTTGGCTCATAAAAATGACAGACTAATTATATATTACACATTGGTCTCCTAGGGAAAAAAGCCATCACTTTGCTAACATATGACTGATAAGATTAGCAGGCATTATCAGAAATATAAGTGCATAATTTAAAAGGAATGTAATTCTTTGGGATTTTTACAAATCAAATGGCTCAACTTTAAGAAAGTAGTTAGCTCAGTAATTACATCAGTGAAGCATCCATGTTGCAAATGTGCCTTATAAACAAAAATAATTCTTTGTTAAACATGGACAGGATACTAGAACTGGCTATTGTGTTTGGAAGCACTATCCTTGAAATATGAAATAGTATGAAAACTATCAAACTCAAATTCATAAAATAACCGCAGAAGTCTAATCTTAATATTTTTTCCATTATTTTACTTTCATTAAAAAAACCCTAGATATGAACACATAATTTTAATTGTCCATTAAAAGCTATAACAGCCTTCCATCAAAACTTACTAACACACACAATATTCTTTACCTATGTCCAGTTCTGGAGTCCTCAGCAGAGGAAAGACATGGACCTGTTGGACCGGGTCCAGAGGAGGATCACAAAAATGATCAGAGGGCTGGAGCACCTCTCCTGTGAGGACAGGCTGAGAGAGCTGGGGCTGTTCAGCCTGGAGAAGAGAAAGCTCCGAGGAGACCTTATAGTAGCCTTCTAGTACTTAAAGGGGGATTATAAGAAAGATGGGGACAGGCTTTTTAGCAGGGCCTATTAAGACAGGACAAGGGGTAATGGTTTTAAACTGAAAGAGGGTAGATTGAGACTAGATATAAGGAAGAAATTTTTTACAATGAGGGTGGTGAAACACTGGAACAGGTTGCCCAGAGAAGCTGTGGATGCTCCATCCCTGGAAATGTTCAAGGTCAGGTTGGACGGGGCTTTGAGCAACCTGATCTAGTTGAAGATGTCCCTGCTCACTGTGGGGGGTTGGACTAGATGACCTTTAAAGATCCTTTCCAACCCAAACTATTCTGACTCTATGATCTAAAGTTGAATGTGTGCACAACATTTGACTGAGTCTGTTACTGAAACAGGTAAGTAGAAACAAACAAATCACACACTTAAAGAATGATTAGCTAGCAACTAGACAAACAGAGTTAATTCAGCTTAGGTATGCCTCTTCTCTGTTCATTCTATTTTTTTTCTACCACCTTTCCTTAGCACAAATAAAAATAATTTCCCATTTGTATAAATCATATGACATCATAACTATGTTTGAAAAGCTTTTAATTTAAAATGCTAAAAATTAGATGTATATTAAAATTAGAAGTAAAATTAGAGACAAGATACAGAAAGAACAAAATTACAAATAATTACATTCAAAAGGATAGAACTAAACTACTAGTTATTTTCTGTTCTTTTCTTAGACCCATAAGTTATTAACCAATCTGCAGATATACCACACAACATGCTATTATTTTTTGTTAACTTAAAATACATTATTAAACTCATTATAAAATTAAGGCATTAATTGTAGTTTATGAGAATTTATATAGATGTAAATTGTTTAACTTTTTCTTATAAAAGTATAAACTTCCTTGACTACTTTTACTTGTTCAGCAATTACTTGTTCAAAGTCCGTTAGAAGTAAAACAAAAGCTAAGTGATAGAATGTCAAAATGTAAGGTAAATAAATATTCTATTAAATTTCCCTTCTTTGTTGTGAGTAACTGTTGATGATAAGGAAGGTGACCAATTTTAACATTTATACTTTATAGAAATCAGGTGGAATAGAAAAGAATTTGAGGAGATATAGGAAATCCACTTAAGTCTTGTGTTCAGCATAAGGGCCAACAAAACATCTAAAGAGGACTTTGAAATACATTACTAAACATTTACTGTAGATTTACTAGACTAAGTAGTGTCCTAGTGACACTGCTTAGGGGGTGAGATTTACAAAGTATGGGCTTAAAATCTTTACGCACTTCATCTTTACTTAAGCTCATTGTTACTTAAGTGTTACATGAGATACCAAGTAGAAGTCTACAAGTCTTTTAAGTACCTCCAGGGGTGGTGACTCAACCACTTCCCTGGGAAGCCTGTTCCAATGCTTGACAACCCTTTTGGTGAAGAAATTTTTCCTGATATCCAAACTAAACTTCCCCTGGTGCAACTTGAGGCCATTTCCTCTCATCCTATTGCTTGTTACTTGGGAGAAGAGACCAACACCCACCTCGCTACAACCTCCTTTCAGGTAGTTGTAGAGATTGATAAAGTCTCCTCTCAGCCTCCTTTTCTCCAGCCTAAACAACCCCCATTCCCAGCTGGAAAGATAATAAGGACTGCTAAATTCTGCAATTTAAGGAAGTTCAATTAATATCTATTCTGACAAGAACCTCCTCAAGAACCTTATCCTGGAGAAACAGTAGCAGAATCAAGTCCTGAGATGGAGCTCCACAATTTACAGCTCACAGGTGTAGGCTGAACAACACGAACTAAGCATCCCACCAACCACTCTATATCCCTTTCTTCTGAGTTTTTGTCATGTGAATTAATGTACAGGGGAGCAGCTCACATGAACTGGACATTTACAGAGCTATGACCATGAGGGGGAGTTTGGAAATGTGCAAAGGAATGGATTCAGTGAAAAGATTTTTTTTTCTTCCTATATCAGTATAAAAAACCATGGATAGACACACTAGTCTAGCCATGTTTTAGAAATTTCATGGAAGAGAAATTGGGACTGAATCTAATAGATGTGAAATCAAGGAGGAAGAAAGGGGAATAGAAAAGTCAACAGAAGTATGTCTAAAACAGAAAAGCAAGAAGGGATAGAACTGTGTAGTAAAACATACTAGAAAAATGTTGACAATGACACTTTTGAACACAGAGCACTGCAGAAGACAAAGAGACCAGAAAGGATTTTAGAATAGCTGAATCGCAACACGGAGACAAAAGGTGTGCAGGTGGTGCAAGCAATAATGAGGCCAAAAAATTGAGGAATGCAGGTCAGTTAAGCCTTGAAATCTGACCAGATGCAACATGGATGTGTTCAAAAGAAAAGTTACTCTCCTTCAACACTGAGCAAAAGAGGTCAATATACCTTAATCAATAAAGAAGATGGGGTGTTAAATGTAATACTGAGCAGTATTGCACATTACCACATAATACAGAAAACAAAATTGAATTAAATGATGAGAACAATGTATTTTTAAATAGGAGAGCCATGACTCCAGTACCGCATATGGATCTTTACTATAAGCAATGGGGATATAATTGGCTTTTTCCTGCCTCTACGTAGCAGGTGTTGTCTTCCCCTGTAAACTGAATACAAGTCAGGTCTCTTAAATTAGAACATATTAGTGAAAAAGAAAGACATTATTTATATTCAAAATTATTAGTTTTATTCTGTAACTAGGGACACAGAAGCTAAATCTAAACATAAGCCCATATTTATTAAAAGTTTCTTTCATAAGCTCACGAAAATACTTTTCCCCCTTACAGGAAAAGGGGTATCAAGCCAGGGACTAACCAGATAAATTCATTATCATTTTCATCCCTGCTTCCCATTCAAGTCAGACAGAAGAAGGTGTGAGCTAGCACGCTCCATGCTCTGAAGCCCCCAGTTAGAAAAATGAGAATCCTTTCCAAACAAGACAGTTGCTACTCATGTATGTTCAGGCTCTGCTATTGTGCGAAGACAAGAAAACAAATTATTTGGTTCTCTCTCAAACTCTTGATATTCTGGAATAATCCATTCTCTTCACTTCTACAGCTCCTTCCACGCAGCTGGTGGGTTATGTGGATAGCTGCAGGTTATAAAATATCTTGGAATGACAATTCTGTGCCACCTGAGCTTTCCATGACTTGAAGTTCAAACTACTCCCATAAGACTGTGCTGGCATAGGAATTGTGCAAACCAAATCTTCAGATATGGGTGGAGATGAACAAGCAGAGGTAGCTACAGTCAAACACCAACTGTTCAACCTAGAGCCAAGCTGCATACCCAGCCCAGATCCTTAACACAGTTGAACAGTGACTTCTCTTGAGAGACTAAGAAATATCTCCATAGCTCAAATTCCTTTCATGTGTTACATGCCTTACTGCTCTCAGTCATATAATTTCTGTATGCAGCCCATAAACTAATTTTTAAGTAACAGCACTGTTTCCTGAAAACAGTGTTAGCCCATGTAATATGGCTACATTATTACAATAACAGGCTACATTTCAGTCTTAAAATTTTAGAAGACAGATGCCTGTGTATTACCTGACCTGGAAGATGATTTTATGGAGTTCTTGGTTAGCTTCACAATTAGGAGCCTTATAACAGACTATGAAGTTTGAACATTGTCCACTTCTATTACTGTGTTGTACAATACAATTGCCTGATCAAGCCTTCAGGCTTAAATATTCTCAAAAGATCTTGGTCATTATTGATCAAATATTTTTGAATTTAGAATAAATGTGCACTAACTAAATCACTACAAATACAGTAAAATGTATGTTGTCAGTGGAATTTGTCTCCAAACCTCAAATTGCTAATACACTTGATATGTTTCTATTTTTCTGGATTTACTGACAGTATTTTGATTATCTGTATAAAGTGGGTGAGAAATTTTAGCTCTGTAGTCACAAAAAAAATATCTGTTTTTATGCCTTTAGGAAAGCTGGTGCATAAGAAAAAAAATAGGAAGAAAAAGGCTACAACAATTCAGATCAAAAATATGCTTCGGTCCATCTGAGCTGGCCACTAGCAGATACCCAGGAGCATATAAAGACAGCTAAAGCATAAAGTGATAATCCCCAGAATACTCTTACAGCTGGAAGTTCTCTTCATATGTAACAGTCCTTCATAGATTTTTCTAATATGAATTTCTACTGTCACCATTTGGAAGCAATGCAAGCTTTTGGCATGTGACATCTTGTGGCAAAGTGTTCAACAGATTAAGTACGCCCACTGTAAAGAGGCATCACTGCGTTTGGCTTGCACCAGCCACTTGCTAACTTCATTTGATGCTCTTCAACTGTTATATTATGTGAGGTCTGTAATGACTATTTCCCATTCACCCCATATGCCTGTACAGATCCCTATCGTATCCTTTTCAGTAGGGTCCTTTCCAAGCCAAAGAATTCCCCTGTATTTAAATGGTTCCTTATGCAGAAGCTGTTTGGTACCTGATCCTTCTTATTCTTACCTCTCCCCGCTCTACCAACATCCTTCTTAAGAGGAAGGGAGAAGAACTACATATGGGTAACTGTAGATTCATATAATGATTCAGTGATGTTTTCTATTTTGTTCTATAGTGCTTTCCTAATAACACCTAAAAAGAAACACTATTTTCTTTCCAAGAGCAAGAGCCTTGATGCAGCACTTTGTCAGACCTGTTGTATGCTCTATGGAAAACAGCCATTTCTGTTTTGCAGCACAGGCCTGTAATTTGTAATTATCTCCTCAATTTGCCCCATAGCTACACCTCCCTTTTTTCTCTGTCTGCATTACTAAACAATCTGGTACAACTCTTCATTAATTCATGTACCAGCTACTTCAACCCTACCTTTCTGGTATAGACAAAGGCAACACTGGCCACCTAAAATCCACTCAAAATGCATGTGGAATGTAGACATGTAGAATATCACCTTCTTTGCTTTCTTCACTCAAGCACAATTAACTTAAACTCACTCCAAAAGCTTTTCTATGACAATGAACCATTAGCCTCCAGCCTGGTAATGCTATAGGACTCATTGATCAAATTTTCTCACAATTGTTGCCTTTTCCTCATGACGCAATTCTGTGTACAAGGAACTCCAAGCATAAATCCATAAAGTCTCCTAATGATCATATTTCAAATATTTCCTTAAAACTCATTTATGCTGTGATGTCAATTTGCCTTATTAGACCATTAGTTTAATATCACATGAAATAAACAACATCTGTTACACTCATCTTTTGGCTTTTATCATACGTGCAGATATCATCACCACCCGATACCTGGGTGATGCCCTGTTTTGGGAGTGTTTGACTAATGCTCAGGACAGAGTGTTCTACTATAGTACAAATTGATCAAAATGGCTGTAAATCTAGACTCTCACCAACTCTCATTGTCTTAGGTAACATATACATGACATACAATAGATGAAAGAAAAATTCACTTTTAAAATAAAACTGTAAAATAAATATGGTCTTCTAAAATAGATAAAATGTCTTGAACCAAAGATTATTTCTTCTTCTTGCTCACTGTGATACTGAAAATGTGACAAGTGTTTCTGTCAAATTTCAGTCATTTATTAAGCACAAGATAGCCTCATAATTAGCTTAATCAATGGTTAAAATAACCATTGGTTATTGGCCTGTACTGCTAAAAGATTTTGCAATTTACATGTTTTACCTTATGACCATGTGGTGTTACAAACAAGGACACTTCAGACTTTTTTCTTGTGCAGAAATAGAAGGCAATGAATACAATTCATTCTGTATTTAATAAATGGAAGAGTTGGGTAGAAAACTATAGCCAGCTCCAATTTACTATAACAAACAAAAACTAGTTGGGCACTGCTCAGTGCTTTTTCTTTTGTTAGGACATTTTCATCTTTACCATTAGCTACCTACACTGCTACAGTCAGAGCTTCTGCTTTTCAAACCTGTACAGTAACTATTATAGCAATCTTATCTTAGCAGTGTAAGCAGTGGGTCAAATTAACAGCAATAATTCCCTTTATATATAATTATTTTATATTTGCAGGGTAACACCCATAAACACATAATGATAATCCCTGTCACATTTCTTTTGCAAAATGTACAATCACAGTTTGTGATGAAATTACTGCAAACTATTAGTATTTTTTCTGTATTTACACTTTTTCCCTATAATCAGAATTGGCTACAATATCCTCTTAAAATATACTTTAACAGATCTTGAATGCTTTAATAGACTTATAGATAGGCATTCATATATATATACAAAATGCATTTAAGTTGTTATAAATACATTTGCTTTGATTCTGAATTCATAGACATGCCCACTGCAAATAAATGAAGTGAGAGTGGAATTATATGCACCCTACCACGGTGTGCCTTCTTGACAAAAAAAACCCGCAAACCCTTTGTTTTAGTCTTCAATTCAGTTATCATCTCAAAATATTAAAACCAAAAGAACGCATTAAAAGCAGTTGATGTACCTGGATGCACAGACATACTAAATTATAAAAGTTGTCAATAACAAAACTGGGTTTTGATGTAAACCAAAACAAAAGTCTAAAACATTTGGTGAATATTATGGTGCATTTACATTAAGCTGTTTGTCAGAGATGAAGATGCAATTGTCAAAGCAAATTTTATTGTATTGTAGTTGCATTCTGGTTTTGAAGGGAATACTATGTCTGAAAGAAAACTGTTATCATATTGCTATCAGGAATATGGTTTTGAAAACTTTCTTCACTTATCTCTACAGTCATTTATTTAACATATCACATCACATCATATCATACCATACCGTATCACACCACATCACATCATATCTATCTAGGTTTGTTATCTATCTGTAACTCTGTCTTGCATTTCTAAATGGTGTGCAAATTTTATCCAGGAAAGAGACAATGATTCAACTATATTTTGCAGGCAGCTAATTTATTTTCATGGTAGGTTAAATGCAGGGCAGCTCAGTTAAAATGTTTCCTTTACTTTAGGAAAAAGTCTCATAGAAATCTAATTAGATTTCTACAGTTGTGTTACATTTGGGAGCCAAGCAGTTTTTAGACTAAACATGCTCTTGCAGCTGAGGCTGTCATTTAGTTCAAGGCAGTACTCTTTTTTTCCTGAAATTTTCCTGTGATTTTAAAGTTGACTGTTATACAATGCAAAGCATTTAGTTTTGAGAATAAAAATTTAATTTTGGAATCTCAGATCTTTTGACCTATTTTTACTACTATGAATTTTAAGCTAATACATTTTTAATTATACCTTTGCATAATGATAATTCTGCATATTATAATTAATTTTTTAATTTTCTAAACCATATTTCTTGAGAGACAAATTATAATCCAATATCAACATTCCTATATAATGTAAACAATGAAATCCATTCCTAGGTATCTATGTGACTAGCTAATTCAGATACATTTTATGCTGTTTCTGCAGTTCCTCCTGAAATCTGAAGGGTAATCCAATTGTAAATGTGTTCACATAAGTATATCAATGCCTCAGTTCCAGAACCCAATTTTGAAAATACTAACACTGCTAATTTTTCCTCTTTAAAATTTCCTTTAAAACAAAAGAATTGGTTCATGGTAAACAGATTTTTTTAAAAAATTAAATGACAATATTTAAAAATGCAAAACAAAGAGTGCATCCAATTAATTAGCCCGTTAAGGAAGACAGCTGTCCATTCCTGTCATACTAAGGTTTTTAGTTACCAATGTGCACAATGACTCTTAGCTGACTTTCAAACTTTTCTGGACAGCAGCTCATCAACTGCTAGTCTCATACTTTGCAAAACACAACCCTTAAACGGTCATGACTTTACAGGACATTTTCAGGTAATGAAAATAGCTTTTCCACCATTCTAATCTACTGATTTCATGACCATATATACTAAATCTACTGATGCTTCTTTTCAGTAGCACATTACAAAACAATTTAGGATGATGGAAACCGTTCTCCTGTCATTCTAATTCACTTATTACACAGGGTTCCTCATTTCGGCAGCTCATTGTCTTGATGAATTACCCAAATTTTGAATGTAAAGGACAATGACATGTACTGTAAAGGACAATCCTTTTGAGATTAATGAAACTTCATAAAAATAATTTGAAGTGAAGTCTGAAAAACAGTGTGTGTGTATATATGTGTGTATATATATATATATATATATATATAAAATCCAGAAAGTGTCAGCACTCTGAAATATTATAGTAACTGGTGCTCTGCATTCTACTGGCATTGATTTACATTTATGAATAGGAGTAAAGGTATCCATCAAAGGGGCTGATGAAATATTTGTGCTGTATTTTTATTTGTAGATTTTATTTATATAATTATTAAACCATGAGAAATTCTCATCTCACCCCAGTAGAAAAGCATAGAATATAGGAGTTTACTTACAAACAAAGATTTTTTGAGCATTGTATTAAGAAAGTAAAAAAATTAGTGTTAAATATTTACAATGCATTTTAAATCAATTTCTTTGAAGGGATCATAGTATGCCATCAGCAAGGTGCTAATTACATAAAAAGGAATGGATGTATGGTCTGCACTTTGTTTTTCCTTGGGTAGTTAATTTCTATTCCTCCTAACTGCTTTTGGAACAAAAGTAAGTAATGATTCAGCAAATACATCCCTGAGATGATCCTTATCATGATTACAGCAATCTGCTAGTGACTATTTATTTTACACAGTTTTTAACGTGTAAAACAAACTTGCATATTGATCTAGACACAAGGAAATAAAAGATTATTTGTACATGTTTGCAGTTGTCGCTTCTAAAATCAATCTAATCATAACAGAGGTGATACAAAAAGCTACAACTTTCAAGTGTTTAAAATCTGTAATATCTGTAAAACAATGTTGATAAGGTTGATAATTGGGAATTTATAATTTCTACATCTTGTCCTTTAAAAACTATTTCTACATGAAGCTAAAAGCCCCACTGATTGGGGCAAATGGAAAAAGTTAGTGTAAATGAGTTTACTACTTTTGTCGATACATTTAAAGACATTTTTCTCTAAATGTGTCAACTTGGAATAAGCATCTGGATTTATATTTCATGCTGAAAGTGATTAATCCATTCTTTGCCAAAGCATGAGCCCATTACCACTCTTTAGGTCTTTTCAAATGGATTGAGATATGGTAAGCATGGTGCCCTTGTGGTGGAATTGGTTTTTCTTTGTAAAAGATTTTAAACTTCTTTAAGAAAATTAAGAAAATAATTGAAGGTTTTCTTTTTTTCTTTTTTTTTTTTTTTTTTTTTCTTACTCTGACTAATAAAATCAGGAGACTGTGGTGAGATCTAGCGGCAAGTAGTTTGATGTCCTCAGCAGGACACCAAAAGTCAGAAGTAGTGCTGTAAATTCAGTGTGGGGCTTCGACACTGTGCTAAGTGTGGCCTGAATCTCTGGGGCTTCCCTTTGATGCAAGTGCAGTATATTAACTGGAAAAGCATTCACTTTTATTTGTCTGTACTGTCTGCGACAGCAATATCGCCTCATTTAGGCTAGTTCAACATGAAAATGCACAGAGAAGCAATCTGTTACAAATTAGCACAGCTCCCCTTTCATTTTACTAGCTAGTAATTGGAAGGGGTTACAAAAGTGTAATTTATCAGATTATATGTGTTTATCTTTTTGTGGGGACAGCATGCCTTTGGTGAATTTTCCTACACACCCTGGGGGAATAATCTTTCCTTGATGTCCATTAGATCTGAAAGAAAACAATGACGCCTGTGAAATATAGGAGTATAATTTGTTGGGTTTGAGAAGGAACAGTTTCCCAGACATCTAAAATGGTATTAATGACTTTATTAGAACCTTACCGTTCCTTGGAAATGCTTTTGCTCTCTCGTTTCCAAATGGTCTTGAAGTCACTGCAGAATTCATACCACACCATGAAAACGTAGTTTGGTGTGATCTCCTTCTCGCCAGGCTTTGGCTTTATCCCAAAGTATCCCACTGTTTCTTCAAAGCTATGAGGGAGGAGGGAAAAAACTGTCAACACATAAGCCTACTGGGGAAATGGTTTCTCTGAGGGCTGGTTCCTGATTCAGTAGTCAAGGCTGGTAATTACCATAACTTCCCCTTAGCCTTGGAAATCAGAGCAGCAATTGATGCTGAGTATAACAAACCTTCCAACACCTACCTCATTCCCAGGAGGATAACTTACAGATGCATGAGCCATCATAGAGATACGCCACACAGGCAAGTCACGGGCATTCAATTTTAATGAGAAAAACTTAACTTCTTGCATTTCAGGAAATGCTATATTATATCTATTTCTTTAATTTTATTCTGCAACACTCCATGAAGATCTTATTCTCCCATTTATCTTTATTGAAGGACTATGTCAGAGTGACATGCCAAGTCAGGAAAAAGTCTCCAGGCTTCGTTAAAAATAACCTTCAAATACTTCAGGAGAATTGGGAGTAGTAACAAAAAAGGCACAGACAGTGCCAATAGTCAGTTTTCAAAGTTTTGACTGAAAATAAGTCACCTCCTTCCACATGTGTCAATAAGCAGACAACTAATTTTATGAAAATACAATGGCAATATTTTAGTGCTTTTCTATTTTATAATGTGGCTACTGAATTGCTATACAGCTGGATATTTTCAAAATAGTCTTTTATTATACACAATACTTCCAATAGCATTTTAATTGATCGTGCATTTTTAACCTTTATGATATCTTTGTATAGATAAAATGGAATGATTCACACGACTAGGTACTTATCTAAACAAAACAAAAGTATGTCACTTTTGTAAAGGTTGAATCATTTTTCTCTGCAAAGTAATGTAACAATCATGAAAATTTTGGCTATACTTATTAAAAATAATGCTATAATCTAAAAAGAAAGGTAACAACGTATTTCAAAACACTTATTTTTCTTCAAATACTGATTTTATTTAAGTAAAATAAAGTTATATTCTTCTTTACAGTTGCCAATAGGTCCTAAATCTAGAACACAGGAAGTGTAAATCTTGAAAATAAAATAAAATAAAATAAATAAGAGGTATTCTAAAGATTTCTAAGGAGTCCCCAACTATTCAACAGATGTTACTTGAGCAACAGATGCAGCTTCAGCAAACATTTCTTTCTTAACTTATACTTGCATTTGCATAGTCCACATTGCACGTTTTCATATGGAATTGCCAAGGTTAGGGTCAAGTTTTTTTGCCTTATGTTGAGATTCAAGCTTTTAGCTAGTCTTGAAGAATATAAAATAACCATCAAAAAATACAGAAGTTACCCCCCAAAAAATAAAGGAATATATACTCCAGCCGCTTCACAAAGTAAAGAAGCTTGGATTTTAGCCACATGAGCCAATATGCTCTGGGGTTTTTTTAATACTTTAAAGATGGATACAGCTTCTAGGACATGCTGAAGAATATCACATATTGCTCAAGGTGAGTTATTAATATTATAGTTTTTTAAATCCTCATATATGATAACCTTAACCTTTTCAATTTCTTACATACGTTTTGTATGAAACATGTAACTATATTTCAGGTTAATTGGTGACCCATGGTAAAGGCATCATAATGAAGTAATTATGAATAAGCCCATAATATTCAGAGTTGAAGGGTCCCGTAGTGACACTACAAGGAGAAAATAAATAAATAAAAAAAAACCCTAACACAGCTTTAAATGTCTGTTTCAAACCTTAAAAATACTAAAATACCTTGTTAATAATCACATGGTTAAAACAGTTTATGTCTACTGGACAATGTCATTTCCACTACATTCACCTGGGCCAGATATTCCTCAGGTGTTCATACCCCTTGACTAGGATGGCTAAGCCAGACCAGAACAGCCAGACCAGAACAGCCAGACCAGAAACTCTCTCCTTAGGTTTGCTTCATGTAACAGCAGCCCTGGTAGCATCGTGCTCTCTTCTTCCTAGCAAAACACTTCTCCATCACAGCTTCAGCTGATCCAGTTGTCTCTGCATGCTCCAGGATTCTGAATTTCTGCACACTCTGCCTCACTCTGACTTCATTCTGACACTTACTCCTCATCCCCTCTTCATGTTTTGTCTTCAGCCCTTCCCCTAGTAGCACTGGTTTGCTTTCACCCATCTTAATCTAGCTTCCTGGCTGCTTTCTGACTTTCAAAAGTAACAGATCTTTTTAGCAGTAATTTAAAATACTGAATGTTTAGTTAGTGATTGAAAAACCCAAACACTGCATCAGACAACTAATTCCTTAAGTCGGTTGCAAATTAAATGTACCCTCATACCCTGGAGCGTCTGTTCCAGAAAGACTGCAAAGCAGGTAGAATATGAAAGAGCCTGTGCCACAAAAGGTAGGTTTGTAGCTAGGTAGAAAGGAAACAAGCCAGCCAGCCACCCTTGACAAATGAGATTAAGAAGTAAAGCCCCAGCTGATGTCAGCCAATAGTTCAGCCAATTTAGGCACTTTCTGCAAGTTCACAAGGTTAAAGGCAGATCCTTCACTCTCACAAAACTATACTTTGGTAAATAAAATTTATTAGAAATACTAACTTATTAAATATTTTGCTATCTATAAATCAATTTATCTCATTTCTCCCCTATTTTGCCTCCTTTGGCCTAAGTAAGACTCAGATATTCAGGCAATAAAAACATTAGGATTTCACTGGTTTCTTAGTATACTGTATTCAATAGACTAAGTGCTGAAACCATTCTGTGACAACGAAACACATTTTTACTACATTAAGTAGTTAATCAGTTATTACAATATTCTGTAAAACTCTGATTCAGCTCAATGTTGACAATAATTAAAACCTCAGACTACACTGTTTGGCTAAAAATTCAACTGAACTTTTTCCTGGAAGACTACATAAGAATTTTTCAGAAAGCATATTACCTCTTTGAAGTACAGATCCTTTTTTCTATTTAATGTAATTTCTAAGATCAATAACATCTTTCACCAGAACAAACTTTTAGAAAACACTAGCAAAAACCTTACCATTTTTGTGCATTTTCCAAACTGCTCTCTTCTTTTTTACGTTCTTCTTTAGCTGCCAGTGAAAAACATTTCAAAGATATAAATTACTGCCTTACTGTTTTAAGAGATCCCACAGATTAAACATCTCTTACATTCAAAATCAGATAGGTTGTATACTAAATATCATAAAAGTGGCAAATACTTGCTAATTTTCAATTTTGATTTATTTCTTGTACCTAAATGAATGTTTCTAATGTACCAATAAAGTGTATTGTATTTGAAAAATCATTTAAAATCCATACTATAATATATAGTGGTAGACATTAATCTGAACAAAGAGCAAATAATTAAACTTGACTTTCAGATTTAAAAAAAGAACATTAAGTTGTGTATATTTCTTTATTGTTGCAGACCTGAACTTACAAATTTAAACCTGTTTTTGCAGCACAAATAATTGGAAGTTCAATTGGAACTGAACAGGTACCAAACATAGTTAACACCAACTGTTCCATATAGCTATCACATTTTGTTCAGGAAGCTGGAAAGTGAAAACACATGTACTAAGTTTTAAATGTATGGTATGTACATGATTTTTTTGAAAAAGCAGCCAAGATTTTGAAATATGGTTAGCGAATCTGAGCCCCTCTGTTACAGAATGCTCACACGAACTACTTAAAAGGATTTGATTTTCAAAGGATGGGCATTCTCTTTTGAAAATGTTTCCTGAGCTGGATACTCCAGCAAAAGCACTATTTTTTTCACAAAATGTTGATCGATTCTTCTTAATACAGTGGAGCAACTTTAGCTGCAGCAGAATACCACATATGTAAAACAATACTAACGAGGAAAAGTTATTCCTATTCCACATTACAATAATCCTGTAAGTGCAAATGTTAATATAAACAGAATTCAGATACTTCTTTATACAAAGATGAAAAACTATCTTTTTGCTGCTTGGTCTATAGGAGTGCATTGACTGGTTGGAATACAGTTACAAACTTGAGTTCACAGACAAGGCCACTGAGAAACTGATCCTGAATGATTCCATTTCATTATAAGGCTACTGACACAGAGGTTTGTACTAAGACAGTTAAAAAAACCTTACAAACTGGATTGCTTCAGAACATTTGCTGTTATCAAAACAAATTAATTTAAACTCATATGTTTACCTATATTGAACAAGTGTGTTGGAGATAGTTATTCAGATTATTTCAAGATAGCAAAAGCCAGAAACTCTGTTATATGCCCTTTGCAGGAAAGCAATTCTATACCATTAAATTCTCCACCTCAAATCTTGGTGACAAGACAGCTGCAATTGAAATAGATAGAACAGCTCTGATTTATTGTGTTTATCTCAGGCTCCTGAGAAATTCAGCTGAAGTTAACCTCAATTGAAAGTAGAAAAAAAGGTGTGACTTCTAGGAAGGAACACACAAAGTTTACATTAATGTAACTGTGTGTGTATTTGTGGAGCAATATAAGGGAAAAGAGGAAGGAAGAAAATAACTGTATTATATGACAAACAGTATTTTCCATATTTTTAATGATAAGCATGTTTGCCAAGGAACTATTTAAAAACATTTATTTGAAATTTAGATGTTGAGAATTGTTAAGAAAATGAGCAACTCTATGCAACAAATTCTAAGTAAATAGGAGTTACAAATACCACATGTGTAACACAAGAAACCAGAGCAATTCTCTAATCTTCCATACAATTTCTAAGTCATCTTCCACTCAGAATTTGTAATATCCTGTTCTGTTTCTCCTCCTACACAACCTGAAATAACTAACACTATCAACGCTGTCTGTAAAGGTTTCCACAAAACCTTGTATTTTCCTCAACAGAGTCCTCAAAGCTCCATAGTCAAGATATCAATCCTCTTCTTAACTTGTGGAATTACTGAAGGCAATTAAAATGAATTACATAAATGAAATAACTTCTTTCGTTTTATTTCTCTGGCAACACCACATTTACTCGCATAGAATTTCCTTTTTGCTGAAGTGGGATCATGTAATTCTTTCATCCTTAGATCACATGCTTGATTTTGGTTTCCTCAGTTTCCTTAAGATAAGAACGTAATAACAGCCCTATCAGATTGGCACAGGGATTCATCTAGCCTAATATCCTGCCTCTGGCAGACACTGAAGCAGGTGTTCAGTTAGAGTTAAGGACCAGGATGAACACACAATCCTTCCCCCGAGTGTTCTCTGCCTCTGAGGTTCTGTAGTTCATACAAAATGCTTCTTGCACTGGACGTCATAATTCTCAATGGATTTTCTCCCAGGAACTTGCTCATTCTCTGCTTAAGCTTTTATAAACTTTTTAGCTTCCACAAACTGCTGTGGCAAGTGTTCTATAGCCTAACTACATGTACCACATTTTGTTTGTTTTGAAATGGACTCCTGATACCGCTTTCTATTTCCTGTATTGGAGAAAAGCATGACTGCAGTGAACACTGAAATACAGTGACTACTGGCATTAGCTTTTTGAATAGGATGCTCTTGAGGCAAATTTCCTCACTGTCCCCATTTATTGAGCATTGATTTGGTCTGCAGATAGGTTTTGGTGCTTGCAAACTAATTTCCATTAGGAGGAAGCTAAACAGGAAGCTCCACAGCGAATGCACTCCAACACTTCATAGGGACAAAAAGACCAAAATAATGCTTGAGCCTTCAGACAGCTTTGAAACACATGAGGTGCAGATGTTCATCTCAGATTAAATCTAACTCAAAGCTTAATTCTCTACTGCAAACACACTGGCCTCAGCCTCTGCTCTTTCAGTCTGCTGATCCAATCCTACTGCACCAAATTATTCCATAATGTAGCCATAGATGTTCTACATTACATGCATACAGACTACATAGAGGTCCTTCCCATAAACTGCATTGGGTATGGAGACACCCTTCTGTCTGGCCTTAGAGTCAGTAGGCTTGACCAGCTTTGAAAATGACAGGGAACTGTCAAATGTAAAGTTTTCTGTCTGGTCTCACATCTAAGTGCAAGTTCTTAATATGCTCTATTGTTTGGATTTGGTTAAGTCATATCCTGAATAAAGTATCAGATCCTGTCCTATGACAAGCAGACAATCTTAATCAATATATCTTCTTTGAATATAGATATTAAAGCCAGGATCAATTAAGAATTTCTGTGTCTTTCTGCAGACAAGAACTTTGAAAGGAAAACAAGTATTTACAAAATATGCAGTTCTAATTTGACAGCTATAGACTCTGACGACCAGCCACTAGTCTTGTTCATTATGCTATCTGTATCCAGCTCAAAGAATAAATGGACTATGATGTTCTGAATTTGCCTTATGAACCTGAGATATTTCTGGTGACCTACTTTTACTGAAATACAGAAGTATTTGAAGAGTCAGGACCCCATAACAGTTATGAGTGAAACAGTACTAGAATGAAATGGTAAAAAAAAAAAAAAACAACCCAACTTATTTCTTCTACATATTCTACTTGCTGAGGATGGAACAGCATGTCAAGCACTATTTTGAGAATGAGAAATTACCAGAAAATATTTATTTTTAATGGGGTCTAATATATGCATAGCAGCTTCCAGTTACAACAGAACCAAGACCTCTTCATGCATCAGGCTACTGTGAAATAGTTCCCCAAAGAACAAAGGAAAGAAAATATTGGATACTGGCACAGTCTGAAAGTTGGAGAATGTCAGTAACTAAGAGAGGCAAGCACAGAATGATGAAACTACTTACTCTAAGAGGGGAGGACAAAGAAAGCAAAATGGGTAGACACAACTGCACAAAAACCTCAAGTTACTTCTTCCTCTCTAGTGAAAATTTTTAACACTTACTGAGTCTGACTGGATAAATTTTCTGGCGTTTCTCTGTGACTTAAATATATGAGTGCATGTAAGAAGGATAATTCACACAAGTCTACAGATCTAGTTTATTCATTACAGCTTTTTTATTTTTCATTATCTTACTATTTATAACTTTTCTAAGCATTCTGAAGCAATGACAATCTTCAAAATTATGAGAACGCTCAGACAACTAGCAGTTAGGATGGAGACATCATAACTCTTAGTTTTATATTCCAAGGCTGAGCTCATGTGGTTCAAAAATGTACGCTTCATGAACTTTTAAAGACTGGTAAATTACAGGTTTTTCTGCAGGGGAAAAAAACCACCCTAAAACAAGGTATTTGATTTTTTTGCCTCAAAGAAGGAAATAGGTCTTTTCTGACTCATGTCTTCCAATCAAACACAGTTAAGATTAAGACAGAATCTAGGATAACACGTAGACCAAAAAACTATCCCCAGAAACAAACAACAACACCAACCAACCAAAAAAACCCCAAAATAAAACATGCAAAAACCAAAACAAAATCCCTAATGACATTCCTCACTGAACTATACAGAGCCTGGACAGAGGCTGTTAAAAAGGTGACAAAAGGTTATTATGACATTTTCTAGTCTCACAAGAACTTACCTTCCTTATTAGACAAGACTAAAACCTCTTAAGTAGTCATGCTGAAAGGTAGTCAAAAGATGAAACCTGTCCTAGAAAAGTACTAGCCACTTAATCAAGGGTTGAGAAAGAAAAGTATATCCCCAGAGAGGTTCAGCTGGGTTATCTTTTTCCAAAGCATCAAATGTCACATTCTATGTCATTACTGAGTAAGGAGAACAAGCAACAATAGACCTTATTCTCTTGGTCTTTTTAACGCACCAAGACATACCACCATTTGATAACAGAGATCCAAATCTCTTAGAAATTATACATTGCTGATATACTTGGGTACCAGAAGCTGAGCTCAGAAGACTCTATGACTAAAAGGATACTATATAAATCTCCCTCAAGTAAAATTGTCATACAAGGGAAACTTTTTAATAACCCTGTTCAATCAGGTACTATGCAGAGTGGAAGAAAAAGCTCAAAGGTGGCCTTCCGGGTGGGCAAAAAGACTAGAGAGGTGTCCTGGTTTAACCAGGATAGGGTTAAGTTTCCCCAGCAGTGGGGGGGAGCTCTAGCCGGGTTATTCAGATACCATGCGGACATCACATCCTGGCAGGTCACATTTTTCCTGGCGCGGAGCGCGGTGCACTCGTGGTTTTGTACATCGTGCTTCAAACTGCTGTATTTGGTAGCTATTTTGCTCTGTTCACTGCTATCACTATTACTGTTATTGTTATTGTTGTTATTTGTTGTGTTGCTATTGCGCTGTTGTATTAAACCTTTCCTTATTTCAGTCTTGGGGCTTTGTATTTCACTCCCTTTGTGGGGGAGGGGCAGCGGCCGCGTGGTCTCAGACCCCGGCAGGGGCTAAACCACCACAAGAGGATTATCAAAAGCAATATAGATGTTCTCTGGTTTTGTACAAAATTCTGGACGTGCTTAAACTCCTAGACACTATAGTAGTACAAAGAACAGCAGGATCAACAGAACTATGAATTTAGCTGTCTTTGGGTTTGGTTTCAATAGATCTATTACCAGTGAAACTTTCCGAATAGACTTAATTTTTAACAAATCCTTTACTCAAGACTTACTGGACTATAAGTAATAATATGGAAAACAAAATTTTCACAGGGGTGTGCTTGCTAACACATGGCAGTTATTTGAGCTGCAAATAACTATCATGAGCAATCAAATGAAACTGTGCTTTCCTAAGGATTGTTATTTTAGAGTCACGGGGGGATGACTGTGGCAAATAGCTATGCACTACACAGCCACTCACTTACTTGCCCCCCTCCCCTGCAGTGGGATGGGGAGAGAATAGGAAGAGCAAAGTGAGAAAAACTTATGGATTAAGATAAAGACAATTCAATAAGTGAAGCAAAGGGGAAGAAAAAAACCAAGAGATACAAGGGCAATCACTCAGCACCTTCCACAGTAGACGATGCCCAGCCATTTTTGTAACAATGACTACCTCTCCCAGAGTCCTTTCCCCTCCTTTTTCATTGCTGAGCTTGACATTACATGAATGGAATATCCCTTTGGTCAGTTTGAGTCAGCTACCCAGGTGCTGTCCCCTTCCAACGCTTGCTCACGTGTGGCCTACTTGCTGGGGGAAGTGAGAAAAAGAGAAAGCCTTGACAATGTGCAAGTGCTGCTCAGCAACAGCCAACTCCTGTGTTATCAACACTCTTTTAGCCACAAATCCAAAACACATCCCCATACTGGCTGCTATGAAGAATATTAACTCCATCCCAGCCAGACTCAGTACAACAGCACATACCCCTATAGAAAAATCATTGTGGATGAATCTGAAGATTTAGATCAGTTGGATCATTTGGACAGTTTTTAAGCATAAAGTTATTTTTTTATTGTAGCCAAGGTGTCCAGCCATTTGATTTATCATTTAAACAATCTGTAGTTTCCAATGCAGTATGAAGCAAAGCCAACTGCACGTGGCTAACAATTTATACAAAGTGTTCATAAGTATAATGAACATCTGTTTAATCTTTTTGTTATTAGTGTTATCTTACTGTCTAGAAAAAGACAGGGCCCTGCATAAAAAGGCCATGAATAGTATACATTGCAAATGTGATAAATGAACAATTTGTGTACCTTAACACATGAAAATATATTTCATCACCTGACACTGTCAGAATCTGCTTTCTTAAAATGTGAATTTTAAAGGAATGGAAATCAAATTAATAGAATCTTTTAAACAAATTAACAAATGTCAACTGCAAATGAACAAGTATTAGTGCAAATTCACATATGAACAGAAGAGAATGTAAAATCAGAAAATGGATCATCTCTATTTTCCTTTTTTTTTTCATTAACGAACTGGAATATACTGTATTTTGAAAACATGCCTTGACTAACAAGAATAAGTATGGTATGGAATAGGTATGGAAATTGGGGTTTTGGAATTGCTAAAGACATGGATATTCAATTTCTAATTTAGTACAATATGCTACTTGGATGAAGTTTTACATTTCATACAGACTGAATCCTATTAGAACTGTTTTACTTATTTACATCCTATAATAAAGCATATAGCAACAGAGGGTATAAAAGTTTTCAGAAATTAAGTACTCATAGTAAAAATGAATTTTGTAATTTCAGACATTTATACCTTTCATTCTAATTATTGAATCGGCTTTCTCAACAATCTTAAAAGCTTTTAGCAAATTATAAAGTTTCAGAAATTCTAGAGGAGGTGTGTATCCTGTTCTAGGAAGAGTTATACTCAAGAAAACTCTATCTAGAGCTCTACATAAAACATGAATTTTCTGCTATTTCTACATTATTATATTGAGTTACTTTTAATATATCTTTTGGGAAATAATATTACTTTTAAGTAATAAAATAAATAAATTAAAAAATTCTTATTACTTAAGAACTGACCTCATATATAAACACAGCAAGTAGGAGAGAATACATACAGTGTAAAACATTTTCCATTTTATTTTGTTTTTCATTGAATTGTATTCAATTTGAATTTGAAAACCACATACTTAATATGACTTCAAATTATTTCACGTGGCTACAGTCCACCATTCTCATGCAGGAGCTTTTTTGTCTTGTAAAAGTTTTGTATTTCAGAAATAATAAAAAAACTTGTGTTCTATGTACAGATTCCTAGCAACCATTTTTTCTAATATTTATTACTTGATTAACTTTCTTTAGCTGGTTACTAACTTCTAATTGGTAGGCCTTACGAAGCCATGGAATTCAGTAGACAGCCTGGAAATTACATGTAAATCTTTCAACGTATGTCTAATATAGTCTTCTATTCCAGTATATTAGAATGCAAAAAATCCTCAAAAAAATGATCCCACACCCACCAAGATATTTTCCTTCTATGGTATCAGTTAAGCAAGAAGGTCTGGGAGCAATGGAATCAATGAAACTTGGCCTACTGTGGATCTGTATTTTAGAGTTAGTTCCCAGATGGATTCATTAATGTTTAATTAAGGGTTGAGTTTGTAATACAGCCTTTCTCTCCCTGGAAGGCTAATAGGGTCACTCTTGTCTATTTAGCCACATATTTTTATTGAGATTTTAAGAGCTTAATATCTTAGGATCTCTAACGCTGTCACATTTGGTCAAAATTGGCCAATGCATTAAAAATTATTGGCAGGGGAACAATCAACAGGCAGTGTGATAACATAAGCCTTATTTCCTTTACCTCTTCTCTAAATTAGAAAATATCACATTTTGAACACGGGATTTGGCTATGCAATTTTTTTTTAGATGGTTTAAATACTGGTATAGACATCTTAAATCCTTTCAAAACAATCTTCAGAACACTTGCTGCCATGAGGTCTTAATCATGCTTCCCTGAAACAGTCCTTACAAGTTTATTTTCCTTTGCAGTGGTACAAAAATTGTTTTTAACTAAGAAAGCCACATCCAATGATGAAAATGTACAAATGTTGTCATGGTACAACGAATCTCTGTGCAGTCTTGGAAAGCTGCTTAACAAACAAGTTTCCCCACAAGTAATCAGGAATATTAGTTACCAACCTGTATCTTAGGTACTGAGCAAGGACTAATTAACGTTTACCATACAGAAATGGTTAAACATTATAGAAGCGTCAGTATTTTTAATGTTACCAAACCATAACGAATTGTAGACATTTGTACACACACAGAGGCACACAACACCAGCAGAACACAGTCAAGCAACACATTCAAGAAAGTGTTTATTATCATAGGTAATAAAAAACCTAGGAAATTATGTTTTCTTTTAAAAGTGATAATGCTGTCTATAAACGTGCCAGAAAAAGTGTTGAAGGTCATTATACCAGAACGTTATAACTAACTGTGAAGAACAAAAAAATTATATTTATTTTCAGAAAGCCCTATATTTCTTAAAACATATGTTTCTTAGGACAATACTTCTATTGCATTCTGTAAGAGTAGATGTTTAAATTAAAGCTATTTTTTCAGTTAGCTTCTACACCAAAAGGTAATTGTTTCATTAAAATTAGGACTAACATTAGTCTTTTTTCCCCTGTGTTCTGGAGTTATTAATTACAAAGCAAGGATTAGTATCACATTTTTTCTATTTATTCCAATTAAATTATTTGAAACTGCATTCTGTTAAAATGCAATTTAGCCATTAATCTCCCATTCTCCCACACTTGTGGTTCCAGGGAATGAATATTTTTTAAAGCTTATTAGTACTTAAACACACTATAGAATTATATTCTAATTCAAATTTATTTTCAATAATCTCTTATAATGTTGTGGTCTAATTCCAGGATTAATCTTTGAGATGACTAAATGTATCTAAGAAGTTTATGGAACTGAAAAATTAGTTCTAATCTTTTCAAACAGAACAAGGTTAAATCTAATCTGTTCTGTGTTTGGGAAAACCAACTATCCAGATTATCTGTAACTGCAATCTCCTGTTATAAGCAGAAGTAATAACGTTAAGGATCAGCACGTTTTCATACTGAGGGCAATACTTTTAAATATTTGAATGATTATTAAAACCAATAAGAAGCAGGGGGTCTTCTCAAAAACATAAGAAGGATATAAAAAAAAAAAAAGTTCAGTGGTGAACCAACAGCTAATCTGGTGGGTAAAGAGTGAATAATTATACAAATATAAATAAATTAATTTCAGAAAAGCTTGTGAAATTTGTGGCCTGAAAACTTTTAGGAGAGAAAAGCCATAGCATTGCCTCCTCCTGTGGAATGATAACAATGATTTATGAAGCTAAAGTAATTTCTGCTGATTGAGCTCAGTCAAGATTGGTTTCACATGATCAGCTAAAGTACAGCGATACGTGATGTGTAGTGGCCCCACATGTTTGAACACACTAGGACATGCTCTTCTAGGTGATCCAAAGGATGGGGGTGGGGGGTTAAAAGCTGCTGCTTTGTTTTCCATACATTTTCCCCTCATTAGGATACACTCCTCCTGCAAAGTAAGCCACTTCTGGTGGTTGGGAGCAAAGTCTCATTGTAAATGCACAGCAGGATAGTGGCAAAGCTGAGATTAATTCTCCATAGATTTATATAGACCTTTCTCACTGTTGATTGCTTGTACTGTTTCAAAGGTGTGTATGTTGCCTTTTTTTATTGCTGGTTACTGACTTTATTCCAGCATATGGTGGTTGGCGCCATGACACAAAGTGAACATTTTATACTAGAATTAAAGTGGATATTTGACAGTTTCTGTCAGAAAGTTCAGAGCAAAGAATTTGTGAGACAAGATTTATTGCATATTTTATATGGGACACATCTGTTTCTTTGCTACGTTTCTGTTTAAATAAAAAAAGAAATGAAGGTTCTTTAAGAAACAAAGACTGTCAATAAAAAGCATGAACAGAAAAACTACATTATTGAGAATGAATTTAATCATTCTGACCTTCTAAAAATGTGCTGCTTGGAAGTATGACAGTCACCTTCCCCTTTCCATTCAGCCATATAGACAGGATGGGGGAGGACAATTTTGAGCCCAAACTGATTCTCAAATACACAGCTACCCAAATTTAAGGGTAAATCAAATCAAAATGAAAATCAAATTAAATATAGGTATTGATATTGGATATTCACATTTAAAAGTAAGGTGAAATATTAAGGTAGTTTTTGCGTTTTTTTTTTTTTATTTTTAGCATCCATAAATGCATTTTAGTGATGTGAAATGTGCCAAATGAACAACCCTTTTTTGAAAATTTCTTATAAAACTACAGATCAGGTATGACAAGGTATACAGCAAACTTCTTGACATTTATCTATTAACATCACTGAACCTGATATAGTTTGGCCTCTGAAGTTCAATGTTTTAGTCTCCATCATACCTGAATCAAAACTGAATTTGGAGAACACCTAGCAGGATCTTGTTTAAGAAAAAAAAAGTATGCCTTGTACACAAGAGAAAAAGTATTTCAATAAAACTCTGAATTTTTAACCAACAATCTTCCTGTTTATAAAGATGCATATTTAGTATGAAACCCTAAGATTCAGCTTGAGAAATATGAAATTTAAAGAGGTAGAATTAAACAAGAAAGAACAAGTACAAAGTAAAGAAATTGTATTGATCAAAAATCACATATGTCTTTATGAAAAAGCACGTGTGTCTTATTTTACTTAAAGAACACATCAATAGAAGAATCACCTCTGTTGGGCTACATACATTCTACACAATAGTTATGACAGATTGTTAAAAAAATATATATCATAATATATGCTTGATAATTTCCCAAACAAAACTGTAGTAATTTCCTCTACAAAATCACAAATATTTGTCAAAAGATTTCATACTACCAATGTATGACATTGGTCAGGCCATTTAATTCAATCCTAGAAAGCACTCTGATTACTACCATGATAAGAGAAATGAGAGTGTATACAAAAGAAAAAAATCTCATGTTAGCTTTATTTATGACTGGGAAAATAACAAGAATTATTATTCCCTCTACCTAATCTATTTTGGTTTTTTTACAGCTTGCTTATTTTCTGTTGAACTCTATGCTGGGAGTATCTGGATTTTTTCCTCTCCATATTGGATGTAAACATTTTTACGTGTTCATGTTTATCCTCATGTAAAAGGAAAGAAGAGAATACGTGTATTATGTAACAAGACCAGGGAATGTGAGTGCAGCAGCCAAACCCATGACTGCAGAGTTTTTGCTCACTGTACCTCTGGACCTTTATTATTACCTTATTGTTCATGAGATACCTCCTATATCCTGGAAATGGCTTTTACTCAATAATAATACTAGGTCCATACAAAAGGCAGACAGAAGAATATAAATATATGATAATGGTAATTTAACTGAAATCCTAAAAAATAGAAGCAATTCCAACTGACCTATTAGTAGAAGAGTTAAGTGTAATTTTAGTCATGGTTGAAGTTTTATTTGACTACTGTTTTGATTTGATCTTATCTATTAAAAAACACAAAAACTGTTCCTGAGAATGATAACAAAAACCATACCAATATAATTTGCATCTACATTCATTCCGCTGTAATAACCAAGTCATAATGAGCTTAATTCCTCTTTCTTTTTTTCTGCAGTAGAACAAGAAAGTATTGAATAGGCTTAAAAAATCATATGCAGAGTAAAAGTAATGATACACTTTTGAATTTGATGCATCTGCATCTATAATGGCAGATTATTCTTTACATCAAATACTTAATAGGACAACTTATTGTACAACATTTTTGAAAATGTCACAAAATGATTGGAAATGTTTTTTTTAAATTTGAAAAGAAATTTTAAATCTTGAGACAATTTACTTCGTTCACATCAAAACCAAACCAATATCAAATTACATTAAAATGAAAAATGACTGGCATTTAAAAGGCAGGAAAGTCAAAGTTCCCCTACCATTATTTCAAACAGAAATGTAGAGTCAGCTCTCCTAATTAAGCTTGGGGATTCTCTGTCCTAGGAACTGCCCAATTACATGTAAGGAAAGAAGCCCTGATGTGGAAAGCTTAAATAATTTTAAACATAAATATGCCATCCAACTTCCATTCAACTCTAAGTCAATGCTGTGTCAGGCCCCTTGTGCAAAACTCAAGGTATGGAAACACATTATAAACATTTACTAAAAATCTGTACCAATAACTCTATAGATAATCAAACCAAATACATTTTATAGAGCAGTTTTGCCTTTTAACATTATATTCCTTAACGTTTAAAGTTTTCTGCTTGGCCACAGAAGATACACTGTTGTGTCTAGTCAGGTATCCCTGCCTGCCTTAGGGCACTAGGACCCTCTCTAATACCATGTTCCATTCCAGAGCAACACTTTGTGGAGGGAATTTTCAGATTGTAAGGCATTCTCAAGATGAAAGGCTTTATACGCATGTTTTGTAGAAATAGTTATACCCCAAAATATGCTACGCAGTAGCTGAAAAGAAATATTTTTTAGACAATAGCTGACATGGGACAAAGTTTAGATAGCTGAAAAATCCTGATGCAAAAAAGTTTGAATTGATTTACATCCACGAAAGAAGTACTGTTCCAATCAATTCCATACATACATCTCTAAAGAGAAGTAATACTGATTTCTCCACCTCTGTCAAGGTGTTCACAAAGCAGCACTGTAAGGGCTCTTCTCAGGACAAAGGTACATTTTTATGTATCTTGCCCTGGTTTCTGAAGTATCTAGGCATAAAGGTATCACAGAAGTTGGAGGAGAGGTTGAATGATAACCTGAAATCAGACTTAACATTTAGAAGTCTGTCTTTTATCACAGCTGTAATCTTACAACACTGTATCATCCATATATTTTTACTCTGTCATTCTCCAATTCTGAGAGCTTAGTAGCGACCTGGTACTTTGTGTTTTAACTAGCTTCAAACTTCTAAGAATTGCCCTATGAACATTGTGATCATTATATTCGTTCTCAAAACAAATGGTCCTGCTACATCCTGTTCGGCAAGTTTTGGTGTCAGATTTATTTATCTTTTTTTCTTAGAAAGAAGCTTCCTTCTGATGGCTATTTCCTGTCTGGCCTACAGGTTTTACCTGTTATTATCACTTAAACCAGGAAAACACAGTTTATACCATAGCAGAACCTAATCCAGAGACCTCCAATTTCCTGCCAAAATTTTGAGCATCTAGTATTTTTATCAATCATGCTCAAAAGCATTAAAACAGGATATTCATGTGTTTTTATGGGTACAAAACATAACTGAGAAAAATGATCAACATTCCAAAGTTACAAAAGTCTACAAAGAAATTCACATAAATGCATATCAGATTAAGCATGCTATTGTCATAATCACTTTGTATTATTGTGGCAGTGAAGGGTATTTCCAAGGTTAATCCAAAAACTATTGTGTGAAATTACAGAGTACAGGGGACAAACATAAGGTGAGAGTGACCAACGTGATGGTAGGTATTAAAATCTTTTGAGAGCAAGTGTGCTTGGGCCTTTCATTATTTATTAAGTGCATTAATCTCTTCTATCCAATCCTCTCCAGTTCTTGACTCTACTCTTTCCTTGCAGTAGTATCTTCCATATATGTAAGCACTTGCTCACAGGATATATAATCTAAAGTATTGGATCTGGGCATCCTGATTTCCTACCAGTGAAAGCTTTGACAGGGATTTAAATTCTTTGAATATCAGCTTAAATAGGGCAAGACAAGGATGTCAATAACAGAGCAAATCCAGATAAACTGCATGCCAGTGGAGTTGGCTGCAGTACAGAGAATAATGACACTAGAAGATAAGTAGATAAATAGGAAATAATGCAGGAAGTTCATAAGAATACAGTAAAGAAGAAGAAAGCAGCTGGACTGAAAGAATAGCTCAACAGAATCCCTGTGAAAAACCAACATATATAACCTATGGTTCTGTTTACCTATAAGCCTATCATAGAGGCGCTGGAAGAAATCCAGTGTAATTAAACAGAAAATAAAGGTTTTGATGAGAACTTAAACAGACATTCCAGACAGCTGATAGTGGTTATACTAAAGGTATCAGTATTTCTAGGCAAAGATTTTATAACTCTCATATATATAATTTTTTGTATTAAATCAAGGGTATCAACGCTAACATTCATTATGTCACTCAGCCGCTATCAATAGGAAATCCTTCTCTGTCATGAAATGCCAGTGACTTCGCAGCAGCCATGGTAACTCAGTATAACACAACCAAACTGAAAAGAAGCTGGAAGGAAGTGTTGTCTCTAAGAGATTCTTTCCTTGTCTTCTAAGAGAGGATGACATTGCATTTTTAATTAAAGTCCTTCTAAATTACATTCATATTACACATTCTAACAGAGTGTTCCCTCCAATTTTTATAGTAAGTCATGATATAGTGGAACTGATTATAGCAATTTGATGTATATCTGTTTCAAAAATAATCAATTGAAAGTTTCCTGAAAAGTCATAGTTTTAATTAACATCAATTTTTAGGACTTGAAGCTGGTAATTCTTCTGGTAGTGTAGGAGGAAACATTCATTTCAGAGCAAATTCTTGTTCTTTGAATCAGCTCACTGTCAATATTGCACTAGTTAGAGGCATATGGATGCAATCACATTCCAGGACAACTTATTTGGTGTCTTATGGACTGAGGCTATTGTCTAACTATACAATCTCGAGTACCACAGCAATAAGGTTCTGTGCTTTGCAGACTCATGCCAATTTATGTAAATCACTCTTTCATCTGTTTAAATACAACGATCTTTGAGTGATGAAAACAGTTATGACTGTCACAAACAGTTTGAAAGATTAAAGTAATTCTGCTGCTGGCATATAAAACAGCGTTCCAGATCTAAACACAAACTTTGCCTGGTCTGTAATGTCATTGCTGGGAAGGATAAAAAGTTTTAAGCAAACATTATCACTGCAAGGAAGTATGACATATTTTTCATGTTTGACACTGGACATAAATATCCTCCCACACTGTTTAATGTGAGAACTGCATATGTGTGGCAGAGATAATAAAACATCTCAGTGAAAACAAATGAAGGGAAAAAAGGAGTTATGATAAGTAGAACAGAAAATAAAGCTTTGAAGTTGTCTTCATATTTGCACAGTTTATTCACAAAAGGAAGAATCAGTATTTGATACGCAGACTGGATAGTCACAGAATCTGCAAGAGTCTGATGTCTTGTAGAACTGGTTATCTTTACAGAGATATGTTATCTGGTTAACAAAAGCAGCTTCAAAATTGCAGGTAACAAAATCAGGACAACTGTAAGATCCTTGTACATGCTATTGCTCTTCTGCTGTTGTTTACACACCATATTTTAAAAGGCAGCTGTTACTGAAATTCAGTGCTCTTAAAAATTATTCTAGATTTTACTGTTTCTCTTATTCAGCATTAAAATGTTCAAGAACTTTACAAATAAAATGGAACACAAGTACCATAATCCAATATGTAGATTAATGTAGAGTACAACACTAGTGGGAAGACAAGTATGTGACTTAACATACAGGTTTCTTTCTGTTAATATTCTTCTTGTGGAGAAAAGCTATACTTTTATTGCAGAGAAACAAGAATTTTAAATATTTCTCAGAAGATTCTGATATTTTGGGATGTCACTACAGGCAAGCTCTACCAAACTGCTATGAATAAAGATTTAAAACATAATCTCTATATCTGTTTTAAAAACAACAATATAATGCTGTCAGATTATTAAATGAAATAAGTGCCAATGTAAATTTCTTCCTAATCTTTGACCCTATTAAAGTTTATAAAGGTATGTCCTGTTGACAGTAAGAGAGAAATAAGAAATATTATTGTATTGGGAAAATGGTACTGATAATAGTGTCTTGGAGTATTCCTGACTTCTGATTCACTACTACTAAATGATGTTAGCATCCTGCTTTATACTTCACATACTGCTTTGATTGGAAAGCATACAGTTTTGAGTGGAAAGACTGTTTTTTACTGTAATATAAAAATTATAATAGAAATTATACTACCATCCTCCTACACTCAAAATATGTACAGGGTTATAAACTAAGAAAGGAAGGTTGCTTTCCCTGGGTTAATACAACAGGTGCTACTAGATGAAGAGAATAAATCACCATATATGAGCACCTATAGCACAAGAACAACATTTAAGATGGAATATTTATATACTCAGGAACAATGCCAGCTGAAATATACTTCAGTAGAGTTAAAGAAAAGTTAGTGGTGCAAATCTCTTATGTGAAAGCTATTATAAGATGGTATTTTATGTATTCTTGAGGAAGAAAATGGAAACAAGTAATGTTGGGTGAAAATAAATTTAAGATGGTAAGAAGTACCATTCTGGGGTTGTTTAGTCTAGAGAAGAGGAGGCTGATGGGAGACCTCATTGCCTTCTACAACTACCTGAAAGGAGGTTGCAGAGAGCTGGGGATGAGTCTCTTTAACCAAGTAAAAAGTGATAGGACAAGAGGGAATGGCCTCAAGTTGTGCCAGGGAAGCTTTAGATTAGATATTAGGAAGCATTTCTTTACAGAACGGGTTGTTGGGCGTTGGAATGGGCTGCCCAGGGAGGTGGTGGACTCCCCATCCCTGGAGGTGTTTAAGAGTCAGGCTGACATAGCGCTTAGGGATATGGTATAGTTGAGAACAGTCAGTGTTAGGTTAATGGTTGGACTAGATGACCTTCAAGGTCTATTCCAACCTAGATGATTCTGTGAAGTAATATGATAATAAAATTATTTGAGTAGGGATATTAGGAATGAAAACCAAATAAAAATATCTTCCTGGATGCTAGCTTGAAATCAAGATCTAAATGATTTATGGTTTCAATTATTTGGTTAAAAAAGACAAATACACTTCAACAAGGTTTCACTTAGAACTCTGTGATCTAAAAACCAGTGATTCCAAATAAAGAATCAGTATTTCATCTTCTTACTGCTGAAAAAAATTTGTAAGAAAAGACAGAATCGTGGTATCCAATGAGAATTTGTTACTTCAACTGAGAAATTATTTTTCTGGAAATAAAGTTATGAAGGTGGAACTGATAGAGAGGCATGAAGGTATGTAGACACGCATGAGAAAGGAAGTAACCATTCTTTATGTAGTTGGAGTAACCTAGATCAAACAATTCATGTGAAATTGCTTCACACATTTGAAAAGGCCAGGCGCTAGCTCTCTGCCTTTTGAAGCAGCCAGGTATGCTATGGAGTCACACAAGTTCCCCTGTTTATCCTCCCTATTCTCATGCCAGAGAGTGTAGCAGTTTTGATCAGAGCTTCTGGCAGTACACTTGGATGCTGTTTTTTCATTACATTTCTTGATTTTTTCGTATAATCCCCCCAAGAATAATATAAACCAGAAATGTAGTCAACATACAAGTGAAGGGGGCTAGCCTTAATAGAATTTATTTCTTATTTTCTTTCCCACTAAACTATCTCAACAATCCTCTGTAGTGCATTCCAACAGGCAAATGAGGAAATGTGGATCCAAGCTCCTGTTCTACACCAGAAATACATTAAAAAGCACAATAGATGGATGCATGCCCAGGTAGCTACTGCAGCCTAGTTAAAGTTATTAAGAAGAAATCATTCAGCGGTAAAAATCAGATTTACTGATATTTTCCATGTGGTTGCTACCTTGTCTGAAAAATGCACCACCTCCTAACATAATGCAGGGGTGAGTAGCTTGGTCTATGGCTATTTTTCTATTCCACAGTCCCATGACTGCACAGTGTTGATCTTTTATGCAGTATAAGACATACAGCAGTTGTAGCAAAGCAATGAACCAATGTTTCCTAAGTGCTAGGCTAGATTCTAAATTTTATTTTAGGACAATTTCTTTTACTATGGCATTAATCTCAACAGACCTACTCTGACAAATCCCTCCCTCTCTATCTTGCTTGTTACCTTGGTCACTTCAGTTGTATCATGTGCCTTTCCCAAATAGATTTGCTTTCCACTATTAATGATTTTCAAAAACTATTCTATCTTGACATCAGACTACTTGCTTCCCAGACTCTGCTGTAAACTAAATTAATTCCTTTAATAGCAAAGTCTTCATCATCAAGATGCTTTATTCTTAGAGAAATGAAGAGAGGCAGCTATGCCCTTCCTATGCTAACTGCTATGAAGCATAAGGACTTTTTGATTTGCACATTCCAGTATATGAGGGAGGAAATTGAGCCCAGATTAAAGTTTTTACGTACTTTCTGACCTGGAACCAATGAAGGGGAATTTGGGACCAGATTTTGCAAGATCCTGCATGAATCTGTGCTATGTATTCCCACATTTGTTAAAATGGGCAAACAATATGAAGTGAAGCAGCAAAATAAGAAATAAATTATATTAAGGCTAATCGCCTACTCCTGTACGTCATCTACTTTATGGTCTGGATTATTCTTGAGAGAATGCACAAGGAGAATAAAAAATGTCATGAAAGACTATCACCAATGGCTACTGGCCAGCATTCCTTCTAGTGAGCTTCATAGCTGCAGTAACCAAACTCTTTTCCTTTTCAGAATAGTGTATCTTGCACCTTTCTCATATTCATCTAACTCTTCTGATTTTTTTTTGTGAGATAGCTTCGTATCAAAAGAGGAGTTTTCTTCTAAGCAATTCTGAGCAAGAATGTCATAAATTAAGGAGCATTCCAAACCAACCATTAATTTAATGATTTAAAAGTTCTTTTTGTATATAATGGCAATTTAAATGAAAAATATTATGAACATATTTCTGAAAAATCCCCATACAGTAATTCCACTGGAAATAGTGTCTATATTAATTTACAGTAATTCTTAGCTCTCCATATTATAGTAAAACTAATATAATTTGTTGCATGTATTATAATTGAATCTATTAAAGAGTATTTCCAATTTGAGAATAATCTAAGACCTTTTCAGAATGCATGGGCAAATACAGCTAATGAAGTATTAACACAGTTTACACATTATGTCTTTCATGTGAGAATCACAAAGTACTTGACAGATTGTCTTTCACTACAAAAAATGGAAAGAATCATTAACATTCTGTGTACCAGAAAAGTGAAGTGCTCTCTGAAAAAGAGATTAACCAACTATTCAAGCATCACATGTCAAGTGGCTAAACTGGGAATAGAACCTAAAGGTTCTGGCACCTAATTCCCTGTTGAAGGCACTAGGCTACATTAAATCCAGTTATACAAAACAGCACTGACATCAGCCGAAGTACAGTTTATCCCCTCTAGCATTTTAGAATGTCAGTCTCCATAACACTCTTGGTGCTTTTTGTTACAACAGAGCAAGTATTAGATTTAATTGGTATTAATTGTAATTAGGAAATGTAAACAGTTCAGTTTAAGCAAATCAATATGTTATTTTTCTTACAATATTTCCAACTTAGCATTGACTAGAAATGATGGGAAATTTTGCGTGTGAAAAAAACCTGACTATCTATGAGTTCCAGTCCTATTTTCAAGCCAGAAATTTCAGAAAGCATCTGAGCTTTGGATACTTGCTGTGAGTTGGCAGAAAGATAACAGACAATTTTTTCTTACATTTGCTTAAACCAGCCACAACGCTTTTTTAAACAAACAAAACTGAAAGCAGATGCTTAACGGATGCTCAGTATTATCAGTTAACTCCTAATTTCAGAGAAGCAGCTGAGTTTGCAGACACTTATCTAAACTGAACCTCTGAGCTTGACATTTGTCCAATGCCTATTCTAGTACCATAAATCAATATGGGTTTCTGTGTTATTTTTATCTTTCTTCAGCGTAGAATTTTATAGGACTTCCATTTCAATGCCACAGAAAGTACCACCCACCAATTATAAAGATTCAAATCAATCTGGTGACTGAAGGAGAAATAGGGTCAATAATTATAGGATCTGACAACCTTATGACAACTCACCTCAGAAAAAGGTAGATGAAATAGAAATGTCAAAAGTTGACAAGTTAGACAAAATTAAATGTGTATGATTAGATATCATAAAAGATACTATTATAAAGCAAAAGGAGAACAAGACAACATAAGAAAAAAGTGGACAAGTAAGTAATCCATGTGGTTTTGCTCTTTCTGGAATACAAAAATCCTGAAACACTAAAAAGTGTCCAATAAATTTAACAATTTATATAAATAACTCATTGCCCCAGGACACCATGCACAATTGTATAGTATAATTTTTTAAAAATATATATATCATTCACAAACATAAGGATAAAATTTTCTGTTACACTGACAAAGATAAATATATCTGAATTTCCACATCAATAGGCATAAACAGGGCAAATATTTGGAAGAATATGTTTTTCTATTTGAAATGATAATGCACAATTAAATTGCAATTTTCTCTAAAGCAGAACTAATCTTCCAAAATCAACTGCCTACTTTTATCATATTCCACTCATCAGAAAGTAGGGTAGCTCAGCTTTGCAGGAGGAACCAGGCACTGTGTTGCCTTTATTTTTTGGGACTGTGGTGATATGCATTTGCTATTTCTTCTGCTGGCTTTAGCTGGGGTGGAGTTAACTTTCTTTATAGCAGCTTGTCTGGTGCTGTGTATTGGATTCGTGACCAAAACAATGTTGGTAACGCACCCATGTTTTAGCTATTGCTGAGCAGCGCTTGCACACCGTCAAGGCATTCTCTATTTCTAACTCTAACCCCCAGAAAGTAGGCTGGGGTTGCACAAGAAGTTGTGAGGGGTCACACAGCTGGGACAGCTGCCCCAATCAACCAAAGGGATAGCCCATACTAAATGACATTGTGCTCAGCAATAAATGCAGGGAAAGAAGGAGAAAGGGGGGTGAAGTTCAGAGTGATGGTGTTTGTCTTCCCAAGTCATGGTTATACATGATGGAGTCCTGCTTTGCTGTAGATGGCTGAACACCTGCCTGCCAATGGGAAGTAGTGAATGAATTCTTTAATTTCCTTTGCTTGTGCACACAACTTTTGCTTTCCCTATTAAATTGTCTTTATCTCAACCCATGAGTTTTCTCTCTTTTACCCTTTTGACCCTCTTTCCCACCCTGCCGAGGGAGAGTGAGCGAGCGGCTGTGTGGTGCTTAGCTACCTACTGGACTAATCACAACAGTCCTCAAGAGATCCAGGGTGTAATAAGAGATACAGAATCTGTGACATGATCGTGGAAGCCACCATTGGGTTAGGGTCTTGGCAAGACGTGGACAAAACTGAATTACGGTCCAGATCTATACCTGAGTCTATCATTTTGACTGCTCTGCTCTGACGCATTTCTGGCCAGTAGTGAGGTAAGAATACAGCCTGTTCATTTCTGAGCTGCCCTAACAGGGTAATTCATACAATATGATGAATCAATTAATCTTTACAAGATACAATGACACTGATCTGCTACGATACTTTGGCGAACAAGAAGCATGCTGGAGATCATAATGGTTCTGTGGAAATATATACAATACTATCTCAATCTTGATGTTATTATTAAGCTGTAAGTGAAAATTTCCAATTAAGTTGAAAAGACAATACAACTGTCCTGCAGTGACATAAAGATTTCCATTGTAAGTTTTTTGTTTCACAAGTTCTGTGGCAAGAAATTTGCAGCTTTAATACTGTTCAAATACACTTGCAACTAAAAGAAAAAAATATATCAAATAAATATATCCACTGAGCTCCACAGCCTGACAGAAGGGTGAGGAATATTAGTTTATTTAACAGTACAATTTAACAGGGATTGCTACTTTTAAAACATTCTGTTTTCACTTATCAAAGTATTTAATAAGATAGCCTCATGAAATGAAGTTATTAAAAAGACATTAGGACAATCTTTATAGAAAGTATTAAGATAATTCATGAATTATTACAACAATCTGAATGATTACTAATAGTAAGTAAACATTCTGCCTGGATTGGTAGTTTCAGATAGTTCACCTGACTTCTCAAATAGTAAATTGTTAAACTGTTCACGAGTTCTGTGGTAAATACTAGAGCTTTGGTAATACTTAATTCTTAACAATTCTTAATATAGTGGTCAGAAATGCAGCACTTACTCTGTTTACCCAAATAGTCTGTACTCCTACAACCTGGGGGGAAAAAAAATAATCTATTCCCTTATCTATTTTGCACAGCTCCAGCGACAATGGTGCTGGCAGAAGCAGGTGACTAGGAACACACAGTCTGGGGAACGGGAGAGAGCAGACTCTTCTTTTCAACAACAGCAACCTGTATTTACACTGTCTTGAACTGATGATCAAATTGTACTTTGGATGTCACCCCTGTTGTCTCCAGACATTACCCTGGTAAAATCACTTCCTTACACCTATTTCCGTCTCACACAAAATCTTTAAATTTTAATTAGTCAGTTCATAAACCCACACTACTGATAAAAGTTGCCATTGCTTCATGTATATATGTGGACCTTCTCTAGAAAGGTATTTTTCATTCTCATCTTTTATAAACTTGAAGCTTTACATTCCCTCTGATAAATTTAGTCTATGATGAATATGTTTTTCACTTTGCCTACAAATAATGATAAAAAGTAAAGCTGAAAATAATCAATAGGAAATGGGTGAGATCAAGAGAACAATTACCTTTGACAAGTGATGTTTTGACAAGAACATATTCCGTAACAGATAGTAGGAATTTTCAGAGGCAACAGATATTTAATACAGCTTACAGTATATATAACTTTGTAAACCACTACACTATTTGTCAATAATTATTTTTTCTTCAAATGTGGTTACCTTTCTGGAAGAATTCCTCTAATTTCTCCTTGAAGGGCTGGAGATGCTCTTCAGAAGATTCTTTGCAAACTAACTTCATCTGCTTTTCAGAGGCTACGAAAAGAAGTTGAGAGACATTTGTGGCATAATTTGTTTACCAGAAGTAGATGTCAACACTGTAGAAGTCTACATCTAAATTAGTCACCTAGACTTACTTTAGAGGAAATGGAAATAAATAAGCACTAAGGAATCCAGCAATTACATTAAAATAAAAAATACCAATACTAGTCTAGCATACCAAATAGAAAATTCTATACGTGTTTAAAGAGTGGGATTTGTCTTTAGTAATGACTTTGTCTTAAAAATCCAGCTGTGTGCTGAGACTTGCCACCAACAGAGCTTGCCTTACACACAAATTCTAGATGGTATTTAAAGCTCTAAACTTTGTTTCTGTGGTGAGTGGAGGATGCCTTGTATCTGGACTAATTTTAATCAATCAATGCGAGGCATCCTATACTCAACCATTTTTCCTAACACAGATGCAGGAATTCAGCTTTACTTAAATATTCAAATTCCAGGCCATGATGTGAAATAATAGAAGTCTGTAAGAAAGTTAACTTACATCTAACTGCAATTTGTTTACTATTTAATCTATCTGTTATTTTAAGACCTGATGCCATGCCAATTTCTAAAAATTCCAGGTTATTTGCCAATGGATTTTAACATTCCTAGAACTTCTAGTAAATTTTGTAGATCCCAGAGTTCCACATTAAAGATGAAATGAGACTGTTAGAAATCAAAATGTAATTACCTTCAATTTAGTAACTGAATTTATGAACTACTATAAGATTTTTTTTTTTCCACAACTCTTCATTCCCAAGAAGATAAATTTAGATGGAAATTTATTTTGGAGTTAAACTGAAGAGTTACAATTTGGCTGCATGAAACATATTCACACCATATTGCTACTACCATTATATAATTCAATATATTGCAGCAAAAATTAATACAAAACTGTGAAACAGAAGTTGAGAATTTGTAATTAAAATGTCATGTTAATGCCGGTCCGCAGTGCAGTGAAAAAAGTCAATGGGAGGTTGAAAACAGATGCATATATTTTATTGCACAACTAGTAGTGTGCCTATAACTCACTTGGACCACCAGGACTTACTAAAAAAGACAGCTTTTCAATTAATTGAGATCAGAAATACAGTTGTTGTAACTGTAATAATAAATGTTACAGAAAAATGCTGAAAAGATACCTGTTTCCACCTAAGTGTATATTTTAATTTAGTATTCCTCCACAAGTCATGTAGGTTGTGAACTATGACATTATTGGGGAGCTCCAGAGTTTATCTAAAATGGCCTGGGCTACAGGCTAAGTTTATCTTTCATCTCTAGTCTTGCAACCTGTAGCATAAGACAGATATTTGAAACTGTTCACAGTAAAGTTAATGGATATTTGTTTGTATGCCAGATAGTAAGCAGAATGAAGCGTTAATTTAAACATAACAGATTGGGAAAGAAAGTCTTTTATTAGCTGCTCAGTTTTGTGTCTTTAATAAATTAAGCAAAAAAATCAGAAATCAGGGAAGTTCATATGACTTTTAAAGATTATTTTCTTATGACACATGCCTCAACATTACAAATTTGAACTTTCCATGACTGTTATTATACACTGAATTAAATTGATGTATACTTAACATTTATGTTTGTAGAATTAGAAGGAGATTTCTACAGCTATTCAAGCAAATTGTAACATTTTACTTCAGAAGAAGATGAACAGATTAGAATTGTATAGGGGAAAAAATCTAGCAAAATAACTGAGACAGTATTGTTAATCAATCAATGCCAGGCATCAAACTTCCAGACTGGAAGTTTGAACAAAGTAAAAGCTACAGGTTTGTGGTTTTTTCCTTTGTGTTTAAAGAAATCTACAGAAAATGATATAAGGAATATTTAGAAATTATTTTAGATAAATATAAAATCATAAAAGTTTAAAAGCATTAGTATACATAAATTCAGGCATTTGGTACACACTGACTATAGAATGCGCAAGATTATTACAATCATATAAGATTGCAAAGACTGTAAACCAATCATTATTTTATAATAATCTTATATAAATTTGTACACATCATTACAGAAGTAGATTTCTATGAATATGTATTATAATAATAAGCTTGTAGTTACAGTAGTATCTAAACATACACTAACATACTCTAAAAAGGTGTTTACTCAAATATATGGTGTCGCTAATGCACTGTCTGGGGTATTGAAAGCTTCCTAGATATTTCCTAAAAGCTTAATAACACAAGATTTAGAAAGGTTACTCAGGTATGTCCCATGTAAATATTTAAATGACCAAGACTAGGCTGAATTGTTTCTAAACTAAAGAGAAAGCACATATAAAATCCCTTCAATAATTTCTTTTTTTTTTTTTTTTTTTTAATAAAGATGACTAACATTAACCTTAATTAGATGACAAAAGCTACAGGAAAATATGGACAAGAAGTACCAGTTTGGGTAGTGAATTCTTAAGAATCCTAACATCCTTAACAAGAAGATCAACACGTGGCGTGAGGGGAGAGGAAGAGTAAGAAGAAAGGCACAGAAGAGAAGAGCAAATGAGACAGATGACATAGAATAAGTGCATCAGGAGTGCTGATTAAAACTCTAAAGGTTTGAGACGAGTTGAAATGAGATGTGATAGATACCAGTTTGCATTGCTTAAGTCATCTTGGAACAATGAAACTGAAAGAGACAAAAGAAGTCAAGTAAATGCTGGCAGGCTCTAAGAATTTTTACATTATTGGAAAGTCTTAAAAAGAGACCTTTGGACAATTCTCTCTGCTGATGATATTTATCTAGATGGTATCTGTCTAGAACTAAAATCTATCAATTTACTTCCCAAAGTTCTTTCAGATAACTGTCAAAATAGACTAAAGGGCTCTGAGGAAGTTTAGCTTTGAGCTAAAAGAATCAAGGACAAGGGTGATGAAGTGAAAATATGTTAATCACAAAAGCTATGTATTTGCCCTATACTGCTTAACCCTCCTGTAACTGACTCTGAATTTAGGTTATACTTCACTTAATAACCTATACTTTTGGTCTACAAACAAACAAAAAAGTATCTGGGCAACTGAAGGTTAACTAATTCTGCTCAAAGTCAACTGCACTGAAATATTTGAATAAAACTTGATTTTATTTACTTGCTAGTGTTAAAAATAAGACACATCACATAGGTATGCAGTCACTGGCTGAAGGCAGTCATGAACTTCAGGTGGTACTGCAGTCTCAAAATTTTTCTATTCCTGCTGCAAATCTCTCCAGTCTCAGTCTTCCCTTCAATAATGAAATGTCCTATGCAGAATAATGATTCCTTATCCAATATCTAAAAGAAAATAATGGCTAGGACCACCAACCAAATTTCCTTGGGGGTAGATATGGCAAAGAATGGTGGAAGTGTGTTCAAAGGAATCACAAATCAGATACAAATAAAGACACACTTGGAAGAGGAAAAAGATTTTCATGTCAGGGCTAAATCAAAGGTTTTGATTAAAATGGCAGTTGCAATTCTGTGTATTAAAGTCAGCTGGTCTTTGTCAACCTAGATATGTAATATTGGTGAAAGGCTACCATACAACTGTATGACCTGTCTCAGTTCTGGACAACATAATATAAAGGTTTCTGGTAACGAACACTCATTGAATTTCCTGTTACATAAGTTCTTTTCTTTGTCTGTTTGTTTACTCAAAAATCTATTTGAAATATATTGTCTAAAAAAAAAAAAAAATTACAGTGTCATGTCAAACATTATCTAAAAAATTAAAACCGAAGTCCTGTTCCATCAGTTGCTCTGATTTTCCTTCCTAAAAATGTACATTACATGATTTTTTTATATTTTCTTCTCATATTCACTCCAATAGAAACCCTTTCCTTTACAAAAAAAAATACTTTTAGCAAATTTTTTATTAGAATGACTCTGAGGTAAAGGACCCTATTATGCATTCCTTCTTTGAAATAAATTCTGAAAAGCTTCTTTCTGAAATTCTGAGGAATTTGAGGGAATTCTGAGGAATCTGACAGCTAGCACACCACACATACACCTCTCACAATCTCATTCCAAAATAATCATTCGTGAAAATAAACAACCTGTTTCAGCATTACTGAGTTCAAACAGATGCAAATTCTCTATTACTGTAATACACTTTTGGTTCATTTTCTTGGTATGCATTGTATGCTAGTGAAATTAAATGTAATATTCTACTTGGAAAATTGTTTATTTCTAAATGAGTTATTGCAAAAAAAGAAGAAAATAGGAGTGTGCAATAGTATTTGGAAGCCCTTACAAATTGTTGGATGTACATCATGCTACACCCTCTGCAAATCTTGGCCACAGAAATGGAAACCATTAGCAAAACATTAAAACAAAGCTGGAAACTGCTGATTATCAGTTTGCCACTGTCTTCACATTTAATGCAGTACTTGGCTCAAAAAGTTCTTTAAAAATCCCCAATATAAGTGAAAATATTTACAAAATAGAATGTCTCTCACTTAATGCCTATTGGGCAATAGTCTTTTAAAACTCCACAGACACTTGTAAATCTGTCAAAAGAATCACTTCCCATAAACAAACTTTCACGTAAAGAGCATTTCAGTGTCAATCAGACAGGATTTGGAATTTTTTAAGCACCAATTTTAAAGTAAACGCAAAACCAGAAATAGTTTAATGTTGATAACAGTAAATTACTAACTATTTACTCACCAGAACACACCAGTAGCATTTACAGGAATCATCCTGACAGTGAAACCAAGTATCAACACCATGAATTCCTATAAACCTGTCACTGACACCATCCCCCATGAGTTATGCCACTGTGAAAGCTGCTAAAACTACCCCCCTCCTCTTGTCTGCTCAGAGCCTGGCAGGTTATACTGCCAAGCTTGCTATTTCATTTTCTTGTTATAATGCAGGCTTATCTTTGACAGGAGGGTTACTATTTGGTAATTTTTTTTTAGAACCCCTACATTTTCTGTCTCAAAGGGGATTTGAAACCATACCACAAATTAATTCAATGTAGTACTAAATAACCCCAAATTTCTGTATGAGAGGATCCATGATTTTTTACAGTGCAGAAGACTGTTACACTACTTGGGCCTATATACCCAAACAAGAATCTAATAGACTTTACATAAAATGCATACATTTAAATTATTCAGCAAGTGCTATATAACTTAATCATGATTTAGTTTGTTTGGTTTTGCTTTATTACATTTTCTTACTTGCAAACAACTTTCCGAGTTAAACAAAAAGTTACAGGAGATGCATGTCCATTGGGCTCTGTTGCAGAATTTGGTTATATTCTCTGGTTATTACATGTAACTTAGACACATAATTACTGCAGGTATGCACATAAGAATGTTAGCTTTATTACAATCTATTGTATCTCTGTCGTCTACAGCTTTTGTGCTTATTTATAACCTTGAAGCAAATGTTTCTTTTCAGATAGAATTTTAAATAAATGTGGAGAAGAAGAGATTTATTTTGATTCCTTTGGAGTACAGTATAAGAATTTTGACAACTTCTAACTGCAAGTGGTTATGCTGCTACTGACACAGAAAAGTTTCAGAGACAGTATTTCACTTGCGTTTTTGGACACACATTGATAATTAGTACACATCTCAATGATGGCAACAGATAAAGGTTCAAGCACTAACACCCTAGCTAGACCTCGGTTGACTAATACAGAAGCCTTTGAACCAAACAGAGAGGGAAGTGCCATGAAGGGGGTGTGAGGTTTTCTGAGACAAAAGTATCTGAGAAAAATATAGGAGGATCAAATTGTGGTGGTACTCTATTCTCAAGCTTCGTTTTTATTGTCTTAAATAAAGGTCAACAATTTAATGCAAAGTGTTAGCACACTTAAAACTAAATATACCATTCTAACCTATTAATTGCTTGCATAGTTACAGTTCTGTGAAGTTATTTTCAGGTAATTTATAAGAAATGTGCTTCTATGTACAATTATTTTCTTCACTCATTAATAAGTCATTTTTCTTAAAAAGCCATTTCAGAGGATAGAAGCTAATAAGTAAAGCTTTAAACATCCCAATCTTTGTCTGTTTGAAATACATTTTCTTCATGACACACAGAAAGAAGTATCTGTTTTGGTGCTCAAGCTCTCACGTATGAGACAGAAAAACATTTCCATGATAAGCCCTAAGCTGTGGAAAGTGAAATAATTGAATTAGTGGCATACAAAACACCCTGTAAAGTTCACCTGTTCTCACGGAGTTTTAATGGAAGCTGAAAGTCAGACATCTTGACAATTCTCACAAGTTTGATTGGATATTCTGGCTCTGTCTTTAAGATTTAAGATTTATGAGGATTTTTTGTTTGTTTCTTTTAAGTTTAACAACATTTTGAACTTTTACAGTATGTGATGGCATGCAGAGGAACTGTCAGGCCTATATTAGTTTTAATTAACATAAAACAAAAATTTTTTTTGCTCCTTGTTTTGTCAAAATGTATCAACATTTTATATAAATCATTTAAAAACCTTTCTGTTAAGATTGTTTCCTAAGAATACATTTAACAAAATGAACAAAGATTGCTAGTAAAACTAAATATTTTTCACACCATAGCAACATATCTGAGACATTAACCTCTGGTTAATGTATTCTCTCTGAAATGGTAGTTTACATTCAGTGTGGCCTTCAGCAGAGAAGCATACTGCAAGGGACTAAACAACACATATAAATGAATCTAAGTACTAAACCCTCATAATTTTCCAGTCAAGATTCCTTAAGTGATTCCAGCACACATTATTAGTAGAAAGTTTTGGTTTAGTGTCAAGATCCAAACGTACAGACCTCCGCACATCATTAAGATCTGTCAGGAGTGTAGAAATGTGTGCTAAGCAGAACCCACTGAGAAACTGGAACATTTCCCTTCTGTCTGAACAGTACAAAAAATGAATATTTTGAAATTGAATAGTGTTGTCTAATTTAGTGGAAGACAAAATTTTTAAGAAGAAATAATAATAATAATTTTAATCAGATGAGCTGTTTACTGTGCTAGGAAAAAAAAGACCTTTCAAATGCACAAACACATTATTACTTAGCATACTGAACAAGGGATCAGATAGAAGAGAATTGCTGGGCAATGGCTGGAACAGTATGTTTATGAGCTGAAATGGTAGAGGCCGGAGAATCTTCTGTTTCCCTCTGTACTGCTGGATCTCTGATTTTCTGTGCAAGACAGACCATAAAGTTTCACCTAATTAATTCTACCAAGTTTATGGCTTTGGCTGAGCTAGAGCATCCTGCTTAGATTTAAAATCATGTAAATTCATAAACTACCTACAATACTAGCAGGAACACTCTTCAAAGTGTTAATTAGCCTCAGTACTACTAATTTGTATCCCACTGTCTGAAATAAAGTACTTTCAATCTTTGATCATTGGCAGTAAATACGTAAGCAACCACTTCAATTCTAGCACAAATCTGCCTTTTCTTTTACTGCATACTCCCGTAAATATGAAGTCACTGCTCCTCCCAAGGCTAGTATTACACACTCTCCAAACTACATCATTCATTATCCATCATACATATTGATAGGGACAATATTCCTCCTGTTCCCAGATGTATACGACCTGCTCCCAGATGTACACTACATAGTTATGTAACTAATGCTTAACACACACACACACACACACACACATATATATATTTATATAAAAGGGCACACAGAAAAGTGCACAGAAAAATCATAACTGTGGTATTTCCAAGATTCGTTTTAGAATCTTAACATTTGCAGAATGATTTTCAACAATAAATTTTGGAAGATTCTTTAGCCAAAGGAAAAAATATAAAAGAAAAAATTAACAGCATGCCATTGTTTAACCAACAGAAAGTTTTCTCCCTCTCCTTTGTGCGCACATGCAGACATCTGCTTCCAGGGAATAAACTCTTCTAAAACATCATTGCTTTGCTCCTCTGTTGTATTTCTGAATCTTATTAAAACCATTCCATACTATTCTCTATTATCACAAACTAGAAAAATCTAATGGAATTTTAAGAAATGATCCACTTAGGAAAATTTCCACTTAATGTATTCGCATATGAACATTACCAATGGAACACTGTCAAAATGTTTGTTTTATTGTAAAACAGAATCCAATGTACATATACAAAATGTGTTTTTTAATGCCTGTGTTGTATCTTTGCCAAATCAAAACAAACTGAAATATATCTCATCCTGCTGAGGCAAGACACTATTCAAAAAGTGGTCAGAAAACTCTGAGAAGGAAAAGATTGTCATTTTGTCAACAAAAACTGAAAACAAAATAACTTTTCCTGTACAAAGCTGTCCTTTGCTGTTTTCCTTACACCATTCTGTTTCTACAACATTCTATTTCTTGCAACTTTCATTTGAATTTGCCAGCACTTCCAAAATTTTAAGGTTAATTTTAAAATTTTAAAGTATAATTAACATGAAGAAAATCAATGTGACTCGTTCCTGGAAAGTATCATGCAACTTCTCTGCTCCCGCTGGGAAAATTTTTCTGGAACATGTATGTGACTCAGATGTCTAAACCCCATTTTTAAATTTACTTAAAACATTTAATTTAAATTAGACTAAGGCTTCAATTGGTTGAAAATATTTTAGAAAAGGGCCTTTGATACTTTTCCGAATACTATCCTCCTATAATGAATAAACAATTACCTTTTACTGAGAAATATCAATTGATCCAATAAATTATATAGAAAGTTAACACTCAACTGATCTAATATTTGGAATTTTCATTATGTGATTAGTAAACTTACTGTCTATAAAGCAAATCAAACAACAGACGAAATCTCTCAACATTGTAATCATTGCCCTATTGATAATTATTGTATCATGATTATACTAAAACTCTATTCCATAACAGACTTTGTCTGAGGCCATATTATGTATGAATTAAATGTATAATTCCATCTGAATAAATATGAACACATTCAATTAATTTCTCCATCTGTGCTTACATACAAATCCAACAAAGCTGAAAATGTTTCAATGGAAACATCAATTAATCTCTAGAACAAAAACGGTTTATAGTTAATTAGTGGATATTTTGCTGCAAAAACTTTCATCTCAGTTTGAGGACTCTGATGGGAACACACACATTTATGAATTTTAAATTAACTTCTTGTGAATACTACTAATTAAACTTCTCCGCTTTTGTACATCTTTCTATTGGTAAATATATTCCCTTATAATCCTTGATAAAACCAGATGTTGTTCAGTATTTGAAATCTGGAAAATCGTAGAGTTTTAGTCTTAAATGGGCATGAACTAATTAGTTTTTCTTTTTGCAGCTTCCTCCTTGTCTTTATTTACAGTGACAGTGGCTGCAAGAATCGAGAATGAGTGACCCTTTTCAACTTCCATCCGTTTCTCATTTCTAAATTCTCTTCCATTCTTGTCTTAATTTTGTAATACAGATCCACTTTGCAATATAATGTGATACAGAGCTCCCTGAAGAGGCACTGAATGAGAGCAATGTAGATGCAACAGTTTAGTCTGCTCTAGACAGCCATGCTAAGAGACAGGGTTAATTAGCTATTATGCTGGTATTGGTAAGCAACACCATGCTGGTTGCAACCAGTCCACTGGATCTGTTTCTATGAAAAAGACTATATATATATGTGTACACACATATTCATATCTGAAAAAGAATATATATATTGTCATGCCACTTGAGAATGAGGATAAAATGAAGCACTTGAAGAGGCAGCGGAAGCCAGGTATGTTCAGCCTGGTGAAGAGGAAGCTAACTGTTGATCTAGTTTTATGCTTCAACTATCTAATGAATAGCTATAGAGAAGATGCAGCCAGACTTTTCTCAGAAATGCACATCTAAAGAAAACGGAGCAATAGTCACAAGTTGCAGCACAGTAAATTCTCCCACAGGATAAGGAAAAATATTCAAGACAGTGATTCAGCACTGGAACAGGTGCCAGAGAGGTGCTGGAATTTCCATCCTTAGATTCAAAACTGAGCTGACCAAGGCCCTGTACAACTTGATCTAAATATGAAGTTAGTTCCACTCAAAGGCTTTGTACCACAGGAGCTCCAGAGGTACCTTCCAACCAACCAAGCTGCATTTCTCTATGATTTTAAGATACTTGTAATGCTTCTGTATAAAGAGCAATGTGAAAACAGCCAATGTAACACTATTTCAAATGAGCCATTTCTCAACTTGTCACACATAGTTTTGCTTGCTTTCCTTTTAATCTTTTTATAAGGATTATACAATTTCAGAAGATGGCGTTGCCATAAGATGAAGTTTTGATGAAGTTCCACTACTTAAATGTGAAGAAGTTGAGGGTAATATACTTATGCAAGATACAGATCTGTCAACAATTAGGTTAAGAGGCCCCCAATTTGAAACCATGTCTCCTGGAGTACTGAAATCCAGCTGATTATTATGAGCAGCTGATCCATGAAGTCCTGCTTCTATTTTAGATTAAATTATTTCCTTTCAGCCATGTATGTGTGTATGTAAACAACTACATATATATTCATACACAGTTAAGTTAGTAAAAAATTATATACTGTACATATACTGTATATATACTGTACTGAAAAAATATTTGAAAATGGCAACTACTGGTGGCCATGAAAGAAGGTGAAAGCAAAAGGTATGTGGATTTTCAGTGGGATCAGAATGTTAGAGTCTCATAGGAAATCTAATAAATTATGGGCAATAAAGATGTGACCCTTGAAAGTATTCAAAGTGGACCTACCTTGGTTTCCATTTTTAACTATTCAATAAATATCTTTCCTCTTTCAGTTGTTAAGGTCAAGAATACTAAAAAGTTATAATAAACATTACAGTAAATGATACAAGGAATCTAATATTGCTTTCTTTTGACTAATGAAGCAGCATTTTAAAATTTTATGAACTGTATTGCAAAGAAGAGCAATGAGTATGACAGATGGAAACAATCTACAGTGCAACTGATTTTGAATAATTAAGATTGTTCAACTTTGGAGAGAGACGAATAAAAAGTTCATGGTAAAACTTATACAAGTCTATCATACTTTGTAAAGTTACTTTCTCTCTAAAAATCTTCTTATAATTATGCACTTCAAACATTTTCTGCTTATTCCAGAACAATACCAATCAAGTAGCATTGTCCAAACTAGAAGGGAAATCATGTCTGGTCATGGGAAAAGGAAAAAGTGGAAACCATTGCCCTAGACAGGGAGTAAGATATCTTACAATCTTAAAATATTAATGCAAAGCAAAACCTGTTCTTCTCCCATAAATATAAAAATTAACTGGAAAGCTAACACCTGTTAAATGAATAAATGTATCTGCTTATGCTACTATGTAATATTTGAAATACACTGGACTATACAGACCTGGAGTGAAAACCTGAGCTTACAGAAAACATTTTTTTTTCTGTGACTTTAGAGTGAAACCAGATTTCACTCTAAAATTTTCATCTCATTTTGAAATATTGCATTCTTCTGCACTTCTTTCCCCTTAAAAGCCTATATTAAATGCATATATTTGTTTATAATTCTTTTCGACTTACAAATGCTCATGATTACAAAGCTTGTTCTGGAATATGTGTTAAAGACCTGTTGGATTAAGGTTCTCCAAAAATTTGTTTGAATTTTTGAGCCAAACTTTAATCTAATCCCTTTAGACTAAAGTTAGTTTGTCCCTTTAAAGTCTAATCCGAAAGACTTCAAAATAGCAAATTGTATGGAACTCAATCTGTTTATCTGAAAAGGATGAAAGGGTTTGTGCTCCATCTAGATTTGAACTTTTGGTTTCACAGTGTCTAGGTATTTCAAACCAGAGGTTTACACCATTAAGACATGCCACTCATGATAACTCAATCTTTTCTATGTTAATATCCATGATAGAAAGATAAATGAATGTCTTGATAAACTTTCAAAAAATATTTTGAAATACTAAATGACAGCTATTATGAAAAGTGTCTATCCAAATTGCCATTTCAGGCACAAGGGGTGATATTTACCTTTTTTTTAATCGTTCTGGACAAATCTCAGAAAAAAAGTACGTCACTAACAGGAACATTAGCTTGTTCCCTAATGACACACAAGAAAACCCTCTTTCAATTTATTACTTTTGTCTCATCCCACTTCCAAGGTAATCTTTTTAAGACTACCTTAGCCAACCAAACTGTGAAATAAATCCAATGTACCCTATAACACAGGCAGCACCAGTTAATATTGTTCAAATTATTTAGATCTGAAGGGCCGCGCCTGTCTGGATAGCTGGGCCCGACGCTTCTCTGGACTTGGTTTCTGCTACTCACATCTGTTTCAGCTTTAGACTTTCACTGGTATTCTGCCAGCAGCCACAACTTTTTAATGGCTACAATAAACTACAGAGACTCATCAAATCTTTGTTGTACGTGTTAAAATTATAACCTCTTCAATTAAAATTTTGATTTAAAAATAAACTACAGCATTATCTGAAGAAAAAATTTGAAAGGAAATGTTTGAAAGAGATACAATGTTTTTATATGAGTGAATGTTTCTTTGTTTAAATATAAGAGAAACTAATCACAGGAATGCTTGTTAGAATTCTGCTGCATATTTCTGAGTGATAAAATACCAACATCTGAAAACATTTCCACAACCTTTTTTGTTTCAAATCTTTGCTGTCATTAACTTTATATGTTAATTGGTTTGGCTGGGTTTCAAATACATCTTTACAATGAAGAATTATGAAAACAACCTCAACATAACAATTTTTCTAGATCTTCTATAAATACCTAAGAAAATTTGTTTTAGAAAATAGAAATCAGTGATTACAAGAAAGCTGCAGTTTTTATTTTAAGAGTTAAAGTGTTTAGCTTTTCCTACTTGCTGTCTGTGTCTTTGCAATGTAGAACAAATATGATGTGAATGTCACAGTCTCAATGCAGATCCTGCAAGACTAAGATGCGTGACAGCAGGACTACATGCTGAAAAAGTACAAGATCAAACACAGATCATGTTTCTGCACAAACTAGCCCAAAAGAGGGCAGGCCAAGGGGTTTGCAGGGCCAAGCGATGAGAGGAGATAGAGCACTCACTTATGCCCGGGTCGAACAAACAACAACTGATACTTTCCTACCACTGTTAACCTTTGAAACTATCCTAAAGATGGCAGTGACCTAATCCAGCAATTTCCAACTGTAAGGATAAATTATTTTGTAATGGTTTTCATTGCCTTATATTGAAAAAAAATAAAAACAATCATCTTGTACAACTCTGATTCTAAAAGGACTCTTCCATTTTGATGCAGAGATGTAAATGTAAACGGAGAAGTTTTTATAGGCTTTTATGCAGATGCTCTCTAAAATCCATTTTCTACACAAAACTGCTTCAGTAATAGTAGCAACTTTTCCTTAACAAAAAAAGACAGCCTTAAAATATTCAGTCATCATTTGCTGGATTTATTTTAGAAAGTCAAATGAAGCACAAAATAAAAATGAAACTGCTTGGAGCACTTAGAGAGCAACCCTTCCTACTTTATTTCCACTCAGTACCTTGATTGATAGATGAGTTGGGTTTCTGAGCCCCTCCTTATAATAAACATTTTTAGATGTTTATTTTATGTCCCAGGGTGAAAATATTTTGAACTGGAGCTTTCCATTTCCATTTGTTGTGCCTTGGCAAGCTGTGCTTTATTTCTACATTAATAGTATTCAACTCTTTCTTGTAGCTGTTAAATTGTTGTTATACAACTACTGAAGAAAGTATTTACGTTATGGAACTAACAGATATCTACAGTTAAACACACAGTCTGGAGAAGCCAGAGGAAAATTCACACATAACTAAAGAAAATGTCAGAAAGATTTCATTAGGGGCCTTTCGATTGTAAAAGGGAAAACTACTTTTCAGTATCTTTACTTTCATTTTTATTAAGTCATGAGTTTGATTTTTTTTTTCTTTCTAATTTATGTGAGTAATTTGTGCCACAGTGTAAAAACTCTAAATGAATCAACACTATAAACCTAATTAGCAATAAGAAAACCTCATAAAGGTCACATTTTAAATGGCACTTTGTTGTTAGCAGAACAAATGTTAAAGTTCCCAGTTACCTTCTAGATCTCTCTTCAGTTTCCTTAAGTCTTTTATTAGGTCTTCAAACTTAACTTGGGAGGCCTGGAAAAAATCCTGTGGTTCTGGTAAAGGAAAAATACTCTTGTCTGTTCCTGCTTCCTAAACAAACAAACAAACAAACAGGCCACTATGAAAATTGAATGCATTTGCAGTGAAATAAATTACTTTTTTTGAAACATCATCTATGAAACACTATTATAAAACTGCAAAAATAATATATTTTAAATCATTCTTGCTAAAACAACATATATATCACTCAAGATGAAATCCTGATGATTCTGAGTGTTCAAACTTTCTTTTAGATGTTGTAAAGCAAACTGTGCTCAATTTAAACTGTGAAACAACATTGAGCTCACAACATTTCAGTTCATTTTATATCAATAAAGGTTTAGATAAGGGATTAGAAGTTTCTTAAATACAGATAACACGAATGCCTACTTTAATGCAACAAGTAGTCTTACGCCAAAAGTTTGTGGCTTTCTCTCTTGCAATTCATTAAATATACACACACTTTATAAGCACAAATTGATAACAATATTTATATATTGTCTGAAGTATTTTATACACATAAAAATACACAGTTTAAGGTTTATGTGGCTAAATAAATCACATGGGTTAGTGTCTGTATGGAACTCCGAAGTAATACCTTATTTTTAGCAAAGTAAGAAAAAAAAGATCAGAAATAAACCAAACCAAAACAAAAAAACCTTACAAGTTTCAAAGCAATATCTCCAGTGGAAATTTAAGAAGTATAAAAATGGTATTAATATGACATTACTTGTATAAGCATATACTAGGGAGTTTAAAATACTACCTCTCTTTCAGTCTGTAATAAAGGAAAACTCACAGGTTTTGAGAACAGGGAAAAAATAATTTTATTCTTATAAAGATATGAACATTCAGGGGGAAAAAAATACAATGGATGACATTTACACTGTGCCCATTTCCTTCCAAGGAAGATAAACTGTTTTTTTTTTTCAAAATTCCCTGAAGTAAAATTACAGCATAGTAGAAAGTTTGCATTAATATTAAATATTTAAATAAATTAATTAGAAAGCATTAGCTTCAGCATTATTAAAAAAGGAGAAAAGAATACAAACGTCAATACCCTAAGAACTGAGAAACATTACAGGCTAGACAAAGTTGCTTTTGTTATGAGGCTTTTTACAAGATGGGTACTTAAGTTAAAGTAATGACACTTTATTTCCCTGCTTCAACAACAAAAAACCACAAACAAACAAAAAACAAACAAAAAAACAAGTATAGATTTACATATCTACTATTTTTTTATCTCCTCTACAGTTCAGGCCCAGGAGCTGTTCCACATGCTCCAGACATACAGACCCTCCAGCACTAGAGATCATAGAATCACAGAATGATTTGAGTTGGAAGGGGACCTTTAAAGATCATCTAGTTCACCCCCCCTGCTATGAGCAGGGAAATGTCTTCACTTACTTTAGTCTTCATTTACTTTAGTCTTACTCCTGGAAAAAATCCTCATGACTACTAACTAATCAATTCAACATCTTTATGTAAGAATTTTTTTTTTAAAAAGAGAAGGAAAAATAAATATTTTTATTCAACCAGACATAGGGTCATGAAAAATTACACTAGTCTTACATTCAAAGATTAGGTAAAGGCATCTTCTTACTCTCAAAAATAATCAATTACATACTTAAAATCAATTAATAGGGACACTTTCATTTAAAAGACAATAGTTCTAATTTTCCACTCAAAAACTTTGGACACTGCTGATATCTACCCAAAAGTCTCATAAATGTAACTTGCTCAAAGCAGCAGCCACACCTCCTCCCACATTTTCAACCTCTAACTCCTCATCAGCTGACTCACCTATCTTAAAATACCAACTTGTCCTTGCATTCTGTCATGAAAGAGGAATCATGCTTCTGTCTACCATTATTGCCACATCAGAACAAGACTTACAACATTACAGTAACCAGGATTTAAGAAGACAGGACTGGAGTGACCACTTGTCCAGTCTGCGACAGTCACAGGCAGTTGCCTGCAGTGGTTAATTCAACAGTTAATTTAAAATTTTCCAAAGCCTTATCATAAAACCTATAGCAAATTTCAGACCTATTTGAGGTCCACAACTATTATAAGAAAGCAAAAGAAATGGATTTTATTTTTCTGTCAAAGCTACTGTGTTCAGATTTTTAAAAAGCTAATGCAAACCCGTTTCCAATCTCTTAAAGACACCCACTTTTGAGAAGGCTGATACAGCAAATGAATCTTTTACCTTATCACAATGGCGTAGGTAATATATGACGATATAATCCACAAGATTAATACCATTATCCTAGGAAAAAATACATATATTATTCAAAATGTGTGTGATTAACACCATTTCAAAGTGACTGAAAATCTACTCTATTTCAAAATAAATATATTATTATTTTATATTGCTGTGAGAAATAGGACTCACAATATATTTAGCCTTAGAATTACTGAACAAAAAATACATCTTTTATAACATAGGCTTAATCATACCACCAGAAGACTTAGAGTTTCTTTTGTGGTTCTAAATACCGGGTAAGAAAACATGCATTGGGTAAAGCTGTCCCTGTATCTTTTTTTTTAATAATACAAGGCATTACTGAATAATAATATTAGCTTGACTAATAATAATATTATTCTTGAATACATATTAACTAAATATTACAGTCATCTTAGATATATTAAGGTGAACTGAATTTCTTGATTCCTCTAGCCTCAACTCATCTATAAGGAAGATCTGAAAGAAGCATGGGTATTTTTCATAAAATCAGATAACATGCACCTAACAAGTATATTTCATGTCCTGTTGTCCTATAAGTATGAATTTTAATATTCACTTTGTGGAATCACCATTTCCATGGTCCCGCATACAACAACTGTATAAAACAATTTTATTTTGTTACATGCCCTTGGGTCAGCATAGGCCAGATGAACTAAAGGAAAAGTGTAAAACTGCGACTTCTACGTTACAGGGTACCGTTCAACAATATAAACCAATCGTAATACAGGGAATTATATCTGGAATGTCTTTGAAGTTTTTTTGAAGTGTTTTCATATTGTATATTGACAAGTATCAGGACAAACATTTGTATGTGAACAATGTCTGTTCCTGTACAGAGCTGCTTTGTCTATATTAGAGCCTACAGCACATTATATTTTATTAATATCATACACCAGCAAAATTCTTAAGCAACTAAGCAAGTCATTGCAGTCATGCAGACAAAGCCACTCTGCTTGTATAACGGTTTTAGAAGACACTGTTGGCAGGTCAGGTGACAAAAAGGAACTGAGGTGACTCATGAACATTTTATTGCCATTTTAGAGTAAAATACACCTGTTATTCTCTTTTCTATATGCTAAACTACCAAACCTATTACTTGGGTTCAAAGAGTATTTGCAGAAGACAAAACATGGTGATTCTGAAGTGGCGAGCTACATTTTTAAAAAAATCTCTATATCAAGTAACTTTCCAGGCTCATGTGACAACAGATTACTTTTATGTGGAATAAGAGATATTTAACATTGACTCTTTACCTTAGCTCCTGAAATTCAGCTAACCTAGACATAATATTGCTTGCTGGCAATTCCCAAAAAGGGAATAATGGGACACAGGAAAGGTACCTTAGATGTTCAAATATACAAGACCCTGCATTCTTCTTCCTTGCAAATACGATCTACCAAGTATCTCTGAGGTTTCATGTCTGCCTGTAGCAGCTGGCCCCTTTGAGTTTTTAAGCATTTTGGAGACTAGTCTAAACTAATCACATATTTATTTTGGCTACCAGGAAACTGTAAATACTATAATTTTTTAGCTTGTTTTGCTAAGGAACAAGTCTTATACAATTATACTGTACATCTGTCACTCCTTTTCATAACTCATAATTTTAGAACGTGCTGGCAAATTCAGCCAAATTGGAAAGGCCCAGAGATAATTAAATTCTTACAAGTTTATGGTTAGATAGAAGAGCGAGACTAAAATTAGTACTTCTACTGAGAAAAGTCAGGCAAAACTCTGATGTTTTACATTTTTCTTCATGGCAGCTGGCCAACCAATGAACACCTGAATACTGTGAAACTTGGCCTGGTCCTAGTTTAGCTGCAGCTTGTACTGTGTCTTATCCATGAAGTAGGACTGGAAAAAAAGTGGTCACAGGGAACAGATGAACCATTGCGGTGAAGAGAAAAGTAAGATTTAGAATTATAGAATCATTTAGATTGCAAAAGACCTTTAAGATCATCAAGTCCAACCATTAACCTAACACTGCCAAGTCCATCACTAAACCATGTCCCTAAGCACAACATCTACATGTCTCTTAAATACCTCCAGGGGTGGTGACTCAACCACATCCCTGGGCAGCCTGTTCCAATGCTTGACAATCCTTTCAGTGAAGAAATTTTTCCTAATATCCAATCTAAACCTCCCCTGGGGCAACTTGAGGCCATTTTGTCTCATCCTATTGCTTGTTACTTTGGAGAAGAGACCAACCATCCCCTCAATACAACCTCTTTTCAGGTAGTTTTAGAGAGCGATCAGGCCTCCCCTCAGCCTCCACTTCTCCAAGCTGAAGAACCCCAGTTCCCTCAGCCTCTTCTCATAAGACTTGTGCTCTACACCCTCCACCAGCTTCGTTGCCTTTCTTTGGATGCACTCTAGCATCTCAATGTCTTTAGGAGACAAAGAACTCAAATCCATTGGAAAAACTTTCATTAATACAGTTGCTCATTGAACAATTTATTAAATGTGTTTTCACACTTTGTTAGTGATAATATTCACAAGTAAAATGAAAAGCTCCCTAGACATACTGATTACCTGACATTGTCTGTCTCACAAATGCGTTCCTATGTACACAAAGCATAACTGGGAACAAAAGTGTAAAATCTACCTTCCTTATAGTTCAAGACAGCACTTCGCATAGGAAAAGAGGAAAAACATGAAAGAACAGGTTTTTTTCTCACCCTCCAAATCTGTACTAGCATCAGCAGAAAACACCTCCTATTCTTTGCTGCTTCATATATCCATGTGGTGTTCAGGTATGTTCTGGCAAAGAACAACTCATACAGGCAGTGTTTCCATTGCCTACATTATCTAGCACTTCCTCCACTGCCCTACTGAAATAAGGAACAAAGTAAACTCATATCAAAAGATGTCCAGAGTGTGCTTGAGCCTGACTTTGATCCTAGCATGACTAATCAAAAACGTGCTAGTGTTTCTCAATTTTTGACAAAATAATTTACTGCCATCTATGAGTATTTCTCGTGCATGCCATTCAGAAGTCTTACCCTACATCCATTTAACTGGCAACTGAAAAAAAGCCCTGAATATATCTGTTGGGTCTGACAAACTTCTTTGAAAAGGATTAAAATCCTATATATTATATATTTATATCCCTTAGGTATAATTCTTTAGTGTGTATGCTGCACCGAACCCTTACTGACATTTTGTATTTAAACCTGATTTTTAAAACGTTTTTACTTACATAGAGCTACCTTAAGTTAAAAGCAGGAAAAAAGAATGGGGACATTTACTGGAGAAGACTTCAGCAGTCTGTGCTCTCTCACTTCTCTCTACCCTACTGTAATTAAGTCCCTACTAGTAAGAGAGACAGACAGAAGTTCTCACATAAGATAACTACCCCAGTAGTACTGAATAGGAGCAATCAGCGATTATGGAAATATGCATATGTGCAGGAGAAGGAGGTGAAAAGTTGGGAGAAAAAAGCAAGAAAATGGTACAAAGTGCCTTGCTCTTTCAAGCAAGAATGGTAAGAAATAAGAAAAGATTAACTTTTTAGAGCTGATGGAACAAAAAAAGATCACTTAAGAAAAATTATATTTAATTAAAAATGAGTACTTACTCTGCTTTTGACATCCTTCAGTTTGGGGAGTATTTCCAAACCAAATCCATCGGCTTGACCTCGGGTCCTATTCCCGCCATTCATATAATTTCCAAAAGCCAGAATCAAACCTAAAATTTCTTTTACACTTGTCATGTTCAGCAAAGCCTGGAAAATGGAGACTAGTCCGTAACTTCTGGTGGCTCAAAAATTCTAATCACTAATACAAAATACTATGCCTCAAAACAGAAATCTAGAAACACAGTGGAGAACTAATAAATTATTTTAATTTACATATAAAGATATCTATCTTGTCAGTTAAGAATCTGAGGCCATGGGCCTAATTCTTAACTATGTAGCCTTATACTACACACTGGATAAATCAATTGTAGTGTGAGCTCCTCATAAGTAAACTGAGGGCAATAGCACTTTCCCTGTCTCATACAAAACTGATTCTTTATTTATGTCTCCTTTGAAAAGGAAACACTAAGTAACTATTTTTATTGTTAGAATATGCCAAGAAATCCAAAGGGGTAGAGCATGGGTACTTTGTGGCAGCAAAGCTAATCAAAAGCTAATCTTCAAATTGGAAAAAATAAATAAATTAAATACTGTCCTGGCCAGGATGTTATACCTTTAGGTCAGTATTTAATTTCTCTTTTAATTCTTATCTCATTCTACTTTTCATGTTTTATTTGTTATAATTTGAAAATCTTTTCTTTAGTCATTCATAGTATAGAAACCTTAGGTAAAGCTTTGTTGGGTACTAAAAAATCTGATGTATCGGGGTTAACAGAAATGTATAGATATCAGGGGAAAGTAATAAGCTAATGAATGTGATAGGCATCTATTGCTGATGGCATTAACAGCAATATGCAAAAAAAGTCAGTTTGCAAGGCACTGTACTAAGCTAGTCTGAGATTTCATTTCTATTTTATGGAGATGATCTATTACTCTACTTAAAGTGCAAAGTAATAAAAATGTGCCATTCAAATAAAAATAAATTTTCCTATGTAGAGCATAGGGCATCACACACAACTCATTTTCCCTCCTTCCTCTTCCTTTTGTTCTTATAAGCAGCTTAAAAATGTAATATATTTTAATTTTCCTGAAAAGCCATAACCAGGCTTAAGGTTCATCAGTTATGGTAAAAAAAGAAGCATGAATACTCTAAAATATATTTACGTTTTTATTTAGCTTTCATTAGGACTTACCTTGGAAACACGAGTTATGATATCAACTTTCCGGTGCACTGATGTTATCCCTTCAGAGAAAACTGACTGGAAGATAATACACTGAGCTCGTTCTGTGAAGTTGGGGATCTGAGATAACTCATATAAAAATCTGAGGGAAAAAAGAGTATTAATGAATCTTTATATTCCTTATCTGTGGGGTACATAATGGATCAAAGCTGTAGCATCATGAAATATACATGCAAACTTTCCTACTTTGAATCAAATCTGACAGAATTTATAATTGTTATATTCTTTATGCTCAATGTGTTAAGAAATCCTATTAATATCAAGAAAAAGGCAAGACATTAATCGTTATCACATTAATCCATTAACCCACTATCACAGCTGCATCATAATAAATAGAAGAATCCTAAACCTAGATCATAGGTTAAATAAAAAAAAAAAAAAGAAAAAGAAAAGGAAAGAGCTAGACAAACACTATCTGTTTACTGTTTTCACTCATGTATTTTTTGCTTCCCTTAAAAATGTGCCCAGCAATACAGAACTCGGTATATTCCTACAAGGTTATTTCACAATATAAAATGTCTGCCAAGAAATTTCTTCTGATGCTCAGCCTCAATTTTCTTTTACTGATTTGCACCATACTTCCAATTATATAGCTGCATGTTTTATGGTAATGCACCTAGCTGCGTATTTAGCTCTAAAATACTTGCAGATTATATGTCTCTTCAGTCACTGTTCAGCACAGTTACTAACTCTTTATCTGCTCTTTATCTGTCCTCATATATACAGCTTCCTCATTAGTCTATTCCAGCTTTCTTCCTTTAACTCTTTGGTAAATAAAAATAAATAGAAGCATATTCAACAACTCCAGTTCGGATATCACAAAATGAAAGCATCCCAAAGGCTTGAGTAATTCCCCCCTTTTCTATTCTTCATTTCAAAATGTAAAAGCTTGGCTAAATAATACAAGAAGATTTAGCATTTCTTACAATAACAGGGTTTGCATAATTTGCCTTGTGGGTTTTGAGTCTAGCATTTCGGTGATACACATGCTTCCTTGAAATCCAGAAGCAAGCTGTCTTTTGCTCCAATATCACTTGAGAAACATTCTTCCAATCTCCTGTCCACAGATACCCTTAGATCCCCCCTTAATGCAATGCCAAAAGATTTTTCTAACTCACTGAACTATGGGAAATTCTGTGAACCATTATCAGCTTGAATTCTTACTAAATTGAATTTAATTATTTAAGGCAATGCATCTGATTTCTCCAAATTATTTCTTTTTCATAATAAATAATATCAGTATCTTCAAATTCGCTTTATAAATTTCTCAGGCATGCAACGCTTTGCTGAATACATAATGACTGTCTAAAAAATCAGCAAAATCCACCTGTGGCTGGTGTGAAATACTATGTTTTGATTGGAATATTGGTTTTATCCTTCTTTTTCTTTCTTGCCTGATGAAAAAAATCTATTGTGAGAGAAGGATTGGGGAGGCCCGGCTTGGCTCTTACACTTAAGCAGTGGGAAAAAAAGAAATGCCAAGCTGGTATTAATAAAAATGCTTCCTATTGGGAATGAATGGTATTGCCAGGAAAAAAAGAGGATACTCTGCACTTTGTGTGAGAGAAACAAAGGAAAGAAAAACACAAACTGTTTCAGTAAAGTTCTAACATACATACATTTTAAAAATTTAAATTCAAAAAGTCAAATGACACATATTCATGCTTTCCCTTGAGAAGGGAACTATCTCCTACACTGCTGGGCATCGGAATACAACATAACTGTGCTGAGAGTTAAAAGAGCATCAACATAAAAAGAAAATGTCTCCAGATTTTGGAATTCAAAGTATTCAATGTAAATATCCAGACAGAACACTTATAAATGAAATCTGTCACAAAAAAAAGAATCTTAGTGACTACAAATGTAGTTACTAAACACAAAGTCATGGCATGAATCTATGGTTATCAAAGATAAACCACCAATTCAGGTGGACAAAACTTTTGGAGAGAAAAGGATATTCTTTGTTCAGTCATTTTTTCAATTTTAGTCTGAGAAAAGTATGATTTTGACTTAAAGTAATGATGACAAGACTGTGACAAAGCTTTTTGATGGGTTTCTCTTTGTTACATTTCTTATGGCCTAAAGTAAACATAAAGAATTTGCTGTTCATCTCTGTGAGGTCCATTTTACTCCTCTCCTGCAGAACTGTAAATAAAAAATGCATTTACTTGAGAACTCCTTTACCCTACCAGAATCTTGTAGTAAAGGACTTGAGAGTACTTTCAAGCCAGGCATATTACCATGTTGTAAGTGTAATAGAACATTCTTCCAGAAGATAGACAAAGAAGGCTGATCTATGCAGGTAAACTATTTATCAGTTCACATTTATCCACATTTGAAGAATATAAAGCTTAGAAATAATTTTTTGGGAAAAAGGTGTATCTAATCCTGCAAGCTTCTAAGTAAACCCAAAGGATTTAAACTGAAGTCAAAGGAAAGTGGCCTTCAAAGAGAAGCAAATGGCATTGCTTGGACAGCAATTATCAATAGCTCACTACTTCCTGAATTCAAACTACATACAAATCAGGAAAGCTCAGTACCATATTTTACTACCTTTTCTTTCATTAGTATTTCTTTCACAGTAGAGAGGACTTCATAGAGATTATGTTACAACTAAAAGAAACTAGCTAAAGCATCTGTATCCTACTAGGAAAGCCCCAAATTGTGGCCAATTGTTGCATATAAATCTTTATCATGTTAATGAATATTAGCATTTTAACAACTATTATCATGAAGCATAATTTAGGGAGGTATTGTCATGTTGCTGTCATATTTACGGTTTGTGCCATTTAACATGCAAGCAAAACAAATCAAAATCACATGTGCAGGAGAGCATCAGTGATACCACTAAAGCTTTCTATTTGTCTGGTAATCTTAGCATTTGAAAATGGCAAAGGTTTTCTTTAGACGTCAGTGAATTCATGTCAGTGGTTTCACTATATGAATGCCTGTTGCTAGTATTTGCAACCACTTGATAAATGGTTTAGTTTGTACTTTTGTTTTGATCCTCATTAAAGAAAATACATGAGGCTTATGCTCTGTAGCAAATATTTTTAATCACACGTACAAATTTAGCACTTTTCTGTTGGAGTTAATATGCATAGTATAGTTCCAACAGCTCTCCAGTTCTGCATTTAGGTTGACTTAGAGGCTGACTTAGACAACAAAACCAGCAGCACCTGATCTACTGAGTTTTTAGAAAGGACATTATTTTGAAGGTCCAACAAAATTTAGGTAAGTGCATCATCAGCAACTTGTTTCCCCCTTGAGGCAACAGTTTAAAAAGCTAGTTTTCTTAACCTATGTAGTTTAACAATAGGGTAAAAATGGGATAATTAAGACTTGCAGATAGAACACAAAGAGCAATAATTCCTAAAAAGTAGCTTTTGTCTTTGACACTACTACTTCACTCTGAATGATTAGGCATAACTGCTTTATTTACAGTTCTTTACTTTTAATTGTGGAACAATGATAGCATAAATCCAACTCTGTGTTTAATTAAGATCAACCTCTCTCACTATAACTTACAAAAACAGATGACCTTGTATAACTCTAGAGCTCTACAAGATTCGTATTCTCCAGAACACAAAATGCATTAATATTTATTTCACTCAGACATACAGCAAACAGATTGACAAAGATTCAAGCTCTGGAAAACATCAACTAGTCACACAATGTATTCTTATGCTGCAAGCCAATGCAATGAAAGCTATAGATATGGGATGCAAGAACAAGCTAGTATGTACATTTTACAGATATTTGTCTTATTAAGTCTTACTCAAGAATGGTAGCCACTCTTAAACAAGAGTAAATGTGATAGCCTCATCTCTCAACATTAACCTATTCCCTAGTGGACAGTCACAAATAAGTATTTAGCTGACTTGTGTTAGGAGACAGAGAAAAAAAAAATCTGCTCTTCACCACTAACATTTTAATGGGAAAAAAAAGGTATGAAAATGTAATACTTCTGACATCAGCCAATCATATATCTGCCATTTCAGTTCTCCCTCCCCCTACCCTTTGTTACGCCAAAGACAGCAGAAAAGACAGAAACAGACAAGAGGGAAAAGGAAGCAAGATGGCAGAGAGGCATCAGGACAGGAAACTGCCCTGTGATTAGAAGAAGAGGATGGAAGTACAAAGGGAAAAGTGGCAAAGTAGCAGAAGACAAACCACTGGTAGGCCAAAATCTGAAATCAAGTGTATACACTAAAATAAAATTGAGGATTACCATTTGGCTCATGTATTCTTGTGATTTTCACATTGGTCTAAGGTTTATTACAACAGAAGGAGCAACACTTAAGAAGCTTTTCATCCTGACAGTTGTCACTGCCCTTAACAGTCGCAGGAGATGAGCTATGGAATCAGTCTTGTAGGTCTTCAATCAGCATGTCCAGAGTGTACATTGTGTCTTTGCCACAGGACTCATCAAAACCCTCTGTTTGTGTAGCTCTTTCAAATAATCAACAACCAAAATCAGTCTACCCTGTTTTATGACAGATTAATTTAGCTTTAAAAGTTCTAAGGGAAGGATAAGCCTTTTACAGATGTGAGAATGGGAACAGAAATTTTTATTGATTCAAGGCTACATAATTTATCAGCTGTGGTGGTTCAAGTTGATGTAGTAAAATCTGTCATGTCTGAAAAAAGCTATTTGATAAAGGCAAAGTTTATAACATGCCTTGAAATACAGAAAAAAGTTAAAAGTTAGCTACCAAAAATTATGTATCAAGATCCCTTTTAACATATCAGCAAAGTACTATACTATATAACGATAAAATATTACCAAAAAAAAAAATCTTACTGTTCTGGTTTATCCAAAAGCTTCAGTTCCTCCTCTTTTGAAGTCTGATAATATTGCTTGATTTTCTCCAGTTCATCCTTTTGTGCTCTCTGAGTGAATTAACATAAAGTAATTAATAACAAATTAATAAATTACTCATTTACTTGTTTGTCTGCAAGTATCAATTATATTTTTTATTGGGAAAGGTTTAGACTATGCAAAAGAGTAAGGCAAAAAGATCCACGGCAAGTTCCTTCAGTGCCTTGCAGTGCCGTTTACTACCAATGGCCACAAAGCAGAGCATCCTTGTAGAGCACAGCACTGCAGATATTGCTATAGGATGCTTCACACAGCTTAGGTTGGAGAGGTAGCACTGATATCTCTACAGCCAAGTGTAAATGTATTCTTTCATGCAACTCCAGAGTCTACAGCTATAGTCTAAGCTATACACTTAGTCTACAGAGCAACTTGGGTAAGGACAGCAATGCACTAGCCCAAGTTAGCTGCTTTAGCCACTTACATATTGAATGAGAAAAATTCAGCACGCTATCACAAAATAGGCCTCAAGTAAGGACAGCATTTTTCAGGCAGTTCAGGAGAGAACACTGCTAGATGTTACACCTTTGGTTAGATTTTTAACCTGTTTCCAAAGGCACTCCACTGTTTTAAATTTCTGACATTTAAGAACTAAGCCAGTAAGCATGTCAATGGGTACTTTTTATGTTATCTATTTTATTACTGTTAAATTCCCTAAAGATTTTTTCTATATAATGTCTCTAGTTTAAAATGACAACATAAAATAAAACTTTACTTATTCTGGGTCTGAAATACTATGGTGACTAACCATAGCTTTACCACAGCCTACTTACATTTTCATATAGTGCTTCCAGTGTTTCCAGATCTACTATGGAGTCATCAACACACAGTATAGCTGTATAGAATACAATCACAAATTAGATGCTAGAAAACATACTTAAGAGTTCAATTCTGTTTCCTGAGAAATGTACTAAAGAGATATGACCTAGCTAAAGGACATATTTGTATCCAGTTAATATTTTACTATTTTCAGCAATTTCTTTTTATTCTGACTTCAAGTCACAGCACTCACACAAGAACTCGCTATAAATTCTCTCTCAGGAGAATGAGTTCTACTTTTCCTGTCCAGTATTCTCAGCAGTCAAAGATATGACCTGCCAGGTACTCAGCTGATTGCGCAGCTGGCCAGGCAGAAGAACATGAGAACCATTGATACCATACAATGAGCAGCACAGATTTCATGGTAGCTTAGAAGGCTGGATAGGAAGAATTGAGAGTTAGGATATTTAGGTCTCCCTATATGCATGGGAGATCAGGGAGATGTGAAAACAGGGAGATCTGCTTGTCTTGGGGCTGGCAATCTTGGGAAGTAGACAGGTAGACAAACTTGCAAGATTTGCAAGTTGCAAATTTGCAAGCACAGAAGATTGTGCTACAGATTTTTCAGATACCTCCATAAAGCAGGTCACATTTGAGTTAGCTTTATCCACTAGAAAACTACCCACATGACAATTTCCAGATAAATACTTTTAAACATCACACAGAGACACCTAAAGTATACTCTTCAATGATTAATTATGTCTCATTACCAAAAATGACAAGTGTCAAAATGTTTCCTTAGTTCCAAAGATACTACGTTTGGAATATATGGCATAGGTGTTTCTAACATTTGCAAATCCAATTACAATTTAGGCAATGTATTGGGACTTTCCTGAGAACGATACGATTGGTTCACAGTGCTTTCCAATGCACTCTAATGTTAAACTCCAGTAAGTTAGGAGAAGCACAATAGAATAGAAATAACTTTGGATGTTTAATTTTTCTGAAAACATTTCTCAAGATTCATAATGAGACTAGGCACAATTTCTGAACTCTTGACTTACGTTTAAATGTTACTGGGAACACTAATCCCAAAGAATCAAGCTTAAGGCCTCTACCAATTTTCCGCATAACCAGTGACTCATAATTAGCTAGTACTTTTAATTTCAACTGTATTATATTTCTTCAAAGGAAACTTGACTGCTTGTGAATTTAGAAGATTTTAAAAGCTCTTGTTGCATTTGCAATCTATGTTTGAAAGGGGCAAGGCACACATCTTTAAATAATTATTTAAAAGTAATAAGCTTTCGCCTGCTCTTCCACCTACCCCATGATTTTACATTGTGAAATTAACCAGCAGGCTAGTAAATTTTCTCTGTGGCAGGCTAATTAATTTTATTAAAAGGTCCAATGACATTTAGAATGCTTTAAAATTTTGCCTGTCAATTATGATTCCATCTGTTGACATTACACCTTGGTTAGAAGTAAAGAATTATACAGAAGAAGACAGTATAAATGAAAAAAAGCAATATCTCCAACTATTTTTGTCCTATTGGGAAGATTAAAAAAAAGCTCAAGAGTGTAACCAAATATTAAGCCCAAACAAATAAGCCTGACAAAAATCTTTGTTTAAAGAAAAATCCTTGGGGTTTAAATTTATGAGATCATCTGCTGGCTGTTGCAAGACAGTTCCATGAGTTGCATTATCTTCTGTATTATCCAATGAAATTTCAAAAGAACCTAAGAGATTGGAAAATCTATTGGAAACTTGGTTTCACAGTCCAAAATATTTAATTGTTAAGATGTATTTTGAGATACATATTGAGTTCAGAAACTTCCCCTTGTGGTTTCACTTTCATTCTATTTTGGAATATGCTGAAATCTGCTTACAAGGACAAATTTATTTGTCCAGACTTATCTAGAAAAACAACTTATTGGAGGTAATTTGAACTCATACTAGAATTAGTGGATTTTTTTTTTTTAGGTACAGGAATATTACACTTTAATTAGAATATCAAGATTTGTACACCTAATTGGAATTTTCAGTCAGAGATTTGTCACAAAAAAAAGGCCCCAAAATCACAAAGTGGTTTTTAATGCTATATTTTCTTATCCATGTTTCTGCACTCAACACCAGTTCCAACAAATCAGCATTGTTTTGAAGTGACATGGTAAAGCAAAAAATGTTTGACATGAAACTAATAAATTACAAACTGGTAAATGAACACATTTTTAACATAATTAATAATAATCAGTGTTAAAAGACATTAATATGAATTATTTTCTCTTTTGGACAAGCATGTGATTGTATAAAAGTACCAAGAAAATATTTTCTGATTTACTTGTTATACAACCTGTCCTTCTATTATTGGCAATGTCCATGCTGACAGGCTGCAGTTAAAAATCTAGCCATATTACTCAATTTGATGATAGTTCGACATCTTAGGATGTTAATGTATGTAGAGACTACTCCCCAAAAGTCAGAAGCACTGCCAAAATCCACACAGACTCTTTTATTTCATCTTTACGTATTTTAGTATCTTTATCGTTGTCCTTATATCTTTTTCTCATTTAGACCGATCAAACTTAATGCCACACACATTTGGAGCAGAAGACAAAAATGAAAATATGTAAAATTATGAAGATTGTCCCATTTTCTTAAAAAAGAAGCAGTGATTTTGAAAAGCTGGAAGAAAACCCCAAATTCACAGGTGTCAGTATTCTTCATATTCTTAAAATATGGCATGTGCAATAGATTCACAGTATGTTGTGTAAATTAACTTGAATTGAGGCAGCTGAAAAAAACCCATTACACTAGATCAAAGAAACTAATTATTTTACTTTTTACTTAGTCACAAGGAACAAAAGCATCTTAATTCTTCTGCAAAAAAACGCAGTTTTAATCATATGTATATTAACATTCTTAAATGAATAAAAACCATGATAAGTTTTTCAAAATACTCTTCCTGATACAGTGAACTTAACGGTGATACTTTACTGCATTAAATCTCATTATATCAAGACTCACATAAGTGTAAGTAATATAGGTGAAGTATCATAAATCTACAAAAGAGGCTTCAAAACAATTAATAGCTATTACAATATCAATCATCATTGGTGGTTTTTACTTTTATCTTGCTTTCTAGTTAGCTGTCTTCCTTACACTGTCAGTTCAGTTAGAATATTTCACCTACACCTCACAATATGCCGAAAGGAAGTAGACTCATGCTGTGAAAAGCTGGTAATTTTATTGGGTTCCTCTACCTTTAAAAAATCTGTTACTTGGCCAAGTCTGGTTTCTGAGATCCTTTTTTGCAGGGAAATTGAGGCAAACATTTTTATGTGGCCTATGGTGTCTGCTCACAACAAGAAGAATTTATATACACAAGGATCATTAGTGCAGGGTTGCACCCATTAGGATATAATAACCGTCAGCTAGGACAAAAAACAGATCAGCATCATGCATTCAAACTAACAGGCACACATAAAAATACTTGCCAACTACATTTCACACACTAAGAGTATTGCTTCGAATATAAACTTGTACCAAAGGTTTTTAACAGACTCACTTTCTTAAAATGAATCTAACTGTAAAAACCAGATTCCCTACTGCACAGATTTTTCACATACTCTGTTTTATCACTTCAAAAATGTAAACCAAAGAAAAGCTGAGAATTTAAAGCACATGGTGTGCAGTCAACATACAACTGTAGAACTTAGAGGTTAAATATGAAAAAGATACTTCTCTTAACCAGCTTAAATACCAACAGTCTTAAGGCTGAGTCTGATATACAGCCTCACTCCTACTAAACACGTTTTGGATAAATCAGGATTTAAGTCCTGCTGACAGAGCTTACATGTACTCAGCAGTATCAAACCACTTAATGTGACAATTAAACTATGAAATATGAAGAAATCACCTTAACTGCTTCCTAATGATAAAACATAAATAAGTTATTTAAATAAAAAGAGCTTGCCAAAGGTACATTTATTTGACCTGGAAGTACTTCATTGATTTATGCTTTCTGCTGAGTAAGGCTTGATTTCCTGAGAACATGAAGCTCATCACTGGGAAATTTAAAACTAAATTGTGACTGATCTTGTCAATTAGAAAATGACAACAATTGTTAAGTACAAATCCCTATTTGGCAAAACTTCCTAAAAATACCCAAATCACTCTGGTTTGTTTCTGACAAACTGATATGTTCTAAACTTATTTAAAGGTTTTCTCCAGTATTTAACTCTCATACAACACAAAAACCATCAAAATATACATTACCAAAGAAGCACCATGGGCACAATGTAGGTTTAGAAGACTAAGAAAGCTCAAATCCTGCCAGAAGTAATGAGCAAAAGACTGGCACTAACGTTAACCTATAATGAAGATAAAACTACAACAGCAGATGGCATGACCTAGGATTTTTAACAAAATACATTCTAATCCATTCCATCTAAGTGTCATCAAATATATTTCTCTAATACTTTCAAAGCTTAATGTGCCTCTGCATAGATAATTTACACTGTTTGTGAACACAAGAATGTTCCAAATGCACAATAAACATACCAGGTCCCCATACGTGCTATTACAGGTTGGGCAGTGCTATAGTCATTTAACAAATGGAGTCTCAGACATTATATTTAACTGCTTAAAGTCTAGGGAAGGAAAAGAACCCAAAACTAAATTAGCATTAGAAATAGTCTCAATGCCAAGGATCTGTGTTAAATTCTCCCCTTTGCCATACAGGCTAAATTCTGTCAGCGCTGCAGTGCTACAGTGTTAAACTCTTGCCTTGGTAAATGTACTAGCAAAGCCTGCAGCAGTTCTGCATGGAGTAATACGGCACTTTATTGCCACAAAAACTGTAATAAGCTACCAAGTGTGCATCTGGTGCGATCTACCGCATCTCATTGACTTGGTCCCAAGGAAAATATACGAGCATGTGAGACCATCTAGTTAATGCCTCCTGATAGAAATCAGGGGTACTAGACAGTGAACTGTTTTCAGCAATGTACAGAAGCAGATCTTCTGGTGCCTCACAATTTTAGTGGCAAAATGCAGGTACTATGGAGGTAGGGAGGGACTTGGGAGAATCACTCTTTTGGACATAAGCATCTACATTTTATCTACATCCCATTTTCTGTAACTAAAACTTTTTTCCATCTGGGCTGCCCCACTTTTACCAGTTTACTCTTGAACAAAGATCTCAGTATCTCAGTATCTCATAGGAAGCCGGCACAGATGACTTATGGTGCAGAAAAGATTATTATCATGTGTTTTCTAGTACACAGCTATTGCTAGCTACTATATTGGGAACTGAGTGACTGGAATGTTGCCCCGTAAAAAGTTGGGACCAGTGCCCACAGAGGGTCTTTACATAGAGTTATAATCAGCATTTCCCATTAGAAACAGAACTGAAACACCTCACTGTGGAGTGAGTTGTAATATCTGAACAGCAAAGCCACACAAGTAGTCTTGAGCCACAGCTTGTCTCTCAAGCTGTAATATGTCAGCTAAACAATGATAGGAAAAATAAGACAGAAGTGCATTGATAGGAAATGGAGATTACTTCCCTAAGTGTGTAGAGACATGTTAAAGCATGTTCCTTACCTGACAGCTGATCTCCACTATTCCTAATCTCTTCCTTATAAAGGTTTTAAAAAACCATAGAGAACAAGCCTTGAAAATAATCTCAAACCTATGCACAATTTTATTATTGCTATTTGATTTTTAAATATAAATAAAGATCCTATATAGCATACTGAGACAGACAGATCTTGTGTCTGCTTCTTCTGCTCAGGAAATAGATATTATTAATGGTGGTCTAATCAGAAACTGTATTACCCTCTTCAGTACCAGATTCACCAATAAAATTTGTTAGTGTTCTAAGAACATTACAGCACCTAGGATTTCCCCTCCTCTCCCACCTACCAAAAAGCTGAGTATTAGGACAGGTGCAGCATGACAATGTTAACTTTCCCTCTGCAGCATGTAATAGCAGCACTAGCCAAAATTATTACTCAGTTTTACATTGTCTTCTCCCTAGACTGTATTCAGATACAGCAAGAATTTAAACTTATCTGTAAAGGATGAACTTCACTCTCTCAAAGAAACACGTGTGGGAGATTCTCTTGCTGAAGTGTGGCAGCTGGCTCATTATCAAATCCAAATTGAAACATCTGGGTGCCAGATATGGTCACTTGCTTGTTTTGCACTGCTGAGCTATCTACAGAATCTGCCGTGAAGATATTTACTTTAATTTGAGAGGGAAATCCTATAGGTGCAGAAATCTCACACTATTTTAAAGAAAGATGTAATTTTTGTTGTGATTACTCTTGTTTTGTCTTCTCTACAATTTTGCATGCATCTGTATGCATAGGGCAGTTCATTTGAGGACAGTTTTTCTGTATCTGTATTTCTGTAGCTGCTACTTAAGGTAGAGTAACCAGTACACTATACATTGACAGTAAGTTCATTTGTACATGGCTTTTTAACAAACATGGTCAGAAAAATTTGAAATTAGTCATCCTTTTTTTTTTTTTTTCTTTTTGACTTTCCTTTGCTTAAGGTTTCTTCATTCTCTGTTGAAAGCTGCCAAAGACCACTAACTTTTCTCTTCTCTATCTTTCACATACGGAATTATGCAATAGAAATCGGCTTGAAAAAAGGGACCAGTGCTTAATTTTCATGTTTCTTAGAGGTAGCTCTTTGTAACTTCACTTTGTAAAAAAAGAAACCAACAACTTTGACATTCATCACCCAATGATCATACACTTTTTTGGTTAGGTGTTGTCATGAGCTATTTAGCTTATTATGATCTTTTTTCATCCAGCATATTGACCATACTGATCTTCAAAGAATTTGTCTGTTGATAGGCAGGACTGCACACAAATTTAAATTAAACAAATTACACACTAAAAGAGAAACAAGCATGATTCTACTGTTGTCTTCATTATAGTATGCATTTCTAAAGATCCTCTCTACAGAACAGATGTTTTCCCTGAGTCTGGTGAACTGGGTTTTTTCCCTAGATAGTCTCTGCACACAGATCTTGATTAGAGTCACTCATCCTGCTTTGTTAATGTATTTTTAAAAAAAGTTCCACTAACAGTATTCCCAAATCCCATTTGTATCTCCTAGCTGTTTCCATAAGCAAAAGGCAGCATATCCTATTGCTGCCTTGAGCAACACATGTGGTGACAGACCAGTCATTTGCTACCTCAGAATAGAGAGGGTGATGAGTTATAAACTTTCTTTCAGTGACAGCACTTATTTTGGTGTCTCTCTTCTACCAACACTCACAATTTTCATTAAACTTGAGGGACTACATTAGCTATGTCTACAACTGCAAGTAGTGTAGTCTTCAGAAATGGATTTGTAGACAGCAACAGCTGTCACACTATACATATTTCAGGGAGTTTTAACTATCTCTCATCTGATCCTGTGGAACTTAAAGACTGCTATGGGTGGAGACTGCCGGCATGCTCCTAGAGCACATCATCTCATTTAGTTTAATTCTGAAGGATGTTTGCCCACTCTGAGACTGCTCTGCATTGCTCTGCAATGCAAACACGGCAAAGGGGACAACTGGTAGATTCAAAAGTGCACTGCTGATTCAAGCTAAAATGCTAGTGTATACATACCTAAGCATTTGACTTATTCTTTTCTCTTAAATTTGTAATAAATTAGCCAGAGGGTTTCAAAAGCTATAGAAGTACAGCAAACGACTGAGAGAAAGAGAGATTAGAACATCATGGCATAGAAAATAAAAAGTCATGAAAACATCTCTGAAGATACTTAAGAATACTACCCAGTTTTTATAATACAGCTGCTATCCTATTATAATGCTGCTGTAATTCCTGCCAGCAAATTATTCAGACCTTTAGTAATAGCAGGTTTTTTTCCATCTCATTCGGATACCTTTCACACAATACTGGCAGGCACAAAGTTATTCCTTCTTTTCGTTGTTTCCCTCCATACCAAGAGACATCTGTAAGCCCTTGTGCTTTTAAAGAGCTAGATGCTCAAAGGCCCTTCTGAAATTAATAATAATCAATGCCAGCAGCATCTCAACACCCTACCCAGTATTTGCATGTGATGGAGGGAAAACAATAGCAAAAAGGAGACATCAACTTGAATTCTTCCAGCAGTTGTTTTAAATGGTGAATATTTTCCTTTTTTTAATGTGAAAAAGAAATAAACAATATCCTTAAACAATATCTTTTTAAATCCAGAACATAAGCAGAATCTGAATTACTCCAGTGTTCTGAAAAATCTGTATTTCTCTACAGTTGTATTGGCAAACTCAGATAATTTCTAACAGTAATGGAATTTATACACTGAGTAGCCCTACGCTTTGAAAAATGCCATTCAGTAATCATCCTTCTGATTGCTACATGGTAGCTGCATCAGTTTGGGATGTGCTTTTTACACCGCTAATGAAGCAGAATTTGAACATTCAACAAATACCGACTGCATGTTTTAAGTCCAAAAGATTTACATATAAGTCTTCTATTTAATTTTTGTCAGTGGAGGACTTGCTTAAGGAAAAGGAGGGAACTGTAGGGGAGGAACATGAAATTGTTTTGCGAAAACACTGTACCGAAAGTGATATGCGAACTGAAATGGAGTTGTACCTGAATTCACTTCTGATTATTTAGGTGAAACTTTTACATGTAGTGGAACAATGATTCTTCTGATATCTTAAAGAGGACTATATTCAAAGCACATTCTGTAATGTAAGAAATTCTCTGAAGAGTGTTATGAGAAAATAGCCATGCAAATATGATAAAGTGTAAGAAACACTCACCTTGTTGAATATCCTTCATCTCCAGGTGCAAACTGGATATTAAAATTCCTACAGTTTGAGACCGTTTTCCATCCAACAATTTGATAATCTAGAAAGATGGTACAAAATGATCTGAGATCAAATGAACACTCTAGAAAGGATGCATTCACATTAATGACAGAAGCCAGTTTTGAATTGAATTCAGTGTCTCTCCAATATCAAACCTTTTTATTAACTAAATGTGGTATTAAGACCTTCATCTTCTCTCTACACTCTGCACCTTAACAAATGGCTGATAAATGTAAGCTTGATTTCTCACCAGGTCTAGTAAAGAACATCACCTTTTACTTGTAGGATGCTATTAAGAAGGAAAAAAAGGCACATCAAATATTTATTCTGGAATATACTCTTTCCCCTTTCTCCTTAAAGTGATCAGGGCAGAACTATATAAGACACTCTGAGTACACCACAAGTTCTCCTATTTTGTCTGCTAGTTTATATTTCAGTGTGAACACATTTAAGGCTTTTTGACAAAGGATCAATTCCTGACCAAAAAGAATTGGAGAATTGTCTTCTTATGTCCTCTCAACACTATTTCTGGAACACTAGGGGCTACTGAAAGGATTTCTTTCCCTCTTGTCTGAAAGCGCTTCTTCCACACCCTTGACACTTCACAAGGATTTGAGGATTTTGTTTGCATTTTGGGTAACAGACACTTGGTAGTATAATATACTGACATTCAGATTGTAATCTTTTCAGATGTCAGGTGGAAGAGAAGAAAAAGGAGGAAGGGAAACCTTGAGGAAAATATTTTGACTGGTTGAAATTAGTGATACTGATGTGGACCAGCCCATAAATAAAGTAATGAAAAGTAAACCATCAGAATTTTAGAAGTGTAATTCAGATATTAGAAATGTCAAAACCAAACTTGCCACAATGCTTGGACTGTTGGTATTTGTGGTTTTGATTTATGTTACAAGGAAGATAGGACAGTAGCACATCACAAAATGCAATACAGACAAAAATTCTTCAAAATAAGTTCAGATCCAAGCAGTTGGCTTACTTCATAGTGTTGATGAACAAAAACTATTAAAAATACTAACTCATATATAAAATTAAAACTAATAGCTAAATTTTCCCTAAATTTATATTCCTAGTATCTGAACAATATTTAATCTGTATGTATCCAAATTTAATTTTAATGGTCGGGTGATATTAATATTTGGATATTTAATAATATAAAACCTTTAAGTAATTGCTATCCCTTATCCCTATAATATTCTTATAGATGCTCACATTACAGACTGCTGACTGACAAAATTGATACTAACTCATACAAGTGTTTCTTACCTATGTTTTACGTGATTTAGGAATATTTAACTGTGCAACTACTTAGTCATTCACCTATATAAAAGTAGATTTATAGTTGAAAAATAAAGGAAAAATAAATGATAGTGACATTTTCACCTGAAAATGCAGTTAGATCTTATATATAGAGTACTGAAATTGGACAATACATGAACAAGCTGGAATACGTGCTGCCTTCAACAAAAATCTGACATATTTTATGTCCCTGTTGTAGGGATTCAACATTTAATGAACTTGTGTTTAAGTAGATATTGCATATTTTCTGTCAAAATTGGAAATAAAATCTATCCTGAGAGGGTTTTTTCAGCCTATATGTACAGGACGTATGCTGGATATTAAGAAAGTAATATTATTTAAGGTGTTTTATTCAAATGAGAAAGAATTCAGGCTCTTTATCTCCCGAGTACACAAGCAGACAAGATGATTTGGCTACAAGTAACCATAAATGAATACTCTGTAAGCACCGTGTCCTGTTGACTGTGATTTTCAGAGCAAATGTAAGTAACTGCTCAGTTTATCATGGTCATTTCTGAAGCTTTACATGAATTTGCTGAACTCCGCAGCACATTAACTTCTTACAGGGATAATTACAGGCTTGAGTAGCATGCAATTTGTATAGCATTCACTGACCTCCAAGTTGACCTTGTTCAGGGGCAAATTCATAGGTTGTCATAAACCCCATTAGACATGCCTAGTTTGAGGCAAAACCTTTCCAGACTATAGCCTTTGCAGACAATATGACATTTGAAATCATTCTATTAAAGTATTTTTAAATGCTAATATATTCTCCAGATATGATCAAACAAGCTCACCTTGCTAAGCAGGACTTCCTCCTTAAAAGACTAGTGAAAAAATTTTAAAGAAGACTCTGTATAATTTTAAAAGCTAAATCAGAGATTCATGTTTTTAAATGGCCAACTAACTGTATGTTCACATGCATTTTAGACAAATGTACACATGGTCACAATTACCATTGACTCAGACTCAGACTACCTGAAATAGCTTCAACCAACTGAAATCTGTAACTGAAGGCTAATATTTTATTCATTAGAGAGCAAAAATGGAGCAACAAGACAACAGAATAGCTTAAATTGGGCCATAAGACTACTCTAAAAACACAGTTGTAATGTTAAATATTACACAGGACTTTTGCCATAGATTTTTAGAACCAATGTGTAACTTGAAAGATTTTGCAACAAAAATATATAAACAGTAGTAAAACAGGGAATACATTTTCAGAGATACTCGTTTTGCCCCAAATTATGGTTATTCTGGGGAAGTCACTGGCAGGGAATTAAATATGTGTGTGAATTCCAAATGGAAAGGAGACACAAAAAAAATCAGTATTTTCAAGGTCATAAAAACCATAAGGCAAATAAAATGAAAGTTTGTAAAGACTGCATTGAACTATTTAGTCTATGCTTTTAAAAGACAAATCACTGATCACCTCTCAGCATATTGGGACTTGCTTGTAGCTGGCAGTGACAGGTAAGCAGCTAAAATCCATCTGATGCCAGCTGATGCTGCTATGCCAGCTGGCAGGGTTTGCCAGCTGCCTGCTGCTCCTCCGCACTATGAGTGTTTCGTTGTAATGGATGCAGCATCTTCTGGCTTAGTGACAAAATCGTGACTGCTGGTGTCAATTCATTTAATTCACTGATCCATAACATTATTTCCTCTATGTGGTGTTCCCCGACTATTTTTTAACGTTCTTCAGTTAGTTGATTTGCTGTACAAAAGTGCCCCTTCTACATCTTTCAAATATTTATCATCTAATTTAAAAGTGGAGACACACTGAAGCTTGAATACATTCATAAATTATTCTGTCATTCTCATTAAAAGGTGTTTCTCTAATGCAGCCAGAAATGTATTTCATTAAATATTATAGGACAGACTTCACTGTTTTGTCTAACTGTAATGTCTACATTCTGTCCAGGACACTTATGGGTGCTGAAATATGAACAGATTCAGTTTACTTTAGCGATTAAAAGCTAAATCCTTCCTCCTTCTGGTGCATGGATTCTTTCCATAATATTTAAATTTACTGAGAGAAACCATAAGCTAAAAAGCTGTCCTGCATATCACAGTGTTTCCCTCCATTCCCACTCATTAACTTTTATGGTGAAGTCAACAGCCTGAACTCGTAAGTAGTCTGCTGAAACCCTGTGCAAACAGAGGAAGAATATCCTGCACAAGAAGCCTGTAAGTATGCCCCTCAAGCCATTCTACATAAACACCCCAAGGGTTACCAATGAAATTTCAGCAGCTTAAGAATAGACATTATCTCTTCTATTCCTACTCAAAAGAGAGCCAAGTTTAACTATTTTTTATTTAACATGGATGAACCGTAACTTTATATTTTTTAAATATTTTAAAAATATTTTAGGAGACATGTAATTCTATTTGCAACTCCACTGGATGAAAAAAATCCACTATTTTTAGCCTTTTGCTAAAGGACAAGCAAATGGCAATTTCTCAGGATAAAATAGGAGGTAAGAAATGAGCTAGTAAGAAACTTACTTCAATATCTTTATTCCTATCAAAACTATAAAAACAAGACAAAGCCACAAAATAGATATTTACCCTTTACAGATACCTTCCATATCCTACATGACTGCAGAGCTTTGTGGTAAGCAAGGAAATGCCATATTCATTCTTCTCAGTACAGAGAGAATATAAAAAGAAAGCGAGAGTGCCTCAGAAGAGCACGCACTAGCATTTTACTACTTCTACTTGAGTTTGAACACTGTTTATTATCCTATGCAGACAGCTGAAGACAGTCATTGTGTTTCAATCCTGCAAAGCTTCCAACATTTTCTGCAATATCTACCCTTGTGAAAACACAAAATTCATTAATTGTAATTCCTCATTTAGTTAGATGGACAAAAAACTTGCTGACAGACATATCCCTTTCAGTTAAAAAAATGCAATTCACTCAAAATATTGACACTCTTCTTAAATGAGAACATATGTTAATAATTATGTGAAGTCTGTTAGAGATAATAGACAACAGAAAAGCCATTATCTTTAATGTCCTCCTGCGTCTTTGAAATGATAATCATTGCACTAAAGGGCCAAAAATGATTGATGGACTTTCATTTGGAGCATACACCTGACACAAATTACTTGACATTTACTCATTTTTTTGGTAAGATGAAGACAGAGTGGCATCACAAACATCCAACTATCCTGTTTCTTGGAAAAGTATAGAAAATAAGGACTTTTTGAGAATAACTTACTAACAAGTGCTTAGATATATTGGAAAAAACCAATGCAACTGCAAAATATGTCCAGCAATGAAGTTACAGAATGCACATGGAATAAATCACAGCAAAGGAATATTCTTTTCTAAATTACCTCTTTTTCAGGCTTACAGGGTATCATAGCTTAATATGTAATGAATCATGTTTTTTATTTCATTTCAAAATATATGTCCTAATTATGCCTTTCTTCTATTTGCACTACAAGAAGATTTTGGTTCTACAAATTTAACAGGAAAGGGAGAACCTATGGCTTGAAAACAATTACATGTGCCTATCAGCTTAAAAATTTGCATGGATGTGTACAGGCAAGAAATGTTAACAGTTTAGAATGACTAAAAGCAAAACTGTTTGTTTGTAAAACTTCAGTCCTTCACCTGACATGAAAACATCTACAGAAGACTTTCAGAGCATGGGAAAGATGTTAGTTCCTTCAAATTATATTTAAATCTATTGAAAGCTGAGTTCTTTCAAAAACAATTAATGTCTTTTTGAGGGGGTTTGGTGGGTTTTGGCTTTTGTTTTGTTTTTTTCTTTTCCAGAAAAATAGGTTAGAATTTTAATATGCTAATTGTTTTCAGTTTTCATAAACAGCTAAGGACCTTAATGATACTGTACTGAATCTACTTACAGTTGAACATTTTTGGTACATAAAACCTTATAGTTTTTTTACATAAACCATACATTCCTAGACAAATGCTTTAATGCGTTAGTGGATAATACAATAGGTACAGAAATATTATGTCCAGAATGCTACAACTGAAATCTAAGCATAGGAAAATATAGAAATTATGATGAAAACAGTCCAGATAACAGTTGCACTTTCACAAGCCTGTCATTGATACTTTAAAAATAGGAGTTAAAAATGGGATTCATATTCAAAAGGCATTTAAAGTCTAAATGTCTAACAGATCAATACCTAAATTGAAGTTATGTACTAAAATAACCTGGTGGACCTAGCCCTTTTTCTTCTTGATTTCCAAGAAGCTGTAACTTCCAAGTACTTTTGAAAGTGGGACCAACTATGTGCATTTGAAAAAGCTTAACTAAAGACTACAACATGTTACATGGCATAAATACTTTTAGATTCAATGTACATTGTGAAGTTGCATCATACCAGTAACTTACATATTTAGGTTAAGCTAACTGAATTAGTCAAAACCAGAGAGAAATTTATTTGATTCATGTTCAGGTGCTAATGAACGTCTTTAATTTTGTCCAGTAACTTCAACTTTGCCTGCTGCAAATTCAACCACTTCAGAACCATCCTAGGAAATAAATCCCACTCCTTCTATACATTATTTATCCATTTAGAGTCTCTGGGAAAGTCAGGATGCAAGCAACAGTCTCTTCCATTTCATAGATATCACATCCAAAATCACTGCATTGTATTAACTCGTATAAGATTATAATGCTTTTAGTCTTACACTTCAAAAGCATTCTTATGAGAGAAGAATTCTATTTATTAATTCTTTAATATATGGCACACTATTTTGCTCTAATATTGGGACATAACTAATATATTCATCTAGACAGTAAATTCTCCCCATCCAGAAAAGAAATTCTACACTAAAGACGTAATACCTAAAAAACTATAGTATTTATTTTGATCATTATCTACAAAACAGTATAAAACCTTTATTTAAAAGATTGCATATATGCAGATAAGATAAATGCACAAGAATAAGGGTTTCCTAAATTATTTCAGAGTATGAGAGTTGGAAAAAAAGAAAGATTCTTCCAAAGCTGCTAAATTTTCCAAAGGAGCGTATGATCGAAGAAGCATGAGCAAGCCACACACTTTGCAGAGCTTCTAAAGCCAGATAAGCATAACCATAACAAACTTCAAGAATATGTAAGTGTACCAGAAAGGTACATCTGACCTTCATTTAAACTATATTATTTTTACATTGTATCACTATCAAATGAATGTATTATATTTTTCCAAAACAAGTTATTATATGCCTAAAAATAAATAAAAACACTCTCTACGCAGTCTTTATTGCTGCTGGAAGGTTCTTAACTTCCCCTCCTTCTTTTTCATACATACTTGTTAGAATACCTTGGGTTTTTAATAACTGCATTTAAAATTCTAATAATTTCATCCTCATGTCAGGACAATAGCCTCTAGAAACTAGTGTAACTCAATTAATAAGCCATTTTCTGGCAGGCATGAAAGCAATGAATTTGGGAATCATGAAAGTGCTTCCACTTTGGAAAAATGGATAGCCAGCTGTTTCCATCCATAGGACAATGGACAGACAGTAGACTTTATGCCTTTGAATTGAGTAACAGAATCATGATGTTGGAAAAGCACTCAAAATGTCATCCAAAGCATTTCTGCCCTTCAAGACAGTATCAACTGTATGTGCATCATTCTAAACAAATTTTCTCTCCCAATACAGAAACACAATTTCCCTAGCCAAGATTGTTTTGCATTCCTTTGGTATCCTCACTCTCAGAAAGCTTTTCATAATCTTTCTTTCCAGCAGCTGCATGCACTTGATGACACTTACTGTGTCCCAATCAACCTTCTCTTTTCTAGACTAAACAATAATAATAATTCAATTCTTCCCTCAGAGACTACTTTTACACTTTTCATCATTCTGACTCTTCTTGACTCTTTACAGTTAGTAAACATTTTTAATGAAGGGCTGTAGCACCTAAATCTAGATGCAGTTCTTAAATGAGACATGGCCGAGCAGATTGTCTGGCAAGCAGTACTTCCACTGATCTATCAGAGTTTTGTTTTCCCTTTTTAGTATCACCACGATTTGACAATTCATGTTCCTCTTGTAAGCTGCTATAATCCCAAGAACTCTTCTGCTTAACTATTCTCTAGTCACTTAGCCAATTGTACTCCATCTTATTTTTAGGTAGCTGAATATCCTCAACTGTATTAACCTAGTGGTTAACTGTATTAGCTGTGTGCTTATCCCTATCTTTCAGAGCATATCTCTCATACATGAAAGTTTTCTACATTTGAAGTCTCTTGCAATGAGGTAGTGGCTGCAGAGTTAATACTCCATTATCCAGGTCATAAGTGAAAATACCGAGGTAACCAGACACAGCATAGATGCCCACAGAATCCTTACTGTACTCTCCTATTTTGACACTGAGTATATGTATGAGTATAAATATATACTATGTTATAAATATTTATTTTGTAAATCATATATTATATTGTAAGTATATTATACATATAGGAGTATAAATATATATATGAATATAAATATATACTCAGAATTTTCCCTTCTGAGCATAACTTGCCAAATGGTATTGGAAAACAGACCATCCATTCCATTAATGTAGGGCAGAATTTAGATATCTGCGGCTGAAAATGGCAGATGTCTATCAGCTGTAAGCAACAAAGTACAGCATACAGTGAATATTTTAATCTGTGTTGCCATAAGGTGTCTACTATGTGGACAAATGGGTAAGAATAGAACAAAGAGAGATTTCTATAGGTTTAATGTGATGCCTTCCACAGAAGCATTTCACAGACTAAGCATACAGATTATTCTGACTGGTTTCACAAAAATAATAATTCTGATAATAAATTGAATAATATTATTTTATTTGGAACTGCAAGAGAAATGTAAATAGATGGTAAAGAAGTCAACAGGCCACTAATTGTTAAAATATCCTTGTTTTTATAAAGAAAACCCAGTTGAATGAGAAACAATTCCCCTCTAATTTGAAAGATAGAATCTTACTGCCAATTGCATAAGGAACTTGATTGTGAAGCACTGATGTAATTCTAATTCAGGGAGAAAAGTATTAAGTAATCATGTTTTAATAAGCAATGCTGCACCACCTATTGGTCCATCATTTCTCTAAATAAATTTAGTATAAAATGGTATGAAATAGGACACAGTTTGTGCAGAGGAGAAGAGATTTCATGCAGTGAATAGGTCAGCACTAACATGTATCATTAAATAAACTAGCTTACCTATTCCAAACACAAACTACTACTCCAGAGTCTATTGCTGTACCTGCATCTTGCTCTGGAAGACTTTTTTATAAACGTGAGAAAGGAATTTACAAAGAAATATAAAATAACACAGCATCAGCTGAAAATTATAATATATGATGAACCTCATGAGATTTGTATGTCTTTCTTAATGTCTGTAGAAAGCATCTTTAACCAGACTATATAATTCCATAGAGCATTGACACTTGTAGCATTCTTAGGACCAGACAAGCACAAATTTCTGTACTGAAGCAAAGGAAATGATTTATGTTAAAACTCTAGTAGATAGATACAATTGTTAGAAGAAAGGCAAGAAAAGTTGAGAGCTGAGAAAAACCATGAGAAAGCACAAATGAAGCCAGCAGGACTGATAGTATGACATTAATCTACAGGAGCTTTCTGTTACTATATACTAATAAACCCTCTGTAACTAAATAAAATGCCTCTCTACTACTGTATCACTTGCAGCCCACCAGGACTGACCCATTGGAGCCAGCCTGCAGATATCCAGGCTTTCAGAGAGACAAAGGAAAACATAGGACCATCTAAGAGGACCAACTGTCGGTAAAAATATTCAGCTGCTACTAGGAGTCATATAACAAACAAAGGTGGAAACACAGGATATACAATAAGGAAATGCTTCTATACTCAATTAAATTCAAATTCTATTTGAATTCTAAAAGCTGATTTATTTTTAATTTTTAAATTGACCAAACGACAGGAAGTTTAATATTGTTGACCATGAGTTTCTGAAATTTCCACAGAAAGCTTTACAATTCCCATGGTTTGTAACACCATGATCATAATCCCATGAGTTTCACCAAACTAAAGACATAGTGATAGATATAACTTAATTTATCTCTTAGGGAATTTATTTTTGTATTTTCACACAGTACTCTAAAGGAACTCTTTTCATTTCATTAATTTCAGTAAATACATCCCTAGTCTTAATAAGTTTACATTTAATTAAAAAACCACAATAAATCAAACAATGACATAAATAGATAACTTTGTAAGAAAATGCATTGGTTTCTCCCAAGAAATAGTACTTACTATTATACCATTATTTCCTATATTGTATAAAATAACTATTATGCAATTTGATTTTGGAAAAAGTTAAGAGAGATCATTAAAAAATTGTGCTGCTGTAGCAAATAAGTTAGTTTACGAAGCAGCAAGGAAAATGAATAATGCAATTTCACCCTCCAGAATACAGGCCTAATTCTCTACCTGGTTTGCTGTCATACAACTGGAGAAATAGGTATATTCACTTAATTGCTGAGATTTTGAAATACAAAGGTAATTATTTGTATTATTTCTTATTTCTCCATTATTATTTATTTCTCCATTAAAGTTACACTGGTTACATTCTTCTTCAAAGTTCTTTAGAAACCTGTATTTCCTATTAAATAATTCTTTCTGAATGAGGTAAATTAATGAAACGTTAAAATGAATTTTAGAAAGAGGGCATCAGAAATGTGAACTAATGGGATTTACAGATACAGCTGAGTACTACACGCCATATGCACTTGGAAGCATTTGTCAAGTAAAATATGTCAAAATATTTTTCACAGAGATGTTCATATCCAACTTCAATCTAACATCTGAATGACTGTAGCAATTAATTTCTTTAGGGTGTATTTACAAATGCCAGCATGCCCCCATCCTGGCCCCATTTTTCATTTTTTAACTGTTGCATCACATGTGTTTGAGTTTTATAAATTCTATAGCCTTATTTACACTTCTCTAACTATTGCGCTAAGCATAATACAGAAAGTTTATGATCCAAGATGTTTTGAAAGATCTGATTGCACTGATGTGTATCTATGTATGAATATCTCACATTATATGTATTATAAAATTGAAAAAGGCAGATAGCATAGCTTACATACAAAGTGCCCTCTTGTGGTTCCAAGCAGGTAAACTCCAAACAGATTTATGATATAGTATACATTTAAATAGGTTTCTAATATATAACCACATTGTTTTAGGAAAACAGTATCGATTATTATTCAGCCTGGAATTTTTCCTGCAGCAAATACTATAATGCCATTTCCTTGTCCTATCTGCACATAGTAATTGCAAGTACAAGCTCTCTCTGTAATGGGTCATGTCTGAGGCAGACAATATCTGCGCTATGGTAATGACATAGCTACTGGATAAACTTTTGGTCATTAAAGACATGACTGTCCTGTCCCTTTCTGACACAGCTCTTTAGCTACACTAGAAAAAAAGTTTTTTGATATTCCTTATTCCAAAGGTCTAACAGTCCTATCTTGTTTTATTTTTCCAAGAAAATTAATCTCAATGGAAGAGAGGTTTGCCAGAGTAACTTAATGACAGCCTTTAATTATAAATCAGTTCAAGGGCAGACATGGCCTGAAACAGTGGCACTTTGAGATCGGACTTTTCATTCATTTCTCCTGTACAACATTTTTTTCTATCTCACAGGGATGTGGAACTTCCATTTTCAAAGGCAAGAAATCTTCCAAGTTAAATAATAACCCTGCATTCTTAAGCATAAGTGGACTCAGCAATCCTCCTATTTTACTTTAAAATAAGATTTAAAAACTCATCTATTATCTGTTCATTCAAGAATAAATAAAAAGGAGGTTTTCTTAAAATTTAAAAATAGACAGTGACACAAAAAAAGCAAATACAAAGAAACAATTAATACCTTTTTGGCCTTGGTTTTTTTTTCGTAAGTCTCTGATAACGGTTTTCTTTTTTCCTGAGTGGTGTCTTTGGAGAATAAATATTCGAACTCAGTAGTATCAAGTATATCAGGTTCTTCTAGTGATTCCCATAATGTTGGCATAGCATTTTTCCTATAAAGGGAAAGGTAATAATAAAATTTCCAATAAACATTTATGAAAAACCATAATAGATCTATCCATAAGAGATGAAAATCCATAACAGATTTAAAACTCAAACATGCACTGTTGTTATACAAACAGCACTCCTTCCCTATACCTTGCTCTTATGAGTCAAAATATTTTGCAGAAGGCTGTACCAAAAAGTTTAGCAAGTTAGTATCCATCACTGCTAGACTGTCAAAATGCATTATTTGTATTGTACAGTTTTTTGCACAACAACCAAATATTACAACTGCAGCTTGTGCAAATACATCTCAAGAGATTTCTGCCACTTCAACTAGGATTAGGAGTATTTCAACAACAGCTTTTTTGAGAAATTCCCAATAATCTATTTAGATCTATAAAAGTAAACAATATCAACAAATAGTGAACAAACTTTATTAAGGTAAATTTTAAGAGCATTTGAGGTCATTTGTATAGGACTTGATTCACTTCATGTTAGCTGCAGGTGTTGTACGTTCATATTTATCCTTGTTGCAGTTCTGAGAAACTAGAGTAAATATGTGGCCTATATTTTGGGAGAATAATCAGTATTCTGCTCCATTCAACCAACTGTAAATTTTAAATGTGGATTATCTTTCCTTCCTTTTTTGCCTTCCAAGACCAGATTTAGGAACACTTTGGAATTGTTTACACAATCCTTTAATTTTATCTGGATTTGGGGAAAATACTATGTAGTGCTCCAAACACAGCACTTCAATTCTGAATGAACTTTGTTTCAAAATTTCAGTGCTTCAGGAAAATAATGGGACAAAACTTCTAAGTACTCTTCTTGTCTGTTAATCAGTAGAAGGTGGGCCCACTTCTTCCAGCAGATGTCACTAAAAGGCAGTGAAATGATTTGCAATAAAAAGTGATGAAAACCCCTATAAAATACAAATGGCTGATGTCACTAAACATACTTTTATTAGATGTAATATACAACAAAATGCAATACCTACCAATTTAAGGGGAATCAAAATGAATTAATTTTTCTTCAAATTTAGGATTTTTTCTACTTAATACTCAGCTGTACATTTACTATAATAAATGTTTAAGGAACTCTAATTTTTCCATTCGCATCTGCTGATGCAGCATATTCTGTGTCACAGGACATGCTTACAGCTCCACAGCTTCACTCTCCCTGAATTTAGCCATTGTGTTAGTCACACTGAAGAATGAAGGATTCTTTCTGTCTCTGCACAAGAACTTTGAAGTCCTGGATAGTTGCTGATCTGAGCAGCAGACCCTTGAGGGAGTTTCCAGTTCTAGTGCAGATCATGAAAATGCTGGACCATTACATCTGGTGACCAGCAGTTGACCAGAAAGCTATGACTTACACCTTATCTTGCATTCAGCAAGAGTTTGATGAACCAGCAATATTTCAGAACAAACATTTTGATCTCAGTGGATCAATAGGAAGAATTAAAATAAGGTTTATTTATGGACCAACTACTTATCCACTATGAAACAATTTTTCACTAGTAATTTTGGGAAAGTAAAACCAAAATGCTCAAACTTCCTGCTCCAAAATACTTCAATGCCTTTAATTCTGAGTCATTGAAAGAATACAACTGACACTTCATTAACTGTTTTGTCCTGTCAAACATTTTATATAAAATATTAACACCTTGAATGCTTTATTATACCAGAATAATGATTATTTCTCATTAAAATAAATTCATTCAAAAAGCTGTAAACTAAATTAAAACTCATATTTAAATACATTTAAATGCAGATATTTAACAGTGTTTAAAGATAATCCTAAAAATAATAAAAAATATTAATAATCTTAAATATTTTGTAATATTTAAATATTTTATAGTGAAATGTTATAATACAATAAGTAATCTATAATAAATAATCTGTAATATAATTCATGATCTATAAGAGTATATAATACAGTATGTAATGCAGTGTGTGCATATATAGTATAGCATATATAATATTATATAAGTCATATATAATATATGTAATTTATTAAAATGTTTAAAATAAACTTAGCATCTTTGTAACTACACTTATGCTAAAATAATTTTGAACACAGATGATAACGATTTGAATTTTAAGACCTGAATAATCATGTAATTTCTTTACTTGCATAACACAGGACCTGAATTTTATTTCACGATACCAGTAACTCCTTGTTAAACCAGAAATAGTCTGTGTCGCTTAAGCATCCCGCAAAAATTTGTTTTGAGCCAACCCTCTTAATGGAGTTCTATGTTACATTAATAAACACCTGAAGCAAAGTTAGAATCAGTCAAAATCCAAAGGAGGCCGCTGAGCAGCACTGAACCCACGTACCACTCTGACAGTAAGGTAAGCATGCTGGCCCACAAAGTGTAAATGGGAATACTTCTTTTCTCCTGCCAGCTGAATAAATGGATAGTGTGAACAACAGTTGTGGGATCATTTCAAAATGACTGTCCAAAAATATATTTATGCCTCTTCACCAAATCATCCCCTTAAAAACAAATAAATGAAACAATATGTTTCCTAGTAACTTTAGATTTGCTACAACAGTATATACTATTAGACTGCTTTCATAGAATCACAGAATGGTTTGGGTCGGAAGGAACCTTTAAAGATCACCTAGTCATGCCCCCCGCCACAGGCAGAGACATCTTTCACTAGATCAGGTGGCTCAAAATCCCATCCAAACTGACCCTGAAGACTCCCAATGATGAGGCATCCACAGCTTCTCTGGGCAGCCTGTTCCAGTGTTTCACCAACCTTGCCGCAAAAAATTTTTTCCTTATATGCAATCTAAATCTACTTTTTTTCAGTTTAAAACCATTGCCACTTGTTTTATCACTACAGGCCTCAGGAAAAGGTCTTTCTCCATCTTTCTGATAAGCCCCCTTTATATTTTGAAAGGCCACAATAAGGTCCCCCTGAACCTCCTCTTCTCCAGGCTGAACAACGCCAACTCTCTCAGCCTTTCTTCACACCAGAGGTGCTCCAGCCCTCTGATCATTTCCACAGTCTCCTCTCAATCCACTCTTAACAGTTCCATGTCTTTCTTGTACTGGGGGAAGTACTCCAGGTGGGGTCTCACGAGAGTGGAGTAGAGGGGGAGAATCACTTCCCTCGACCTGCTGGTTACACTTCTTTTGATGCAGCCCAGGATGCAGTTGGCCTTGTGGGCTTCAAGCTCACACTGCCAGCTCATGTCCAATTTTTCATCTACCAGCACCCCCAAGTTCTTCTCTACGGGGCTGCTCTCAATCTATTCATCCCCTAGGTCGTATTGATATTGGGGATCGGCCCAACTCAGGTGCAGGACCTTGCACTTGGACTTGTTGAAGTTCATGAGGCTTGCATGGGCCCACTCCTCAAGCCTGTCAAGATCCCTCTGGATGGCATCTCTTCCCTCTAGTGTATCTAGCGTTTTATACCAGCAGTAAATTACCTCGATCCCAGCACTAAAGCACCTTGATTACTGGGTTCAGTTTTGGGCCCCTCACTACAAAAAGGACATTGAATTACTTGAGCGTGTCCAAAGAAGGGCAACGAAGCTGGTGAAGGGTCTGAAGCACAGGTCTTATGAGGAGCAGCTGAGGGAACTGGGGTTGTTTAGTCTGGAGAAGAGGAGGCTGAGGGGAGACCTCATCACCCTCTACAACTACCTGAAAGGAGGTTGCTGAGAGACAGGGATGAGTCTCTTGAACCAAGTAACAAGCGATAGGACAAGAGGGAATGGCCTCAAGTTATGCCAGGGAAGGTTTTGACTGGATATTATGAAACATTTCTTTACAGAACGGGTTGTTGGGCGTTGGAATGGGCTGCCCAGGGAGGTGGTGGAGTCCCCATCCCTGGAGGTGTTTAAGAGTAGGGTTGACATAGCGCTGAGGGATATGGTGTAGTGGAGAACAGTCAGTGTTAGGTTAATGGTTGGACTGGATGATCTTCATGGTCTTTTCCAACCTAGATGATTCTGTGATTCTGTAAATCACAATAAGACTGGTAATTTTTTTACTTTTCATATTTATTTTTTTTAAACTATAGAGGTCTCTATCACTACTGAGATCCCTCCATAATGGAGGGATTCATGCTACAGGTTCCTGAGTTGCATATATTTATACATATGCTTTACTCTTCCTGCTCTGACAGAATTATACACAGAGGTTAGGTTCCAGCTTAACTGTTTCTAGAACTGGAATAATAGAGGATGACACAACATAGTGCTCTGAAGATGGTATCACTGGTATCACTGGAAAGCAAAAATGAAACTCTTAAGTTCTCACCTGACCAAACTTTAACATTTCAATTCTGATTTTAATTAGGATTAAAAAAAAAAATATTTTCTAATCTCTTGGCTACCTTTCTTCTCTTTAGTGCTAAGTATAGGAAACACCCTGTCACTACAGTTATCCATGGAGTACTTGGATTTTTGGGGAAAAAGAAGACAAAATTTCTTTCTGCTTTAATGTACATGATTTTCATTTATAATGCATATAATTTTAATTTATATTTAATATTTTAAAATAATTTCTTATTATCTATTTTTAGACTTCTAGAACTGATTCCATTTTTTTCTTAAAACATGTAAATTCCATGCCTCTACACTGATTTTTTTATACATTCCTAGACATTTTGTTATTAAGTCTTAAATAGTATACATACCCTTGTATCACGGCCTATAAATAGAAACTCTAAGTCCAAATAAACGTATTTTACCTGCTACCTTGTAATTGTATCCGTGTCCAATACAAAGGCTTCATGGGACGGCTAGGTTCAATGGCAGGTTTTCGAGGACCTTGGTTTGAAGATAAAGTGCTATTAAAAAAGAACCCAGGCCCAGGAGGTGGAGGGGGTGGGGGTAACCCAGATCCAGGCAGTGGAGGAGGAACAGGAGGTCCCAACCCTGGAAGCGGTGGTGGTGGCGGTGGTGGTGGTGCTTGAAAATTCCTACAGCTTTCAGAAAGTGGAGGTGGCAGTGGTGGACCAGATCCAAACTGAGATGTCAGTGAAGTCGGTCCCATTGGCAAAGGTGGTGGTGGAGGAACTACACTTGGTAGTGAAGAATCAGGAAGGGGAGGAGGAGGAGGTGGTGGTGGTGGTGGTGGTGGTGGAGGAGGAGGAGGAGGCAGCATTTGTTTTGGTTGACAAGATAAGACACTTTCTGGAGAGTGTACATTGTAATTGTCCTTATTGTCACTTTGGGCAGAAATACTATGTGACAGAGAAGAAATATTAAGCTTTTTGGGTACTATTTGGTTATTTTTCACAACTCTGTTTTCTTCTTCACTGGGCTTTATGAAAGTTTCTCTGTCAGTCTGTATACATACATTTCGGTATGTCTTTGGTGGGTTATCATCTTCAGTAGAAACACCAATATCCTTTGCTTTTTCATTTCTTCTGTTTAATTTATTATCGAGTTCATTCTTCAGGCGTGCAATGGTTTCCTCAAGCTGAGCAGTTGATACAGCATGTTCTCCACGAATATGGAATACCCTGAGTTCAAACTGAGACTGCAGAACAAAACCAAAAAAAAACCCCTTAGTGCAAATATTTTTTAAAGTGTTTATTTTGTAGTAATTAAAAATCTTCACATTTAGACTACGTTCTTATTTTAAGCAAAGACAGAAATACTTCACTTTCCCAGTCTAAATGGCTTTATTTCAAGCTATTACATAATTGGACAATTACTAATCTTTAAAGAAAAATAAGCAGTGTGTGTTTCAACAAAATGTATTTTATGAGTAAATATCCAGAATATCAATTTAGCAAATTCTAACTTTAACCTTATCTTTAAGCAGACTTGCTGGTTTTCACTGAGGTAGAAGGAAATAACAATCTTTCAAGAATATATGCAAGTAAGGAAGAAAAAATACACTTTTCTTACCATATATCAGAAAAATACAAAACATCTGACACATAAATATCTCCTTTAAATAATCCAATCCAATACTACTATTCCAGATGATTAAATCCCTACAAACTATTCTCTGTTATGCCATGATACTATCAGGCAGCTGACTGGTGTTATGTTACTTCTCTGCAAGGCAATGACTCCTGAAAAGCATTTTCCAGGGTTCTTTCAGGATCTCTGCACAAAGGGAAGCCAATGTTTCAACAGACGCAGCTAATGAGCTGTGATTTTCCCAAATTCCTGCAGGCACAGCAATTTTCACTTAAAAAATTCCCACATTGTGCTGGTCAGAAGTGGCAACATAGCACTCCGTATTTATCATTCCAACTTGAGTATTAGGTCAGAGCTAGTAGTTTACAGCATTAATTAATACGCATCCAAGTCATGCGTGTGTAGCTTGGTATGGCAAATACAGTAGTGTAATATACTGTAATTGTATGCCATATGAAGCTTGAATAGATATTCAAACAATATATGTTATTTCTTACAGCAGTATGATCAGCTTGTGTTCTAATCAATTTGCTAAGATGAAGTCCAAAGTAAACAATATGAAAATATTGGATACAAAATGCTCCTTTTCTTAACTGGCAAGTGTAAACGTGGGAAATCAAGTTTAAAGTCTTGCAAAGATAATGAAACAGAGATTTGTACTGGAAACAACACAATTTCTGTTAGGTTTATAGAAGAATTAGGACTAGTACGTACAATAAAAGGAACATTTTTTGCTTGGCTTTTTTTCTTTTCCTACTGTTGCTCTATCAAAGTTTGTTGTTGCTCAGCTTAATTATTAGTTCAGTTCAACTGTCACAAGATTTTCTGCCATTTGAATTGCTCCAGAGCAATCACCTTTCCTTTTAAACTCAGCATACTGATCCATAAATGAGGTAATGAAATCAGTTTGCCTTAGGGAATTCAGCCATTTTGTTTATCATAGTATTTTTCCCCAACTGGGCATCAAAAACTCCCTGATAGAACAATTTACTTTGATTGTTAAAGATTTTCCCAGCAGTAAATCCAAAGTCACCTTAAAAACACACTGTAAAACAAGCACAGTATTTAACAAAACTACTTATTACATTCAACTGGGCATGAAAGCAACCGTGTTAGTATTATATACCTTTTCAATTACAGATCTTCAGTCTTTATTTTATAATATATAATTAGTGCTTTAAACTCAAAATTATATTTGAGGTGATAGTTTCATGTTTTGTCTTGCTTTTTACTCTTCCACATTTTCAAAATTATTTTCTGTTAATACATATAATAAAATTAACATAAACAAGAATTAAAGCTAAAATTACTAAACACAAAAATGAAAACCAAACTTAACAAAAATGAGACTTTGGGAATCTGTATTGAACATATCAACGGAAAACATCGGTCTTATCCGACTGACTGTAGTATAAAAGAGCAATAAGCAATAAAACAAGTTTTTATTTTAATTGCCTTGCTTCTTAAGATCAAGTAATATTGAAATCTTTTTAGTTTATGTAACTATGATAGTATTTTCAACAACATTTTCAAGAATATGTATACTAATATGTACTGGTTTTATAAATATACATTAAAAATACATACACATTCTTAACAAATGTCTGCTTCCTGGCAAATATTTCTTCAAAAGAGATGAAATGCTCTAAAATATTATAATGAATCAAACGGAGATCAAACAGCATCTAGTCATTCCACACAAGTAGAATTTAAATATTCTTTTTCTGTCATGTACTATGACAGGTATGTATAAAGTCTATTACATTTTCTCTATTATATCACTAAGGATTAGTTAGGTACTTTACCAACATGTAGTATTAAATAATAAAGAAAACCAGTGTGTACTACACTTAGTCACCTTTGACTCCTGAAAATAAGTCAATAACTAAAAATACTTTTTTAAAAAATTACAATTTTCACTTGTCTGTGACTTAAAACTTTTCACATGGTACTGCCTACTGGAATGAAATCTCAGAATTAGGCTGCAGAATATTTACTGATAATCACTAGACTTCAATATACAAATCTCAAAGAAGCCTATGGAGAACTCATACTAAAACTAAATTAACTAAAATTGACTAAATTTATTTAATTAAATTGAACAAAGTTTAAACTAAAATAAATGTTCATGCAACCTTTTTGTCAATACAACCATTGATTAGGCAAAATGATTTCTTGACTTTACAAATGGGTTGTTCTTTAGAATGGTGGGATTTGTATTGGTTTAGAATCCTTCTTCTGATGCATTATACATCAAATTTATAGTTAGTATTTTTATTATAAAGATAAGAAACTAAATTTTGCTATAGCAATTGGTAATACAGAACATACCCAGGCAAATCTTTTCTTTCTTACAATTCATAAAGCAAAGGATAGGAACAATGGAATCTTTCTATACTTTGCATTATTATAAACAAATCTAACATATTCTAAATGGAACGTAATAGAATGATTTCCATCTCACAATTTCAAGTGGGAAATAAATCAATCAAAATCACTTTTATATTACATGCTGTCACCAGCTGAAATATTAAAAATATAACGGAAACACAGACATTTTATTGAACTGAAATTAGTGTTAGAAGCACTTGTGCACAACCTTTCCAGTTAAAATACATTTTAATCTAAATGAGAACCAAAGTTCTTTTACTATAGTATACATATGTCTACCAAAGCTTACAGTTTTATTTCCAGGTGTCTGTCAACACTTCTTTAAAATGTTTATGATGGCTACATAACAATATCTGTGGCTGCTGGGAAGAATCAATTCTTAGCTAAATTGAAATCTACAGAGATCTGAATAGACACAGTTTAAACTACTCAGTTGGATAGATACAGTTCAAATAATTCAGTATCTTGTTAACTCAATCATGTCAGCAATTATTACTATCATGGTGGCAATATACCGAGTCTGTTTTCATGGCACATCATGCACCAGACTCCTAGAGTCTTTGAGAACTGCTCTTAAGATGAAGAATGACCAAAAGCCTATCATCAGAATATAATAGTTTGGTCACAGTTATTTTAAGCAGAATGAAATGAGGAAAAAAATTCAGCAGGAAAAAAGATGTCTGAGGGAGGGAGGGTGTGGGAAGGAGGTTGGAGGGAAAGAAGATACTAGAAGAAGACTAGAAACTAAAGCTTAGAAAGCTACCCTATCCAGCATGAATGAACATGATTTGTTCCTGAAAAAGGGTAAAGGATTTGGAAACCTGTCAAGAGTAAAATGTCTGTTTTACTGTGTAAAATGAAAGCAAGACATCATGAAGAGTAGTCTGGGAGATGTTCATCAGCATGTTTTAGATATACAGGTTAACAATTTTTTTCTTTTGAAAAATGCATTTGCCACTCTGTTAAGTCGTTTAGAAGCCTGGTTGCCTGCTTCTCAACAACATTCATATAAAAAATTGGGATTGTGTATGTAGATTCAACACCCAACAAACTAGTGCAAGGAACACATTTTTCTACTCCCCTGACCATTTCACTTTCTTGCAGCATTAATCCATTCTTTCAGAGAGTATATCAAATTAAGGCCTCAGGCATGTAGAGGATCTCTGGCTTCTCATTGTGTCAATGACTCTTGCCAGCCAGGCAGCGACATTATCTAGTTTTTGTTACATATTCCTTCCTCTCCTGTACACACATACACAAAATTGATACTTACAGCTGCCTAAATTTCCATGACAGTAGAGATGTATTTTCTCCACATTACTGTTAAAAATACCAGATTAAAGGTAGGTATGTTTCAATAAAAGCTTATTACTATTTCCTCTTCATATTGCCAACTCAAAAGAAAATATAAATATATAAATAAATATTCTGTAAAAGCCTTAATGTGCTGAAATCAGATTTCAACCAAATTTGAAGGTACCTCCTATCTCAAGTCTAAGCCATACAGCAATATGCTACTGAAAAAAATTGCCTTACCTTGGTACAATCTTTCTTGAATTCACTGTCAATATTAAATATGCAAACAATGCTATGATAGTGTGCTGAAGAACACTGTTAGAATTCAAAATTCATAATAATTTTACCAGTTAAGGAAGCAGTCTGTAAATACATGCTGCGATTCAAAAAAGAGAACTGCAGCATACATAGCCACTGAAGGGGCTGATCAGTAGTATTGCAATTCTAGGGGAAAAGGATCGGCAAAGGACAGCATATCACAAACTGATCATGAGTTGACAAGTCCGTATTAGAATATATATATAGAAATGTCATCTACAAAAAAGTAATCCTTGTGCTCTATTCAGCTACTATAAGCTGTGTGGAAAATGCTGTCCCTGTGTTCATGATCACTACTATTGAAATCTGGGGCAGCTCATTTGGTATTGATTTGTAGGTTCAGTCTACATTGCCTTTTGTCTCCACCTCACCCTTACTGCATAATGTCCCCCTTGTTTCCTTAGTTTCTTTCTCTTTCTATTGCTGAAGAATACTTTCACTGCACCCTTAAATTTGCTTTGCAAGATGTAATTCAGCTTCACTGTTGTTAACTGTCCTTTTAATCCTATGCTTTTCTGACCTCTAAAACTAGCCTTCCTGGCTGCTGCACCTCTTTTTCCATTCTTCCATAGGCTCTCCGCTTCCACCCAATATCCATTTTGAAGATGTTGAATTAATAGGCGGTTTGGTCTATCCTTCCCCCAAAAAGTCCTATTTTGCTTCCAAATCCACCCTTGCTTAGAATGCAGTTTTCAGAGTTTTTGCACCTCTGATTCTGACTAAATAAGGTCCATGCCTGTTTGCTACTCAAGCCTCACCAGTACAGCTGTACTCACAAACAAGTTTCTTTAATTTCTCAAGGTCTGTCTGGTATCTGCCATTGGAAGGGCTCAATCTGTTTTCCTTGAGTAAAATCACCTCACCAGGGCAAATGATCCCAGCTGACTCAGTTCCCTTAAGCACAGAGACTTGCATTACAAGACTTACATTACCCTCTTCCTAAAAATACACTACCGTTAATGGGTAAAATAAAAGCCACCCCTAAAAAAACCCAAACACCCCTCTTACTAAAATACATGATATTGCCATGATACAAAGATGATTATGTAAATATCCAAAATATTGATACACTGTAACCTGGAAAGCAAGTAGAGTTTTTGCAACAGCTTTCTGATTTTCCCCTTACACCCAGCCCTCTGCTGTTTCACTCCAGTGACTCCTGTTTTGCACCTGCTAAGTGACTTGACACAACACAGAGAAAAAAGGCAAAATATATTTTCTGAAATAATGCCAACAGCTCAGCCTTGGTCCTGTGAGACTCAGGACCATATAAAGCATATGTTTCAAAGGATGAAGAAGCCCTGAAATTGAACCAGTATACCATACTTCCATTAACCAATCCAGTCTCAGATGATAAAGCATGTAATTAATCACAAAAGAAAGAGACTAAATCCTCTCATTCAGAATGTAACCTACAGGTTGTCTAACTGTCTTTGAAATGATAACATGGATTGACACAGACAAATCTCAATACCAATGGGACAGCTTTTTTCTTTGCTTTGATAGGTGACAGAAAGATTAGTCTCATTTAATACAGCAAATATAGTCTATATAGTCAATTAAATGCAATCGACTCAAGTATATTTGTTGTGTTACTGCTTTATATAATGTGATTTTATACGGACAGAGACTTTCTATCCATGACATAGAATTGCTCTGATATGAAAAGTTTTGTATGTATGAATATGAGGAAACCATAAAACTCTACAGCAATTACATTCAAAAATCAGTTGCTGGCTTGTTATTAATCAAGACTTATTTGCACCATAAATGTTTAAAAATATCCTAAGAAGTGTAACAGTAAGACATAAAAAAACCATTCTCTAAAACACTGTTTAGAGCAAGCGATATGCAGAACTTTTGCTTTGAAACTAGCAAGTTAATGCTTCACTGTTAATGCATAATATTTTTTCACTAGTGTTTACAGTGCAATTCTACTCTGAAAAGCAACTGTGTAAAAATGGCACGTCTTTAATGAACAAAGCTGTTGTATGTTTATCAGAGACAGACCTCTTCTTTAACTGAGAAACACACACTTTTACTAGTTTTTACTCTAATTAGCCTGGAAAACAACATAGTAGAGAGAAAGTGAGCTTGAGTTTATTCCTTCTCTGACATTATACACTGATTGTTACATCTAATTAGTTACTTATGCCAAGCCATGAAAATGATAAAAAAAAAAAAAAAAAAAGGTAACAAAGAAGACACAAAGTATCTAAGGATATGGTTTCTAGAAGTGGAAATGCTGGGGGGGGGGGGGGGGGCGGGAGTGGAGGGGGGTGATGGTGTGTAAAAAAAGATGAAGAAAAAAGAAATAAAGATAAGAATATTGAGTTGGTGAAGAGGTGAAGAAAAGTATTTTTATAGACTTTACAGCTTTTTTTTTTTTTTTTTTTTTTTTTTTAAATAGTACTTTGGCCATCAAAGTACTGTGTATAGAAAAGAGAAGAAAAACAAGTATTTCACAGACAGCCTCTGACTTTTTGTTTTTGTTCATTCTAAGTAATTTCATCTTCAGTTTTTGGAAGAGCTCACATTTTTTATTCTTGTATTGTGTTGACAAAGAATAAAAGTCCTTTTTTGTTAAATCTATGTCCTTGAAAAAACACATTTGTTTTAAATTTTAACAACAATCATAGATTTAGAAAAGGATTTCTCAATGAAAAAAAATGAAAACTGTGCCAATTTACATAAAAATCAAAATTCCTCTCTAACAAATACCTCAACAAATATAATCAGTTACATATGGTGTATCACCATTTTCAAGGGTACGCAGTAAGGATTGTTCTTACACCTCATAGCAAAAAAGTAAGCTAAATGAGTGACCATTTTCAAACATTACCAGAATTCTAAATATTTGATAGGCTATGTATACAGAGCCCAATTCTGTTTCTAATTTAAAAGTATTAAATACATAGTTTTATAGAGAAAATGTAGCAAAAGTAGTTGAGAGAAAATTTGACCATAGCGGGTCAGAACATTGTTTTTTTATATTTAGTTATTTAAAAATTATTGGCATTTGGGTAGTTGAGAAAAAAATACATCCTAATAGCCAGTAATTTTGGAGTACAAAATTATTGGTATAGCACATAATTAAAATATAACCAGTTACACTGCACCATACAGATTTTTTAAAAAAATATCATGTGCATGATTACTTATATATAGGACTGCAGATGGCTTAAAATTCACATAATTCATTAAGCATTAATTCACTTCAAGTTTGATAAGTCAAATATTTACTGTGAAAATATATATCATGTTTGATATGTTATGAAATAGAACTTCTGATTCAACACCACCTGCAATAACTTGTAAAGACTGATTTGTGAATCTCTGAACAATTACTGTTTCTACAAGGATATATGATGAAAAGGTCCTCAGTCTCAGGGTACTACACTTAAATAAAACTTACAAATAGGCACCAAGCATGTAGCTATTTGCTTACACATTAACAAAATATTATTATTCCAACAACTAAGTTGAACAATTATTCAACACTGTAATTAAATTGCATTTTGACATGCCAAATATCATTAAACATCCAAAACCCAAGCAGATCTTTAATAGCTTAACTATTTAAAATAGAATAGTAAAAATCTCTATTTCTGAAAAGGAAAACTAGTTGTACATCCTATATTAAGAATTTTAATAATTAAGTATTTGAGGATAACAGTTATATTTACAATGGCTCAGAATGCATCTTCCATAATAACTTCTTTCCTTAATAGCCATACTTAACATATGGATTGCTATATTTAAACAATGCATATTCATATAACAAGTGAAGTTGTTAAAAGCTCTTGTTCATTACAAAATGTGTATTACTGTGAGCTTACGGAAGTTGTTACAGAAGCATAACAGAAGGCAAAAAGCTTGATGCAGTTAACATGTTCTGCCTTTATAAGACTTGTATTTATACTATATGAAGGTCTGACTAATGTAAAAAAGGATTGTCAGTATAACTGCACAAGTCGTTAATTATCTACCAGAAAGAACAAAGTAATGCCATCTACCTGGAAATTTGAACTTGTTCATGAATTTTTCCTTCCTATGCCACCAATCCAGATGGATATAAAATACAATAAGACCTTGTATTTCTAGGCTCGTATAAAGGGAAAGAGATGGCAAAGTTTTACCACTTCTTCCCTCTCTCACCTTTTTGATTGTACTGAAATAATTGGTATGATACACTTCATTTCATCTTTTTCCTTGTCCTGTCTGGAAAAAATACCATCTAACCAAAATCAGCTTCAAAAAAGCAAGCAGGTAAATGAACAACCAAATGAATGTATGAGAAAGTAATACACTCAATACAAGTACGTATTTAAAGGCAACCTAAGGAAAAATTATTTTTGAGAAATGCACTATGTTTTGTACTCCGTCTGCTGTTATTTCTGGTATTTTCTTATTCTTTGTTAGAAAAACTTCAAAACCAGCAAACTGCACTTTTCCAAATACAGGAAATCAATGAGAAACTGAAGGTTTTAACATAATAATATCTACTCTCTCTACTGCAAAAATATTCAAATATAGTGAGTATTTAAATTAACATATTCTTAAATATTCTTGTATGTTTATATGTCTCTAATATTCTTCCAATCCATTGTTCCAGTTTCAGTAAAAACTATTCTTGGTGTAGCCAGTAACATGTTCTTCATGCCACTTCAGAATTAGTTTGCATTTATAACACATCTTGAATACTTCTTCTCTATAGACTCAGTTCTATACACAAAATTAAGAAACATTTATTAACATCTTCAGCTACTCTTCACTCTCCTCCCTCTGTATAGTATGTCAGTTGTATTACCCCTTTCCTTTGCTCCCTGAACTCATTTCCTAGCAATTCCCAGCACTGGTTTTCTCTTAATCTTTCCTATTTCATCTTCTATGCATATTCAACTGTATACTACATGGGAAACGTCTCACTGAAATGACTATATTTGTTATAGGCTTGCTGTCACACTTCACTTTTATTATATTACTATAAAATTATTGTTCTCCTAAATTAAATCACATTCTTTAGCAATTTGATTCTTTATATATGTTTTCTTGTCTTCTCTTCTTCCTCTTTACCATTTTCCAGGACCCAGAATCAACTAATAGCCAGGCTACCACCCTTCCAATTGTAAAGCCTGTGTGACTGTCTCCAACAAGAAGTGCCTATCAAAAGATCTGTAAGCTTTTGGCCACGGCATTTGTACATATCGAGTCTAGTGGCTCTATAAAGACAAAAAATAAGAAATAGCTGTTTGTGGGTTTTTATTTAAAAAAAAAAAAAAAAAGGTACCGAAAGTACTGGAACTTATTAAGTAAGTCTGCTGACAATAGAACATAGTGGAAATGGGAAGAGAATCAGCTCATTCTTTCAACTAGCGCTAAGCTTTCAGTGGCCATATAAGTATACAGGTAATAAACACACCTCCAATTTTTGTCACTATAGGAAGAGTATGAATAGCCATGAAAAGCAGATCTATGACACAAGTACTCTGTAGCTGCTTTCTGACCAGAACCATGTATTTCAAGGCACTATTCTGTACAGAATACAAACACTCCTTGCATTATGGACTGCACACGGTCCTATATTCTTCTAAACGTCAGCATTTCCTCTTACAGCTGTTTGCAGACCTTTGATTCTCTCTCAATGTTGTCCTCTTTTTCATGCTCCTCACCGAGTGATTTCCAGGCTACCTTAGAGTTTGCTTTCCTCATCCTGATTGCCTTGTGTCTGCTCTGCAAATGTTTCTGTAAAATTACATTCATCTAGGTTTTGTTTCCTGCACATATATCTATCCATCCTCCCCTCAGTCCTTTCCCTGTTAATAACTACCATGCAACCATTTTGATTACACAAATCAACTCCCTTGGAGAATTCTGTAATACATAGCTCACCACAGCTCGTCTCTAGTCTTTGCTTTTCTACAGCTGTCCTATTTACATGTATCTTTACTCAGATGAACCCTCTTATTAAGAGTAAATCCCTCCACTTCCCTGTAACTTCTAATCAAACACCCAGATAGAACCCTTGATATGTCCTTGAAATTTCTTGGCAATCTCTCAAAATCCTGCAAACATCATGTATCTCAATATATGGAAAAATACCTCTAATAATGTTCATTGTACTCCACAGCGTACTCCACAGTTATGGATCCTATTATGTCAACTTTAGCAACTGGTAAGTGCTGTACTCCACTGTGGCATCTCTGTGCCCACAGAGAAATCTCACCGCAATCTAAATACTTCTTGAATCTGGTATATAGATATATAGATGTATAGATATATAGATAAAGCAGAAAATTATTAATGCCTCAGATTCACTAACTTCTTGTCACAGGCACATTTGGTGAGCAATGTCATCCCTTGAGATAAATTATAGCACCTTTAAAAAACTAGACTATTACTTAATAAAGCCAACTGATGACAACATGTGTTTAACAGGGTAAAGTTCAGGTTATTAATAAAGAAATATTAAGTAGATAATTTAGCATTCTATATAGATTTTATACATTTGGTAGGTAACTTACAAAATTTCCACTAATACTAAAGTTTAAAAGAATAAAGCCATGAAAATATTCAGCTGACAAAAACCAATATAAGCCTGCAAGTATCTCAGGTAGCAGCGAGAAGGGAATACCACACCCACTAGAATTTTGCAAGTAAGTAGTGTACGCAGCAGCTACAAGAGGCCATGTAACATCTGTGCCAAGTCATGCAGAAAGGCAGCAATCCTTGCAGAAAGTGACCATGTGTTGATTCTTCCTAAATTCAAACTAGCTTATGCTATGAAAAATAAAACTTACACAGTTTGTAAAAAAGGGGTAGCTAGCTAAATTGAGACCTACCCACAAATTTCAAGGAAAACTGATACTTTCATGGACAATTTCATTGGTAAAATCTCTGTATATTAAACCCTCTTAAACATTTAAATTCAGCAGAACAGAATGAGGTAATTCAGCATGCAACACATCAATACATGTAAATGATATACTGCATACAACTTCTCTGAGGGCAAGCTAATTAAAGAATGAAACCACACCATATGTTAAAAATTCATTTCAAACTTCTGTTGAACTAGGACCATGAACAATTAACATGCAGAATCCAAACATGAGAATAACAGCCTTTCTTATCACAAACATTGTAGTTACTTCCCTATTCTGGACTTCCCTATTCTTAGGACAGCCTATGTTACTATGTCTGTATAGATACAAAAATACTAATACCTATGCTTTCTAGTAGTGTTCATAAAAAACCAAATTATTGCTATTCAAATATTTAAAAATATAGTATATAAGAATATAGACTGGTATTTAAAATTCTATTTTACTTAATCAGTTTTTTTGATGACAATTTACTTTGAAGAACTTACAGTATTTCTCATTTGCCAGGGACATTATACAGATCATTACTTTTACTGATACATTCAATGATTTGGCATGTAAAATGTGAAAACAATGCAAAAAATGGCTGAAAACAAGTTGAAGATGAAGTTTCAGTGACAAAAACTACAGAGGCAGTATGGATTCAATAAGAAAACTGATTGTAGTAGAGAGCAAGTTGTCTCTGATCTTGGGAGAATGTTTTTGGACACCTAACAGCTTTTTTATTACTGTGGCTGATTAAAATGAAAAGCCTTACTACTAAAATGTTCTTTTTGATGAGTTTTTTTGCCATGAACTATAGACCTTGCAGTCCAGTGGGATACAAATCCTTTGATCCTGTGCAGTCACATAAATTCAAAGTCGTAAAACAACATTGAATTTGATTTTATTAGTGTGGCTGATGTTGCCAGAATTGTAATGCAACCTTGTTTTTCTTCTCTTTTCTTCCTTGCCTTTTGGGGAGGGGGTGGAGAAGAAAGGAGAGTTTACTGTCAACATTGCTTCACAGTATAAAGAACTAATTTCTTTGGCAACCAGACTGCAAGATTAAGCCATTATAACAAAGCTAAGGAAAGTAATGATATATATCACATTCTGCTAAGTTGCAGCAAAAGCAAAAGGCAAAGCAAAAAGCAGTATAAGTACAGCACATGGAAAACAGTAAGCAAAGATAGTTATAAATCTATAGAAGGATAACAGGCAACAATGAATACTACTTTTCAATAGGAAATATTCAACTAAATAGTGCTATGAGTTTGCTATGAGAATAAAATAAAGCAACTACACTGTGAGAAATTGAAGATATGAACATAATTTTTGTCTAAAAATTCTAAGAACACCTACACTGGGGAGATGACTAGCCTCTCCGTCAATATGTAGACAGTTCACACGTGCAATGAAAACAACTAAAAGATTTTGAGGTGTAGCAAGCCATTCACTTCCTTGCTATGGAGGGAAATAAATTGTCGGGGCCTTTTTGACACCAGGTATCAAAATAACAACAGAGGTTCAATTTTACTTTAAGGAACATAGTCACCTAAGAGAGTAATTCTCTGACGCTTACAATTATCACATTCCTTACATGTTATAGAGAGGGATCTCAACACGTCAAAGCAAATGGATTGCTTGGTGAAACGGTTCTTCCTTCAACATAAAATATACTACAAAAAATACTACCTCTTTCTCTATATCAAAGGAAATTAAGGCAGAGGTTAATTTCACATTCTGCTTCACATTCAGAAAACAGCAGTTTTCATTGTTACACACTTTCTGTGGAAGGATTAAAGAAAATAATCCATTCCTTTCTTGACAACACTATTATAGAAAAGATTTTTTCATACTGACAGTGTAATACTTGCCTCAGTTACAATGATTAAAGACAAAATTCAAACTGTAGATATCCTTGTCAAGGCAAAGTACATGAGGAGATCCTACACACACAAGGTTATCTTTCATGACTTCTATCTCAGTTTAACTAGGAAGCTTCCAATTCTGCAGATAATATCATAAACTTTAGTGGTAAATCAGAAGACAATCTTTAAATATTCACCAATCAGGTAACATTTAGAAGAAAATCCAACACTGTGTTTGTAACTTGTCATCTTTTTAACACTGTAGAGGTGTTTATGCTACACTTAACAGATAAAGATACCAGTACACTTATCTAAGATACAGCTTAGAAACTTCAGAGATTCTACCTGGATAAACAGAAGTATAACGTCAATCACAGGAATGAGTCTGTAATTGTGTAAAAGACATACCTACTCTAAACTAATGTATATTACGTGCTAATTATGCATCATCACATTATTCTAGACATTCCCATTACAGACGTTGAAGAAAATACTGCACACACAAAAATGTGTTAAGAAAATGCAACCTCAGCCAGCTACTCAAAAGGGAAAACTACAAGTGTGGTTGCCAGAGCAACCTTAATTTTCCCCCTCTCCCTCAATGTTTCCATGTAGCACAGCTATGCAGAAACTTTCTCTTCAACACCTCCAGTACCTCATTCAGTGAACATGATGGTAGTTGTTCCACACAATAATTAAAAACTGTATCATGACAAAGCTGCAAGCTTTTCAGACTTCTGCATTATGTGTGCTGAAATTGAAAGGTATGTAACGACCAAAGCATGGAACCTCAGGAAGAGACAGGCATGTCAATGCTGACCTAGAAAAGCAGATTCTGTGCTCGCTCAAACTGCAAAGTTCCTGCAGGATGAGTCATAAGTCATTTTAGTCAGTCTTTCTCAAGTAATAATCAATGATATACCTTATTTTCTAAGCAACTATCTCGAGATTCTGGGATCCAACTTATAGTTGGCAAGGTAAGTTAAAAATGAACTTGATATGAACATGTATGCAAACGTAAGCATCCCAATAAATTTGTTATACCTTAGGTCTCTGTGCATAAAATATGAATAATATTAATGCATGCCTATCTGAATACATATTGTAAAATCCAATTTATCCATATGAAACATCCTGACAAATTAAAACATGTGACACTGTAAAATCCATAATGAAAGTACCTATATTCAGACAGTTTTCTGTCTTAACTTCCAGACTACTTCTTTCCCCCTCCAGCTTGCCAGTCTCATCCCAGTATCTCTACTCACTATTTTCTACCTAAAGCTCCACCTCTCACATCTCCTTACATCCTTCCAGCTCTTGTAGTCAAATTCCAGTGGGTTTTCTTTCGCATTGCCTCATCATCGAAAAGGGGGTCAGGAGACAGGCTCCTAGCTTTCAGTTTCAAAGCATCCTTGAAAGGGTGATCCCCACCTAACCAAGAGTACTTGTGGCACTAATTAATCAGTGGAACTTACTTTTGCCCCAGCGTTATTTTATAACAGCTTTGGTGGCTTCAGTATCTTCAGTGGCTTTGTGGAAATGGCACATTAAAAACATGGTCAGCACCAGAAGATGCAATAAGTACAGTTTGCAAAGTCAGAAGCTGCTAAAATCTGAAGTCTTTACAGAATATTAGAAAAAATAGTTTTGTTTCAAGACAGAAAACTGTAGGAGATAGATTGTTGAGACTTGGATCTGGGCATCACAATACATGTTTTACTTATAAGTGGACAATTTCCCCCAGAATATGTATCCTAGAACGAATGCAGTTTTAACTTCCAATTTCAGATAGGTTTTCCCTCTATCAGCAAAATGTTCATCCTTGCTGAATTTGTCTGTGTTCTAAAACAGGAATATTAGAGCCAGAATTTTTAAACTACAGAAAATAATGTATTTTGAAATGGCTTATTAGATTCAAACAAACATCTGGTGTAGTAAATCTCAAAAAGCAGATAATTTTGGCAAGGAGGCACAGGCTACATGTTTTCAAAATCAAAATGGTAAGATAACATTGATACTACTTAATTTTTTGTGGCCTTTATACTCCCATGATCACATTTCACTTCATTTCTCTTGTAGACAATTGTTTCCTATGTTACAGAGGTCTTCCAATTCTGTTAAAATAAAATGTTATCATGTTCACAGTATGTATTCTACTTTATTCTCCTGAGTGTATAACATATTTACTCAAAGTGACAGGATAAATTAACTCACAAACTATGGTAAATGCAGGGGTTTAGAATTAATTTTTTTAGAATAGTTTCACTTTAGCCCTAATTAAGCAGAGTGTTTTGTAATGTGTCTAAATTTGAGCAGGAGCTGTCTTGTTGAAGTTTTAAGGCTATAAATTATCTTGTTGATCTCTATGCACATTTTAATTATATAATACCATTTCCATGTTCATGTGCTGAAACAAAGGTACAGATTTTCACTGTATTCAATATATGGAATATGGTCTGTGGTAACTTCTTAAATAAATAGGAGAATCCTTGGATCAACACATCGAATTAACAGTGTCTGGCAGCTGACATGAAGTCTAAGCATTCCAAGTTCTTACAGTGAAATTGTATTGATAAAAATAATAGATGGGCAATATAAGACATGGAAGTAGCAGTGAAAAAAACCCAACACAACAAAGAGTCTTCCTGGATATTCAAACCAGATGATAAGAAAACAATCACAATGTAAACATAGGATTAAAGGAAAATGAGGATGAAAAGCACCCATTGCATCAAAAATATGGAAAATAGGCAGTGGAGGAGAAAGGGGAGAATTTTGCTTAATATAAGTATCAGAGCACAACAGAGATATGTAAAATTTCATCATGAATTTGATTATACGATATGACATGAATATAGGCATTATAATGTGCAAGTTTTAAAAACGTAATTAAGTATTGAACTGGGGAGTATCTTCATATACCATGAAGAATCATTCCAAGCTTCCTTTCTGAATGAAGATGCAATTGCCAACAAGTAGTTCTAAAGAGATTAAAGCACTTCTTGCTTGCTCTTTGCGTGCTTGTGTTCACCCTGTAGGAAGTTATTGTGGTATTGCTCTTGTCCTTTGCTATCATTCTCTAGTCTGCTACTCCACCGTCTCTAGCACTGGCCATGCAAATTTTTCATTACAGGGTGATTTTTCTCCTGCTGGGATTGTTCTATTTCAGGGAATACACACTTTAAAGATTATCTTGCTCCCATTGTCTGGGAGCCTTGAGAGTACTGAAATTGATATTTTAATACAATTAGAGATTTCAGTCTCTTCTTTCTCATACTTTTTATGCTTGTCTCAATCTCTGTATTTTCACTGTCTTGCACTGCAGAGACACTCCACACTAGACTAGGAGAATTCCTTCATGAGGACAAAGCAGCCCAGAAGAAGATTCATAAAGATACACTGTACACACACAGTGGTGAAACCATACGTTTAGCAGCTAAGCACAGAAGACTGAAACATTTCAAGTTAGGCAAGAGTAGTATCAATAATTAACCACAAACTGGGAGACCTTCATCAGTAACACCACATGGAAATGTTGAAAAGCCTGAACAGCTCATTAGGAAAGACTGACTAATAAACCCTTGCTGACCTTGGCTGCTCCTTTGAGCTGCGACTCCACTTCACCAGACAGAAGCATACATGATACAGATTTTCTTCTATTAGTGCATGCTGGGATGTGAAAATACAGCGAAGAACACACAAAGCAGCTAGCCACCTTAAGGATGCATTTCATCTTGCAAAGGTTAAAACCAACAATCAGCATCCTGAAGCAAAATTTTATTACCCAAAGTCAGCATATTACCCACTTCTTAAATGTTCTTTTGTTAAGTATGTGGCATATCAAAGCTTTCAATAATATTTGTCATTGGCTCCCATATTTTAATAGTAGATTTCAAACCATAGTGACTTCTGAAAAATTGTAAAATCCCTATCCTATGCAAGAATTCACATATGCACACACAAAACTGATGGGGGGGAAAAAATCTTGAAAATTTATTTTTTAAAAAAATTTAAAATTTATTTTTTCCAGAAAGAAATTATAGAGATCCCTACCTAAGAGCATCCAGGTCAGAAATTTTTCAATTGAATCTGTTCAAAAAAATTCCACTTTTTTGTAATAGACTATCTACAAAAGAGAAGATTTAGACAAATTCAAATATTTTAAAATGTTTTGATTTAGTGTTAAAGCATCTAATTTCTGATGTTCTTTCTGAAGCTGAAATTTCACTTTTACATATCAGTAAAAGACATTTTAAATTGTCAAAATAAAAGTGAAATCAACCACTTCTATAAAAGTTTTTTTGATAAGCATTTTGGCATACAACAGCTTTCAACACTATTCACCATTGCCTTCCACAGTTGAATTACAAATGTCAAAATGTAACAAGGAGAAACAGCATCTTTCATTATACTCATAATTAAAGAGCAATGGAAGAGGAAAACAAATGGGAAAGTGAAAAGACAAAGGGCCAGGAAACCACTTGTGAAGCATGAGAGATCTAAAAACAGATTTGTAAAAGAATTAAAGGGTTCTCACATAGGTAAAGCTTCATTACTTCACTCAGTAACCCAGAAAATGTCTTTATGCCTTTGTGGTCTCAGTACAAAATAAAAATGAATAATTTTGAAATTATCAGGCAATTTTGACTGGTGCTAAGACTTTCCCTTTCACATTCCTTTTTCTTCCACATTTTTCAACGTTTTTCTGTGTTAATTTGAGGCACTGGTCTTTAATCTCAATTTATGATATGAAATTGTTTTCAAAGCTAAGCAAGTTCTTCTGTGAAAAGGAAATGGCTTTCTAACCGCTTCTACATTTCAGCTCTTGAAACCTTCATAAAAATGCAAAAATGCAAACATTACTAAGGAGATCACAAATGTCACTACAAACACCCAAGGTCACTACGAACACCCCATTGATACATTCTTCTTTAAATAAGGCCAGACTGTTCTTTCATGATGTCATGGGCAGTTATACACCAACTGCATTACCATCCACTATTTCTGAAGTTTCAATAATATGTCCATAACTGTGTTAGATGCAGCTACAGGTATTTCTTTCTAAAATTTGCAGTGAGATACTTCGAGAGATGTAGAAATATTATTTTATTGTATAATTTACAAGCTATCTATAGTTTTTATTTTATTGTTATCAAATATCTGTTATTTCTTACAGAGTATATTCTATAATGTGCATCATATAATATATGGGAATATTATTATTAAAACCTGTAATTAATGGCTAAAGATACTTAATATCAGTTTGGGAACATGTAAAAGATGTAGTGACTTGGTGGAAGCCTAATAACCTGTATCAGAGAGAAAGATCCATGCTTAGTGTACAGAGTTATAGGACAGTTTAGGACTTTGATTCCATCTTCCAAAAGCAGTATCGAACTTCCGTGTAACTGAAGATGAAAGGATATTTGGCACCCTTGTGCTAAAGTGTACCAAAGGAGAAGGAGGAATTATGGAAAAAACTTAGCTTTTTTTATGCATTTTATCAAATTAATTTACAGGGGAAAAAAAAAAAAAAAAGGTATGCTGAACCCTTGTGCAGCTGTGTGTTGGATTAACTATTAAGTACTGCAATCAGGATATTGTCTTCATCCTTTCAGAAGTCAGTAGTCCATTTACAGTATTTCGATTTAATGTTAAGTCGTTGTCATCTACTCAGTTGGTTATTAGATACCGTAGACTTGGTTCTGCAGGGAAAATACTATTTAGATGATACAGTTACTACCTATCTATTGAGCAACTTCGATTCTAGTTCCATAATATGAAAGCTAATTTCTGTCCTAAAACTAGGACTGTGCCAGATTCACAAATAGTGGGCAGGATGTTACCACCACACATGGTCTCACAGTTTAGAAGGAAGTATGAAAGTTGCACACATATAGAGAAGCTGTGACATGCTTTGGGAGCTTCTTCTGAAAGACTTAGCTGACATCTAGTGGCAGGAGCAGGAAGAAATAAAAAATGCAACAGTAGAGAACAGAAATCGTTTAACGTCTTAAAAATATAATAATTCAATTTTTTTATAATAATAGGTGAAAAATTCAAGAAATGCTTTGAACACAGCAACTAGTAAATGTAGTTAAAAGTAAATGGGTAAAAACTAAATATTTATCTGTACTATATTACCCTTTTTAAAGATTGTCCTCATGTGGATGATTCAGTTGAATTATGTACATTAATGAACCCATTAAGAGATGTTATGAGTTATTCTGATTGTTATGCAATATGATATATGGTACAGATTCATCAATAAATGACTTGGTGCAATAAATGTAAATTAAATTAATATGCACACTGCATGACTAGAACTGATTTCAAGTGACATCAAAAAAAGGAACAAAGCTTCTAGTTACTGTGGTAATATAAAGATGGCAACATAAAATACACACAATACTGTCATTCACCCTCCCTGTCAGTGACTGTTTTACATCCTTCAAGACCACTACATTCGTTGTAACTTCACCTGTCTACAGAATCAGCACCAACCCTTTCAAACTGGTGGTATACATAAAGCTGTTTGTACTCTGCAAATTCCATGTGAAGTTTATAGGAAATGAACATAGCAATAACAAAACCTAAAGAATAAAAATCCATTAGGAATTTCATTTACATAGTCAAGGAAAAAAAATAACTTCCAAAAGAAACAGGACAGAAGTATTGGACACTTTCTATTGCTAAAGAGTAAACAGATCTCTCATAAGCCACTATATCCAGATTTCAAGGGGCAGACTCGGGATAACTTTGCTCGCTTTCACCTTCAGAGTACAGTCTACTAATTTTTTGAGAACCTCTTTCCCTACACATACCCTCCAGGGCTCCTTACATTTTTCTAGGCATTTTAAGAATAACAAAGAATAAGGGTCTCACTCCTAATCTTTTACTGAGAACGTATGATGATCATCCTCCCTCATAAATACAAGATATAAGATTTGGAACAGTTTGCAAAAGAGATGGTTCAGAGAAATTTCTGTCTGTAGGTTCCTTCAGTGCATAGTACAAAATCCCATTAAACACAAGCATTTCCAAAAGTTGGGATATCTACCACCACATTTTTCTGTTATACCCTTAAAGAATAAAATGCAACAAGTTATTACATTAAATCACAACAGAATTTTACTTCCCTATATGTTCCCATATGAAATTTTACAATGTAAAGTTTCATATGTACAGCAGTATGTAGCAATTAATATTTTTTTAATCTTAAAATATATCTTTCCTTCAAATAACGAAAAGCCAGAAGAAAGGAGTATACAAACAATGTCTGGCCTTCTCTAATGCATTCCATTTTTACCAGTGAAAATACTGGTAATATAAAGAATGAACAAAAATCATGTCCCTTGGCTGTTATATTTAAATATTACAGACTGAAATGATTTCAGGGAAAAGAAATAATTTTTAAATTAATCACAAAACTCAGGAAAAATTTCTTTGAAATTAAGGACAAAATAATAAAGGCTAACAACGGAGATGCAGGGAAAAAAATTTAAAATGTTTGAACATCAGGGACACAAGAAAAAGAACCTCTTAAAGTATACAGACTGTAAAAAAAGAGGAAAAAAGTTTGAAAGGACACCCTTTCATTTAGAAAACTACTAAAACTTAGAAGCAGAACTAACATTTTTTGATTTACCAAAGCAGGAGAGCCGGGTAGCAGCATCTGACTCTCAGATTTCACCCACTATAAAAAATAACATGCTACAGTAAGATTTGACATTCTCTTCACAAAATGAATAACTTAGCATTGACATTCTTTGGACACAGGACATATTAAGAATATAGGAATACAGTATTTTCAGCCTAAATGTTTTTTAGATTATAAATTTGGCACTATATAGAAATTTTCACATGGCATTCTACATGTTCCATAGAAATAAAGAGCTCCAAAACAAAAAAAAAGGCTGCATCTATGATGGGTCACATTCTAGTACAAGGAATTCATTATCAAGGATGTACAGGAAAAGAACAGGAACACTACTCCGATGGTATAGTATTCAGAAGTCACGAAAGCATACGATACTGTAATTTAGTCATCAGTACTATATACCATAATCCACGTGCAGACTCTGTTTCAGGAAACCCTTAAAACACTAATTGCTGGAAATGGTATACTAGGGCAACATTTCTCAGTAATTTAGTCACTATGCATCTTTCATGAACCTGATGCCTTACACCAGGCTGGGCTGAGGTCCAAAAACCAAGCAAAAAACCAAGCAGTACACTGCTAAGGAGGGGGAATGGAGGCAGTGGCAGTAGAAGCAACAAGGAAGAGGCAATGAAGACACTCAGACTCGCCAAAAAAACCCCAAATCAAAACAAAAAGCACCATATGGGAAGAAGGCATTACCCTTACACTCTGTATTTCTCATATGTGTTTTCTAAGCACCCACTGCTGGTCACTGCTGGAGACAGGATACTTGCTTCAGCTGGCCTTTGGTAAAGGAAGTCTTAACGTCCTTTAATATTGTAAAATGAAAAATCACATTATATCTCAGGAATCATCAGTCTTACAAACAGAACTCTGTGCAAGGTCTCCAGTAGCTTATGAGTAACTCCAAAATGGATCTCCAAAAATCTTGTTTGAATTACACCTTGAATACAATAAACCTAAGTATTATTTTTCTGAATCAATTATTTTTCTGATTATCATGATGTAGACCTTACACTTCACTGCTGCTACCTAAAAGAGCTACAAAACATTCATATCACCTTCTCTGGTTTGCCTTACATAGTGTAAGATAAAACAGTACCAAACATGAAAATAATTGCCAAATGCAGGCAACATAAGGAAACATCATCTGTAGGACACTGCTACTAAGAGTGCATAAGTCTTCTACTAATCATGGAGAGCAAATACTTGCATTTTAGCTCATTTCTAATTATATTTACATACATATATAAAATGGTGAGATTTCATGGTGCTGAAATACATCACAATTTCATTTTTCTGGAAACAACCCACTCACAATTTCCTTACTACTAAACAAGATAACATATAAACACAATCATTAAGACATGATGATATTTGAGAAAAACTCAAATAATCCAAATATACAAAAATAATAATCTGATTTAAAAGAGAATGTTTATACCATTCAAAGTTATGAGCAGCAAATAAATGAATCTACTCTTCCAGTGTCTTTCAGATGTACTTTTATGGAAAACAGAATGTGCAAGATGAACATTCTTTTAATGAAAGATGAAATTGAAGAGATGTGTGATTTTTCATGGATGCCCACCAGTACCCGTCTCCTCTGCCTCTACTGTTTCCAGGGTTGCTGGAGGTGCACAAACACATTTTTCTCTCTCACCAAGGCTATGTATTCTCTGAAATACCCTCTCAAAATGAATAAATCCCCCTTGCATCCATCTACTTTTCTTGTGTGGGAGAGTTACACTATTCTTTGTAAGATTTATTATTAACAATATTTATTGTATAGTACTGTTGTATTTACTTTAGTGTTAGCTTGTATTTCCCTGTACTGAATTTTAAGAGATGCTGCACACACCAGAGACTCTGCCTGTCCTGTCCACTCCACAAGCTGCTACTATCATTCCACCTGTCTACTCAAAGATCTCACTGAGCTTTCTCAACTTCATAGGTTTTACATCCATTATGCCCTGGCCTTTGTGCACACACAAAGACATAAATACTCTGTGTAATACAAATACTGTACTTGCACTCGTCTGATGATTGCTATATGTGATCTGCCTAATGACATGGTCAATGTATCAATAAACTGGATTATCAGACTCCCTGTGTAACTAAATTTGTTTTTTTCCATTCTATTTGCCTTAGTCATGACAAAGAAAATACAGAATGTTTTGTACTTGATGACTTGTGTACTGAGGATTTAGCATATGGACCTGTATTAGAACACAGTGCAGCTATGCTTAAGAATATATCACAACTGGTGAGAAAAGGAAGATGCTGTGAATTTATCTTTAAACTAGGACAGTTCAACAAATTCACTTTAAGTTATACTGCCATTTAAGTTCCTCCTTTTAGGAGACAAACACTTTGTAATATTTCACTTTCCTTAGCAGAGTCAATCATGCCAATGGAAAGTGAGTTTTAATATTAAACTTTGTTATTTCTGATTTTGACAATTAGACAGTTTACACTTACAAAACCAGACATCAATAAAGAGTGTTCAATACAACATTTCAGAGAGATTCACAAAGGGAATTACCATGCTTAGTTCTCAGTTTAAAATTACAGAAAACTGCTTCTACAGAGGTATGTTTAACTGAGACACAGTGAATAGTTAAATGCCAGTGCCTTAATATAATAACCAAATGTAAAAGTACTGCACTGCTGAGTTAGAGGGAAGAATTTACGAGCACAACGATAAGCAAAACTACAAAGGCAAAACATGTAAAACTGCTTTCTGCCATCATATATGAGTACATGTATGGATTTTAAATTAATTTTAACTGAGCTGGCAGTCAACTGAAAACAACTTTTAGAAAGAAACAAATTCTTAACATTTGGTGGAAAGTATATGTCTGCACTACTTAAATCTGTAAAATGCACTAGAGTCAGGGAAAGAAAAATCATTACAAAAGTATACCTTTAGCGTTTCAATTTCTTCTTTGTGCTCCCTCTTTAAATGCAAAATGGCAGCTTGGTACTCTGTAAAAATAAAAAAATAGTACATTCCATTAGAGTCAGAAAACAATGTGCATCTTCAGCATAATGTATTTCAGACAACACCACTGGGTCTAGAATGCAGATGTAGGCTCTCAAATAAAAGACCTTTTACAATGGTGATGGAAAAGAAAATTCGAACACAGTAATTAGCATTATTTTCTAAGGCCACATGACCAGATTTTCCATGGTGTTTCTAAGAGCAGAGGATAAAGCAAAGAGGTCTTCCATGCTGAGAGGGGAAAATGGGGGGAAGATACATCAGGCTGAAATAACAAGAGGAAACTTTAGTTTTGCTTAGCTTTGCAGATAAATGTAGAGCTAATAGGATATTATGACATACACATGCATGCATGCACACACACACACTTGAATTCTAAAAAAACATGCATTAAATACAATGATTTAAACTGGACTGTAAACATACAGTCACTATATACAGGCAAATTGGATAAAAGAACAATCACAAATACAAACGAAGACCTGGAAAAGTACCCAACAGCAAGACATACAAAGAATTCTTTGTCTTAATTCTATCAGATGAAGATTAATTACAGGATTTAAGTACCTTCACAGGGTAGCATTTAGTGAGAACATAACGAAATCCAAAGCTATAATAAAACTGAAAGCATGAAACTTAAAGCCAGATAAATTTAAATCAGCAAGGAAAAAATGAGGAGGCTGGGCATTGATTACACAGGTTTAGTGATAGCTGTAATTAAGGTGTAGATTTACCAAATGGACCTCTAGAACCTGGGTCTCATACTATGGTCTCCCTCAATCCATACCATGCCTACATTTGGCCAGGCGAAGAAAGAGAAGACCTTTCATTACAGCTGTGTAAAGATTTAAGAGAAGCCTGTCTTCTGTAAAACATTGGCCCAGAAGCTACAGCCCTCCTAAAAAAGCAACTGGAGTTCATTCTTAGACCATCAAAGTCCCACTTCTATCTGCTTCCAAATCAAAATTCATCCAAAAGTGTATTTCCAGTTCCCTGGCTTGGCTTCTGCTTCCTTGACTAAAAAAGGAATCAAATCCTAATTTAAACAAGGATTGAAAATAGTCCAAAACCTTTAAATTTTACTGTCAGTGTTCTCTAACACTAAGGGCTTTGTATAGTCCCTGGAACAGTAGAACCAAAAAAACCAGCATTAGAACATCAAAGCATGGAGCAAAGCACCAGATCAGTAAAATACTCCAGTGCTTAGGAGCTTTTTTTCTTTTTTTTTTCTTTTCTCTTCTTCTTTCCTTTATTGTCTTGAGAGCACATGGAGGAAAGAGGAAAGGAAAGATAACCTGATCATCACCCTGAAATCTGTATGACATGGAAGCCTTTAATGCAAAGTTATTTTTTTCAAATGCAGGTGAAGCTATATGCAAGCAGCTGAATTGATATACAAAATCAAAAGGAAAAAGGATCGATATTTTACAAGACACAAAATAAAAAATTTGGGTGATTCCATCTAGTAATGGTATCACCTAAACTCCTCCTTCCTCTTTAACGGGCTTCTACTTAGAGCTTTCCAGCATGGAAAAATTGTCTGACTGCTCTGCTGGAATCGCAGCTGGTTAGCTCTATGGACTTTTAGATTTTTCTCCTGTGAATTCCTTTGACTGGTTGATATTCCCTCTGGACACAGGCTCTGCTTATCCATTCACCTAAACAGGACTTAACGAAACAGCTGCTTCAGGTCCCTAGAAAAAGTTGTGACCCTTCTGGCAGCTCAGCTGGTTAAGCACTCACTCGGCTTGCAGGGCATGAGAACATCCTGACAAAGTTTAGCTCTTTAAGGTCACATGATTAGTGAAGCAAACAACAGGCTTTCAAAATGCTGCTATCACTTCTTAATTTGGCTAACAGAAGGATACAGCTCTATCTTAACAAAAGATCTACTTTTATGTGGGATTGCTCAATGCTTAACATTCTTTGGGATTTGGGTAAGAGAGTCATAGTTCACCTGTGCTGACATAGACCTGCACTGGCACCAAGAGCTGATTTTTCACCATATCTACCCATTCCCAACTCTGTTGTTTATGTTCTTATCTTGGCACAAATGTTTATGCAGTCAGAGAATGATGGAAGAACCTCCATGGATGAAGCCTAACACAGCATAAAAAGTTAAAGAATTTTTTAAAAATTAAGTATACGTCATTTTTGTGACAGACGTTTTGCAAGACATGATCATTTTAAGTTACTTAAATTGGCACGTGTTTTTCATTACTTATCCTAGCTGAAACATCCGAAATAAGTTCTAGCAATTGCTTTGTTTAATATTTGTTCTAAAGGAGAGCTAAGGCAGAGAGTAGCAATTCTTTTATGGTTTACTTATTCCTTAAAAATACGCTTAGAAAGTACTAGATTATAAGAATGAATAAACCTAATTCATTACTTAAAACACAGCTACTGCATAAAAATGTATCATGAATTGATATACTGTAACATATTTAATACATTGTCTATTATGCAATAAATTGACATTCAACATCATAGGCTTCTTCCATTTCTTTCTAACATTATATTTCTTTTTTAACTAGAAGAAACTAACTATTGGATAGAAGCTGACACCTGGCAAACTGGCAAAGTACCTTTTTGATTCTTCTCAAACAAACATTTATTTTTATGTGCAAGATACTATAATGAAAAAGAAATCACATCATAATTATGGTTTTGTATAATATAAAGTAACTCATGTCTATCTCTCATATTTTTTGTGAAGCCACCTTAATTTGGTATAATTCTACATGGATAGTTAACATCCTAGATAGCACATGGAGAAATTGAAGAATTTGACTAGAAAGAACAATTGCATCATATAATTCCAAAAATCAGTTCCTGAACATACTGGCAATGGAATAATAAAGTTTAGTTATGCAGTGGTGTTGGGATGCTGCTTAGAATGGTAAAATCACAACAGGAAAGTAAACAGTAATGACATGTTAATGGAAAGAACTGTACTACAAACAAAATATAGGTCAGGCTGTACACACTGCTGAGTTCTTAAATTCCAGTTAACACACAAAACAGATTCATCCAGACTACAGAAAAATTACAGAAATACTGTAAATTATCAGAGTGATTTGTACAGTTACACATTAACTATGCCAGAGCCTGTAGCCAGCCTGATTCTGACATAATCATTGTAACTCCTTATTAGTTAAGACACATGAACACATGTGGATAGTTCTCAGAGCCAGCTGAGATACAAGGTTGCATGACCTCCCACTTCCTGGTGCTGCAATACCTTAATGACCTTCAAGACCAACATGGAAGCAAATCACAGAACCACAGCACAGCTGAGGCTGGAAGGGACCTCTGGAGGTCATCTGGTCCAAACCCTGTAGAGCTGGTTGCCCAGGACCATGTCCAGACAGCCTTTGAATGCTCCCACAAAACTCCATCCTCCTCATCCTTTCTGGTCAGCCTGTGCCAGTGCTCAGCCACCCTCACAGTGAGAAAGTGTTTCCTGATGTTTAGCCGGACTCTTCTGTGTTTCAGTGCGTGCTCACACTGGTCCTGCCACTGGGCTCCACTGAAAAGAGCCTGGCTCCTTCTTCTTTACACCCTACTTTATAGATCCAAGCTGATCATGTGTCACAAGGTGACTCTTTAATGTATTCCATTCCAGCACATTCCCTAGTTTGTGTAATGTCAGGGGGGTTGTATTTTCTGAGGTTTTAAAGTCTTTCGTTATGCTGGATAACAGAAGGCTGATTGTACAAGCATCCTGTTGTACTTGCCTGGTCTCCAAACAGCCAGCTGGGAAGACAGTGGCTGCAGGGCATAAATAAGTCAGCTATCCCTAATGCAGATATTACTCTGAAGGGCTTTTGAAACAAACAAATCAGAGGCAAATCAGATGGCAAGCGCTCCTATCCTGAAAAATGACCACAAGCAAATTAGGATTTCAATACTGAGAAAACAATTAAAAATGTTAGTCATTTACATAAGGCAAACAAGCAAAAAAGTAAACAATCTCACTGCATAGATTCAGCTCCAACCAGCTCTAACTCCTAATTTTCCTTTACTACTTGTAATTTACTACTTTTGCCTTTGTTTTGAGAGGACTCCATTCCAAGAAAAATGTAGTAAATGATGGAATTTGTTGCCCATTCAGGCATACTCTTTACTAATGCAACTTGATGCTTCCTTCAGTCAATAATTATAACCCACTGCAGCTAAAGCAAACTTTCATAAAACTGGATATTTCTTCTCAGTGAGATAAAGCAGATATACATTATAAAGTCTTAAATAAACAAAAATATTTGTAACATCTGCTGGTAGTTAGTAATGTATTTTAAAATACCATGTTAGTGGAAAAATGTTTCACTAAAATATTTTTTTAAAATAATGTGAAAGTTGGCAAAGTACACAGGAATCTGGATAGAGGCCTCAGTGAAAACCAAAGATATTCAGTGACATGACAGTGCAAGGTTTCCTTTTCCTTGTTGTTGGAAAAATAAATCAGTTAGCAATTGTGAAACTTAAATTTCCATTTATTCCCATGTTTTGCCGTAGTCAGGAGATAAGAGGTATCTAATGCAGTCTTGCTAATCATATGGATCTATCAGATAGACTAGAACTCTACTTGGACCTCATTATCATAAGAACAATATGAACGATAAAATGACCCTTCCCTCCACTACTACTACCACTGTTCTGCACTTTCATCCTTTACATTCATACTTTCTGTCTCTAGGACTTGCCATACATATATTGCATCCAATGCGCAACTTCGACCAACATTAAACCATGAAGATCCTCTCTTCACATAGAAGCAGGACAAAGACATTCCTGTGGTCTAGGTCAAATCACTTTTCCAAGTTCTGAGTTCTATCCACATCACTATCAGGGAAATAGTTATTACCCAGTGAAGGTACCTGGGGGTTATCCAGTCAATCAGATTTTACACAAAAGCTGCACTAATATATAATAGGGGAAAAAATAGCTATGTAAGTAAAAGAAAATATCTAGTTTGCAAAGATAAGCTCATTGTAGACCATTAAAGCAGCAGAATGCTGGATAAAGGAACTGAAATTCTTACCAGAAACTGAGTCGGTTTCCAGAAGGCACTCCAAAGTGCAGTGAATTAATCAAAACCATCTTACTTTGGGATTACCCATGTAACACATTCCTAATTTACAGAGGTTTGGGGGGCACAATGCAAAGTCTGTTTTTGTTCCTATTTCTACAGGCTCCTGAAGAGGTAAACTGAGAATTGTCAGAGTGCAGAGCAGTGCAGCTGTGAAATAAAAATAATTCAGTTTTGTAGTGAACAAAACTATATCTCTATTGAGACAAGCCAGAACCCTATCCTGTCTCAGCAGTCAAAAAGCAAATGACATGCAAAAAATTAAAAACTGGCAAAAAGGTAGTAGTAGTTTTCCAGTACACTCTTCCAGCAACTTGATTTGCAATTCAGGAACTTTCTAAACCAGAGAAGTTGTTTGCATATTTAATAGTTTGCAAGTGGATTCCTCTTCCATGAATGTGCGCTGCTGATTTTAAAACTCCTGCAAGCAGACAACATCCTGCAGCAAAAAAATTAATTGCACATTAGGTAAAGGCCTTTTGTTTACTTTGAATCTGCACCTGTTAGGGTCATTTGATGTCTCCAATTCCTGTGCTGGAAGAAGCAGTGAACAACTGCTCACCATTTACTCATTTGCTGTTTCTTATGATTTTAGAGATCTCCATCATATGCATTGACTGATTCTTCTCCAGTGGAAAGAATATTAGTCTACATAGGCTTTCCTCATAAGGAACATGTTCCATATTGTTGACCAAAGTTGCTGTCATTCCCTGAACCTTTTACAGTACTACTGTACCCTCTCTGAATTGAAAAAACTACAGGTTCCCACGAAATACAAAATGTGGACATTTATACAATAGCATCATGATAATCTAGAAGATTTTTTTCTTCTATTTCTTTCCTAATGCTTCCTACCACTTCAGCTGCTTTCCGATCACTACCAAACACTGAGCTGACATTTCCCAAGATCTATTTTAACATCAAGGTCTTACTTAAAGAGTAAGGATCAGATCAGAGTTCATTACTTTCTATACGCATTTAGGATTTTTTTCCTCAAGTGCACATTTTAATAGTTCTGTATTTTGGATTTCCTTTGCCATTTTATTGCATAGTCCCTCAACCTTAGGGGTTTTTTTACCTTTTGTTTTAATTCTCATGAAAAAAAATTGTATTCTAATGAGAGAATGCTAAATTTGCATTCAGGTCTTATCTTCACTACTCTTACTAACTTTTTATCAGCTGCAAACTTCCCGACCTTGAGTCTCATTTTTCCAGTTCATTTATGAATATGTACAGAGTGTAGAGTTGCAAAGTGTTTGTACCCTCAGCAAGTCTGATGATGATACAAAACTGGGAGGAATGAAGCTGGAGAGTCTTGCTGCCATTCAGAAGGACCTCAATAGGCTGGAGAAAGGGGCTGACAGGAACCTCATGAAGTTCAACAGGGGAAGTGCAAAGTCCTGCACCTGGGGAGGAACAATCCTGGGCACCAAGACATGCTGGGGGTTAATTGGCTGGAAAGCAGCTTTGCAGAAAGGACCTGGGGAATACCAAGCTGAACGTGAGCCAGCAATGAGCCCTTGCAGCAAAGGCAGCCAACGGTGTCCTGTGCTGCATTAGAAGCGTTGCCAGCAGGTCGAGGGAGGTGATCCTTCCTCTCTGCTCAGCACTGGGGAGGGCACAACTGGAGTGCTGTGTCCAGGGCTGGGCTCCCCAGTACAAGAGTGGTACGGATCTTTTGTAAATCTAGCTCCATATACACATTCCAACATTCACTGTACATTAAATGTTATCTCTTGTAAAATTGTAATTGTCCTTTTTTGTACTGTTTGTTTGAAACATTATTCTCTACTATAAATATAATTATGATCAAAACAAGAATATTGGGAATAATTTTCATAGCAAGTAAATATATTATACATTCCAGTGACAAGAAAATAGATCTCTGATTTCTTGAAAATCTGAGGGACACTGAGAAAATGTAAAATTAGCCACTTCCACTGGGTGGCAGTTTTGTACTCCATTAATAACCTTTTCCTTGTTTTTTTTTCTGAAGTCAAACTATAATTCACCAATTTATGGATATAGATATACTGTTCTTTTATTCTGACTGTGAACTTGCTACCTTATTACTTTTTCATCTAGATTTTTATTTCAATACAGTTTTTTGTCTTTTTCCTAATGATTAGCTTGTTAAATTTTATTTGATAGTTACATATACATTTGAAATTTCCTTCAACTGTATATTTTTACAAGGTGCTTGGGAAAGAAAACCCATGATTTCTGGAGTGATCAACTAGACTAATATCATGATCCCATTCTGCCATCCACAGATATAGCCAACATTACAAAGTATCATAAATTTACTACCAGTCATGCTATATTTGGTTCTGCCTATGCACAACTGCAGGAAAAAATAATTATAATTAGTATTTTATCTGATTTTAAACAAATATTTTAGAATTGAACATTGCAAAGACAAAACCAGTGCAAATCTTATAACATTCTTCCTTAGCTAACTTCCAGATTTGGTATCAGTCTGCTTCATGATTTTAAAGTATGTTGGCAATATGGATCATGTAAAGATAGCATTGACTAAAACGATATCAATATATCAGGAAAAGAAATCTGGATCTGAAAGCAAGGATTTTCTTATAATATTTTCTTTATCATAAGGTACTACAACATTTGAAATGCTCCAGTTAAAGCATGGAATTACCATCTTCAACAAAGTAATGGGTTGCAAGAAGGAGATGAGACTGTTCTAACTAAATACCCACTGCAAGGAGGAAGCAACTTTGTGTCCTGTAATTGCATCAAAAATAGTATGTAAACAGATGAGATAATTATTGTGGAAACACAATGGAAAAGCTGAAGAAGCAAAACCAAACAATTAAAAATGGGTGAATAATTTAGATGGATGAGATGACAAAGGGCTTAAAATGCTCTAAGGAGGCAGAAGTGGAATTTGTTATAGAATCACAGACATCAACTGTGTGAAAAGAACAGAGTATCACATATTGTGAAATAGTGGACAAATATCTCCAACCTTTTATACATCACATCTGCTGGAGCAAGAGTGTACAAATACACTAAAGAACATTAGGGGTGTACAGGTATGACAACAGAAGGTTTTATTCACATTCTTTTGAATAGGAATTTAAAAACAAAAGTACCTGGAACCCAAAAATTTGACAGATACGAAAACTTACGTAAGGGGAAAAGGGTAACACAGTTTTTATTAGTTACTGGATTTTAAAACTACAAGTTTTAAGCTTTAACAGAATCATCTGAAACAAAGGAAGTTCAGTATATCAGACTAATTTTTACAGCACTCTGTTTTCTAAAATTTTGGCCCTCAAGGCTAATCTTGAAAATAAAATGTATACCACAGGACTGCTCAAATCTAGCCTTAATAATCATAAAACCCAAGTATCTAAAATATTTTTATCAGCATATTCTAGTATTATTAGGACCTTGATATTTGAATATGAATTAGTCCATCTCTATTTACTGCCCAAGCTGTTTAGCTTTAGCATTCATCCTGACCTTCTAAGATAAATATGGTCTTCAGGCAACACACCCATAAATTCTCTGGGCCTGTTTGGATCTATGGTTTCTACGGAGAAAGCTGAGCTAGGATATTGAGGTGTTAAGGATATTGAGTGGAGGGTTTAGTTTGAGCTGGCTTCTTTAAAACACCCAGAATTCCCAAATAATTACACCTCTAATCTCTAGTTACAAATTCAGAAGACCTTCAAAATCTGAACTGTATATCTGTATGACCAGTAAACATTATTTACTGTGCTCAAGAAGTTGCGTAGGCCAGATTTCATTCACTTCAGAACCCCAGCTTTTTAGGGTAGAGATGCGTGGTGTGATTTTCTTTTTCCATTCCATGAACAATTCTCAGATGTTATTTACTTCTTTGTTCCATTGGAAAGGAGAGAAAAAATAGGAGATTTTTACGGGATGGACTAACATAATAGCTTGCTCATTTGCCCAGTCTCCAAGCAGGCAGTAAATCATCAGTGGCCTGTAACTCTTAATACCTAAGTGTTTCTATGACCTCCACACCACCACCAGAGTCCTGTAAGGTAGGGCCTGCTTCAAGTGAGGGAAATGGAAAATGCTAACAATGAATTGTCAGGGAGAGATGAGTCAGTCAGACCAGACTCTTGAGAAGTCCAATTAATGACAGTTTATACAGACATCATAACTTTCTTACCCTAAGATCACTGATGGTATGAGCAGGGAAATTCTAACAAATTCCAATATAAGTTGCTTTAATTAATGCAAAAATGTCTGAACGCTGTCTTATTTCCTAAGAAGTATTCATGCAGCTGTAACAAACATGAGTGGACTCTCATTATGAAACTTCAAAGGGAATAGGACAGGCCTTCAAAGTCCTTTGGATTTATTTCTTCTAATATGACGCCCACTTGCATCATCATCTAAATGGTGTTTCATGGTAGAATTAAGGACTAACTTGTTCTTCAGTACTATAATGCATCAAGAGTTTATCCTGGTCATAAGGTTTGTTTATAAGTCTTGTAAAATAATCACACTGAATATTCACCAACAGCATCTAGTATTCCTAACTCAATTACAAAAAAAAGGATCAAAAAAAAAAAAGAAAACGAATCTTAATCCTTAGAAAGTTTTAACTCAGCAGATTGTTACACTGTAATTGTTTGACAAGCGTGAGAACAGGAAACTGCTTAATGAATAAACAAATAATGATCATCCATACACAGTATAATGACAGTTTCTTAACTTACAGAAATATAGGAGAACACAGGCTAGAGATACTGAGGCAATACATTACACTAAAAGGACTCAGAAACAATTTCTTGTTCTTCAGAAATGGTGTTTTAATCACTAGGGAGTTGGGATTTCATCACTTGAGTATGTCATCAGGAAGCTTTTATTCAAATATTTATTTTAGCAAAACAGGCAGACCAAAATTTCAGAGTACTTTATGGACATTATGGATTATATAAACTCAATATTAAAAAAAGCAGCACGTTTATAAAAAGTACACAGGTTCACCACCTTCATGACACCAGAATGAAACTTAGTCTTCACCTAAAATACCACAAAATCCCCCTGGTATCTCAGCTGTCATAGAAGGACCCTCCAGAAGATGTTGCTTTCTCTCATTTCCACATACACAGAACAATACAAATGCTTTGAAACATGCCTTATTCAATTATGTCAGTTGCTTCAGCAAGCAAGTGCAGAAATGACAAGTCATTGTAGAAAAAAGAGGAATAGTATCAGAAAATTCTCTTTTAAAATAAACCTTGTTCCAACTCAGCTTCAGTTAGTTATCACCATTCTATAATAATTCAATAATTCAAAAGAGCTGCTTAAAAGGAGTTTCAAAGTCACTAGAGTTTGTACAAAATAAGTTGCTTAAGCCTCATATAAAATCCAGTACTGGCCAGGGCTTTGTGTGTCCTGCTCTTCGTGGGATAAAAAACTGAGCAAAAAAACACGGCAGGGGCTCTATCTGAAATAAACGTCCATAAATCAGGTTAATATTGTTCATTCCCTTTCTTAAAGCACAATCAAATCTCCTTTTCCTTCAAAAGACATCCCTACTGATTCATCACTAATGGCATTATCAGTTAGCATCTAATAAGCCCTCACACAGTTTTCAATGGGATTTTATTATATTTCTTTGGCAGTGTTAAATGTGCTCATTTTGAACAAGGACCAGTGTGTGCCCAAATACATCAAGGTTATGGAAAAGTTGAAAGCTATCATCCCTTTAATCCTTCCAAACTGACTAGTACTAAGCTAGTGAACAGGGCAAATTCGGTTCTTGAACAGAAAGCTTCAGTTCTCATTTTTTATATGCAGTATTTATTCAAATCAATAAAAGTATGCTGCTACAATATTTCTCATAATTTATTAATTCACTTCACTTTTACACTTAAATTCAGCTGTTACCTCAGTTTTACATAAGATATACCTCACAATGGAGGACCACAGCCCACCAACTCAGAAAGAACTTTTCCAGCTCAATTTTGACTACACCTACAGTCTTTGCTTCAAAGATTTTTAGAATAAGCACTGCCAGATTATAGAAAGCCCAACTAACAGATATATTAGACTATCTCTAAAATGGGTTACATTTATCTGAAGTTTGCTCGCAGACAAGAGAAATGAGGGAAAAAAAAAAAGGAGAAAGTAATACACCAGTTCGCAATTGTGATGTTCCTTCGATCAGACTTCAAATCTCAACTTTGCAAAATTTCACACTCAGCATTGTGGGATGGATCTGAAAGTCAATGAAATCAACCTAAGTTCCACTCGCTTTAGTGGGATGGCAGCCACTGAAACTGAAGTAATGTAAGCTAGAATTCTAAAAACAGATCCTCATCTACATTACAGAACTTCTGTAATCTTTATTAAATTTTTAGTCCTAAACAGTGGTAGGTACAGCAGACTCTGCCTTTAACATTTTTATTCCATCAAGGAAAGGTAAATACTGCTTTTACAGTAACAAGAGAGACCAAAGACTAGACACAGACGGACAACGTTACACTCTTCCACCCACCTGGTGGTCCCTCCTTGTAAAGCTTTAGGTGAGCTAGAGACAAAAGCATAAGTAAGATTGTATTTAAGCTTCACACAGGGAATTTATACTTTTACACTCATTAAATATGTATCCTAGCAAGGAGTCTGGCAGACTCCCTGCTTTTTATTCATTACTACAAACATATACCTCAGTCAGTATTTTCAGCTCCTTTTATATTATTTTGTCTTGCAAAAAATTATCAACTGTTTATGAATGGCTTCATTTCTTAAGTGATCCTAGATATTCCTAGATATTAGCACTGCCCACAAAATCAAATCAAATCAAAATCAAATAGCAAGTATTTAAATAAATCTCTACCATGTAAAAAATCCCATGGACATTCCTTAGTTAATCACAAGCCACATACAATAACACTTACTATGAAAACAAACTTGCAAATATCTCTATAAAGCTCTCAGCTCAATATATATACACAGAATTGAATATCACATGCTGTAGAATGACTAAATTTATTAATTCCTCAATATTTTCAGTTGGAAATAACAGCGGTGCTCACTCATTGTCTTTTCATGTTGCCTGGTAAGGCAAGGAAAGCAATGCAGATAGATCAGAAAGCTTAGCCTCTTCTCACAGATTCATTCCACACAATCTGATGAGAAGACACAAGTTTGGGGTGGGAACACTTTCAAGAATTCCTTGTGTTGCTTTTTAAGTTGTTTCTAGAACATGCACTTTTAAAAAAAAATATAGACTGCAATAACAGTGGCCAATGTATGACATGCCACCGGGTGGTAGAAGTAAAAGCATTTAAGATATTACTAATGATTAGAAAAGTATGAGGCATGCTTCACTGTTTTGCAAAGAAAATACACACTGCAGCATGCATGTTTTTCCTTAATGCATAGAAAACCAAACATGAAATAAAATCTGGATGTTTTAGACAACCTATGTAATTTATGTAAATGCTTAACGTGTGTTCAATTGTATAATCACAGAAATTATCTCAACACAGAGCAGCAAGAACATTTACAAATACACACAATACACGCTCATGTAAATCTTTGTCACAATACTGTGCAAGCTGCACTGTTCATCACCCTTTCTAAAAGAAAAGGTACGAGTGTTCACTGGTAAATCTAGTGATCGGAAAATTTAACCTACAACTTTGGGAATACTGGATACAGTGGGTCACAATGTTACAAATAGCAATTTTCATTCTCCAAAACTGTTGCAAAAAGCAAGTATATACACTCAAATATTATTCAGTATTATTCTATTTTGTTCAAAACTGTGCTGTGCAAAAATTTCCTTTTCTTCTTTGATAATAAAACAATGTACCTACTTAAATAATTTTAAGTAGAATCTTATGTGAAAACCTTTCCCACAGAAATCTTCATAACTCACATTTCAAATAGATGAGTTACTCTTCAAACTCTGCAAAAGCAATTTAGGAGCCTTCTCTGCCACAATCTTAAAACTTCAAGTAGAAAGTAGAAGCTTTGAAGATAAATGACCTATATAGTCACTTATTGTCAGTACGTTCATTTTTGTAAAAAATCTTACATATTAAACTCAGTACGTGGAAACATGCAAAATAATGTTAACACAATTTAAAAGTAATTAAAGAACAAAACCTGGAAAACTTGAGTGCAATCTACCTCTCTCAAGATGTACCACACCCTGTAGCATAAAGGAAATCCTTAACTTTTAATTGAGATGATTTCAGAATAGTGAGGGGTTTTTAAACTTTTCTCCCTCCTTGGTAACCCTTAGTCCCATAATTTTCAATATTCCCTACTACAGTCTTTGTTTCCTCCTCCATTATTTCACCATGTAGTTTTCCCCTTTAACCACCAGGTGTCAGAAAGGAATCTACTCACCACAGCTGCACCTTTTTTACTATTTATATACTTATTTTTACAGGCACATTGATGTGACCTTCCAGGCTTTTTCAGGCTACAGTCCTAAATAGCAGCAAATGTTCAGGCTTTTCTTCCAATAAACATAGTCATGAGCAATTTTCAAAACATGTTATTTGTTCAGTCTTGAAATGGTGTTTATGAAGCAATTTTTCACACAGAAGAAGTAGCACTGGGAGAAATACGGACATTTATTTGAAACGCTACATGAATGCGGCATTCTAAGGAGACGAATTGTGGCTTACAAATTTTTTACAAGATGACTGGTCAGTGAAAGCCTGAAGCTTAGCTTTATAAAAAGTTGACAGACAGATGTTCTTAAATATTCTGAACACCAATTTGAACAAGTTTTGCATTTAAGCATCCTTTTAGAACTGGAAATTAAAACTGATTTGTGCTTAAAGAAATTCTAGAATTACCTGGGTTTTAGGGACAGAGGGTTGGCTAAAACAATACTCAATGTAGTTTTGACACATTACTCTAATCCTTCTTCCCTCACTCCATTTCACCTACTCCTATCTGTCCTCCTTTCTTTACGCCCCATTGAACCACAACTCTTTTACAGCCCCATGATTCAATACAAATAAGGATGTCAGTTCCCCAGACTGCAAAATAAACAGACATCCTTCACTTTAACTTAATTTTTTTTTTAGACTTTTAAGGGAAGGAAGAACCCTCCAACCCTAAAATTTCAATTATTTTCAGCACCTTAAAGATTCTGGTACGGTGAAAATACAGAAGATATGTGAGGAAGGGAGACAGATGGAGAGGGACATGTGGAGAACAGACAGTCCTAAACAAGCCAGTAGTCCAGTATCTAAATACTGTCTGGATACTGAGATAATACAGAAGATAGAAGAGTTAACTTACTACAGAAGATGAAGTAACTTCACAACACTCATTGAATTCCCTGAGAACAACAGAATGATACCCACAGAAAAGCAGCCTCCTGAAGGAAAAAAACAGCAACCCCTTGATTCTCTGTTATGGAAATTAGTTCTTACTCTTTCTGACTGCAAAGCAGTATAAAGCACTATTCAGAAGCAGTCACCCAAGTAACTTATCTATCTGATCGTTCCTCTCCCGTGAGAGGTTACAGCTACAGTTCATTTACCTGACAGCAGGAATGAATAGTTTTGCTTGTCATTTTCACCCTCCCAGGAAGACAACATTAGAGGTACTGCTGCTGGGGCTGATTTCTTTCTCAATAAACTTTCTACTTCATATTTACAAAACCAATCTATTACAGGATCACATTCACCAATGCAATATGGTAAACAAATAACACCTTATCAGCAAACAAGAGGAACAAATTTATTACAGAATTTCTCTGATGAGTTACAGACTCTATCTACTTCATCTAGCACAGATTTAAAATACAAAGCACTTGCTCTAGATCTATAACACCTTTGCAATCACTGTATTCTATATAGAGTAAGCATACATTGAGAATGCATGTATACCATACATGCAGTATAAGCGTTTATTTATTCAAATGTGGGTGGGTATGTGGGTGAGTGTAGGCACACTACAAATCCACACACATAGGCACACTGCTTCCCCAATATATTCTCAGCAATTCTCAAGTTTAGAACTGTTGACAAACTTAACACATGGATATAAATATAAAACTAAGAAATGTACAACAAATACAGTTGGTTTTTTTACAGCAAGAGTACGTGTCTGTGCCACAGCAGATGGGGCAAACTTGGCAGGGATGATTATTTAACTAAATTTAACTAAAAAGAAACCCAAAAAGCAGTTCTAAATCCAGGTGCAAATTTTCAGAAAGCATCAGGGTGTTCAGTTGACTCTGGGTTTCATTTAGGCTAGTATCTTAATCTTTCATGTTCAAATGCTGGGCCAAACAGAACTTCAGATCACTTGACCAGTGAGAGTGGAGAACACGAAAGTGAATTCCATAAAACTCAGAGGCATTTCTGTTATACAAAGGGCCTCATATAGTTTGAGATAAAGCCATGGAAATAAAATACAAAGTCATTCTTCTTGTGCCGTACACAATTGCTCTTTCACTGAGTTTCAATTATATAACAAGAATAATCTTGTAAAACCCTGTGACCATTTTGGGCCTTTGCAACGTCACATTGGTAGGACCCATAGTGGTGCCTACATTTCAAAATAAAAACTACAGTAAAAGAAACAATTCACAGAACTTTCCTTCATTATATTCAGATAATATATTCATCTGCTCACTAGCAAAAATGTACCATACATGTAAGTGTTATTTTTTTGCGGATTTAAGTTTAAGAAGTCACTATTCTTTCCCATGCTGCTTCTCTATCTAATGCTAATAGCCTATAAACAGAAAAGGAATTTAATTTGGCTTGAAAAATAGGTCGGGATTCTTATCCCAACTTTACGGATGGGTAAACTGAAGCTTGGAAAGGTCTCACAATTTTCCTGAAGTCATTCCAGAAGGTAGCAAAAGGGCTGGAAATGGAACATATGCATTGTAACAACAAACCTTCAGCATTAACAGGTGCCTATCTTTTTGTTCCTATCTCAAGAGGCACAATATGAACGACAGGTAGAGAGAGAAAAGCAAAGGAAGATTCTGTTGCTTGCTTGTTTTTGAGGGGTTTTTTTAGTATTTTCAAAGTAAATCTTAGCAGATAGGGCTGCAACATATCTGGAAAAGTGGCTGCTGCATTAATCAGCACATGCACAACCTATTTGTCTGAGACTGTAGAGATTTCCAAATAGCACTATGCCCAATACCTTCCAAATTCATAAAATTATAGCTTTAGTTGGCATAAGTAAGGGGAGAAAATGTCATTGTTACTCTAGAGGAATATAATAGGGCTAGAACAATCTGGCCTGTAATAAAAAACTCAGCTTCTCAATAACAAGCTAGTGTATTTGTCAGAATATGAAACACTGACATAACATAGCCAAATACGCCTGTCATGCTGCACAATAAATGCAGTAAAATGTAGTCAAATAATTTACAAAGCCTTTACACAGCCCACCTGCACTCTGAGGTCACATCAAATTGACCAGTGATGATTAAATCACAAAAACACTGTCTTCAACCAATGCATAATACTCTGCTTGCTGTAGTCCTGCTTTACCTAATTCGTTACAATAAAATTTGTAACAGAATCGCAGAACTAAACGCCAAATACCACACCAAAATCAAATAAACTGAAGTTACTAAAAAAAGTCCTTTTTTTTTATTTTAAGAAGAAACCAACTGTTAGCAGCCAGTGTTACAAGAAATTCCTTCAGGATACTAACAACATCAAGCATTATGTCTTTTTTAGAAACAAACTGTTTCAAAAAAATTGTTCAAGGCCACAAAGGAAGTCTATGCTATACAAAGATAAGATACCCTGTTATCTCTCATCTCTTTGTTCAGACCATTACGCCTCTCTTTCTCTCACATAAGCTGGCTATTCTTCATTTACATCATGACTATAAAGTGATTTTCTTGCTGGGAACCCAGAGCATAGGGGACCAAGGCTTTAATATATTTGAGAATTGACAATAAACCTCTGTCATTATTTTGTACTTCATTCGCTATTTATTTAGATGCTTTTTGTTTAAGAAGAGCTTTCTCAGTCACTTCCTGATTTTCTTAATTTACCCTGAAAATTGTGTTTACAGCATCACAGACTGTTATAGAAATTGTGGCACCACAGAGATAGCATTACCTCACTGTTAGAGAACAGGGCTTTTAAATATTAAATACAAACATTTGAATTAATAAGAAAACATGTCATGAAAAAAAGCTCTAAATGGATTTCTGTTTCAACCCGATTTTTTTAAACATTTTCTCCAGCAGGAATGTCAAATACTTCTCTCTCATCAGTTTTTTAATTTCTGTTTTGCTTAAGCAAAAGACTAAACTCTCTCTGTTTTATGTAAGAGAACTATTTTGATTCTAATGGATAAAAATGCATTTTTAATAGGAATCACAGGATCTGTATCTCTATACTACCTTAATGTGGAGACTCTTCTTCAAACATTGAGTAGTTTTATGAGCAGCAGAACACATGTCTAAACTCCTCTTCTTGGACGTGAGAGGCTGCAAGTGCTGATCTAGTCATACACAGCAGCTAAGACATTCATTATATGTGGATTCTATGTGATCCAGTATCACAGATGAGTTCACTCAGTACAGACAATACCTGGCTAGGTATTCTCACTGTATATAACAGCTGACATATCTACCCTTCTAGCTGATTTAATGCTTAAAAAATGGAAAAAATCTCTCAAAGAATTATGGAGGAAAAAGAAAAAGAAACTTTTAATGAAAACAGGAGAACAGAACTTTAGGACTAGCGAAATATGCACAGAAATGTCTTTGATTACATGGTAAAAATTTCCATGGAATAAACCTATAACTAGATATTAAAATAGCCTTTTTCTAGTCTTCTAGGATATAAATGGTGTTATGTATTACAGCCTTTCTGGACGTCAGTTATTTTAGACTGACACACTTCAAAGAAGTTCCAGTTTCTCTAGAGAACTACATAAGCAGCTTGTGTTAATTACAGAGAGCCAGCTGACAACACAGTCACTTGCTCTATGGAAACAGAGGAATTAAAGGATTAAGAAAACATAAAATATGCCAAAATATCATAATATCATCCTTTTACTTAAAAATTTACAACTCAAGATTTGGGTGTTGGGGGTGACAATACTACAACTACACAAGATGTTATCAAAGGCATGAAAAAAACGTGTTGCAGAGTTGTATTTTGTTCACTAACTTCTTTCACTTCTAATACTCCTAACAGGCCTAGTCAGCCCCTCACACGTGTTCCTTGTTATGTCCATTTGCTTTTCAGTTGGTTTCCCACACATCAAGCCAGACTACAAGCCTCAGGAGGGAGTTAGCTATTCCTCCAAGCTGCTGTGAGTCACTGTGATGTCTGCTGCGTAGGCCAAATGAAGCCTGAATTTCTTGCTTCCACTAGGCAACAAGAACAATGAGGAAAAACATGGCAAGGAGGTGAGAAAAGATCAAAAAGCCAAGAATCCTCTCCCTCAATATCCCTACCTTCCTGTCATAGCTGCCATAGTGCATGGTGATGAAGAAAGTAAATCAAAGACTCGGTGCAGAATTCTAAGAGAGATTATAGTATTCCAACTTTAAAATTTTCAGTGTAACATTAAATACTAGTCTCTCATGACAAATGAAGAAAATCTATGCTACCTCATACAATAAGTACATATTCTTGCACCATTTTAGAAGTACAAAAACTAATGTCCACAGATTTATCCTTGGGTGTGATCAAACTTGTGACAGATGTATTTTGTTTAAAACTAAAATAGAGATGTGTTAAATGAATACTTAGCTAATAATTCGCCCTATTATTATTGTTGTATATAGATTCCTATTGTTTTGGTAGATGAAACTCTTAATCACAGAAATTAAAACACTAACATAAATCCTTGACTGAAAGTTAAAACAAGTCACTTCAGCATTTTTTGTTACAGAAAATCATCTATTCAGGAACATCAGTGGAGGAAGACTGGAATCACAAGTATCCCTGCCACACACAGTTTTTGAACTCTATTCTGAAATCAAGAATTTTTCATTTGATCTTAGCTGTCAGGACAAGACATTGCAGTAAGAAATAGGGTTTCAGGTTGAGACCAGCCAGTTTAATGGTGATCATTAACCTGCTTTATATCATATTTTTAAGAAGCCCACTTTGTGTACAAGAAGTTCCTAAGGTACTGGTGGCTGGGAGGGAATTTTGGATGGGAAGGGGCATGAGGGGAAATGCCAGTATACATGTGCACTTTGAAGGTACCAACGACTGTCAGAGAGAAGATACTGAGTAATGTTGTATTGCCACTTTCATATTCATTAAAAAAAACCCCACAAACCCTGCCCCCCAGCAGGAAGACCAACATTGACTACAAACTCTATTTTTTTAATTCCATCAGCACTGCCCATGAACAGTACCTTCTTTCACCTGCAGGAGACTGCATAAATTCATTCCTGTCCACAGTGCTTTAAAACAGTCACCCTAATACTCAGAAAAGCAGATGTAACTGATCTATCACACACAAGTTACAACTGCTTGCAGTGTCCTTGCTGCCACAACTGCTTTCTGGGCATCCATGAACAGCCAAAAGAAACAAATCTGCTAGTCACTGAGGTACACCTAGAACTCTACTGCACTCTTAACATATGTTGCAAATGGAGTCTTTGTCTATTTCCTTTAAAAGCAGCGCTTCTGTCTCATCCTAGCTGAATCACCAGCAGTTTGTTTTCATTCAAATCCCTCTCTCTGCCAGACACTGGAGTGACTAATGAACTGCAGAATCTGGTCTGTATAAAAATTTGACTTAGCAAACTAACCATTAGCATGTTGATGACACTGCCACCCAAAATATCACAGTAACAAAAGAGTAACAATTTACATGGGCTCTAAGCCAGTCTGCCCTTCCTACTCAAATTTCAGAGAAGCATGACCTAATTTCTCTACAAGTAGTAGAATCTGGAGCTTTTGTTAGTTCAGTTTCCTTTCTTTATTTCAACATATGTTTTTGCCACAGATGATTATAGTCATTACGAAAAAAAATATTTATTTGGCTAGAATTAAATATGGCAAGCATATAGCCTATAATAAGAATCTAAGAGTAACAGAAAGAGCCTGCAGCACTCCTTGTCAACAGCTGAATACCTGTCCTGGTCATCTAGTGATAGACTCCCACGCCTCAGACCAGTCAGATGCACTGTAAATTCAATTCTGTCTATATGAGAACCATGTTGTTCCTGTTAAAACCAAGTTTACTGAATCTTCCAGCAACTTTTATGCTTCCAGTATCATGCCCACTTTACAAAAAAAAGAAGTTTAAGGCAGAGAAAACTGAGGAAAGAGGAAGAAAGAGGTAATACACTGAACAATGCAAAGCAGTAGAACCACTACTCCTATTTATTCTTTCTCCTATACATGGCCAAATGGATATTCACTGGAATTGGAAAGAACCATACAACATTACCCCCTACAATTTCTCACAGCAAGGTAGCCTAAAAGCTTGTTTTTCAACTCCACTTAACGCTTTCTAAGTGGTATTTTCTAAAACCTCCAGGTACATGAAGAACAGATGGTCTACTGCCTTTTCGTTTCCATGTTTCAGACAGTTCCACAGTTTACGACTAATTTCTGAGTAACAAGGACTTCCTGTTTTATATTTAAGAATACAAATTTGAAACAGAGTTGGGGTGGCTACAATAATCACTTTTTCCCTTGTAAGTATGTAAGTATTTATCTAAATAACAAAAAATCAAGAAATATTTTTCTGTGGAAAGCTTATCTGATAACTACTTAGCATTGTGCTTCAGACATACCCTCTCATACATTTGTATAGGACACTATACATGGTTAGCTATCGGTGGATATGAGTATTCCTCTGGTTATACACAAGTTGCAATAATGGTATTCGTTACTTTCATTCTGGGCACTACTTGAAGAAAATCTGCAGCCAGACTAGAGTCTGGAAAGCCACTTCCCCACGCATTCTAAGGCAATGGAAAATGCATTCAGGTCTCCCTTTGTTCACTATCCTGTTGCTCATTTGAACAGAATCCCTTTAGAAATGGATAACCTAATTTATCAAAAAACTCACTTCTTTCCTCATGAATTTGCACAGACAAGCATTTAGATTTCAATGCAGATTTAGCCATTTATATTTAAAAATCAGATGCTTAACAAGTAGCAGTAAACAATACATCCAGAACATAAGGTCTGTTTATCCAGATAAGAAAGCACTGTGACTTATCACCACCTCTGTATTAAACAAGATTAAAAATGTCAGAAACTGATTTCTGCAAATGCTTCACCTCTTTGTTTTACCTGCTTCTGTGTACTTTAATCCTACTTTTACTTCTTCGTGCTTTGCTTTTGGTGGCGGCCAGACAGTCTGGAGTCTCCCTGGAGTCTTGTCATCTTGCTCTGAGGGACTCAGGTCAGGCTGTTAAAATTATGCAAGAAAAAATTAAAGTCTGCAGTATCAATCGATTTCAAAACAGCAACCGCCATGCTCAGCTCTACATGTGTACTCCAGAATGGTTACCTGCCTTGCTCTACTGATTGAAACAGTACTCGGTTGGAAGGGATACAAAGAAATCAGTGTAGAAGAATAACTTTGAGGAGGAAAATAACATAATGCATGTGACCTACAGTGATTTATTGAAACTGTTCACATCAGTGTGGAAAGCTGTCTATCATCTGGTGAAGCACAGAGGTCAAGAACACTAGGGTTTTCTCCTGTGTCTTTTTTTCAAGAGTGAAAAGACACATCTGTGTTCCTCTCACAAGTAAACATTAGTGCGATTCACCTAGGACATCATTTGACAATATAATTTTCTGGAAGCAGAGCTAGTTTATGAAATTCCTGCCCCACCCCCAGCAGCTTGCTCAGTCCACATACCACATCATGCTGCCACATCAAAGTGCTGCTACAGCTGCTAATGGAACTGCACTGTCAACCACAATGCTAAAATAACCCTTTAAATGGGGGGGGAGCATTCTTTTAGAGGATTACATTCTGTTTGGTTTTTTATATCTCTGACATTTCTGTAATCTGATTTACAACAGGCTCCTACGAGTAATTGCATAGATGCAACTGCAGAGACAGCAAAGCCCTATATGAAAGTGGCCCCACATGACCACAAACCCTATATGAAAATGGCCCCCACACGAGCAAGGAAAAAGGAAAGGCAAGACCCTTTTACTCTGGCTTTGCCCTGAGAAAAGGTACATTTGTACTAGACCGGACGTTAAGCAGACATTTGTAAAAGCCGCTCCCGCTGACTCCTGCGCTTCTTCCCCGTCCCGTGTGGATGACAGCTTCCCAGAGAGGCTTGCGCCGCCCCGGCGCGGGGAGCGGGGGCAGCAGGGAGCGCCGGGCCGGGGAAGGGGAGGGGAAGGGGAAGGGGAGGGGAAGGGGACGGGGAAGGGCACGCACAGCGCGCAGGGCCTGTGCACCCCGCCGCCAACCTCTTGTCTCCTCCCCATCGGTAATTTACTGCAAACTGGTATTATCGGTCTACCCAGGTGTCAGTCAAGATTTTTTAAAAGTTTTTAATTTTATGTAAGAATAAAAACTTGAAAGAAAGTACAACCAACACAACAAATTAACTTCAGGTTTAGGGTTAAATCCTGCGAATTTAATAATTCAGATAATTCTCCCTTTAGCCAACAAGAACAAGGTTCTGCACTGATTATATCTGCCAAAGATGTAGCTGTAAGAATTTTGGTTTGGGGAACCCTAACCCAAGGGTTACTCATTTAATCAAAGAGCTCAAATCACACTCAAAATTCATTTATCTTTATGTTTCTATGAAAACTTAGCATGGATTTTTTTTTTCATTTCTTAAAAATATACTGACTAGATCTCCACGTGACTAAGAATACTAACCTTGCAAATGCTTATACTGATCCATAACTTGAGTCATCTAATTGGAATCACTAAGTTATACTTGGATAAGGTTAAATGATTATCAATATTTGCAAAGCCAAATACACACATGTAAATAAGGAAAAAATCACTTTAAAATCTATGTCTTGGACAAACTGAGTTGAAAATCATCCATGACTTCTCGTACCAGCTCTTATCATAGAATTATTCCTAAAGGTAAAATGAAATATTACTTTTAAAAATAAAAAATGAAAGAAAACAGAGTGAGATTGAGAAACTATTAAATAATACTACAGTAAATATTTGCAGCACCAAACTGATTTAAAGCCATACTTAACATATGGGCAACTGTTTTGTAGTGATCTTTTAAAATCAGAAACTGATTTTTAAGTTCTCACTTCTAGATGAAAGGCTGTGGTTATCTCCAGTTCTCACTGAATTCTGCTACAATGGCAAATGATGAAGATTTTTGACAAATTAGCCCCAAGACTTCTTCAGTTGGGAATCCAAAATTTGAGATTGCCAAAAGAAGAGGACAATTCTGACATCTTGACATTAAGTCCCCACCAATAATTTTTAAACAAGAAATTATTTTTTATCCATCTATTTCCAGATCTTACGAAGAAAAAGTAATTCAACCTACAGATTTGTCTGATGGTCCATCGCCAGGTTTTGATTTTGACCTTTCAAATACAGCTTTCAAGGACTCTTTTTCATTTCTCATTTTGCGTTTTATGGCTTCCAGCTCTGAGGTATCTGCCGTTGTTTCTTTTTTGGGAGGCCGTGTGAATAAAGCTTTAAAGACGTCCAGTGCAGATTCAGCAGGGCTTGATTTTATTTCCTCAGAGGGAAATCGTGGTTCTGTTTTGCCAGAGGCTTTGTTCTCTTGAGCTTCATCACTGTCCTCGGTCTCCCCAGATCCCTCACCAGAGTCCTCAGTTCTATCTTCATTCTTGGAGACGTCTATGTTTAACAAGTGTGAGAGTTGTTCCAGGAAAGTAGGACTTGCTTTAGGTTCAGCTGATTTTTTTTTAGTGGTCAAACCTGATGTAATACTGGATTTCTTAACAGGCTGTCGTAATTTAAGCAGAGCTAAATCATTCTCCCTTGGTTTAATTTCTGTAACAGTTTCCCCATCCTCTGTGGTTAGTCCCTTTTTCCTCACACGTAGTCCACTAAAGAAAGCGGGCAGCTGGAAAGTCTTTTCAGCCAGTGCCGTTTTTTGGAGCGATGTATTATCAGCTGAAGTTCTTTGTTCTTCATCTGGAAGTTCTTGAGGGCATTCCCCTGTAGCAAGGAAGTGACTGAACTGCTCATCCATTAATATTTTGTCTTCTCCACTGGAGTCATGCTCCAGAACACCATCCAGCTCTTTTGGGAGCTGCTTGGAAATTGGTGGGTGTAACTCAATGTCATCTGTATCCACAGTGTCATCACTGTTGCTGGGCCCTTCTGATTCTGACTCTTCCTTATTTTGATTGTTATCGTCCAAAGCCTCAGCAGACAAAGCAGCATTATTTAGCCCAGATTCGCTTGCATTGTTTTCATCGGTGTCTAGGTCCTCACTCTCCGAGTCCGATTCTGTATCACTTGTTGTATGAACCAAAGTACCTTGTACGAGAATAGCATCCTTGTCATCATTGTCAGATTCCGACAAAGAAGTCTGTACAAACCCTAAATGGTGAAGTAATTCATTTTGTTCGGTTAACTCCAGTTCCAGGTCAGTTTGCCTGCCAGACATGGGGTCAGCTTGGCCACTGGTAGTATTCACGCCGTGCTGGTTTTCTGAGTCATCATTACAATCATTATCATTCTTCTCATGCCAGGTGTTACCATGAGTATTTATATTGGTGTGCAAAGGTTGAAATGCTTTAAGCACTGTTTCTTCTTGGGAAGCTGCAGATTCAAACTTAGTTGTAAATCCAAAAAGTTTTTTCATAGAAAACGTAGTGAAAGGATCGGGTTCGCTTTCTGCTCTCTTCGCCAGGTCTGAAAGCTGACTACAACCAGGCACCGCACCTTCTTCTTCCATGTTGCGTGAAGTACAGAAGAGGTTTGCTTCTAGCAGTGCTAAGTGCTAAACAAATATTTACTCCACGCATTCAGCGAGCAGACTGAGCTCGGGACAGGCGCTGCAAAGGCAGCGCTGCCCTGCCCGGCCCTGCCCTGCCCCGCGGGGGCAGCCGGCCGCCCCCAGTCACCCTGCCCCTCCGCCCGCGCCCCGCAGCTCTCCGCGCTCCGCTTCGGGACCGGCGGGAAGACCCACCGGGCAAAGCCGCCGAAGCCCGGAGCGGGGCGGGCGGGTCGCTCCCTCACGCCGCCGCGGCGGGCCCGGGCGCTGCCCTCGGCTGCGGCAGGTCCCGCCCGGCGGCTGCGGCGGGGCCGCGCGCCCCGCGCCCGGGCAGCTACAGCGACGGCCGGCTGCCCCCCGCGCGGAGCCGCGCGCGCTCGCGGCCTGCTACTTCCGCGTGCCGGTGCGCGAGCTGCGAGCGGGCTTCAGCGGAGAGTTCCTGACGGGTTCTTCTGCGTAGTCTTCCCACTTTGATAAAGACCTTCTTTTGTAAATCCATAATCACCAAAAAATGTCAAATGGAAACCCCAGGTAACGAATGTGGGGCTTCCCCAGCCACCGCCCGGAGCCGGTGCAGGGCCCCGCTCCCGGCCGGCCACAGCCAACTTGGGTGAGCGCCCTTGAGGCCGAAGAAAGCAGGGGAAAAAAAAAAAAAAAAAAAAAAGGCTCTCTTCCGATTTGCTGCAGGTTTCATCTGGAATGCAGATTTCAGCCTCCAGGGCCATGAACAAAAACCAACAGGACTGGTTTCATGTTACTGCTGTCCTACCCCTGCACGGCGGCTCCCGGGAGCGGAGCGCAGGTACCTGCCGAGGGCGGGCGGCGCGCCCCGGGGCGGGCAGCTCCCTGGGTGGGCAGGGGAAACACCCGGCGCGCCGCGGGGCCCAGCTAACTGTTCAAAAACCACCCAGGCTCTCCGTCCGCACTCCACCCAAACTTGCATTATTTCAGACCAGAACAGTCTCTGCTGGCTTAGTTTTTGATAACTTTCATCTGTACGTATTGTCTCGGTAATGCTGTGTGAGAGCTGTTTTAGTTAATACTGGCAAAAACCCTTGAAGGAAATCTTCAAGACTGTATAACTCAATATTAACTGAAGCTGTCTGGGATAATATTTTTTTTTTCCATAACACACATATAAAGAAAGTACAAAGTACTCTTAAGCACCTTTGATATTCAGAAAGTCAGTAACATTTAGGTCAGATTCCAGTCAAAAGCCTTCACTTCTGTTCCTTTTCTTATTTTTGGAACTACAGAGACTGCAAGACTACAGGAATTTATATTCTTCTTATTTCCTGGCCTCTAAGAAGTTTGTTTAGTCAAATTTCCACATTGGTACCATAGAAATTCAAAATTACTGTGGGTTGTTTTTTTTTTTTTTTTTTTTGCACACAAATTAGAGTGTCATTCTACAGTCAGCCATTTAGCTGTGATGAGTAATCTTAAACAAGCAACATGGGGAAAGCTGTCCTTCACTAGGAAATCAGCTGCAGATCACACCACCGTGTCAAATTACTGAAAAACATTTACTGAAAAGCCAAATATTGCAGACAACAAGCAGCAACAAAGTATTCCAACACATTTAACTTTTGGTTTAATGTTTTAAAATGTAGACCATACAAAAAGCATGTGTTTACCTTTTCACTATATTATAAAGGATCATAAAGTCAACAGCAAAAGTCATTGGTATCTACTGCAGGAAGAAAGTTTCCCGAAAATCAGACTGTAATACTAAGGGCTTAGGTGAAGCTTAGAGACACCTTTTCAATTACAGGGTTGCATGCATACCTATAGACAAAGGGCACTGGAATCATTCCTGTCTTTATCTGTGATTTAACGCAGAAGAATGCCTTCTGCCTCACTGCCTGCCATTTCCTGTAGGAAGCTCCCAACTTGCTTCTCCGCTATGCTTAATCATCAGGTGCCAAGGTTGGAAACAACTGACAGGTCATGGCTCCCCTGGTTTTCTAGGCTTAATATAGATTAATATCACAAAAGAAAGCTCTACATAAGGAAAGAGACAGAGAGTCTTTATCACTCCCTATGCCAACCTACTCTTATAATCCCAGGGTTAATAAAACAAGTGGAAGGCAGCTGCCTCAGCACTGCTGATTTCTCATAAGACAAGATTTCCTGAAGGCAAATCTGCAGCTATTCTAAATTGCATTTTATGACAAAATAACTGGGGCAAAGTGACCCTACTGAGCCGAAAAGTTTTCACAATTTGAATTTACATCTATTTTTCTGTTCAACCACAGGACTAAATGTTCATTGTCCTGATAATTTCTATGGGTATGCCTTGCTTATTTATTTATGTACTTATTTATTTGGGGTTTGATTAACTTACAATGGGTAAACATTAACCATATTTTTCAAGAACAGTTTCGCTGGTCACTAACAAAAAATACACCTATATGTACAACTTCATGGCACCTTTTAAACCAAACACACTTATTCAGATTATACCAAAATATTTATTTATCTGTTTATATTAATGACAAGCCACACTTAGAATAAAACTTCTCTGTAATAATCTAGGGTCACCAAGCTGTAGCAGTCCTGTGAATACTGTACATAGGCAGGTTACTGAAAATAGCCACTATCTAACTATTTATGATTTTAATAGTACGTATGAAAAGTTTAGTTTAAAAGTGGACTTAAAAGCAGAAAAACCATATTTACATCTAAACATCCCAACAAAATTTATGAGACAATGATCAAATTAGTGGTGAAAAAGATTGTGCTTTGAGTGTCAGGCCAAAGTTATGCAACATATTGAGATGCTAGCAAACTCAGAGTTGAACACTGAATAATTAAAACTCCAGAAGTAGAAATATACCTTATAAAACCAGAGGAAATCCCAGAAGCCTGCAGAAAAATGATACTGCTTTAAATGTACCTCTTCTCTTGATAATAAACTCTAGGAAGTGAGAAGAAACTTTCAAGCTTTTCGATCACTAGGATGAACAAAGGAACTCATCTCTATGTTCACCCCTGGAAAATGATCAAAAAAGTCTCTCAAATTCACCATGGAGTCCGTAAACACCCAGTCTCAAACAACACTTTTGTAAGGACTTGTTTCTCACAGCCTGATGATCATCCCAGTGGACACTCCCCTGTCGAGGGACTGGATAACTGATAATGAAATACTCATTGGTACATTGGCACACCAAATAGTGTGTTTCTGGGTAAAATACATACATCAATATGTGCCCTTAATATTTTTGCACAAGAAGGAGATCATCATATTATGATGTGCAAATGAGATGGAGACAGTTTTTTGGCAGAAGTGTTTTATTGCTGGGTGGATCTATCTCATAAGGAAAGTCTCTCTGAACAGGCTGTGTGCTCGTGTTGGCTGGGATAGAGTTCATTTTCTTCACAGTAGCTAGTATGGGGCTATGCTTTGGATTTGTGCTGGAAACAGTGTTGATAACACAGGGATGTTTTTGTTACTGCTGAGCAGTAACAGAGCCAAGGCCTTTCCTGCTTCTCACCCCACTCCACCAGCGAGTAGGCTGGGGGTGCACAGCGAGTTGGGAGGGGACACAGCCGGGACAACTGACCCCAACCGACCCAAGGGATATCCCAGACCATATGATGAAATGCTCAGCATATACAGCTGGGGGAAGAAGAAGGAAACAGGGGACATTTGGGAGTTAACAGTGTTTGTCTTCTCAAGTCGTGGTTATGTGTGATGGAGCCCTGCTTTCCTGGAGATGGCTGAGCACCTGTCTGCCAATGGGAAGGGGTGAATAAATTCCTTGTTTTGCTTTGCTTGCCCATGTGGCTTTTGCTTCACTTATTAAACTGTCTTTATCTCAATACATGAGTTTTCTCACTTTTACTCTTCTGATTCCCTCCCCCATCTCACCAGGGGGGAGCAAGCAAGTGGCTGGGTGGGGCTTAGTTGCTGGCTGGGGTTAAACCATGACAGGCTGTAATACGGCATGTGAAGGAAGAAGCAACTTCAAAAATCTCTAGAAAAAAATCATTTATGATAATGTCACAAGTCTTCTTAATAAAACTTACAACTCTCTGGTGCTTCAGAAAAGCCCCTAGAACCTGTCATAGCAACTTTCCCAGCAGTCAACACACTAATTATACAAAGGGACAATCATTCCTTACAGTTTAAAGCACATTTAATAATCCACACCCTTTCTGACCTACATTTCTTCACAGACAGAAGTCACACCTACAGCTCACTCCAGTTCTGTTCTTGAGGTGTCTAAGAGCTCCCCTGAAGTAGGTTTTAAAACTAGCCTTGAAGAAAACAGACAGTAAACCAGCATAAAATAATCTAATTTCTATCACTATCATATGGCAGGGCTCAAGGTTTCCTGACCCCATATCTATTCAGACTGTCTTTTCAGAGCACTGTAATAGCGAACTAGAGAAACATGAACAGGGCATGAAGACACATTCTACAAAACAGCCAGGTGGCTAAACTGTATAGAAAACAAACTTTCTACAGTTTTTTCAACATGACAAGCCTAAACCCAAGAAAATTTTGCATAATTCCTTGAAAATAATAATAGAATCAAATACGCACGAACTGTGTCAGGCTTCAGAAGAGCCACATGAAGCAGCAGGCTGTGGTTGTGGCTCAGGTGGTTTGAACTGATCTGAAGCTCAGCTGACACAGTCCTGCCCTCTGCCCTGTCCCCAGCCCAATGCCTACTGTGCTGACTGATAATGATCTTAAAACATTCTTCTGCTCTCCTGTCTGTCTCTCCTGCTGTTTATCTCATTTTATACTTAGTATTTTAACTCTTTAACTACTCTAAATAGAAAAGACAGAGAAGATGGAAGGAAACCTGTAAGTCCTGGATTTTCATCGTTATTCTCAGCCTTGTTACCTCATTATAGACCATTATGAGAGCAATTTTCCTGAGGTTTGACAATCTGGGTATCACCAATATAATCACTTTAAATGTAAGTAATTAAGTTTAGACATAGCAACAGAAACATAGATATGATAATTCTTATCAAAATTGAGCATTACATGATGTTAGCAGAATGAGTGGACACCAGACACTTTTGGTGTAGGGGGCTGTAGACATGCAAACGTAGTTAACATCTTCATCAAAATTTTGCTTGACATTGAGGTGTGGACTATAGAGAATTTAAAAAAAGATCATAATAGCTATATGGTCATAAAACCAGAAAGCACATTAAGAAAGTCAGTTTACTATTTTGAAGGAGTGCATATTGTATCAATAAATGTGTGGAACAGCCTGTAAAATCCATCATAGGAAAAACCAGTGTTAGTTCTGAGGCAGAGCTTGTAAAAGAGATGCATTGGCTCATCTCCTGGTTAAAAGGAGCAGACATACAAGTAACAAAGACAGGGAACAGAAGATCACTGTAAACTGTGTAAGTAAACTGAGTAAGATCTTTGTGCATTAAGGCACAAAGGCCAGCACTTAGTGTAACAAAGAATGGAGATGAATTTTTAATCTTTTCCCTTTGTGCTTTCTTTTTCTAGGTTGTTCTCTTTTCACCTTCTTTTCATTTCAACAGGCCTTTTGCTCCCCGTCTACAGTATGATATAATAAAGATTAAACAAAAAACTTTATAAAATAAAATCCACAGTCATGTCAAATAATTTACCAGAATTTCTTGAATAAGTACTAACTATTAATAGTTATTTCAGCTGCATTTTCACATCTCATTTATTTGCTTTTTTATCTGAGATGAAATGCTGTATAAAGAATAGGGTGGAGCTGCATCACTATTTTGTTTCATTATCTTCCATATCACTATATCTTCTCTATGCTGGATTGTGAATGAGAATGCAACATGCTCCAACTAAGATTTAAAATCTAATTTGGGATTTTCTTTCAGGCTTCTGATACAGATTGTGTATTTGAAATTCCTGTCAGAGCAGAGTTCATTCAATCTCTCCCTCACCTAATTGCCTCCTTCCAACTAACAGAAACATAGAAACATCTTTTCAATAACATAAGCAAACACTAGTACATCTATATATGCATATATACAAATATATTATACATTTATGCAAGGAGGCTCCTAATCCATAGAAAGCAGAGCTATTCATTAAGAAGTTTTGTTTTTCACATTGTCACTATTTTGAATATAACTGCATTTTAAAACAGTAGTGTCTAACTTTTTGATCAGTCAGGCTAAACTTTTTCTTCCAGCATCAGGAAAGGGCCATAGATGACATGACTGGATGTAGTGGGACTGTGAGTAAATCAGTTGGTCCATTTCAGTTGTTATTTCTTGGAAATATCATCTTTGTTTCAGAGTTGCTCTTCAGACACAGGCACATTTTTTGACCACAGTTGTCTTGCTGTCCGGCCTGAGGAGTGCACAGGGAAGACAATATCTGGGAATGGATTGTTGTCACCAGAGCAACTCATGCAGACTATTTTTGGCCATTATCTTTCTTATAGGCTGCTTATATCAGTGCCACAGTCCAATGGGTTCTGATGGCAGCACCAGCAGCAGCTTTCTCACTACAGTTCTTTTGGCAGCTCCTTCTCCATCCCGTGTCACACAACTGGACACAAACTCGTCTTGAAGCAGAAAAGTAGTCTGAGATGCAAGGGCTCTGCAAGTAATTCAGCCCAGAGTTCTGTTCTGAAAGACTTTCAAGAAAGAGAGTCACAGGGAGTGAGCTGGAGGATAAAGTGTCCTGGTGGGTCACTAATAGCCCATCAGCCCATGCTGAGCACCCCTTTTTTTACAGAAATCGAGGCTTTTGTTCTGAATCTCTTAGAAATCTAGAATAAATATTCTTCCTTGTTAACTACAAAAAACGGAAATTATTTCCTTTTTCATAATGCAGATAATTAGATTTTTAAACAGAAAATAGTGCTTAAAAAAAGAGTAAGAAAAATGGAAACAAACTTACTAATCTTAGACATCTCTTATTTTACTCAAATCATTGTTTTTAAATGGCTTTTAATTTGGAACTCCCCCAGCTCTTTACAAGGACTTTGTAAATGCACACAAAGTATCCTCAGGGACTGGATTCTTCCTGGTGTAGCACATATTTGTACCAGTGATAACAACTACATCACAGTTCTTTTCAGTCCAGTTATTTGTTTTCAACACAACATTTTATTACAAGGATAAGCCTGTACCTTCCCAGTACTACAACAACATTCTAATGAATTATTTTAGGAAAAGAAGGTTATGACAAGAAATCAATTTTATAACAAGCTCACAAGAGCAGCAACTGTGAGTGTAAGCATCATTAAGAGCATTTTAAATGTACTTCTAAGTCAATTCTGGTATTTCTACCAATAGATGTCACTGTTACACAAATTTGTGTTAGTGTGTCTTTGCACAAACTATTATGTAGTCTAGTCTTTAAACCATTTTCTTTCAACCATTCCATTCTTTCCATGTTTCCTTCCTCTTTACTACATTCTGTTCCCTTCTCCCTCCAGTTTGAAAACTACTGCCAAAACGTGTCTATCTGTAGGCTGGTTACTGCTTATTCCAGGAGCATATGAGTATTTCCAGCTAGAATTAGGCTGGGCCATGTTGAGCAAGTGTCTCGACTTGTGATTAACTTGGGTTGCCATCTGAAGTGTCAGTGTCTTATATCCCAGAAAGCTTAGAAACTTTTCCAGTCAAATTCATGGCCAGTCTGACTCCAGTGCCAGTTCAGCTGCTCCAAAACTCTGAAAAGCAACAGCATGGTTCCCAGCAGTCCTGGGCTGTGCACAAGCACGCACACACACGTGCATGTGGGCATGGGTGCACACACTCACACACGTGCACACACACTGCTTGCTGACTTCAGTCTTCCTGGTACCTGTTCTTATCCTGGTCATCTCCTAGTTGCTAGCTCCTACAATCCATTTTCAGGAAAACAGCTAATTTAAACTAAACACCGATCATGATTTTAGAAATGACACATCATGTTCCTTAATCTATTTATATAATTTAAAAAATTTTCTGTATGTATTGCTCTCAGGCTTAGCTGCACATAGGCATACAGACTCACAAACCATCTGAAAAACTGTATCCCATCCAAAACTTTGCAGTTTGTCAGATATTTTGGAACACGGTTTTAGACGTGCCAGAAATAAATGCATACCAGAAATGTGATTGTATATAGTAAATGCTTGTTGAAACCCAATATAGCATGAATAGAGTCCTACTCACATTCAGTTCCAGGCTCAAATGCAACACATTTCTGTTGATCTTCTCTTTCTCACTTGAATGAGCAAATGTGTTTGAGTGCCCCAATCTGAAATCCAAACCCCAGGTATCTTCATCTCTGTTTGCCACATCCAAATTAGTCAGCCGTTCAGTGAAGTCATCCTTTAAAGCAGACTCTGCTGGAATGCCGAAGTGAAATGAAATGAAATGAAGTAAAATAATTGTATGCGTCTGAAGATAATCCCTCCATATAGAAAGCTCTATATCTTTATGAAATTTTGGTATACACTACCAACACATGCACTTACAGTTCTCCTGTTTGTTTAAAACAAAACAGAATGGCATAAATGGGGTACATACTATGTTTTCACTCAGAAAAAAATGGTTTTGTACTTAAATTTTGTGGGACAGATCTAGCAAAAAAAGTGGGCTGCTTGTCTTTCCCCCATACACAGACACACGCTGTATGCAAGGTGCTTGAGTTTTCACCTCCTCTGCCAAGGCACTCTTACTTGCCCTCCTGAATGTGCTTGTTACATACACATATTTCAGAGGTGGCTGTGAAGTATAAAGCTAAGCTAAGGAAGCTCAACAGACTGATTAGACAACCTTTTTGACATTGGCTAAACACAGCCTTAGTGGGGACTGTGCCAATACACTTTAGTCCCTTACATCAAATGGGTAAAAAGCAGAGTCTTTCAATCAAAAGTGATACTTAACCTTGTCCCAGTAACCTTAAACATAGTATCAACCTATGGTTTTGGAATGCTTTAGTTACAAACGGCAGTGAATATACTGGGAGAGGTAAGAACAAAACCTGACAACCAAGAGTACAGACCTCTATGTCATGTACTACAACCACCCAGCATTCTCCTTTCCATTCACAGCGTTGCTGGTTTATTAGTCCCCAAAACCAGTAGTGTCTTCTTCTGCATGATAACCTCTAATTTAGCAGTGAGAAGACCAGTGAATTCCACAAAGTCAGTGTGTTCTCTGAAGTGTAATATCTGACACTATACAGACACCTCTTTTTATATTCTCTAGGATATATACCCTCTTTCATATACACAGATACATCCATCCTGGAACATCCCTGTGGAAAATTCAGATACTAGCAGAATTCCTGGATGCTACATATGGTAGCTTAGCATTATACAAGGAACTGCGCTTACAATTTTGTAATTTATTTTTAATTTTTTTCATTTTCCCTAATTTTAAAATATCACATTAAAAAAAGAGGCACTAGGATCAGAATCTGTAAGCCTGATTGCTTAAATACAGGGTGATTTTCAAACTTTCTGAAAGCTTATAGATCCAAATAATTTAGGTGCCACACTGTATAATAAGAATAGTAAAGTAAAATACTTGGTAAAATGGCCAACAATCCAAAGTACAAACCAGTTGTTATTGTGTGAATAAACTCATCTTTCTTCTTATTCACACAAAATCTCAAAAATGAGATCCTCTCAAAAGACAGCATTTGTACAAAAAAAGTATTACACATTTTACGCATACCTTACACTTTTTGAAATTATGCCCTTCATATAATACGGAAACTGTATCAAGATATTCAAACACAAGACAGCGTATTTTAAGACATACTCAAGTCCAGATAAGCCATCTCTAAGATCAGGTATCTAAAGAGAGACTTGCTTTCTGACTTTCTGAAACATTGCTTTTCTGTATATTTTTACACTTTTGATAAATTATTCTTCTTGTTGGCCCTTACATCGTTATACAAGTCATTCTGGTATTTAGAAAAATTTAAGTTCAGAAATACAAATATTATGCTTTGTAGTATAAGCTGAATAAAATGTATCAGTTGAATTTTGAGCTCATCTTTATTGTTCCATACAGTTAGCCCAGTTACCTCTGGCCATTCTGATTTACATGATTATAACATGTGGAAAATATAAAGAAAGTTCCAGGTGACTGGAGAGGAAAAAGTAAAAATCACCATTTTTAAGGTAAGTGGACATTATTTGTATCATGCTAGCAAACCTACCGTGCCAGCTTTTAGTCTTTCTCTTGATTTCTGTCACATATCAATGCCACAGTTTTTGCAGGTATCTACTGCCTTTACATTGCAAAAAAATTTGGAATCTTCTCATATAACCTATAAAAACTATACATGCTTCTATAAAACAATGTAGCATTACACCAGCATTAAAATACAAATATACATAGTAAAAACCAGGAAATACTACCATTTTTAATTCAGTGCTCTTTGGGAATTCATTTTGGTTTTGTAATTACCTACTCACTGGTTTCCTGCCCCAGTACTACAGTTGCATTCTGCAGTTGGTTTAAATCAATTATTTTTATCTATGTCCCCTCTGTTTCAAGACCTCTACTCTAGGTCAGCTACTGCTAAAGAGAAAATTCCTATGTGGCAGTGAATTTTACCCATAATGTGATTACTCTACTAATTTTCATTGATTCATAAGTGATACAGAGCTGTAACAAGAGGCCACATTCAGAATTCCTTCTTGCAGCAGCTGGTATTTCCCATAATTAACTGTGACACAGCTAAGAACAGTCAGCCTGCCAAATGCTTTCTGGGCTGCTAGAAAAATGAGTACCTCCCTCAGCTGCAGAGATTCAGTTTTTGCCCACATTTAATTTTATGCACCATCATATTAATTTATGGTATTTTTGCTGTTGGCAGATTGCTCCCAAGTCTGTTACTAGGCCTCTATTCTCCACCTTCTATTCCAATTATTACTTAATGCTCTGTTACCTACGGGTTTACCCTGCTAGCTTATGACTCCAGTCTTCCCTGAACCAGTTCTCACCTGTATGCACCATTAGCATACAACCACTTCTATGTTAAGGGACTCATCCACCTCAGCAGACAGTGGAATATAAAAGGAGGACTTCAACCACCTCTCTATTTTAAGTAAACTCTTAAATACTTGGCCATATTTTTCCCTTAATTTCACCATTCTGTCAGCTCAGACAGATGGATTTCACTGCTACTTATACTTATCCAGGAAACTTTTTTTTTTTTTTTTTAAATTGGCAACTCGCTGTAATCCACCAAGAGGGAATTTAGATTGTTTCTATAATTTCAGAGACTGTGGTTGAATTGGGTTTATTTGCTACATAAACTTATGATGAATGTTTTAAAATATCTGAGTGTGTGTTTAAAAAAAAGGTCATATATATTTTATGCATGTATATGCAAACACACGTATATATCCATTCAGTCATAGGCTAAATCCAGTGTCAAAATGCATATGCTTATCCTTTAGCCAACATAACTGATTTGACAACATCTATTATTTTTGCCTCTGAAAAAAAAAGACTTCCAAGAGAGTCCAATTGCTACTCAAACTGTCTTCCGGGTTTTACAGTTTATACCAATTAGGAAGTGCCTCCTATGAACACTGCATGTAGAAAGACTGCCTAAATACAGATTTGCTGCCATCTATTGTCCCAAGGGAATGGAAGACAGAGCAAAGTAAACGCAGGAAGATGAGTACTTAATGCTTCCTTGGCAATTTTTACCACACAGACTTTGCGAGTGTAAGTAAACAACTTTTTCATCTTTCCAAATTTACAGGTAAGACAAACAAGGCACTGAAACCTCAGGGATACAGACAGGGTCATATCATCAGACTGCAATAATAAATAGTACATCCAGGATCTCCTATGCTGAACCTACATAATTATGAGGTACTTACACATGTCTTTTTTTGTACAAAGGACACATTCTTGCCATACAAAGTCTTTTAAACACAATCTCTTAAATTAGCAACAGGCATATTGATAACATGTAATATATTTCTATTAAGTTACCATTGTGGAATCTACAGTTCTACAGTTTCTACGGGACATAGTATATTTTCTCTAGGCAGTCTCTCTCTTTAGAAAGCCTGTTCATACTTTCTCAGCTGTCTTGGAAAAAGAACTTGGGGGGAAAAAATCAGCTTCTTAAACATTTTTTTGTTAGTCTAAGGAATTAGGATGAGTCATAATATCCATTCCCTGTGGGAACATGGTTAGCCTAACCACAACACACTTAAGTCCGAGACCAATGTTTACACTGTGTCTTTTTAGCTTTTGTTTCCTGATCATTGGTCATTCTATATATTAATCTTTTAATCACACTCCATTTTTTCTAGATTGCTTTGTTATATCACACATGATAAAAATATGTTTAGTCTTTTTGTACGGTGATTCCTATGTAATGTACAATTTTATTGCCTATTTGATTAAATGCTATAAACACTTATAAGTGAAGCATGAATAAAGAAAACCTTATGTTAATTAGATACTTGTGTTCACTGCTTGCCTCTTGGAAGGAGTGAAAAGAAGGTAAATAAAATAAAATTTAACTCTTTGTACACTATTTGAAAACGAGTCTCATAATGCCAAATTTGGTGGACCTTTAAGGTTTTGGGGGTCTTAAATTTTAGAAACAAAACAAATAACCAAGCAGATTTATTCAGCAAGTGGACCACAAAACTGAAAGTCTAAATGGCAAAGCTGGCTTATTTAAAGGCCCTGTTTTGATAGCAGAGCTGCACACTCTGAACATCAGAGCTACATTTAGAGCACTTACGGTATTACTAACTGGAGACAATGATATTACTGTAGGGATTTAGCTGTTGCAAGATCTTACATCAGCAAGTCCCAGCACATTAAACAATCTCTGGTATACTTCTTTGCCCAAATAGATTAAGCCTGACCAATGTTACTGAAAGCACTGGTGGAACGTGAGGGTAACCTCAGCTGAAAAGTCAACATATTTTTTAAAAACTTGGAAAACCAAAATATGCAGATCCTACCAAAACTATTTTTTGCTGTGTGCACCTCAAATTTTATGATCCATCCCTCTTGCCTGACCTTTTTCTTTCTAAATCAAGAACCAAGCAGTAAATGCTTCCTGATTTTTCCTGTTTAAATTTTTTCTTTTCTTTTTGTTGCTACACACACCAGTTTAATAAATCTCCATTTTAAAATAGCATTGGAAGTAGCCTCAGCAGTTTCAGATTCTGTAGGTAGATGATATTGCACAGTTCCATGCACATGCCATCTGTGGTATCTCAGATCTGTTAGTATATAAAGACCTTCATTCTGTATAAACATAAATTCTGCACCCAATATTTCAATGTATGTATCTGACACAGAGGACAACAAGATTTGTTTTTCTGGCATTTAACTCTGTTTTGAAGTTGAATAAATATGAATAAGTAGGGAGAAAAATAAGAAAAACAGAAAGAGAATTTAAAAATATAGAGAGAACCCTCCTCCTTTCCTTTTCGTTTTCCAGATTTCCTTTATGGGAAGGAAGCAAAGAGAAGGAACCTGTTTGCTCTGCTAGAGACTCGAGAGAAGACTGACAAGAAATCTTAGTATCAATACAGTTCTTTCTATTGTATTGGATAGAATGTAAAGGAGTATGTAGCTTTCTGCACAAAAAAAAAAAAAAAAAAAAGAATGTTGTGAACTAGGTAGACTAATAAATCCTCTTAATATTAAGAAAATCTGTAGTTCAGTGCAAGACTAGAGAAACTGAAAAAAGATGCTAAATGCTACCTTTGGGAATGAAGACATATGCAGCTTTTTGTCATCTTTCCCCCTATTTCCTGTATTTCTATTTAATCTGTATTGGAGCATGAGGTGATTTGTGTTATAAGCAGTTTAGCAAAATCCTTGCTGAAGATTGCCTGTGTTTCCACAGGGCATTTAAGGATTCTTTTTTTGCATGATGACAAATTGTGGATTTTAAAAAACAAATGTTAGGCCTGCTACTTGCTATACTGCTCTAACAAAGAAGCCTGAATGGCACAGTATTGAGTACAGTGTTTAAATCAAATCCCTAAAAGCGGTGGTTGCAAGAACAAAGCCCTGGAGAGCAACACCCTGCAGTGGCATTACAGGATTGGGGTCCTTGTAATGCTCACAGAACTAGAAGCTCCTGGAGTATCAATACCCAAAACAATCAACAATTTACTGTCTCTTGGCTGTGTCCTATTTCTCCCAGCAAACAGTAAACACAATTTAGTACTGCTAATAATGGAAAAAATGTTTAAGTGGCTTAAAATCCATCCAATTATTAACAGAGAAATCTATTACCAAGTAAAATTAAGATCTTCCTCTCTAGCTAGCAAATAAAGATTAGTGTGTTAATCTGCAGTGTGAACATAAAGTAGGGTATCTTCCCACTGGAAGAGATAAATTGCACATAGCCTTGACATGAACCTCCAACATTAAAAAAAACCCAACAACAACCAGTGAAGATGAAGCTCTCTGGCCTAGAAAATTTGAGTGTACAACCACTAAGCATAGTGAAAGGGAATGAAAGGGCTCAAACAAATGAATTTCTGACAATTATTAAGAGTAAACTGTATTGTGATGTCTGAAAGCTTTGCTTGTGCTTTCCTTCGTTTGTTTCAAAGCTTTGCTTCGTTTGTTTCAAAGCTTTGCTTGTGTTTTGCTTTGTTTGTTTCTCAAGGACTCTTCCTGACTCCTCAACTGTTTCCTTAGGTCCCTTTGTCTGTTTAGGTAAGACTGAAATGCTCATTAGGCGCCCTAGGTAAATCACTGATAGCAGACTCAAGGCCTTCAGTGAACACTTGGGCAACTCCTAGAATGGGAAAACTAAGATAAAGGCGGGCTTGAACAAAGAGACACAGAGACCCTATTATAGGGAGGATGATTCTGCTGATTTAGAAAGAAGACACCTGGACTTTACTTCACAGCGCATGCTCTGGAAAGAAGGTCAACTAGCGAACACTGAAGAAGAGTACTTACTTCCTCCCTCAACCACCGAAGATCCTCACCCTATTTTCACTACGCGTGCTCGGACTATGTAAATGAGTTCCGGGAACTCATTATCATAAGACACCCCTATCTAGGAAATCTAATGAATATATATTATCAGTGTGTATATAAACTGATGTCCCTTACTAACTCGGGGGAGCCCTTATGGTGGAGAATCCCCAGGGCGACTCCAGCACTGTTAATAAAGAATACCTGCTTAACAGTAAGAAAACTTTACTGTTGAGTCAATTTCTTTGTTTCAATAGGAACGTGGAGGAAATCCAAAATATTCATTTTCTCGTGAAAAACGTTTGTGAAACTTCTCAATGCAGAGTGTATCAACTGCAAGAGCATGTGATACAACTCAAAGCTTTTCAAAAAATGCTTCAGAATGGTCACAAACCTAAGAAAGAGGTCTATCAAATCCTGTAAATTACTTGTATAAATTTCATGGTTTTGTATTTGTGAGAGACTGAAATGTCCTATGACTGTCTCAAAGCTTGCTTGTGTCTGTGCAAACCTCCAGGAATAGCTGCTGCGGCCTGTGGATTGGTCTGGGGACTGTCGCCCAGGGAAGTGGGAGCATATTGAAGGATGCACCCCCCCACTTCTTTGCGGTTGCATTGTCCAGACTCTCTAGACAAGCCTCAAAGGGGCAGACATGGGCTGAGTTGGCCCCATCCTGTCGCCATTTGTGGCTCTATGGTGTAGGCCAGACCCCATGCATGCATTGCTAATGAACTGGTAAGAGGCAAACGTTCCTGCCCTGAAGCCAGATGCAACAAAACCTGTGGGACCAGAAGAAAAAAAACTAAAGGTGGGCAGATATGCTAATCAGCGGGTATGATGAACTTAAAAAGGCAGCAGCAGATGTTGCTCAGTGTACATCCACCATCGAAGCCAGGTCCGTGTGCACCCACCACCGAAGAACTGAAGACTGAGGACCAACGGGACGCCACTGGATCCATGGTGGTGACTATTCTTGCAGCCCTATCCCACATCCTTGCTTTATTTCTGTCTTTTCCTTCCATTCTGTCCTATCACTACCCCTCTTCACTTTTTTAATAATAAAAACCTGTTTTGGGTATACGGCATTTGACCTCGTTTGTGTCTTAATCTCGCTCTTGAGATTATATTGAAAACTTCCCCGACATTGGATCGGGACAGTATTAAAATAACTTTCCATTTAGACTGTTGACACTGAATTTGATTTTTTTTTTTTATTAAGGGTTTACATTTACAGTACTCTATATACTTCATACTGCTTTTTTCCTCCACCTCAATCCGTTTATTCTAGACAAAATTTCCCCAACCCCAAACAGAGCAAACCCTAGCAGAAAAATAAGAACACTTATCACTAACTTAGTGTAAAAGAAGTAGTACAATTTGGATTAGGGAAAAAAAGAGAGCAAGAACATGGACAGAAAGATGAGAGAACCATCTTCAAGTTTCAATGCTGTGCAACCATCCAACAAGTGCTCAAGAAACCTGAGGAACAGGAACTCGAGTAAGAGGTACAGAATGTATTTGCTGAATTTGGATACAGTCCTGCAAGCTACTGAGTAGCTTGCCCCCATTCAGCATACTGTTTTAGCACGTACTCAAATTTAACCAGTTTAGTTCCACTGAACAAATAAGGGGCAGGACCTGCCTTGTCACTTTCCAGACAAATCGCTTTCAGATGCAAGCGGGATGCTCTGCAAGTGTCCCCAATTGGCATTATAAGCATACAAAGATACAAAAAAACCCCAAGAGGACCTAACACAGGAAGCAGTTGGCGCTTTGGTGCAAATTCTGACTATTCTAACTATTCCCAAAGGAGTTTCATGTGTCCACAGCCAAACCCCACAACCAATGTTCAGGTCAAGGTTCTGAGCTGCAATGCCAGGAACTTTTAGCAAAAGGCTCATTTTTAATGCCAAAGAATTTCAGTGCTCACAGTAACTTCCAGACTGGGATAATACCCAAAGTAATCTAGTTAAATATCCAATCAGCATATATTAATTATACGACATTTCCCAAATTAGCAATTTGTGGATGTACAAAAATTACATATTACACAAGGCTTTGAAATACCTGACAATTCACATATGCTTTTGGTGCTAAGCATATGCTAAATGTCTTGTTGGGTTCTAAAATAGGTAGTGATAATTTTCCAAAACCTGTTTACAACTGTTTCTTTCATTACCTGAAGTAATTTCTATACAATCATAGTACATACCATATTTGTTATAGATTACACTCAAAGCAACTACTGAAAACTGAAGCATTCCTAATATTGTAATTGCTGTCTACTACTTGGGGAGTGTTTCACTGTGTCTTTTTACTTTGTGATCTGTGGCCTTAGCCAGTAAGCTAAAAGAATGTGGAGGAGGAGACTGATGTTTAAATTCTATATTCCTTATTTTGTTTAGCAAGATTTGACCTTGCAAACAATAGTCTCTGAAAAGATTAGAAATCTGTAGCTAGTGCAATAAGGAGAATAAAGAAGTATATAGAAAATCCAGACAAAAAGCTACACAGCTGAAAGCCAACATCTTTTAGGCAGCAATCTAGGAACAGAGGCTACAAGAGTCCTTGACCACAACATCAGCAGGTTAAGTAAATTTAATAAGCTATTTAATGACTTAAAGTGTTTACATTACTTTTCTCATGTGCTTTTTAGAATATTTCCCCTTACTCACTGGCTCTCACTCTTCTGTTGACTATCAGAAAGACAAAGTCACCACAGACAAGATTTGGTTTGGGCATTAGATAAGTGAAAATTAATTTAAAATAACCAACACCTTTTATAAGACACTTAAAAATGTTGAAAACTGCTAAAATAAGCTCTAACATTGATGAATCTATTTGCAGAGGTCACTTAGATCACTTCTACATTGCACAAATATTGTTATATAAAGATTTTTAGAACAAGTATTAAGATTTGAATTAATGAAGTATGGATGGAAATGTGCAAAAGCACCGGAAGCAACAATTAAAAGAATAGGCTGTATAGATAGCCAGGGACATTGCTGACAGCCACAAAACTAATTAACACTGAGTGTGTTATTTATATCTAGACTACAGTGCTTATGATTCATCAGTGGAAAACTGCATTCTGATAATAGGAGGAGGATGGCAAGAGGGTTACACCACACGGCCTGTGCTGTTCCTCCTCCTCCTCCTGGAATAACACGGCATTGCATGTGACATTCTTTTGCCTGTTATCCACCAACAGACACACCATAGCCCAAAAGATACTGAAAACCAGGAAACACAATGGGCAGCAACCTTGCTTAACATCCATGACAGACAAAATACACAAGATTTTGTGGCAAAAGGATCACACCATACTAACTGTTGATTCTTAGGGGTAAAAGAAAATCTTTTTTATCCTTAGGGGATAAAAACCCAGTTTTGTCACCAGTCTAAAAGAACCCAAGAGATATAGTGAGGATTTGACAGCTGGTGTCTCTTGTTCTCTATAACCTCATTAGCAGTGCTGGCCAGAACGCTTTAACATACTCATTGTCTTGAGCGAGAGTGACAACATGCTGTGAATGGGTAGAATCCACTTACATAGATCTGTCAGATATTTTTCTTCTGTAAGGTCCCACAAAAAGTTTTGTTATACTAATTTTCTCATCCAGCTGGGAGGATGTCCAAGGCAGTGGCATCAAAAATACAAATCTAATAGCTAATAGTACTAATAAACAGTACTACTGGTATAGCTATTTTTCTTTTCCTTTTTTCTTTTTTTTTTTTTTTTTTTTTAAGATCCATCTTTATATGTCCTAATCCTCTAATTTAGCAAATACAACTGTGCTAGACTCTTATGGGTGAAAGATTTAACCTATGAAATCAACTAAAATTTTGTGCTTAGCAGTGTGCTTAATGCTAAACAAACAAAATAACACAGTACACAAGAATTGACAGTTTTAAAAAAGAAAGAGGCAACATCTTTCAAACGTAACACAGGTCAGGCTTAGCTACTGACTGAGAGACAGAGAATAACAATCTATTTTTAATGGGGAAGGGCCTACACTATTTGTCTCCAAGCAAACACTGAAACTTCTCAAAATATCTGAGGTACAAGGAGTGAGAGATGGGAGTGAACAGAAGGCAGAAAGAAATGGGGCAGTGACAGTGAGCCAGTCAAGATGCCAGAGAGACAAAGCAGAGGAAGTAATAAATGGAGGAGTTGGCTGAAAGTTGTCCAGGGTCAAGGATTAAGATGAGAGGAAGGAGAGAGAGAGCTACAAGACAAAAGACAGTGAGAGAGAAAAGTGATAGAGATTTAGGAGAAGAAACTGACTGTGAAAGGATACTAGTTAAGAAGATTTTAGTGTACTCTAACTACCACAAGTACCACTCAGAAAGGTTTTCTTGGCAAAGTATATAATCAAACAGCCTAAACAGCTGTACTTATCTGGGAGAGCAACTTCCATAGGATATAAGCAATAAAAAACAATCCTGATATTAAGAATTTGCCTGTCAACACATTTAACCATGTGAGTACTGTGTGTGTGCAAGTGGAAAGACAACAAGCTTGTCACCACTCAATATAAGTTGAAATGTAATAAATTAATAAGTGAAAAGCTGTGTTCAAGACTAGTAAAAATGTATTTCTGTAATTGTAGGATCATACAGTTCAGAGTCATTAAGGAATCTCCATCCTCTTCTGCAAAGGAGCCACATCAGTATTTACATCTAATTATAAAAGCAGCAAACAAGCCAGTGTGACATCTAAAATTGTTTGATAATTCACCTCCCAAAGATCTACATCTATGCTATTTTGCATATCCTGAGACAACTGATACCTACTTTTTCTGCTTAAACAAGGCAGGAACAGAAAGCAAGGATTGAACATCTCTCTGCAATGGTCAGATAGCAGTGACACCTCAGCATGAGAGCAGTAGCTAGCTCATACTCTTGTAAGTCTGGCATCAGTACACCCAGTGTCACCACTGGCTGAGTCATGAGGAACCTAAGTTGGTCTGCATCACACAAACTTTCAAAAGATTCAGCTGACTATTTTTTTTAACGCAGCTATCTCTGAATGGCTTTTTAGTGCATCATGAGCTTACGGAAACTCCAAAGCCATGCTATGTTTTTATCAACTAAGTCTTATCATTGTGATGGTTGAAACACTATCAAATAAACTTATAGGCACAGACAGACCTATACTGACTTTTGAAGTCTTAGGAAAATTGGATGATCAAGCAAAGTCCCATCACTAATGAAAAAGGTTCCGGATAGGATACAATTTTTGGATATGCTTGCAGTCAACTCTCAATTAAACATGTGGATAATCTTTCCTGTGGCACACCATAATTCACAAATGGGCTACAATTCACCCAAAACATCAGGAAAGCAGTATAGCCATATTCATGGAGCAGTGAGATATGTTTTTCTCAGTTCCAGTCAGCAGTTGTATGAGAAGCTGAGCTGTATCACTGACATTCCTTTGCATTCTTCTTTCCACTGAAGTTAAATGGTAATACTGAATGGCCTATTTTACATTACTTTATTATTATCCATGCTTTTATTTTATCTAAGACATTCCAAAGCCCCATTTGCCTCACCTAATCATGAGCTGGCTGTATTAAACACAGGGCAATGAAGCAGTTAAAAAACAAACCATAGGCTGTCCGCTTTCTCAATTAATTTCCAGAGAAATAATTCATTCCTGTATTCCTTCTCTTTGGTACATTTCTGACTTAATCATTACACACAACCACCAGACATTTTTTTCCATTTTCATAGCTGTTGAATATTCCCTGCTTTCATAAGACTTCACAAGAAGCTAGAGTTGAAGAGTACTTCTGAAAATAAATTATGCCACCTATTTAGATACCTTCCCTTGTGAAAACATGGGGGTGTGGAAGTGATAATAAGTTGCTTAAAATATTTTAGCTTTCTTTGAATAAATTAAGATTCAAACTATTCCCTTTACATTTAAGCTTCTCCTGGCATCTTGGTTTTTGTAAACATGCAGCAAGATATATTCTACATGAATAACACCTGTGAGCTCAAGATTAATTTACAGTGGCATCCATGACTGGCTTCTTTTCAACCGTTAAAAAGGGTTGTCAACTGAAAATTCCCCATTCAGACAAGATGCTGTACAGTTACTATATTCATTCTACCATCAACCTTTTGGTACATATGAGTGACCTATCAGGTTATTATTGATTGAGTGTCAAGATGCAGCAATCACATATATTTACCTGTTATAACAGGAACAGTGGGGCTCCATTAATGTTTCTGAACATTAAATATTCAGAAAATACTATTAATCATATTTGCCTCCTGCAAGCTAGATAATATTTGTACAGAACTGAGGAAGTATGTGGGTGTAATACGATATCACATATTATAGTTTATTAACTGAAAAATTAACAAAATTATGTAAAATAAAGTTGCTCCAGACAAAAATACAATGTAGAAAAGCCAGTGGTTCCTCCCTTTATTTCCACCTGACCTAAGGCCTGCTACAGGATTGAAATTCTGACCTGCAGACATGCTTGTATTGTGATATCAGAGCTTTTCTAGACTCGTCTCAAGTCCATTGTAGATGAAACATGATCAGCTAGCCAGGCATTAAAAAGAAAGACATCTGTTCATTAGTATGAAGAAAAACTTTAGAAAACAGTTATCAACTACTTCTGATCTATATGATAAGAAAGGTATATATATTTCCTTACAAATAAGCATTGCTTCTTAGCAAGGGAAAGGTTTCAATTCTTTATATTGACTGGTATTAGAACAGCCCAGTATAAAACAACTTAAAGTAAGATGTTCAGCAGGGTAAACTACACTGCCTCAGCTTTTCCCTTTCCTTTCTCTCCAGGATCAGTCATAAAACTATAACATGAAACAACTACATGGCATTAAATATTTTGCCGAAATAATTTGCCCAGCAATATTTATTTCATCTCTAACAGAATTTCTGGGAACTGATTGACTTTCTGAGAAACAGAATTCTTTTCAGATTAAGGGCAGACTGCAAAACATTCCTAAACAGTACTAGATCACTGCAACAAGAGAGTGGATAACATTAGTGTAAGCAGTGCTATTAACTGCGAATACTCTTTCTTTTTTTTTATAATATCAGAGAAAAAAAATTAAAAAGAAAGAAAAAGAATATGAGTCAAATGTCTGACTAGCTCAGTATCCTACATCTAACAGAGCCCTATGCCTAAGGAAGTGTATAAGAACATGCAATCACATATGATACTTCCTCCATGTACCCTCCTGTCCTCCCATCATGTACAACTTGGACACCGGTTTTCGTGCAAGCTGTTCAGTAAGCCTCACCAGACTTCTACTCCTAGTGTCCCCTGCACTGATGTAAATGTTGGGCTCTGCAGTATCCTTCAGCTGAGCTGTGGAACATTTTGCCACACACTGCATGAAGGACTATGTCCTTTTGTTTCTTCTGAACCTGGCTCCTGCAAACATGTTTTGGTGCACTTCAGCTGGTGTACTGGAGAGAGAGTGAAAAGTCCATCCCTGTCCAACCTCTCCAGCCACTTCACAGTTTTACAATCTCTATCATGTCTTGTCAGTTATCTTTGTTTTTTTCCAGGCTGAAGAGATATTTTCATTATTCCTCAGATGACAATTTTTTTTTTGTGCTTTAAAACATCCTGTTGTCCTTCCCTGAACATGACCCAGTTCTACCATATACTTTTTGAGAAGAAGAAATGAGAACTGCAAGATATTTGAAGCTTGAGAGTACTAGATCTTGTAAAGTGGCATAATGGTTTTGGGTTTTATTTCTTTTCTAAAAATTCCTAGCATTCAATTTGCTTTTTTGAAAGCTATTGATTTTTTCAACAAATAATTACATGGAACTATCTGTCATGACTCAAAGATGTCATTCCTGAAAGGTAACCATCAGCTTCACTTTATATGAAATGAAATTGTACTTTTTTTGTGCATAGCTTCATATTTATTTCCTTCAATTTCACCTGTCTTTTTACTGCTCGGTAAGTGCTTTCTCCAGTTCTTTATGGCACTTGTCCCTCAGCAGTATAAGAGATGCATTGGCTAGAGCAGTGTTCCTGCCCTTCAAGACAGGGCAGGTTGGATAACAGGATATGCATCCTCAGGCCCAGAAACACTGATTTTATAGTTAGTGATGAAGACTGACTAGGACTGGAGGAACTGTTGGGACAGTGAAAAAAGAGGAGAATGAAAGGAAGACAGTACAATGGAGGAGGTTTCAGAAGTCATGAGGGAACATGGTACTCCAGAATAGCTACTTTGCAACACCACTCATTTCCTTTGTTTTACAGTAAGATTCAGTAAAGGACTGGCTAGTTATAGCAATCTTAAAACTACTCATCAGAAGTGTTGCAAAAAAAGAGCTAGAACTTCACATCAATCACCTAAATTTCTTTTTGATACAGTCTGTATTTATTCTTATTTTAACAAGTATCTGAAATGACAAGCAATATTTCACAGTCTCAACTCTGACACATTTACATGTTAAACCCAGTCGACTTTAGGGACAGATCTTTATTTTTTTTAAAATGCTTTTTTGAAAAGACTTTTTTTCAGGCTTAGTGTATGGTTGATTTTACAACATCTACAAGATACTATATGCATGTTCAATAACACTTGAACATCAGAATAACTGTATAAACCACTAGAAGCCACCACAAGTATCTTAGCTTTATCAAGGCTTTCTTGAACCCAAAGGCTTCTATTATAATACAGAAGAAAACACTTTTCATTATGTAACCTGGCCCTTTTTATTGGCCTCAGTCAGGTCTAGCAGAGCAAAGCAAAGCCTTAGATGTCTAAGCACCTAACAAGTAGTCTGCTTAATTCACTTGAAAATATTTTTGTCATTCAATTTATTTTTGCAACTGTTCCATGCAGTTATATTACATTACTGAGGAAAAAAATAAGCTGTATTCTTTTGAAAATTGAAGGTCTAATTAAAAGGTGGTTCATTAGCCAAATGGATTTTTGTCACATGAAATTCTTCACTGGCATGCTAATGAAACAGACATAAATACAGTCATTACTGCAATCCAGCAACCTCAAGGCTGCCAGTATTACATTTACTTTAAAAATAAAATTACAACTTAGCAATTGTGGGCCATCTAGCATACAATTTTGTTTTGGAAAGCATTCCTATTTAAATCGATCATAAGCACATACTTGCTCTCAGTCTTGTTTCAAGTTAAGCATGCATTCAGTACTGTTCTTGAAAAGGGTAGTTTTCTCTTTCAAGGCACAGTGATAACATACGCCACGCTAAAGCATACCACTGTATGAATGTGACAGCAAAATGCTATTGATCATATTTCTGATTCATACAAAAGGTATACTTTATATTTAAAAATTCTTTCATCTTCAAAATGTAGATGCCACAGGAACCAAATGAGAGGCATAACTTCCTTTTATTTCTGTTGCTCACAGTTCTGTTGTAACAGTAAACCTGTTATGCAAATTCTGCATATTGGCCAAAGACCTCTAAGGTTTGTCCTCCTGAGTCCTATACTTGTGTCACCAATAAGTACAATTAATTTCACTTTATCAAATTTCCTACTAGGATTTAAAAAGGGGATGTTATTTCAGTGGACTGAGGACCATAAAATCCTTTTCCAGAAAGTCCCAACATAGTCTGTTAAGTTTTATGGTGAAAAGTCAAAAGAAGTGCCTTATTACACCGACGCAGAGACAATGACAAAATTATTCTTGAATAGAAATGTAATATGGAAATACAGGTAGTTCCCAGAAGAAAGCATGCAGAATTAAATAGAGTTCAATTTTTAGAACAAAGACAGACTACAAAGTACCAAAATGTATGATAAGATTCTAGACCAAAATTCAGATGTGTTTTTTAAAAAATATTTTTTTTCTGAAAGAATAAATCCAATTTTGATGGATTTGGCTTGATGAAACTTAACATTGCTGCAGTTTATTTACAATACAATTATTTGGATTCAGTTGCCTAAATGTATGTTAGATGCTAAAATTAATTTACACCAGTCCACAAAGGTATGGATCATTCTGGGTCAGATTTGCCAGCTCTACGCCTGTGCCTGAGACACCCTAGGGCATCTAAAATTGTGCTTTTTTCATTCTGCATGCTTTCACATCCATTGCAAAGATCTTGTGGAATAAGGAGGTAACAGTAATTCAGAATTCCTTCCTTTCATTTGTGAAATGATCTTACAGGTAATTGCCCAGAGTACTGAAATGGGTGGCAGAGGTCATTTCTTGTGAATAAGCAAAGTATGAGCTTTCTTCTTTCAAAAGGTACAGGTAGGGAACCGTTAGTCACATGAAAAAGAAAAATAATACGAATAAAGCAGAAGTGATGAAGGGACTGTGGGAGTGTAGTAAGGTTGATTGCTGAGTAAGAAAGCAAAGCAGTATGCTATACAGCTTGTTCATGAACGCATCACCAAGAGGATGGATGGAAATATTTCCATGACTATTCAAAGCCATGACTTTAAATATAAGTATCCTTAGATGTTGTTTTTAGCAGTCAAAGCTCCTAGAGCAGACCTGAATTCCAAGAAACCTTTCATTTGTTCTGCTGGAACACCCAGCTTTCAGCCCAATTTGCACATTTAACATCGGTTTCAATGAGAGTTACACATAAGAGAACTCAACCCTCTGATGACAGAGCTGCAACTTACTTTACAAAGTTAATTGAACCTGCTTTTATGCTCTGTCTCATTGTCCATCCACATTATGAATGCCTCAAGCCCAGGCTATGTCACAGCCTTGTCTGTAGCCTGAAATTGCCTTTGAGCCAATCGTCACACCTAACCCACATGAAGAAAGGTTAAGGTCCTTGCTCTGTGCCACAAGGGTGGAATGACTGTAACTCACTGGGGTGAGAGAAGCTGTGTAATGCCAGCCCTGCCGTGAGCGTTTTGATAGATGTATGAGGTCTGTGCAAACATATCTTAGCAACTGTAGCTACGCAAGAATTGTTCAAGCTCAAGCTAGTCTTCGAACTGCATGAGTATCCATCCAGCGAGTCCCATAGACCAAACTGGAAAAACAGTGGCTTGCTAGCATGGACCAGACATGCAATGCAAACACACCCTACGTGACTGCGCTCATACAAAGCATCTACATTGCTCTAACTGAAATACGATTACACAGAGGGGAAAAAAAGTAGGACTTCAAAGTAAATGAGTATCGTCAGAAATACCATAGAAGACAGGAAAAAAAACCCTATTTAATTTAATGTACTTTGAAAAAAACCCAAAACTGACTTCTGTCTGCTCTGGATAGAAAACATTTCATTTTGGAGTTGTTACAGAAGAAAGTAATCTCACTGGATTTGACTATCACAAAGGTAGCTCTTTAACAAAAGAGATACCTCTTGCTAAATTCATGCCATCCTGGAAATCTGAAATAGCTTCAGACTACAGCCTATTTTCTGCTAACTTTTGAACAAAGCCTTTAAACTCGAAGTTCTTATTGGCCTCCAAAATCTGAATAGAATGGCAACAAAGCTTTTGTCTAGGTTGCAAGGTGAAACTGTTTAAATGTTATTCAACCACCTTGATGAAAAGGACTGGACAAACATTCAGTGACTAATGAGATGAAAAATACATCTTTTTGGGCTAATTTGGCTTGGCCTCTTTTGGTAATCCATAGACTGGAGAAAAAACCCTCTGGATGGATTAAGACTGTCAGACTAAGCAACAACATTGGGAATATTATTTTTTCCATGACTTGGAAAAATATAAGAAAAATATTGAAATGGAACACTGCCTCTCAGATTATAAATTAGATGACAATATAGAGCCTGAATGCAAAAATGTAAGAGATTTTTGAAAAAAGTGGAAAACTGAAGAAGTAGGTGCTAACATTTGTCTTCTCAGCTTTGGATGACAAACATTGTTCATTTTTGGATAACTAAGTATAACTTGCATAGCTAAGTATAAAAGTGGAATATGTATTAATCACAAGAAAGATGCAAACCGTTCCTGGAAATTTATATGGTGGTATTTATCTTACTCATCATATTTAAAACTATAGTTTCACTGTGTGTGAGATTTTAAGAATAATCTGTTGTAGTAAACTAGTACAAAAAATTATTAGGTCCATATCCCATGAAAGAAGCATGAGAAAGAAAATTAGGGGACAAAAGCGTTATAAAAAAATACTTAGGTCTTATACAAGACTATTCTGCCTATGTAAAAAGATGAATTACCAGCCAAAGCTGGTCTTTTGTTCTTGGTATATTGGCTGGGTTTTATTATTCACCTAGAAAATAATTTTCAGAAGGCTGCTATCTGGCTGCTTTAAATAAATAAATAAATAAATTTGGTGAAGATAAAAACCAACTGGCATAAATTAGTATAGCTATCAAATATATGCTCAAGATTAAATTGTAATGGTTATTTAAAATCTATACATAACTAACTTCAGTTAAATATACATTTATTTCAAAATGTATAACCTCCAAAACTGAATAGTTTTTAATATGTTTTTAATACATCTTAACTACTTTAATTTCTTAAGACAAAACAAATTTCATTTTGAAGAATCAGAAATTAGTGAACATTTGCTCAAGTTTATAACATATTGACAACTACAATACTGACAAGAATATAACTCTAGAAGAAACTTAGAGAAGATAACCTCTAGATTTTAATTATTGTGAGATGAAATGGCTCAATGCAAGCAGCTTTACAGGTTATATATGTATATATATATATGTCTTCAGTGAAATAAAATTAACACAGGAAAGAAAAAAACAAAACTTTTACCCTCTCCAAAGGACTAAACAAAGCCTTAGATTTCAGTTTTATAACAACATAAACTATCAGACTCAAGTATATGTTAACAAAATGCTAGTGTCCTGGTTTAACCAGGATAGGGTTAAGTTTCCCCAGCAGTGGGGGGGAGCTCTAGCCGGGTTATTCAGATACCATGCGGACGTCACATCCTGGCAGGTCACATTTTCCTGGCGCGGAGCGCGGTGCACTCGTGGTTTTGTACATCGTGCTTCAAACTGCTGTATTTGGTAGCTATTTTGCTCTGTTAATTGCTATCACTATTACTGTTATTGTTGTTGTTGGTTGTGTTGCTATTGCATTGTTGTATTAAACCTTTCCTTATTTCAGTCTTGGGGCTTTGTATTTCACTCCCTTTGTGGGGGAGGGGCAGCGGCCGCGTGGTCTCAGACCCCGGCAGGGGCTAAACCACCACAGCTAGTCAAGGGGCTGAAAAAACACTTCAGTGCTACATAAAATAAAAGAAGCCATTTTTTTATTAATTGCCCCAAAGAATTTGGGATGACTTCTGTCGATTAATATTCCTAATTTACCATAATATGCTCAAGAAAATTCTGTAGCTTTTAGACAAGTCTACCTCACTAGCTGTAGTGCTCAGTTTCTCTGGACGTGGAAATCAAGCTATTTTTTATAAATACACTTGATAATATGAACCAGATCCCATACATAAATTAGGGGTAAGCATGATTAACATCTTAGGTCACACAGAAGCACCTGGTATTTTGCAGATAATAAGAGCTAAAACTGTTGGGAGCAGGTTGGGAACGGAGGGTGTGCCCCTCCAGCTGGTAGGGCCTCCCCAGGCTGTCAGGGCTGCTAGCCTAGCTGCTGAAAAATATGAGGTGGTAGGGGATAAAAGGAATAGGAACAACCAGTTTTAGCCTTTCTGCAACTTCTCCCTCAAAAATAATTAGTAAGTTCATATATTCATAGAAGTAATAACTTGTTATTGGCCAGATTGCCCTGTACTACAGTTTTGTATTTTTACTGATGTTTCTGTAGCAGAAACACTGAAGCTCAGAGAATAAGAATGAATCTACTTCAGTTTGTACACATAATGAGAATTGTTTTCTATTCATAAATATTTAGTGGTTTCAGTGAGATAAGAGGTTCCAGTTTACAGGGGATGACAATCAGGAAATATTTTCTACTCATCAGGTGGACGTACAAATACATAATTCACTGAAGAAGTTATAGAATAGAAACTCAGAATACCTTTCTCTATAACAGCAGTCTTTTTTAGTACATGTAAAGCTTTTCCAGCTTAATTTTCCAACATACTGAACAGAAATTAGAGTAAACATGGTCACATCAGTTATACTCTTAATCTTTGTAGTTTTGAATTATCAAAATCATTAAATTGTGTACTGATAGCAAAGAAATTCTAAGTGATTGCTTAGGACTGTTTCAGACAACCTCATTTTATCCAAAATACAAAAATGTCCCATATGCCCCTTCACAGTAATAGCAAACCTTATGAAAAAAATAGCACTTTTCATTTTAACACTTCCAAAACCTAAATGTAAGAAAAGGTAGAATATTATAAAGCATCAAAATCTTTATCACACAGGACATTACAAGTGGCAGTATATGGAAAATGTCATTCAGCTGAGGGCCTGTGAATTATTTATATTTCCTTCCTTACCTCTTGTTCTGATAAAGAGTAATTTTACTGAGCCTTTAAAATTCCTCCTGTAAAACACATCCCACAGTTCCTGACATTTCTGTGTCCTATTTTCAGCTCACGGATCCCAGCAATGTAACACACAACCCTGCAGAGATCTTTGACTATTCTCTGGAAAATCCTAAACGTTTGGACCGAATGAGAGGCCACCATAATCTAAGTGTAAGGGTAGTCATAATCTAATTCCAAAGAAAAATTCCTCTGACACAAACAATTAAATCCATCATTAAACCACTAGGTGCAGCATTTTAATGCTATGACTCCTAAATAATATTCACTACTTATAAGTATTATTTAAATGTGTTATTATAGATTTAATGTCACATCTAAATCATGAAATATTACTCAAAATTATTTACTGATATGATATACCACAAACACATAAATTGCATCTTTATTAATTTTCATTGCATATATCTTAAAGAACATTTTTAGCAGGGAATATGCAAAATTTTTCCACCCCTTTTACAAGCTGAATTTGGTGCAATGTCACTTTTTCAGAGTAGCTATTATAGCTTAAAAAAATTCCTATATATATTATTAATTTATACTTACAGAGGTAAATACTTGCATTTGATCTCAGTTTATATATCATCCTGATCCATCAAAAAAAGTGTCAGCTGAACCATTCCTATCGTCTTGTTTTAAATAGCCAACAGAATACATACAGATTTAATAAATGACAATGTCCACATTATGCCAGTATTTTACTTCAAGAAATTCTTTTTATCCTGATGAAAAAAGAAGTCTACTTCATTACAGAAAGTCTCTTAAACTGAGTGCACAAACTGTAAAACAGTGTGAATGCTTTGGTCTTTTCTCTCTCCCATGAAACAGAAAATTGTTAATCTATGACCAGCATAAAACATTAAGCTGTCTCTGGTTTTTCATTCCAGTTTAATTCACTTGGTTTCCCCTCACTGATTGCCTTTGACTGAAGAGTCACATGTTACAAAGAGATGAAAATACAACTGTTGCTTAAGTGTGTCATGCTGGGAAGTCATTCAGCTAAGACAGGAGCTATTTGTTCACAGCATCTATCAAGGTCAGTCTTCAGAGGGTCTTTTTAACTCAGAGGCTGTGTCTTGAACTTCCAGTCCTGTCTACATTAATTTCAAACTGCCATAAATCTACAGTTTCAATGCAGCATTGCCTTATATTATTTATAGTACTATGAAAAAGATTTTGGCTTCACTGGGAAGAAGTATTTATGATCTTTTATCATTATGATGTGTCATAAGACTCAATAGAGAACATACAGTGATGTCCTTGAAGGAAATCATAATAGACTGCATGGAATATAACAGCAAAAAAAAAGATCCATTAAAGAGCTATATACTGACTGTGATTTTAGTTGGACATACTATTAGCGAACTTTTCAAGATTACATATCTAGAAAGGACATGCGGACTTAACTGGCAAATTTTAGATACAGCCGGCAACTGTCTACGGAAGGAGCAACAGAAATCTATATCAAAGAGGGTATCTATCTTACAGACTTAAGTGGCAGTGTGTTACTCACTATGATTCAGAAAACCAATATCTGGAAAAATCTCAGAAATAATTTCATTTTAGCCACACTGAGTCCTTAGGTAACACAATTCCCATAAGATAATAGAGACACACCAAGGTTTTAGATTGGGCAAAAAGAGAAATTTGGAATAGAAGTTAATGGTATTAACAACAGCGAGATGGTAATTGAATTTTGCAGAATCCACAGGAAAAACCCTGAGGGAAAATAGAACTCATGACTGCTACCCCACAAGTATGAATTATATTGGTTCTATTAAGACACTAATAGATTTAACATAAAATTTCATTATTGTTGATCCAGATTGTAATCTACAGAATCATTTCATAGTCAGAAAATGAATGCAATAACTTCAAATAATCAAAATAGATTGACAAGATTTATAAGATCCAAGTTTGGATTCCAAATTTTCAACATCACTATCATAATTAATCTTATAATTCATGCACTTATGAGCTTGATCTCTGTTTAGAAAAACTGTGATAAGACTATTTGAATTTGGAAAACCATGAAAAATTATCAATAAAACAATTGGTGAATGGAGGAGGGGAACTGATGACAAATGATATGGAGAAGACTGAAGTACTCAATGCCGCCTTCACCCCAGTCTTTACCAGTAAAACCCGCCTTCAGGAATCCCAGGGGATCAGAGGAAAGCTCTGGAGCAAAGAAGACTTACCCTTGATGGAGGAGAACTAGGTTAGGGGGTATTTAAACAAAATGGATGTACATAAATCCATGGGGCCAAACATGTGCCATGGGGCCACCCACAAGTGCCATGGGAGCTGGCCACTGTCATTACAAGGTCACTCTTTGAATGGTCTTGACAACTGGCAGAAGTTCCTGAAGATTGGAAGAGGACAAATATCACTGTTATCTTCAGGAAGGAAGATCCAAGAAACTACAGGCCAGTCATTCTCACCTCAGTCCCTGGGAAGGTGGTGGAGAAAATCCTCCTGGGAAGCATTTTCAAACACATGAAGGACAAGAAGTTGATTTGGAGTAGTCAGCATGGATTTACGAAGGGGAAATCATGCTTGATCAACCTCATTGCCTTCTACAATGAGGTCATTAGCTTGGTGGATGAGGTGAGAACTCTATGTTGTTTACCTTTATGTTAGTAAAGCCTTTGACGCTGTCTCCCATAACATCATCATAGACAAGCTGACAAAGTATGGGTTAGATAAGTGGACACCAAGATGAATTAAAAATTGGCTGAACAGCCAATCTGGGAGGGTTGTGATCAATGGCACTAACTCCTGTCAAAACTTGTGGTTGAAACTAGGCAACAAACTAGTGGTGTATCCCAGGACTCAATACTGGAGCCAATACTGTTCAACAACTTCATTATTGACCTAGACCCTTAGCAAATCTGCTGATGAGACATAACTGGGACGAGTGACTCATAAGCTGGAGGGTCTTGCTGCTATTCAGAAGGACCTTGACAGGCTGGAGAAATGGGCTGACAGGAACCTCATGAAGTTCAACAAGGGGAAGTGCAAAGTTCTGCACTTGGGGAGGAACAACCGAAGGCACCAGGACATACTGGGGGCCAATCAGCTGAAAAGCAGCTTTGCAGAAAAGGACCTTGGGGTCCTGGTGGCCAGCAAGTTGAACGTGAGCCAGCAAGGCACCCTTGAAGCGGAAAAAAAAGGAAAAAAAAAAAAAAGGCTAACAGCATCATGAGCACAAAATAAAATGTATGTAATTCCCCCTGAACGTAAGAAAACACTCTTTTACGGTGACGGTGACCAAGCACTGACACAGGTTGCCTAGTAAGGTTGTTCAGTTACCATCCTTGGAGAAATTCAAAACCCTACTGGACATGGGCCTGGGAAAACTACTCTAGGTGACCCTGCTTGAGTAGAGAGTTGGACTTAGATGATCTCAAGAGGTCCCTTCCAACATAAATGATTCTGAGATTCTATGATTAATTCTCTTTTTTAATGTAATTCTGTTCTTACCCCAGTCTCTTAATTCATAACTCCTTTATAGCATCTTCAAAGAACATGCACTCTGATTAAGCTGTTTTTAGTGAAGCAACAAACTCACGTATACTAGTTTCATGCGAATTACCTGTGAGAAACTACACATCATGTTTCCATGTGATCTATATTCAAACTTACCTCATGAAGCGCATACTTGTTATGGACAGAACCCTATAGTGCCTTTAAGATGCTAATTAGCAATTCTCTGAACCACTTCAATTAGAGAATATATTTATAAACCCTTCCCTTTCTTATAAAAGGAACATCAAAAACAATATAATATCATCTGTCTCCTGTTATAAGAGCCTTCAAACAGAGTTCTGTTTATATGAAACTTCATTTTCCAAAACCATGGTTCAGAAACACATCATAAAGCCTTGTTATTAAATTTCTCGTAACTGACTTCATTTGTCCCTCTTCAGCTTAAAGAGTTTGTTAAGTTAGGAAAAGACAAAATAAAATTCAAATAGTAACTTCATATTCATTATTTTTGCTACCTTCATTAAATATCTAGGATAAAACATTGCCTGTATCCCATTTTCAATTACAAGTCTTCTGACACTGGCACTGTGATAGATTATTTTTTTGTGGTTAATGATAATACACCCAAACAAAATCAAAACTATGGCTTACTCACATGGATACTTCAACCTGCTACTTTAACGCTGGAAATTTAAACAGACATGTAGAACTAAGACTATGTAACTGCTATATTTGTAGAATCATAGTATTCTTGTTTGCATGGAAGTAAGATATGTTTACATTGCAATTGAAAATGAACTCAGTAAAACTGCAAGAACTCAGTTTTAACTGACAGTTAAAAGCCCTAAAGAGTAGGGCTGCCCTCAGAGCACAGTTACGAAAACTGTTCCTCCAGCCACCAGCAAGTGAAGTACTGAAATAAAAATATCATTTTGTGCTTTTCATTCCCTTAAAAACCTTTGAGGACTAAAATATGAGTATTCACAGTCTTAGACCAATTTAAGAATAATACTTTATCAAGTATTTATCCATATTATAGTAAACAGTCCTTTTTAGGTTGAAGTACGTTTATTATATTTTAAGACTATAAAATGGATCTCCCAGAGATAGCCATTAGTAGCTGGCATCTTTTCAAATGGCAGTGCATAATTTTTGACAACCACACAAAATTGCCAGAATGCGTGTTTTCAATTCTTTCTAATGGAAAGTGAACTGCTGCCATAAAATTTGCATTGGCAGTAACAAGCAAACACAACATTCTCCATCTAATAATCAGCAGGGATAGGTGCAGCTACAATTACATCCAGAATATATTACAAGGAACTCTTGGGTATATATCTTACTAGTCAATTAAACAAAATTATTGGAGAAATAATCTGAAGAACTTCCCTACATCACAATAAGCATTATAACTCCTAAGACTTTAAAATCAAAACTCTTTACCTCATCTTTCATTTTCTTCCTCCCTTCTATTCCCTGCATCTCCAAAATTCCATACAGTATTATACACTGACTTCATGGATCATCAGCAAGACTGATGGGTTTACATCCATGATGTACATTCTAAAGGTTACAGATTCTTTTGCACATTTTCCCACAAAAAATTAATTCTCTCATCTCTAATCTGCCATGCTGCACTTGTTTTGTGATACTCCATCCTAGCTGAAGCCACACTCCCTACTCAGCCCACTGGAGTTCCCCTTTTTCAACTGCCTACCCTTTCTTGCTGGCTTCATTATTAATACCACCCACTTAAAAGATCACACTCTCTTTCCATCCTCATTCGGCTTCATTCACCTCTTATCTCCTGCTCCCAACAACTGTTTTAGCCAGCCCCAGCCAGCCTCCTGGCTTCCAGGTTTGGGATGCAACTGAGGTTTTGGAGACCTTATGATTCCCTGCTGACAGCAGAGGTGGTGTTCCTCTCTTGTCCTTTCGGCCTCCTGGCAGCACACTTCCATGTCCTCCCTCACCCTAGCTTTGGTTTTCATCAGATCACTAGTGAACCATTCAGCTCACTAAACCAGCAAATGCTACTCACCTCTCACCTTGCTGGCTCAGTTTTCAACTTGCTTAGTGATCTGACTCAAATTACCAAAAAGCAAGAAAACCACAAAAGTTGTTCCAAAGAAGGGGAGGGATAGTGAGAGAGGAGGCCTTTGCTGGGAGAAGGAAGATAATAAGGAGAGAATGGAGCTGTCCCTTTCGGTGCCAAAGGCTCAGCCATTTTACCTGGCACAAGCCTTAATCATTTAGTTCTATCCCACATTAGTTTCAGTTTCTCTACAGTCCTACTAACTTTGGCTTTCTGTCTTTGTTGGATATATTTTTCTTTCACAACTGCTAGATATCAAAAAAGGAGCAATCTTCATTGGCTGGGGGTAGGGTAACACCATTCTTCTCACTTGTTCTCTTTCTTGCTTTCACCATTCCCCCTTACCAGTTTTTTATTCTTTTTCCACAGCAGCACTAATATATAAAACAGAAGGTGTGGTGAATGACCCATTCCAGTCTTATCGTGACTCAAAGCACAGTCACCTGTCACTGTCCTGGAATAATGGGATGCCTTGACTGACTTGCCCTAAGTCATAGAGGCTACGTCATAACCAGTGATTTTTATTTTTAAGTTTCCTGCTCTGAATCAAATTCACTTCAATACCTTCTAAAAATATCACTAATCTTCCTTCTCTTTCAGATAACACTTAGTAAAACAGCATATCGGTGTCATTCCATACTACTTAAATAAAAGACCTCTGAAAATTCTCTCTCTAGTTTTTTCTACCACTGTGAACAACCTGAGAGAGAAGCACAGTCAGGAACTAAAAGGTCTCAGAAAATCTTTCCCTGAGACAGATATATTGAGGACTGTTTCAAAAGCAAGCCTGGCTTCTCCAGGGCTATAAAAGCATAATGTATTTTATGTTAGAATAGAAAGAACTCCCTACAGAAATGCAGAAAGCATGTTTCTGAGGATTTAATAAATGGCTTTTTTATGAGAAATTTTAGTGTTTGTACTTTTGGTTTTGCTGCTTGAAGCTGAACAGTTTATTTCTTGAAAGTCTTTATTTATTCTAAAGCTTTTACTTAGAGTTTTGATAATTCAAACAGAACTATTACCTGCAAATATAGGAGTGTTAATTCCCAGTCCCACTTACAGAGAAAATGGCTAAATAATTATTGTTGAACTATAAATTCCTCCCAGTTAACTATTAACTTTCTAAGATAAAAGCTGCGGCCTGTTCCTATGGTCAGCAGTTGCACTTCAACAGCAAGGTCCTGAAAACTGTACTTTCAAGTGAATTAGTGATAGAACATTGTGTAATGAAACCATGAGATTTGTGCCATAAATATTTGCTGTAAAGAAACTGAACTTGCACAAAAGGTGAGGTACAGAAATAAAGGCACTCTGCCTCAGCTAAATGTTTCGCTTTTGACTGCAGGAATATTCTCCAATTATCCAGAAAGAGAGTGAAGAATCATGATTTAAAACAATCAGAAAAGAGAATTAAAATTATGTATAGAGCTGTATGATGAGTCAAATTCATTATTTAAACTCATAAATTAAAATATTTTAACCCATTCATGAAATTTTCCAAATACAAATACACAGTTACACAGGTAATAAAAGGCTCCAAATGTTTTGCAGTATGTAGCGCAAACTGTGACAGTAATATAACTTTGAACAGCCATTCATAAGACCAGCATTTTTGACATGAAATAAATTCTTCAACCAACCTCACCAATAAAGAGTCAACCAAAATTCAGCATAATTCTTAGATTCATTGTAGATACTTGCACAATTTAATAACAGACTAGATTTGAAAGAAATAATTTCGTGATAGCACCCCATTAAATATATCTGAACAATAGTCTTGAATTTTGCTCTTCACACATGGGAGATATCTGATAAGGATCAAACCAGGACTGCAAAATTACTGCTGTAGATCTTAACATCACTTATGTTGCCTAAATTTGGAGGTACATTACTTGCCCCGCTGCACTATAGTCAGTTAGTTATTACTTATATCAGTTTACAGAAGAGTTGTACTACCAATGCTCTCTCAATAAGAATGATTCCACTCCTAGTTCAGAACAGAATGGAAAGTCATATTATCCTGGATCCAGAGACATGCCTACAGTGCTATATATGCCAGCAAAGTAGGAAAATTTTCCTTAAAGTTACAGATTTTTCTGACACACAATAAAGCTGGCATGCAATCATACATGAAAATGAAAAAAAACCCCAAACGAGAACAACAAACCCAGAATAGTATTACATCTTTCAGAAAGTTGCAGTGATATTTTCTATCTGTATTAATGTTGCAAGACAACTGTAAATAAGGACTAAGTTATTGTTTTGTCTGCACTTTATTCACTCCACAAAGATGTTTCTGCTTAATAGCCAGGATTTTCAGCCAACAGATGATATTTGTGTGTATGTGTTTTGTTCTGTTTCTTATAAAGCTGTTCTGGGTAAACACCAGTGAGCAGATAAGCACCACACAGTTGTTCACCCACTTTCCCCCCACCCCAAGTGCGACAGGGGAAAGAGGAAAGGAAAAATAAAAATGAGAAAACTTGAGGTCAAGATAAAACAAACAAATAAAATTTGTTTAATAAGTGAAGGCTAAGTGGAAGAAGAGGGAAGAAAACAAAACAAGTGATACAAAAGCAATCACTCACCGCCTCCCGTGGGTAGACCAATGCCCTGCCAGTTCCCACACAAAAGATGGCTAACCCCCCTAAAGCTCCCTCTTTCCCCTTTTAGTGCTGAGCATGACATTATATGTCAGGGAATATCTCTTTAGTTAGTTTGGGTCATCTGTCCGGTTGTGTCCCTTCCCAGCCCATTGCACAACCCCCAGTCTATTCTCGGAGAGGGGCAGAATGAGAAATACAGAAGGGATTGATGCTGTGCAAACACTGCTCAGCACAAGATAGAACATTAGCATGTTATCCACACCATTTTCACCACAAATCCAAAACACAGCATCATACAAGGTATTATGAAGAAAATTAACTCTATCCCAGGCAAAACCAGTACAAGAGTGCAGCACAATAGGTGCAGTTCCACATCCAATGATCCTAAATGATAAACTAATTTAAAAAATACCAATGCAAAGTCGGGAGGAAAAGGTTGGTTGTGCTACTTGAGTCATAAAGGGGTGAAATTTTCTGCTGGTTTCATGAGTTAAACCAGCTCACCAAAAGGTACGATGAGTACAAGAATAATGACAGGGGTAGGACAACACAGCACAATGGGAACCAAGAAAAGAATGAAAGAAGAAGAGCATCGTACCCATCTTTTTTTTTTGCCAGTGAGTGTTTGTATCAGCTTTGTCAACTCATCAAACAATGCTCTAAATTTGATTTAGTCTGGAGTGGAACTAAAGCAACTTCTAGAAGCAGAAAGCATAAATGCAAGCCTCATAGGCAATATTCAACACCCTTTGGCTAAGGTAATGGTTTCACATCCCTACACAGCTCCCCTTTTGGAAACCCCGTTTCCTCATGCCCATGTCTTCCTCCCTGGTTTAACCTGCAGAATCCTGTAACTCGTCTTGCATCAGCTCTGGCAGTCACTCATTGGGCCACCCTGTGAAGCAAATTAGACTGCACATCTCCCCCCCTCCCCCCCCCAAAAAAAAGAGAATATTTTTGTCCCATTTTAGTGAGCTGAATCAGTCAAAGGTATGGCAAGAGACCCAAACACACTCTAAAGGGAATCAGGGGTGGGAGTGGGAAAGATGTATCACACAAGAGGCTTGAGTCTAAGTAAATAAGAATTACAGATATCAATGGGGTTTTTCCATATTTTTTTCTAGTTTCCCTTTTAATTTGAGACTATAGAAAATTATCCTGTTTTCCATGAAAAGTGATAAGGCTGCAAAATAGCACCTCTTTCCCTTTTATAGTGAAATCATGTCACTTTGCACTGTCAGCCCTCCCTATAACACATAGGAACCAATCTAAGCCACACCTAGACAGATCACTGGAATCAAGTCCTCTAGCCTTCCCATTTCTGAGAGAAAAAATGAAGGGTCTAGATGTTAATGTTCTAGCTAACAAAGATAGTTATTCAGTATGCCATATACTTATACATTTTTATATTCATAGTATTATTTATAAATAAACTCATGGGCTGTACTCAAATACATTGTAACATGACTCCTGTATGCAATCCTTTTAAAAACAAGCCCTTTGTTACAGAATTTACATCAACCCCTTGTAGCTAAATGGTCAAAGCACCAGTCCTATACTTAGGGCAATGTAAATTAGCTTGCCCAGACAATATTCTATCAGTTAAACCAAGCAAACTAAAAAGAATATTTTGGATAATCAGTGTTATCATAACAGTCTGACAGACTAGAACACAGCAGAGGAAAAGCAGGAAAATAAACATGTAAACTTTTTTTCATTTTAGATAGAAAATATTTAAATAACTTTGGTTAAGAGGTCATTCAGGAACAACAGGACTGAATATAAGCTGACATAAAAAAATGTTCCGAAAGGAAATCTTATATAGCTATAAGATTTTATTTATTTAGCTATAACTTTTGTTCAAAAAGTTCAACAACTTTTCACTCAATCCTTAAGTAGTGAAAAATACTTTCATTGCAAACATACTATTTATTATTAAAGGCTAGTATTAAAAAGCACTCCAATACTTTCATGGTCGATCGATTCTCTTAGTTTAAAAATATATTAAATAGGACTGACCTGGACAGAAATTCTGCTGTGTCCGAGTAGTCAATTTTTCTTGTACAGCGTGCTTTTCAAAATGCCCCGCAGTTGCATTCTGATGTAGGCCTGGTTGTCTGGTGGCAAATCCCAATTCTCCAGGTTCAGAAAACTTCAGATAAAACTGTGGCTCCAAATCACTGAAAGAGAGGTTTATAGCACCATGTCTCCCACTGCCATAGTCACTGAACATAGATTCGTCCTCAGTGTTTAGTGTTGGTAACGGGAGAATCCGATGATGCAGCTGTGGGCTAGGCAGTCTTGAAGATAATGGAGAAGGAATAGGTGACATTTGTTTGTGTGTATTAGATAGCGGATATGAATTACTAAAAACATTACTCACTGCTACTAACGAGGGTGAATGCAGCCTTTTCTCTTCCCGTTTAAGGTTATTTGTCTGAGAAATATCAGGACTTTCATTTACAGGCAGGTTCAAAAATAAATGCTTGCTGCTTCCCCGGGATACCTTGGTTCTTTTCTCATATATTGAGCCTGGAAGGTTTCTGTCTACTCTTGTAATTTGTTGCAGTCTCTTCCATTCTGCAGCTTCATCTAAACTGTCGCTCCGTATAACTTTCAGAAGGGCTTTATTGACTGCTCCCACAAGGTTGCATGACTCATCACTAATGTGTACTCTCTCTGCTTTGTACTGCAAATCAGAGCTGACTTGCTCCTTTTCCTGCAGCACAGTGTTTTTAGAGTCTCCAGCAGCTTCATCTACAGAGTATACGTCAGTTCTCGATATAAACTCATTAGGTACTGTTGTGAGAACAGGAGAAATGTTTTCTTTATCTCTGTGAAAATCAGGTAAAGAATCTGCAGGGGGTTTGGCAACTTTTCTAATACAAGCTTCTGAATCCTGTAATTCAGCAACAACTGTGATTCCTGGTTTCTTCTTGCATACCGGCTCAGTATACTTGCTACTTTTCAAGCTTTTAGCAGATGCAGATTTACTTAATGTCTCAAGTTTGTTAGATAGAATGTCCTCAGATGACTTTATCAAAGTGATACTCTGTTGTACCTTCGTAACTTCAGGAATGCATTCTCCATTGTCCACTAGTTCAACTGCAACCATGTCATTGTTGTCTTTTGAGCTTGAATGTGGTAAGTCAGCATCCAGTTTCACAGCTTGGTTGCTCTCAAGAAAATACCCTTCTTCTTTCCACCTTTCTGGTTGTATACTATTGTCTACTGGTAAATCATCCTTACCTTTTACTGTTAGCCAACTGGAGGCAGAAAAGGAACTGGTAAAACTCCTGGCAGGAAATCTTGTGGGCAGCATCTTCTTATTTTCCATTTGCATGTCTTGTGGGCTCAGTAAAGAAAAATGTTGTTCATATATCTTTTTTCCCCCTTTCTGGTGTCTGAACTCCTCAAAGTTCTCTTTCCTTCTGTATTTCCTCATTTTTTTGTGATTCAAATTGTCTCTATTTGTGGAATCCAGAAAGAAATCCTGCTGATGTGTAAAACTGGAGTAATCATCACCTTTACGTTTCGGGACTCCAGAAACATCCTGCCGCTTTCCCTCCTGATGTCGTGTGTTAAGGCCAGGGATATGATGTGATCTCAAAAGACTGGATAACAGTTTTTCCTTTTCAGCAGTTAGTTTGTACAGTTCAATGAGAATGTCTTTTGTGGTAGTTTGCTTGAAAATAATATCTCCAAAGTTTTCATTCGGCTGTTCTCTCAGCTCCATCTCTAACCTCTCCCTTACTTGGTAGCAGCTACAGAAACGTTTACTGGTTCTATCCAGAGTTACACAGCCCTTGTAAGTAAATCCTCTGACTTCTCCCTCTGGAAGATAGAAGCTGATGTAACAAAGCTCCATAATGGGTTTGTGCAATTGAAGGATAGTATGCGTGCCTTCCATTATGCTTGCCAAATTAGTCATTCATTTAAATTATGTGTTAAGTATTTCAAAGCTTGCATGACATAGCATGTGAGGCAGGGAATGGACGGAAGGCATCTGACTAATCTTCAACAATAATATTGTCTGCTGGAAAAAATAGAGAGAAGCCTGTCAAACTTGATCATGGCAAACTTCATATGACAAATAACAAGCCTGCAGAAGCACAATCTTCTCTCAGTATTTTCTGATACAAATCTTCTACCTTGAAAAATCTGACACAAAAAGGACGGCATTGCTAACACTCACAGTTGGAGTCATAATATTTCTCCCATACATCACCCCTCTGTCTCCAGGGCTCTCAGTCAATGCTGTTCCATAAGGTCACAAGCTGTTCACTAAAACACCCATTTCAAACAAAATTTACTTTTTAATGCTGGAACCTATTGCCCTCTTTCGCTTAAAAGTTAACTTGTTGAATATTTAGTCAAAAGAATCATTCAAGCATGTATGTTGCCTTTTTACCCAGTCAGCACAACCAGCAACATAACACCATCACAATGTAATTAGTTCTTGGTGCTTTATTTACCAAGAAACATTTAAAAAATAAAAAAAGCTGAACATCATCTTGTATTTATCTGTGAAACTGCTGTGACATCAAGAAAACTTGCAAGAAGAAAAAAAAAGGTTCTGTTTACTCAGCTAGCGTATAGGTACTGTATAAATCTATTTTTGATTCAGCATGCAATAGTGTAATTGTACTACTACGGCCAGGTTTATTGAGCTTGTTATTTCCTTTACTTTGCATCACATTGTATTTTCTTGCTACAGATTGGATATATTTACATTCTTTTGATACATTATAATAGAAGTTGGTTTATTCTTTTGAGCACTAAACTGTTTTTTTAACCAGAAGGAACTCTGTTACCACAATTGAAGCGGAGAATTCTGCAGTCACTAGGAAATGCATAAGCATCAGGGAAAGACCTAAAGCTCAGCAGCAAATCCAGCAGCATGCAAAGCTGGAGATCACCTGCTCCAAGGCTTCTCTTTGTTGAAAAATGCAGGAATTTCAGTTTTCAACTTTCAAAGCATAAATACAGCAGCACTTTCCATCATTTCAAAATAGTCAAACTTAGCCTCAGACAGCCATAATTAAGAGGAAACTGTCACGTTACATTTCAGTTTTATGTATTTTTTCAATATACAAGTATGCAGGGAGTCAGATTTAAAATGATGCCAATAACTTATAAGTAATCAGAAAATCCTAACTCTAAGAAGCAAGCAGCATTTACACAAAACATCCTATCCTACCAGCAAGTAGGCATTTATTGCAGTGATTTTGATTTAAATTTTGTTAAAACATTGCATCTCTTTATAATATTCTTTAAATAGTTCAAACTTTCCATTTACTTTGAGTAGTATCACTCTTCATGCCAGCAAAATTGTTATTATGCACACATAATCCTTGAAGACAGAGGAGAGGTCCTAAAGAGAGGGACTAACAGTAAGAACAATCTTCCATCAGAGCTGAATCAGCTTCTTAATTCTGTTCACCAGCGGTCAATAGTTAGGTAGCATGATTTGGAATCCCATGCAGGTATAGGAAGGGGTAGGAAAGGTGCAAAGCCTTTAGCCAGAACTGCTGAAGACTGGCTTGTTTCATAGACCTGTAAGAGTTTCTGAGAAAATGATGACATACTGTTTTTTCTTGTATTCCTGTTTTAACTCATTGCCTGAGTTTGGAGTTTGAAATATGGACAAGGCTGAGTACTGCCAAAAAGAGCGGCCTCACTTCTAGTCTTCCTTGTTTCCAGCTGTGCATGCCTGCTGCTATTCTAGTGTACCACTCAGTGACCGTGCAGCCACAGGGTGTGTCACTGGCAGATGCAACCAAGAGTGGTTCTGCATACAGAAATAACAACCAAAGAACATTTGTTCATCACAGGAGCAGTCTTGAACCTACTCACTCTTCACCCAAGCAGTAGGAACACCCATTATGGTAGGAGTTTGCCAGTACATCACCTTAGCCATAGCACCAAACTGTCCCTCAAGTAATCTACTGTGGTGAGCTCCATCAAATATGAGCTAGTGAACTTGTGAACATTTCCATAAATGAATACTCAGCAGTCTCGGCTAATGCATGCCGAGTCAGTTTTTACTTACAGGAGAACTCTACTGACGAGCAGAATTTCAAGGGAGTTACTAGGCAGGGAAATGAATGGCACAATCCATATATTGGTCCACAGGCAACATACACTATTAAACTAGGAAGGAGAAAGAATAGGTAACTCGGAAAAACCTATCTAAAGTGAGGGTGGATATCCCAAGGAGACCAAATCTATGTTTAGTATTGATTTAAGGAAGATGATGCATCACATCAAAGTATTTTTCAATACATTTGATTTAGAAAATAGGAAAGGAGCAATCAGAAGAAAGGGAATTGTTTTTTAATACATGAAATAAGACAGTCTGTATTATGGGTATTTCACAGTCTTATCTAGGAAAAAAACCTCAGTGTTAAATTAGTCTGAACTATGTTATGTGTTCCTCTCTCTCACCTCAGCTGGCATGGCATCTTCTCATTGAAATATGATTAAGTGACTACAAGGAAATAACAACACGGAAACTACAGGCCCAGTAGCTATAGACCCAGACATTATGATCAAATTTAATATCCTCAAAGGGCATCTGTAATATCATCAGGTGCTTCACAGCTCAGTTCTGAAGAGTACATTACTCTTGGTAACATGCATGCAGTTGTTTTTTTTTTAAACAAAAGAATATGTGTAAAGGAGAAAACTAGCTAGCCCTTGCCTCACACAAATTTTTTAGGCTGTGGCCCTCCCAAAAGACAAGCAGCTTCCCTAATCTAACCTGAGGACTGAATCATTACACTACTGAAATGAGACCTACAGTTCTCCCTTAAATCATATTGCAACTAAAAGCTCTTTTTCAGTTAGAAACAAATAAATTTATTGAAGGTGTTTTTTTAATCTTAACATCTTTGACAACAACCTGTTACACCAGCTTAGACCTGTTTTAATGGCTACATCCTATTAGATCTCTTCTTAGTTACACCAAACTAAACAATGGATTTAGTGCACACATATTGACACATTAAAATCTAGAATCGCCTTGAACAGAATGTAACCCCCTCCTTATGATGCTAAAATTTACACATACTTTGAAATTAAGCCATATTAAAAATGCGTTTTAGAGAAAAGCAGTAATAGTAACAACAGCAATAGCAGAAAGGACACTTTGTTACTATTAGGCCAATGAAATATTCCCTATCAGTTTTCACTGATTTAAAACATAATGTGATACCATGCACTGCTGCATTGTTTAGTGGTATTTTGAAGCTCATTTCTGTTAATAGATACATTCTTTACTAAGAAAACCTTTTTCTCTTTCGTGCCTTCAGCACCTTATTCAGCCTTTTTATAATCTTCCATCAGAAAACAAAGAAAGAAGTGAACTCCCTGTTCTATAAGCAGAAGCATTGTACGAAATTATCAGGAGAATTATGTTAAGGCAAGAAACTGGTTAAGGACTTTCAAACTTAATTACAACACCAATTCCCCAACTTTTCTGTTTACCTTGCAATCTGTTTATAATCCTACTTGCATTTGCAAACCTTACTACAGGGAGCGAATTTTTGTAAATTAAAGCCACATTCAGGCAAAGTTTACAGCTTAAGTAAAATGCACCTTAATCCAAGAAGACTTCAGATTTTAACTACAGAACATACAGTGTGGAGCAATGAAGGCAATCTTCAGCATCATTGTTAACTTTCTCTCATGCAGCTTTCAAATGCATAGTAGGAGAGCGGTGTGATTCAGGTTGTGAGAAATACTACTTTAAGGAGAAAAACAGCTACTCAGAGATAGCTAAATATACACTGGAAGGAACAAATGAAATTGTTAAATAGGTGGCTGAGAAGCAAACTTGCTCTGCTGATGGATTTTTTTTTTTTAGTTTAACAACAACGAAAAATGTCACAGATTTAGTGCTCCTTGAAGTCTAGGGCCAACATGTCCATCCATTTTGCTGTTCAAAACGTGCTCTTAGAAAGTCAGGTCTCCATAGCTGCATTTTCTTCTCTCTAGCAGGACACATCATTCACTGCTCAGCATGGCAGATGGTCTTCCTCCTTCCCCTTTAAGTAGCAAGAATTGGAACTCCTTACTTTCCCAGCTTTCCCCAATATGATTGTTATTAGGTGGCAATTTGTTCCCAAGTATGCTATGGGTAGCTTTCTGTGCTGCGTTATGTAGCTAAATAACACACCAAAATAGAAGAAGCATGGTAGAGGAAAGGTGGTAAAAACATGGACAGAAGAAGGATCCATGTCACAAGCTAGAAGAAACTGAAATGAAACTGCAATAATATTTGCTTACTGAGCACAACTTGTTTGATAGAGACAAACTCCATCATTTTCTTCTCTTGCTTAAACTCTCCTGTTTCTCTGAGGTTCTTTCAAACTATCATTTGACTTACAAATGTTATAATTAGAAAGATAAAAAGGGATTATTTCTTCGTGAAGACAAAAATGTAACAGCGCCTTGCAGCAGCTTAGACATAAATAAAAGAATTCTTTAACAAGCACTTTCCAACAATAAATCTACATTGTATTTAAAGGATTGTGACCAAAACTCCCCAAATTAGAGTATTTAATTATTTGTGCAATAGCTTGAACAATACTTCATACTGTTAGCAATGGTAGTTTAAAATACTGCTCTTCTCAACTACAAAAGTACTGAACTACATTAGCAAAGAGTTGTTAAGGAATAAGAAGCAGAGTCTATACCAGACAGAGAACTGCTTTATTAAACTTCAGACCTCATGCAATGGCACAAGGGAAGTACTAAAGCATATTAGAGTCTTGCCAACAAATTCAGATGAAACAAAAAGATAACATAACTGAACATAAGGTTGAAAGTCATTAAGTTAATCCATGATGGAGAGCTTTGTATACCAAAACCAATTTTTAAGCATAAATGCAAAATATAAAAACTATACAAAAAATAAATAAAATGGAAATAACCAGAAAAGCATGTTAAAATGCCTTGGATCTTTTATGATCTTTGACTATGTCACTCTGTTCAAATTAATCCAACGCAAGACAGACCATGAAACAAAATAATCTGAAACCCAGTTTTTTGAATACACTTTGTGATCTGAAGATAAGGAAATCTAAACATCTTGAAATCTAAAATAATAACAAAAAGATAATCTACACATAGCATGTAAAGTTAATTAAAATTGTTTTTAAAAGTTTCTGGATGGACTGAATAATACAATGAAGCCTCACTAGAAGCAAATCCATTCTCAGAAGCCAGACTGCTCCGTACTAGTTCTTGGTCCTTTATAGACCACTGTCTCATTTGAAATATCTGTAAATAAACATATTACCTTTTTAGGGTACAGGAGATGGAAAAAAGCAATGAAGAAACTTTGGGGTTTACAGAATCACAGAATCATCTAGGTTGGAAAGGACCTTGAAGTTATCCAGTCCAACCGTTAACCTAGCACTGACAGTTCCCAACTACACCATATCCCTCAGTGCTATGGCAACCCGACTCTTAAACACCTCCAGGGATGGGGACTCCACCACCTCCCTGGGCAGCCCATTCCAACACCTAACAACCCGTTCTGTAAAGAAATGCTTCCTAATATCCAGTCTAAACCTTCCCTGGTGCAACCTGAGGCCATTCCCTCTTGTCCTATCACTTATTACTTGGTTAAAGAGACTCATCCCCAGCTCTCTGCAACCTCCTTTCAGGTAGTTGTAGAGGGTGATGAGGTCTCCCCTCAGCCTCCTCTTCTCCAGACCTGGGCACACTGCTGGCTCATGTTCAGCCAGCTGTCAATCAACACCCCCAGGTCCCTCTCTGACTGACAGCTCTCCAGCCACTCCTCCCCAAGTCTGTAGCGCTGCTGGGGGTTGTTGTGGCCCAAGTGCAGCACCCGGCATTTGGCCTTATTGAAACTCATGCAGTTGGCCTTAGCCCATCGCTCCAGCCTGTAACTGTTTAGAACTAATGCTGTTTAGAACTAATGCTCACAATTTATACTTAAAATTTATATTAATTTAACTAGTCAGGTTGGGAAACAAACATAAAATACATCTATTACTCACACCACCTGGTCTCAAAAATTGTTTAAAAAACCCCTAGACCACAAAACTAGAATTATATGGAAAATACTGACTTCACTAATAGTTTAGTTTCTGAAGTGATAAAAATATTTTTTAAAGTGACCTTCTTCACTAAAGACATCACAATTCCTGACAAATATTTTCAGTTGTACTCTTACTAAGAAAGTCCCTTTATTCAGATGTTTGCTTCTATGATTTGAGCCAAGTGACCTTTAATACAATTTATCTAAGTTAAATGCCACACATAAATTATGTTTTTCCCTATTACAAACATGTAGTTCTAGCTCCAGCTAGTTCCACCCAACTGTGCTAACTTGTTAGGGATCCCGTTCCAAAAGCCACATGGTGGGAGGAAGCTATATAAGCCTTCAACCAATGAATAGGGAATTTTTTAAAAGTGCTATTGTAAAAGCAGAAAAAAAGTATACCTTAAAGGTTAATAAATATCATAAGGATATCTTTAGAAACCTGTATTTTCAAAGACTTCTGAATGAGATGTATATAATGTCAATGATCTCCTTGAAACTGATGGTTCCTGTTCACTGCATTTCTTAATAATGGTTGCTTATACAAAAGTTTAGCTCTCCATGGTATTCCTCCAATAAAAATTCTGACATGCCCTTGTGTTAGTAGCTTCCATTTTACAGTAGATACATGATCCTAAAGAAAAAAAGGTTTCCAGCACTATGCTTCCTGTAAAAATGTTTCTCTTAATATTTTATGTTGCAATCCCTATTTGAAATCAACTATCTGCTATAAATTAAAAAAAAAAATAAAATAAAATATACTCCTTAAAATTAATGTTTTATTCCTGGCTCCTTTCCTGTATGCTTTTTGATTTCAAAGACAGAATGACAGAAAATAGAATCTCAGAGGAGAAAAACAGAAAAATGAGGAGGGAATGAGATGTTAAAATGGACAGCAGAGTGAGGAAAACACCCCTTCAGTCTTCAAATGCCAGAAGTTAATCAAAGATTTCTGAAGATATAGATATGTGCTTGAAATCTCTCTTCTCAAATGCAAAACTTTGAGCAGTCAAACCATTATCCCTGTTTTCTATGCCTAGTGACAAACCAATATTCCATCTAAACAATGTAAGATATTTTCCTGTAAGTGCTCCTCTAGCATGCCCATCTCTCTGCTAATTGAAAAAATTCCAAATCCCCAAACCAGAAACTAATTTTAAAGAATCTGTCTGTTAACATATCAATCTTTGTACCTACTTCTAGCAAAATATTGTGCCAAATAATTCTCAATGTTTCTTCCAACAGTCACAAAGATGGGCCAATATAGCTTTAAGAGACTAACACTTCTGTAGCAACATGTCTTAGCTTAGGTAGGACCAGCATGAAGAACTTTTCTGCTGCACCAGCGTTGACCAGATTTTAACGTTTTGTAAGGAACTTTCCCATTGCTTACGATTCAAAGGTATGCAAATATAAGACTTCATTCTAGATCTGCAGGGAATTATATTAGGCAGAATCCTTTGATTCACAAAGTGTTAACAAGCTACAGCTAATTAGATGAACTAATGGTGCTCTTGCAGCACTAATAGAAGGTTACCTGATACGCCTGATGCATTACAGCCAAATACATCTTTCAAGCTATACTTAAGTGGCCACTAGCATGGTATAGATGGACCAGGCAGTTTATATAGTGAAACAACAAAACTTAATCCATAAAGAGGTAAATTATCCTCTTAAACATCCACTAATCAAACCACATTCGTGGTTTCCTATTGATTTTCAAAGTACAATATCAACATATGACCAGACATTTAAGCTCTGTTACTACAAAGTCTCATTTTCACTCCACTACTTCCTCATAAAAGCAGTATATGTGAAGAAGAACCAGGAATAAATGCTTCTGGTTTCTCACAAGGCTGTCTGAGGCCACAAGACAGCCTTGGTAAATCACTTGGTAGCAGCAGAAATGGTCTATGCAACAGGAACCAAAGAAATGGATGTAGGGTAATGATTTGACAAAAGAACCCTTTCAGTATTACAACCACCATAATGTGGATGAGAATAGATGGACCACATATGAAAAGGAAATATAATCTCCAGATAATATGCACTTTTAGATTTGCTGTTAAATTTTGTCAGCTAATCCATCTCAGAGTTGACAGAATGTTTTACCTGTCTTCCAATTTGACTAAGTATCTCACTGAAATCTCTTACAATAACACAAATAATATCCCAACTCTTTGTCCATGACGTCTACATCATGAAAATGTATTGTGGTTTTCACAGTTTTGTTAATAAAATTATTTTTATCACTCTCTTCACATCTACGAGCTACAACTCATCACTGTTTACTAAAAAAAGAAGAAACTACACACAAGATTATGGAGAGCCATTATCTTGAAATGTATGATATTTATAGGCTTTATATCTGTATTTTATATAAAGGTGATGTATATTTAACAATGATGCTGGAATAAAGATCACACAACCGAAATCTCTCTTAAAACACTGTTTTCTGCTGATAGTTACAGTTGAAACAAAACATTAGAATTTCACCGAAATATTAAGATGGTCAAAGATTTGAACTGATTTTGGCTTGTAATGCATTATTACAGAAGAGAGCACAGGAATAGGGAAAAAAATATCTAGAAACCTGATAAGAAATATGAAAACTGTTATAGGATTATTCCCCTAATTCCACAAACCCATTTTCTGACATAGCCAAGTACAAAATTAAAAAAAAAAAAAAGATCTCCAGGCTGTTCCTACATTTTAACTATTCCAAATATTCCCAACTTAAAAGTATTCTAGAATTTCACTGAATTATGTTTTTGCCATTGGATTTTTCAAAACTAGAAAATAATTATACAGATAGAAAATGAATAATAAAAACTAAATAATAAATAAATAAAAATCCTGGATGATACTCCTGTCTTTTACAGGGGAAGGGGAAGGGGAAGGGGAAGGGGAAGGGGAAGGGGAAGGGGAAGGGGAAGGGGAAGGGGAAGGGGAAGGGGAAGGGGAAGGGGAAGGGGAAGGGGAAGGGGAAGGGGAAGGGGAAGGGGAAGGGGAAAATAATTAAAATTTCTGTTTTTAAAAATCCAGATAAGAGTTTTATTATTATTATACAGCAGGTTGAGCAAGAAATTTAATGTATCATTTCTTTCATAAATAACTTTCAAAAGAAATTAATTTCCTATCAGGTCTAGTTTTGAACTTGGCGTACAAAGAAGGAAATAACTGCATGGAAGTACCAGTGATCCAAGGAAGACAAATAATTCTGCTTTTAAAGAGGTTAGTTAGGGTATGAGTTGATTCTTGGAGAAAAAAAAACAGTATTATGTCTAAGCAAACTGAAAAGGAAGAGCCCTGGAAGCACAGGGAGAGGCTAATGGAAACTCTGATAGCAAGTAATCTCTTTGTTTCTTCTACCCGCAGTACTTTCTGAATATAACCTGCCATAATTTGGAAATACGCATAATTTGTACAGGTGGATTCTTTTTTCTGTTAATACTTTATCTGTGCTAATACCTTTTAGAATTTTAGTTACAGAGAGCAACAAGACCTCTTCCCCCCCTAAAGAGACTGACATGAAAGTTCTCGTTCTTCTGTAGCCTACTTCAATTTAGCAGAGCAATATGTTGTTTTTTCTGACAGAGCTGCGTCAGCAAGTTATAAAAAGAAAAAAGATGAACACAACATGTCCTCATTACTACTGAAACTGTGTTGGCAGAGTTCAGCAACACCACAGGACCTGTTTGTCAAAAATCTGTTTGAGAAAGTGGACTAATTTGCAACAAGTTACCAAATGCGATTTCCATCACAATCTCTTCCATTTGACTGTTCAGGAGGTTGCTAATAAAAAATTCTACAATGGATATTACAAAGATGAAAAGTCTTTAATGGAATAAGTACTAAACTACTGGACATTAAAGGAAAGAAAGAGCAAAGGCAATCCGTATACATATCCCAAAGAAATCACTCTTAACACAGTAACAGTCTTTGAAACAGACTATTTCAAGAAGTACAGCATTTAAACAAACAAAATCCCTCTGCACTTCAGCCAGGTTTTTACATTTTCCACCTTGCTCCTGGGCACTTAGCAGGGAAAGAACCAAGAGAACTCATGAGTCGATCATCTTGCTTCCAGTTTTTTTGGACTGGAACAGAGTTTTCTGACTGTTTTTATCACTAAAAACATTGCATTCTAGATAAAGATAAGTTCAGCATATAGGATTTGAAGCAAAATGTCATTCCCTTACAAATAAGGGACTTTTTTCTAAGTGATGGCAACAGCAACTCTTATAGAATTTAAAGGTATTAAATGGGTTTAATAGATTATAACATGATCAAAAGTATATTTGTCATTTCTCGCCCCAGTTCTCCAGTTTTACTTGGAAAAAAAACTGCCTTAGTTTTTTACTGAGATTTTCCTAAGGAAAAACATTTCAGGAGGCAACATGGAGAATTGCAGCTTAAATAATTAAAGTGTCACAAAGTTCTAACTGAAAAGAGAGTCTTAAAATGAAAAATGCCTGAGCAACTTCAATAAAGATGGTAGCAATCAGTCTTGCTGATTTTTTCAATTGAATATCAGAAAAACAAGTTTATTCTATACAACAGATGAAACCAGAAGAATCTCCATTTTGCATGATACATGAAACACCAGGCAGACTTTGTTTCAAGCACCAACACTGACCCTCAGCTCTTCTCTTCTAAAGGAAACTGTTGGAGCTAACAGATATTAGAGCAGAGAATGAGGCTGCCCTCCTGGCCTAGGTCTGCCAGTCCAACCCAGCAGCAACAGTTAAATTGTACCTTCCTCAACAAAGACCAAAGACATCTTCACCATATTCCAGACCATATTTTCTTCATTTCTTACTACATAAGGAAAATGAAAATCCATTGAGTCTATCTATCCAAAATTCAGAAGGGCTAAAGTAGGAGGTACAGTATTATCATTGCGACTTGACTTACGCTTTCACCATATCTTGAGCATACATGCAAAAACTATTATGATTCAAAGGGATTCAAAAGATACTTACGAACAAGCAAAGAAACCAACAATACCCCAAACTCTTCTGGTAAGAAAAGAGTATTTTGCCAAATCTGCAAATTAAAATTAATGTTAGAATTATTTCATCTTTCTTAAAATAAAGACAAGGTTTATTCCTCAACAACCTCAACACACAGCATTCTGTGATTTATTAATTATGTAATACATATACCTTATTCAAACAAATGACCCTCCCCTACAACTTTCTGTACCTAAGATGAACACTCACAATGATATCTTATATCTTAAAATTGAAAATTATTCCTGGATAGGTGTATAGCGGCATGTGGCTAATATTCAGCTGAGCTCATCTAGTGATGTAAAAATAATTACAGGCAAGAAGAAAGATCTTTTGCCTCAGGATACAGAGGTCTTAATGAAAAGCTGTACTAGTTAATAGTCAGCTGATTTTCAAGTAATAAACAAAAAAGCACCATATTAGTCCAAAACAGCTTGTACAGACCTCTATTCACATGTCTAAAATGTAATCTTCACATATTTCAACAGAAACATAATATATTATCAGGAAAAGTAAAACAAAAAATTTTGCATTGATAGTGAAAAAAATAATATAAACCTTCAAGACTGTATTTGAACACTTTAGACTTGGGTTGTAAACTGTGCACATGACTTTTTCTCAGTTTTAACCTAGATAAATAATCCCCCCAAAATAAAACATTTCTTATTTAATAGTTTATCAGTGGGTACATCCTACAGGATACACAGTAGCTTGTTTCCACTTCTGGAAGCAAGTACAGGATATTTCTACAGAACAACAACATGAATTAAATATTTTTAAATAAAAGAACTGTCTTCCGTTAATCTTTGTCCAAAAGTTTTAATTTTGCTTGTCTGGACAGCAAACTCTTCAGGCAAAAGCTGCATCTTGTTCTGGTTTGTATTGTTTAGCATCTTTAGTTTCACTAAACCAAGACATCAGATTTTTATTTATTTAATTATTGCATGTCCATGCTTGTTAGTGTCGTGACAATATTTAAATGAAGCATTTAGTACACAGCCCTTCAGACCAAAGGTCTTTCGCCAAACATCACTTTCAGAGACACATCTGGCATACCCATATATTCTGAACTTTAAACCCAATACAGTATCTAAAGAAAGCAAAGGAGAAGAAAACTGAAAGGCTATGTTACAGCAAATCCTTGAGCTATTTCATGAGCAAGGAAAGGTTTGGATCAACTGCAAAAGGAGGTGTAAATGCTAACGAAGCTTCAGTAGTGAAGAAGACAGAAGAGAAATGGAATTTAAAAGAAAAACAGCAATTAAAAAAACCTGTGTTAACATTTTACACCTTTAGAAGAACGCCTCCATAAAATCCAGCAAGCTTTGAATATATCTTTTTGCAATGAAAGGTCAAAGATGCTGTCCCACATTAAGCTCTTAGGAATCAAGAAAAATTCTGAAATAATGTATTTAATAAATCAACAAACCTATTTTTAACTATGCATACTTCAAGAATAAACTCAGAAAGCTTTTTAATTTTCCCCCTTCCTAAACTTTAGTGATCTTGGAATTACTTTAGTCTTAAGAAATTTTGGGTTTCTTCAAAAATTATATTTATCATTGAAGTTTTGAAAACCTTGGCTGTACTGGATGAAATGGGATGATCATATTAACACTTCAAAAAAGTAAGTGTAGAAGCAGAGAACAATAATCGCATTTGTTTTCTTCAGTGCAACTTTTTGCTAGCAGCATTTCATACATAGCTAAATGGTTTTGACATATGACTATAACTAACAAAAAAGTATAAACCCAATTGCTATCCATCTGAGAGGAGAGATTACAGGGTTTCCAAAGGCCTGTTAAACAAATAGGTATATTAAGCATTGGTTTTTATACATACAACATTTAGTCTGTTTTATCTGTCCTAAGTGCATATCAATCAACGTCAAAAAAAGTCTTGAAAATGGTTCATTGCTTATAAATCATTGTGATATTTTTGGCCTGTGCCCTATCATGGAAAACCGTACATGGAATTTTTATTAAATTCAGCAAGTCTGTCAACAGGCAAATGCACTTCTACCAATAATAATGTTTAAAAATATGTATAAAACTCAAACTGCTTTAAGATAGAACAGGTTGCATAGATCCCCAAGGGGGTTCTAATTTTAGCAACAAGACAACCCTTATAGGAAAAAAGCAAGAAGATTAAAACATGAAGAAGCAGTATTTCGTGTAATAAGCTTAAAATACTTCAGGATAAAAAGAATGGTTTTGAGAAAAATGTCAACATAAATCTTGATGTAATAAATACCAATTTTACTTCAAGATTTCGTAACACCATTTAAAATAATTCATAAGATTTAATGACTCTTTAACTGGAGGACAGAAGCAATTCAATATTAGGAATTTACAGGTCTTACGTAACTTTCTAAGGGCCCAACTCAACAAAATATATATGGTCTTGTGGAGATACTAAGCCCTCCATTATCACCACATAGAACTGGATTTAAAATCAAACAATGTCCAAACTAATGATTAGAGGTTCAACCTTCCACGGAAAGGGAAAAAACAGCAGTATCTGCATGACTAGTAGACAGTTACTTGGATAAGAATTCATGCAGCACATTTTGTGCACTTTCCCTGTTCTCGAGCAGAGTGGTACGACTCACTATACATACTGTATCTCTACTCTGGCAACACTTACAGGGAAGCAAATTCACAAACGTTAATCTGGGGAGATGTTATGAAATTGCATAAGGCTTTAAATGATCATGGCAAAAAGAAGAAAAACCTCCCTCAGGTTCCCTCTTGAAGGCAGCTCTAGGCTCTAGAGGCTCCACTGTCATAGAGGAAGGCTGAACTAAACAGATCATTAGGAGTACAATCAGATCCAAAAAATCAACAAAAATCACAAGGACTGACTTGTGCTTGGGCATTAAAATATTAATGCCATCTTTGCTCTTACTGTCTCCAAGTACGTGCAAATAAACATGGATGGTCACAACTAGTGACAATAGCAGCGAGATATGATTATTAATAATAAAAAGAGGTGTTGGATGTAAAGGAATAATGTATAAATATATAAAACATGCTGAAATGGTAAAAACAATTTCTACTCAGTTGAGGTTCAGATTCCATTGAGTTGTATCTATTTGGTCACTCCATGATGGACAATTTCCTGCCTTTTTGGTGGTACTCATGACACCTAAAAGCTAATGGAATATACATTCAGATTATATATTTTAAAAGCCATATGAGATCAAAGCTAGAAGAATTTATTTCATGCCAAAATAGCTAAAGCAAAATTAAAAGCTGGCAAACATTCTCAGATGCCAGGAAGACTGGGTGGAGAAAGGGATGCAAACTAGTTTTTGAAAACAGCAACACAGAGGCACATGGAAATTTTATTCTCATTCAGTTCTTAAATACTACAGTAAAGAGCAGAAAGCCGTCTCACCCTAGAGCTTTAACGAAGATCTCTATGATTGTTCTTGCCTTCCTTTTCCTACTCTTGACTACTCTCTAGAGAGTATCATTTAGGGTCATCTACAAAGGCTGCTTTTGACTTTTGGTTCCACTATCAAACATTTTAGGTGTGCAAGTTAAAGCAGGATTAAAGCTTCAGAAAGTATCACCTTGTTAAATGATATTGTAAAGGCGCAAGATTACATGCTTCTTGACATAGACAAATCATCAAGAGTTGTTCTTAAATAAAGCGGAAAAATAATCTCTTTTTCTGCCAGAGAAAAAGTGGGATATTAGTCTTCTAATTAAAAACAAAACAAAACAAAACCAACCTCCCCTCCAAAAAAACAACAGTAGTTCTTCATATCCCAGACAGAACTGTCTCCACCATATTTTTATATCCTGACAACAGTTAGTATAAAGTTGAAATTCATTACCTTGGCATTTATTTTGAAAAGCATCCATTTCTCAGTTTTCTATTTGATATTTGCCTATAGCTTCCACAAAAGGAAAAGGTCTTTTAGTTGCTAAACTTTCTCAGATTGAGATTTTCTCTAATTTGTCATCATCTTCTAGTAACACATTATTTTCTTCTTTTAAAAGTATTGATGGTTTATTTTAAATTAAGTGAACAAGGATTGATAGGTGGACCTGTACACTCTACAGATACAAAAAACTGAAAACAGAAATTCAAAGGAAAATTTCAAATCTTCTGGAAATACCTGTTCATGTAAGAAAACCTCTACAGAGATAATATACTTTTACCCATGCCTCTACTTCAGTCTTATCCTAACAAGATGCAAAATATTAGGGAAACATTCACTTGTTGTTTACTACTTACCACATGATTAAGTCACACATGCCCATGTAGCTGTATACCTTACACACACATCTATAAAAAACCACAAGGGAACATGCATCTTCATGGCACTTGACTTTTAATGTGATGGGTTGCACTCAAGTCAAAATTCATTTCCACCGTTAAAAAGACACTTCACAAGATGGTTTGATTTCATACCAAACTGCAACTCTCTATCCCTAGATATTCTGCCTACAGTTCTTCAAATTAAGTTAATGATGTTATGGGTTGACAGTTTCTTTTTTTAGTAATACAGAAAGCATTTCTTCTTTCTCCCTTCCACTCTCCATTTAATCCAAAGTGACTGAACTGTTTCTGCTGAAACTTACCCAAACAAGTAAATTCACCTGCAAGCACAGGCCAAGCTACCTGGAAGGTGAAAGTTTCAGAACATTATGTGTAAGTGATTTGCCTGAACTTCATAGTAATACTACTGACAAACTTGTAGAAATATCTTTAAATGTGTACATAATGGTTTTACACTTGCACAAGACATTTCAACATGTAAAACCATCATGAACAATTCAAAGGATGGATAGAAATAAATAACTAAGATTAGGAACATAATCAAAACTTCTCTATACTTTCTCAGCAATTTTTTAATATTGATTAATTTCCCGTGAAGCTCCAAGAAAGTAAGGAGCCATTATGATTCCTGCTACACTCTTGAGAAAACAAATATCACAAGACAAGACAGTGGGACAGCCAGAAGGACTGAGTATATACAGTTCCCAGACCAACTCTCTGTCAGTTGTATCATAATGCAATTTAATACTGCAGCTGAAGAAAGGAGACTGTGAAAAACAGCAAGGGCTTCTCCAGAATGTTAGTATGTGTCCTTTTCCTACGTAGAAAAGATATTTGCAGATGTCCCTATAGAAATGCATTCTAACTCAGGGTAACAGTTCAGTAGCCTCATCTGCAATGGTGACTCCCATAAGCTTTACAACATAAAGTATCAGATTGTCTGAACGCTGCAAATATTAATCACATGTTTTCCGCTCATCTGCCCCCCTGGGTGCATGAAGATATTTGTATCCATCAAAAACTACAGAATTATAACAAGCTACATTCCCCCCTTCACTGTACCTATCCCACATTAGACTAGAAGAAAAAGAGCTCAATTTGTAGAGAGTCATTTTGGGGCAGGGGCAGTAATCCGGTAATAATTTACATTAATAGCCCCGACAGGAAAGGAGAAGGGAGGAAAGCTACGGACTTTTTTAGGACTGCACGAGAAACTGAGATCCCAGCTTCTATGATCCCCCAGAAGCTATTTATAAATAAACAGCGAGCGAGCAGACGAGATGCTAATGAGGGCTAAACAGATCTCTTCTCCGCAGTCTTGAGTTAGTGGGTTTATATTTTAATCCATCCGATTGCGACAGAAGCCCCTGCGGGGAACGGGCGGATGGGCAGCGCAGCAGCCAAGCGAGCGAAGGGCGCGTATCCCTTACCTGGCGGGGAGCGGAGCCCGGCGCTGGGATGCTCTTGCTGCTCTCTCAGGTGCAGGGTTGGGCACGGGGTGCTGAGCGGCTGCACGGCCGCGGCCGCCCCGTGCCAGCCCCGGCCCCCGCCCCTCGGTGACCGCCGCCCCCCCCGCCGCCGCTCGGCGCATTCCCAGCTCCGGAGCCCCTCGCTGTGCGCGCGCCTCGCCGGTCCCTCCCGGTGGGGGAGGTGACAGGACAGGACTGACAGGGCAAGCGACCAATCCTCGGGCTGCGCCGCTTCCCCGCGGCGGCGGAGCGGAGGCAGGCGGAGGGGGGGGCACAGGCGGAGGTTGGGGGGTCGGCGCAGCCCCCCGGCCCCGCCGGGACTGCATGCGTGCGGGGCCGGCGGCCAAGGGCTGGGGACCGGGGGTGTTGCCCGGCTCGCTGGAAGGGCCGTCGCTGTGCCGTTTGGTCTTGCCGCTTGACGTGTCAGAAAACAGATTTTCCAGCAAAGTGTGGGCTTCCGGGGAGCCAACACACCGAGGCTTCAGCCGGCTTATTTCTGTCATAAACTGTTTTTGCATCATCCATGAAATCTGGTCTCCTCCTGGAAGAGCATCACTGCCAATCACACAGCCACCGCTCACCACAGTAACTGCGGTACGGCCCTTAAGCAAAGCAGGCACAGCTCCAAACTGCAGCAGGAGAGGACAAGGAAGCCCACCCGTCACTCCTAACACGGCCCGAGGAGGTAAATCACAACACAAGCTGGTGTCTTAAGCTACCTCATAAAATACCTAGATATGTCGAGGGATAGAATTTTAGGTGGAGCAGGAAAAGGACCTAGTTTATTGGTCTGAACATTATTTTTCTACAAGTTACCTTCCTGCTGATCTTCATTGAAAGTACTCCGCTCTGGAAGGCACCATAAAGGAAAGAAAAGGCCTTTGGAACAACTTAGGTGAAAAGAACAGAGACAATTCAGAAGTAACAGAATTAAAGTTAAAATATTTCTAGTAATGGACACGACTGTGAGAAAGAAATGGTCTTGTGATTCCCATTGGTGTTTAAGACCCTTCTCAATATTGAAACATTGCAATGAAGTACCTTTTCTCACTGTAACTTACAGCCTCCTGAAAATGTCACATTTGGTCCTGCTGAGCTTCATTAATATGCGGTCTGTTTATTAAATTCTTTATTAGCTCACTGTGCAGATTTTTCATAAATAAATGTGATCTTACTTAAACAGAAATTATCCACCTCTATTTGAAACACTGGGGATCGTCAGATTCCTACCACTTTAGGAAGCACTCATAGAATCGTTTCCTTTTGAAATCTTAACAAATTGAGTTTTCTCCTTTTTACCTGAAATTTTCTGACCACCAACTGGTTGCCTATACATAAATACTAGCTCATACTCTGCATATTGAGACATGCCTGCAGACTAGGGAATGGAAAAAACCCTGGCTGAAAGTAAGGCTTTCTCTTCTGATGTTTAGTATTTTCAAAGAAAGATTAGCAATTACTTTGTTAGTAACTTCCTTTTTTGCAAGCACATGGTTTGTATGGAGACAGAGTTCACAAAAAGCAACCAACATGAAACGATTATGTCAGGCTGCAATGTAGGGCACACTGAGAGCAAAACCTAATCTCCGAGAGGTTTCCACTTCATCTGCACTCATCTGCGTAATCAGCTTTTCATCCTGTCATAGGATAAATGCAACCTGCCTTCTGCTTCATTTACCCTATATAGAATACTAGTATAGATTTGTATGAAGCAAGCGGTAAGAGCTTATGTAGGAATGTATTCAGAAGGGAACTTGAAACCATTCAGTTTTTAAAGGAACATTAAAGGTTGGAAGTCATATATTTGCTAAATTGATACACTAATGAGAGTTGAAAGCTATTCACTACGTCTAGTATGCAAACTGACCCTGCTTTAGATGAAACAATCCTTACTTTCAGCTACCGTTTAATTTCTTAATCTGTGACTTTGTGGATGGTAAGCAGTGATAGCTGTTGCTTAAACCTTTCAGGAGCTTTTATAAACTGTTAAATTCCAGTCAATAACCCAAGCTGTTGAGTGGAACTGGTATGATTCTCACTTGTTTTAGTCTCAGTTTGAGTGTGGAAGGCTCGTACAAGTGAAGTCCTCCATGGAACAAAGGAATGAGTAACAGCCTCCTGTTCAGGCTGCTCCTTTATTTGGAAAAGTATCACCAGAAATCATAGCTAATCATCAAATAAAACACTTTAATAACAATGTTCTCAGAAGCAATGTCTGAATTGGAAAGGTACTGACTGGCTTTGATGTCTGGAAACCCAAGTCTAAACTGAGTTCTAAGGGCTAACAATGAGGATATAGGCTGGCCAATTGAATGCTTGCAATTCTTTGCGCTCTTCTCTTAAAGGATGAATATTTTCCTGTATTATTGTCAGAAAAACCTTCATAAAGATGTATGGGTAATCTCCTAGAGGTACATGAGGAAAACATGAATTGTATGATGCAAAAAGGGGAATAGGAAAGGTATCAGCTTGCTGCCAAAGCAGTTGTTACCAGTCTATTTGAACCTGAAGAACTAAAAACCAAAAAGCCATCCTGTATAAGCCAGCTCCATTTTCCTTTTCTTTCAAGCCCACAGCAAATACTCATCCCTGAACAGGTGTTTCCATCTTTTATTTTCTTTAATTTCTTGTCTTAACATTGCACATCAGAGCTGACACTTCAGTATAACAGGGATATAAGATTTCATATTTTCAACTTAAAATTAATACTTTGAATTCTCAATAAATTCAGATCCATAATTCAACAATTCATTGTCTACTCATATTTGCATGGCCAGTTTTGAACTCAAAAGAATGAAATTTTTTCCCGACTGTTTAGATATATGAACTGAATGTGTTTATGGCATAGTATATAGGCCCAGAACTCTGTATTCTTCAGTTGCTCCTCCCGCACCCCCTCAAATCCCCTATTCTTTAATCCACACCATCCCATGCCTTGGAACAGCAGTATGAGCTGTGCTCATTTGCTTCATCATTCCAGGGATTCCATGCACCACTACTTCAGATCGTGACCCCTTTTCTGTCCCCCTTGCAAGTTTTCTTCTCATGTCTAAAATTCAGTAGAGATTCTGCTCAATAATACTGAGAATAAATTGTGAAATTTTATGGAGTCCTTAACAGGATCAATTACAATTCTGGGATAACTGATAGACAAAAAAAGAAATAATCTAGTTAAGTGTAGGACACCATCTGTTTTCTTAAAAATTATTCAAATAAATAAAGTTTGACTTGTAGGACCTAGATTACTCTGTACCTTCATACAGAAAAAAATAAAGATAATAGCGCTATTTATATGAACAACATAAATGCAGATATCATGGAATGTATTTATAAAATGGATTGGATGAATTTTTTTGAACAGAGTGGATTTTTTGTCTCTGCAACGTATATTATACTGCATTGCAGTTTATTCATAAATTCTTGACCCAAAACCAGCAAAAATATTACAATTTACATTAGCAATTCATTTGTCATGCATCAATATAAAAGATTTTATCCTAATAAGAAATACAGATTTGCCCATTTCAAATTATGCCAAATCTAATTTTTCAGTTCACCCAAATGATGAAGTAACTTTGGCCAAAATGGCTTTCTGTCTGATTAATAAATACGGAACTTCAAAAGAGGAGAACCTTTGTAATTTTCAAAATCCTGAATGTATAAGACTGCAGTGCTGCCAACTCTTGCTATTAAACGACCTGATTTTGGACAGGAGGGAAGCCAGTCTTACAACAAAAGCAAGTTTGTGTTTGCAAATTTCTGAGAGCGGGGTGAAAAATGACTTATCTTTAGAGGAAAGGATCATGATTGGGACTGCCGCAAAAAGCAGACAAGATGTTACAGAAAGCAATGCGGAAGATCTCCCTTGAAACGAACATATATTTAAGTGACTAAAACACTGCTAATGGTAAGGGTGTTAGTAGGACCAGTTTTGTCAGTACATTTATACTGAGGTATTCTCTGTCAGGCTTGAGTACAGAAAGGAAATAAAAGAAACTGTGGCAACTGAAATTTGAAAATAAAGGAATACCAAGAAAAGTATCACTTGGTTTACATACTGTGGTCTGAAAGCACATGTATGGAAATTTCAAACATTCTCTAATGATCATAAATACAGACTACTTCTCTGTTACAATATTTTAAAAAGAAGGAGTTTACTGTTTAGCATATACTACATACTAACAGACTTATGTGAAGCTATTACACTATGAAATCCTTATGAAATCAATAAAACTGGCATGACTATTTCTCATGTAAACAAAACGCTCAGATTGTGAGAGAAGTGTGTGTGTGTGTGGTATTAAATACTTTCTGGGAAAGAGTAACAGCAACTGTAGATACAGCCATTTATTTAAGTGAGGTTAGTAGTAGAGTGCTGAGAAAAAAAACAGAACAAAACCCAGAAGGTAGTATATAACAACATGATATACATATCAGTTGTACTGGCTGAAAGATTGGGGAGACAAACTGCCCTTGGAAATGGTCTTAATGAAAAAAATTGTCTTAGGACAGCAGGAACTCATCACCACTCCTACCTCTCTCCCTCTTTTTCTCTCTTCCAGATATATACACTATTTTACAGCCACTAGTGAATTGAGAATCAAACATGCAACATTACAGGTACATTTCCTGAAGCAGAAATGGATTCAGTTTGCATAGAGATGTTAAAAAAATGTTATAAGTAAAAGCCCAATTATTGTATACTGAAAGGTTACATTCAAATTAAAGGCTAAGTGAAAAACAGTGCAGAGCACTGATGAAGAGTTTCTTGGTTTCCATGTCACTCTCTGCACACTAAACAATATACTAATAAAAGCAGCTATAAAGCAGTTCAGACCTCTGTCTCCAATATGCCACTGTAGCATTTTTTGTACTTGATGTATATGCTAAAGTTCAATAATTAAAAAGGCAGGACACTTTTTATAAATAAAGAGACTAAAATAATAACAAAAGCTTACTCAACAGATACACTGTCTTACAAATGCCTACTTAAGAAAAAAACCCAAACTCAATGAACCAATGTTTTTAATACAAAACAGCAGCTGGTTCTGCATACTAAATAAAAATATGGGAAAACAAGCCATATTCTTCTGACCTATATCAAAGGCTTTAAAGACATTTTAACCAGATGCAGTTTAGCAACAGTAACAATTAAGTAGAATTAATTAGATGCAAAATTAGCATTTCTCAGGGCTAATACTCTGAAAGAAAAGGTGGGGGAGAAGAAGAAAAATAATATATGGGCAAACAAAAAACAGTTGCACCTTTTCTAAAATGTGTATGTTCAGCAGAGTTGTATGAAAATAACTAGGAAATAAATTCAGAACCATACAATGGCTCTTGCAACCTCTCTGAAAAAAACTGAACTTAATTCAAACTATTTTTGGTATTCTGAAGGTGCTTTATAAAATTTAATTGAACTATTACCTTGTGAGAATCTGTTACACACTTTGGAGAATCAAGGACACACTAAGGGAAAGTTGCTTGTCTAGGGTCACTGCAAGTGGCTGAGATGAAAAACATCCAATTCTCTGCATATTTTGCAAAGATGGACTGTTACTTCTTCCTACATGATGCAAAAAAAAAAATGTTAGTCCGAACAGTGACAGGAGTAGATCACAGTATAATACTTCCAGACCACAACTAGCTACTAAATCTAGAAATTATATTCTTTATGAAAAAAAAAATATTCCAAACAAATTTCTCCTTATGACTCTGATTTACTTTTTTTCTCAGTTTATTCAGATTAAAAGAAAAAAAAATAATCACACATTCAGCTGCTCTGCAAACACTGCAAATATTTGGAAGGAGAAAAACATAGATAAGCTTGTAAGATTTAATCACATGAGCTGCTTCATAAATTGATCATGTGAGTTTGACATATTTCTCACAAGAACATTTAGCTTAGAATAAAAGTAGCTTTATTTACTGAAAGTTACTAATAAATATTTTATTTACAACAAACATTTATGTAATGTCACCAGAACAAAATCCCAGTTCAAATGCTTCAGACATTTAATGACTATATTTCTTAAAATTCTGCTCTATCTAATTTGAACTTCTTGTAACTGTCTCATGCTGGCCAGACTTGGCATGTGCACTGTCTACAAAAAAGCAGAGCATGCCAAGTCTAAGGCAACAGAGAGGAAAGCAATTAATACTCCCAATTATTACAGGAAGAGGACTGATATGTAGCAGTGGTACTGGAATTGGAAATACTACTTATTTTACCTTCAAATTCTAAGCAGTTGGAAGCTTTGTAATCCTAACGTTGATCCTAACAGATTTGAATGCCGTGGTCCCAATGTTAAATAGGATAATCAGCTGATCAGTCATTAGACTGACTTTGTTAAAAATGTAAATTTAACTTTAGCTAGTTAGTTATTTTAGTTTTGCATATGATAAATATGAATAAATTTAGAAAATAACACTCAATCATAACTGACTGATTTGCTTGCTAATGCTTTTATGAGATATGGTGAGGACCAGACTTCTGTAAACAGTAAAATCCCCAACTGCACATTCTTTTTTAATACACAGAGATTAATTGATGCTTTTCTTCTTAATTGAATAACTGCTGTAATTCACACTTGGTGGGGAAAATTTCATTTTAAACTTCTGAAAGCGTTATCTAGGAGGAAGTTTGTTATGGTTTCAGCAGTGAAGTAACATTTAAAGCTGCACCAATACTTACTGCTAGATTTCTAGCATAAACAAAAGCAGAAAAAAAGTTTATTCCTTTGCTTCATGGAATTGTCAGCATCAGGGAAGAAAAAGTGGAAAAAAGAAGGCAGGGAAGGAGAACGGGAAAAGAAACATAAGAAAGTGATGTCAAAATACTTATTAATAACAAAAAAATTATTTGTTTCTGTGTTAGGAAAAAAATATATATGGCAGTAAGATGAGTGGCCCTAGAATCTAACTTCTCAGTACTGAATGAACATTTTTAGAAATAGAACTTTCATATTAGTTTATTTATCATGTTCTCAATAAACTTATTAACACTAACATGAGACTGAAATACATTTACCTCAAATCACTTTTTGAAAGAACAAATGGTGCCTTTACCCTCTTCATCAAAGGTTGATAAATAATGATAACCAATGGACTCTTTCTTGTTTTGTTTTGTTGGGAGGTTGTTCAGAGTGGAGTGGGGAACATCAACCACCACCATCACCAGACAGATCTGGAGGGTGGGAAAAAATAGATAATTATTGCATCATCTCTTGTCTTGGGTGAGAGAAAAGTTGGGTGTAAAATTAAAGACCAAACTGGAAGTGCTAGAAATTAATTGTCATGAGCAAATGGTCTCTCATGCAGAAACATTCCCGATACCTGCACTTCATTAAGAATTTGAAAAAGTGCATAATGGATCATATTGATAAAAGGTACACAATGAAAGGGAAAAAGGATCCATTTTATTTATACAAGCCTGTTATTCCCTCAAAGTTCATGGTGCAATATTTACGTACTTCAAAGCAGATCACAATGAGGGATCAGTCATTAGGTGTATCTACTCAGCAGTGGTTTAATCATGTAAAAATATTAGAATGGTAAAATTTTGGGCCAAGATGTTAAACTTAACAGCCATAACATCCAACCTGGCCCCTGAAAATTGGATTTAAAACCAGCCTGTGTAATACCAGCAATCTAACTTCTTATCTTAAGTCACTTTCCAGCACAAAGCACAAACATGTCAAAACTGTGCATGTCATACAGTCACTGGAAGACAGATCACAGAGTACTCATGAAGTGACAAAACACATCTTCTGTTATTAAAATCTACTACACAGTAACTTGTTTTCACTAAAGTCAACTAGCCAGCAAATGCCAGGGTTAGCTATGGGCAAGCTTCCTAGGTTAAGAAACAACTTGGCATATGTCCCCCAAAAAGTGCCAGAAGCCTTTAGAATATGATAAGCTATTTAACTTTTGAATGCTTTTTTCTGCTCTAAGACACATACATGCACAAAAAAAAAATAAATTCTTCATGCATGTTTCAAAATATTCTCATGTATTAATTGCATAGCTGCAGTTTGATATTCTAGAAAATTCCACAAATTTGCCTCTAGGACAAAAATATTCAAATACTCATAGCAGAAGCAGCATGCCAAAGATGGTTATTTCTGTAAGCACATTATATAGATGCAAGATACCGCAGTGTGCAAGAGAAAGATCTTTACTACAAGGAAGTTCTGCACAGAATAAGGCTGGCTGGATAAATAAGGTCCTTCCAATTGGCTGTGAGGATGGCACGTGAGAGGAGAGCATGCAGGGAAGATTGCCAAGATGTCATTCACTGCGTTCCTGTTCCACTGATAGTTAGGCATCATCCAAAGAAAGCAGGTACCAATTTGGCTATCAAGTATTTCTAAATGAATTACATTTTGCAGGCTTTGGACACTGCAGTAAACAAACTACCTAGAATGCAAGCTACTACTTGGAGAAGACCACTACAAATGACCTTCAGAAAACTCTGGCTGGTTGTTTAAGACAGTGTCAGGAGAAGGAGCATGCCAGCAGATTTTAGCATTGTGGTGCTCAGTTGCTCTAGCTACTGTTGAAAAACACTTCATGGTCAATGTAACATCAAACAATTTGGACAGCACCAAATACGACTCTGCTTAGGATGAAGCTACCTTAGTTAACAGAGAATCGTCAAGAATGATAAATGAAAGCTACATATGCTTTCAGTACTTGATGATTGCTAGTTCTGTTGCATTTTCCAGAGGTTTTCTGTTATTGAACCTCCACTGCTGCATCCTTGAATTTTTTGTGGTTTTGAACACAAAACCAATGGTATTGGTGTTCTGCATCCATATATTCTAAGCAGATTCTTCCCAGAAGTTAAGAGTCATGGGTATATTGTGCTAGTGAAACCATCTGGTCGGAGGCAGACACCCCAGACTGGTGTTGCTTGCACCCAGACAGTCAACAATCACAGTTCTGTTTGGAACAATGGTAAAGACATGCCATATGCTTTACACACCAGGTAAAAAACAAACGGGAAAAAAAGAACTAATCCACTAATGCAAAATGAGTCAGGATCTTGACAAGTCTGCCTAACAGCTATACTTCAGTCAAAGGTACAAAGAATTCAGGAGACTTTCCTTCTTTTTCTAAGTACACCACACTTAGTACGATTTTCTTAAATTTTTCCTCACTCTCAGTTCAGAAAAATTCCATGCTGGCCAGAGAGTTCATATTCTCTTAAATCATTAAACTTTCTAATTTCTTTTATTATTATTTTGCTTTCTAACTTATCTTTTAGCAGAAGAAAAAACACCTGCTAAGGACAAGGCCAACTTCATTCCCACAGCTAGTGAACGTAGAAATGACAGGTATTTGAATGAAACTGTCACAGAGCCATTTTAAAATTATAAAACTCCATCTATCTAGGACCAAAAGCTGTACAGAATATAATAATTTGGTAGAATCACTGAGAAGATTCTCATGCCCTGTACTTATGCCCAGGAAGCTAGTCTACTATTGCAAATCTTTCTCTTCATCTAAAAGCAGGAAAATCATACTTCCAAAGTTTCTCTTACCTATGCTTCTGAAAACTCTATATGGACATGCTACAAAATAAGTATTCATCTAATTAACACAGAAACTCTGTTCACATATATTACATAGCACTCTTAATGGGCCTGGTACCTATTAGATGAGTGTGAAGGAAGACAACTTACCACCACCTCAAATTATGATATCAACAAAAGACAGAACATGTACGGTAGCAAATGATAGTCATAAAGTACAGAACAGGACATGACATCAGAAGAGGACATGACTTCCCTATAGAAAAATCCAACATCTGGTCATTATTAACCAGATTAAGTAGTTACAAATAAGCTTTATTTTACAGTTTATAGTAATAAATATATAATATCAGGTTACAAATGCTTCTTCCTGCCCCAAATAACCATATGAGATAGCTCTATCCAAGCTACTAGAAACTCTACATGCTCTTTAGTGTATATGGGACACTGGAAGTATTGGGCATTTACAAGCATATTTCATGAGCTACCTCAGAGCTAGAAAAGTTTTCTAAGGTTCATCACTCTCTCTGTAGCTCTTTTAAGTAGCTGGCAAAAAACTGTATCTGCTTGGTTTCTAGAGGTCACACACCATGCCCCTCGCTTTTCTCTCCCCTTCAAAAAAAAAGGAAGAAAAAAACAAGGAAAAAAGTTTGTCCCTTAATGAAAGTGAAACTACATAGGTTTGTTAAAATTTCAGCTGAAGTATGAAAAGATGAAATTTCAATTTGATTTTGATACTAGGCTTCTTTCATTGCTTCTCTGCAAAGTACTCTGGACTCTTCAATGACAAGCTGACAGTATTCCTACTTTTCTTGTATATTACCCAAAGAAGACAGTATCTGTAACTGAGCTCAGAAGTGTTAGTGTCACATATTAAATCACTAATAGCACTAATTACAGCAGTCTTATCGCAGACCTCTGAGATAAATGATTCAAATTAAATGATTCCACCTTTAGAACATGGTAACTCAAAAGTCATAGTCAGAAATCAGTTCTTAAAAAAAAAAAAAAAAAAACACCAACCAAACACCAAAACAACAGAGAAAGCTTTTTAGTAGGGAAGAAGATGAAAGTAAGTTTTTCTTCCCCAGATATTCATTTAAACAGACTTACAGATCTCTTTCCTGTTTGCACAATAGGAAGATGAACTATTTATCATGAAAGAGAAAGAGCGTCTGAACACTTAAATTCCTAAATATCTCATTTGAATACAGAGCAAGAAGCATCAGTGAGTCTCAATGTACAGCTGCATACCAACTGCTGTTGTAAAGGAGCACAAATCACAGCAGAAGAGAGGGTAGTTTAAATGGCCATGTAATTAAGATTTTGCCCATTTGAAATGGAAGTTCAAGACTAAGATTTTATTCTTGGGTGCTGCAAATACAGCTGTGTTACCTCTTCACCTTATTGCCCCCATTAAGTTGAAGTACCAATACATATAATGAAGACAGAATAGATAAAACTTCAAAGTTTAAACCTGCATTGTAAAAGAGTCAGCAACTTTATAAAAATAAAGAGCTGGAAAAGACAGGTTCCCTATACTCTTTCAGAAAAGAGTAAGGTAATTCAAACTTGCATGATGTATTTCATCAGAAGAACAGCTGAGACAATCTAAGAAGTTGAAGAATTTAAACCTAAAGTTTTCATGCTCCCAGACCAGTTCTCAACAAGCAGCTGGATTACCTTCAGATTTATTGTCAAGACCTGTAATAGAACTACTCAAACAAAAATTCACCTTCTGCAAAGAGATGTATGCAGAACTGACAAATATTCAGGAACAAAACATTTTGAAGCAGAAGGTGTGACTGAATATTTGAGGTTGAATTGTGACTTAAGGGGGCACATTTCAAGGTTGAGTTGCCAAAAGGTGCTGGAAATAATGCTTATCAACGGTATGCAAATACAGCTAAGAAATAAGAAAAATACACTTAAAGCTTCTTCATTCCATGATGTGGTTCATGGTTATGAAGCTTGAGATTGAGCTATTTTGTAGCCACATCAAACTACAAATTACTGTTAGGTTTAAAAAATAAATTCCCAAGTCAATTTTCTATTCAAACCACAGAGAATGTATTTACAGTTCTCCAAATCAAAGGTTACACCGACCCTCTTTCTGACAGTCTTCTTCCTTCATATTCATCCTAATTCAGTATGATTTGTGAATATTAATAAGAAATTTAATCTCATTACTACAATTAATAATGAACTTAAACAAATGTACACTACCAGTTTTCATGCCGTCCCGTCAGAAACCACTTCCAGCCTACTTGATATTTTACCAAAACCTTTTGGAAGACCCAGAATGTATATACAGATTTCTGGGGTGGTGGAAAAGGGGAAAGAAGTGTTTTTAATGTGGCACTTTGTTGAGAAAAACATTGGCAGGATAATTTAAACACAGGTTTAATAATACTCATATGTATTAAAGCAGAGAAATGTGTTCAGAAAACAAAGTGCTAGGGGAAAAAAAAAGCAGCTGTATTTTATGACAATATAGTTGAAAACCATTCAATTATTTATGGAATAAATGTAAGTTAGAACAAATTTAGATAATGTAAGACATCTGAAAATGCTATTTAAATGGCTGTAATAGTATATACATTATGTAATTTAAGAATTGTATATATTCATTCAAACTGACATTTAATTGTTTTGTTAATCTTATATTAGAATTATAACTTCATCTGATATTTCTTTTTTTTTAATGTAGCAGAATATGTAGGAATTAATTTTATGCGATATGATAAAACAAGCTGAATACTCCTTTACATTAATTAGAGAAAGAGGAAAACTCTTGTAGCTGCTGTGTTGTGTTTCTGAGATATGTTAGCCACCTGTTCACTCTTGTAACTCTCAGTGTCCATGTCTGCTGGGCTTTTCACCTACTTAACTGGTCCTTTTCCTTCAAATTATTGACCCTTCTCTCATAATCTCTTAGTATTTCCATTTATCTATCTTTGTATAATGTACGGGTTGTTATTTGTAATCTGCTTAGCAAAAATGGTGTTCCTCATTGTTGTGTGTGCAGCTTGTTCTGAATTTTAGGCCATATTATCAGTAATTAGTAAAAAGAGCATAGAGAGGATTACAGTGCATTATTTATAGCACCTACTGATAGACCCTTATTGATGGGCATCGAATAATACTGAAAAAAATAATGTCATTTATTTCAGCTTAAGATATTAGGTCATTACTGTTTTTCATCTGATCTGCAAATCTGGATGTTAGTCCTTTTTACAGCATTGTCCCATATATTAAAAGGAAAAGTTACAGAAAGAAAGTCTAGAAAGTGTAAGAACCTTTCAATAGTCTTCTGTTATATAAAACATGATGGATCTAATTCTAGTAGCCCTGCTAATACTACTGTGGACACAAATATCTAGGTCTTCAGTAATTTAGGATTTTATGGATTAAAACAAGCTGCATTAAGGTCAACTATAACCCAAGCAGGAAACAAGTGCAGATGGTGTACTACTCAGGCTATAAACCCGCTAGAAAATGGGTATTTTACCACAATATCTCTTATTCAAATGATCTGCTGAAGGGTATATTTAAAGGAACCAGATCTACAGGGAGATAAATATTATTTAACTCTCTCATTTCTTGTGGGATAGTTTTGTTAATAGATTTTATGCTGTAGGTAGAAATGAGGTACCTTGTTCATTTAAATATTTCTAATGATCCACGACGTGCAACAAAAGCAATAGTAGGCAGGTGGTGTTATCACTGTCTGAACAGAATAATTACAAATGGTCAGCCTCTTGTTTTATCTCCTGTGTTGTCTAGAAGCTAAAGAAAACCAATTCTGCTCTAATAATGCTTTGCCAATTACCACTATAAATCAGCATTCTGGGGTCAAAGTTAACAAATTCCAGTGAGGTGGGTGCAGAGTATGAGAGAGCAAAGGAGAGAAATAGAGAAACAGCTGTGATAGATTCACATATGGTAACTCATGCAACTAACTACATTTTCCCAATTTGTTAATGTATGGAATTTCTTAACAGGTATTCCTTAACAGGTAACCATGGAATGCAGATATGTTAAAATAGTAATATTTAACTGTTAAAATAATTACTCAGTAACTCTTTATTATTCTCTAAGCTATAACTGGCTACTGAGACATAAATCCTACAAATAAAGATGTTCTATAACAAAAATCTAAAAGACAAAATTGTAATTGAAATATTTTCAAATAATATTTGTTCAAGTATCCTTGCAAAACACAGGATGTCAACCCTAAGAATTTTGAAGTAACTGATAGTATTAAAAAAATATTGCAGTTTAAAGAGGTAATTTTATGGGGCCAAAGTAGATTTTCTTGCTTCTTTTTAAATTGGGGGGAAGGACATTTTACTGTAAAAGGGGCTAAAAATGTCAATCTTCTATAAAAATAAATTTGAAATTCTCATACAATATGAATCTAGGAACAGGAATATCAAACTAGAAATGGGGAAATGAATGCAAGTCAATCTTAGCCCCTTGCTTAAAAAAGGTGATAATGCTAAAACTGAAATAGGTATAAATCTAGCATCAGTGTAACCAAGAAAAACAGAAAATATTAAAATTAGAATATATTAAACAAAGACAAAACAGAAATATAAATGTTGCAGAGATCTTAATGGACAAATTCACAGGGTCAGGTGTATATGACCTTGCACATGTAACTGAGAACATGCCAGAAGTTCCCAGATGGTTTGTAAATTTAAAGAGATATGCATATTCAGGTCAAGAAGCAACAAGATAATGTCCACATTTTTGTAAATTCAAGTCTCTTGAAAATATATTATTAAAACCTGAGTAATTAAAAACATAAGGACCAATACTGTGTGGGTCTTTCTTTGTCTGAGGACTTAAGTAGATTCAATATGACAGTTTAGAGTATTTAGCCATAATTTTTTTTAACTCAAGAATGTGATTAGTGTTTAATGTCTAGGTGAAACTTCTTTACTACAGTTTTTTTTTTGCTCATGAAGAAATCTGCTACTGATTCTCCTTTCTCAACTTTTATCCTTCTTTCACAGCATGTTTTTAAGCACTGACCATACTTTAAATGGTATCACAAACCAATCCAACCTGATTGAACTACCATTTTTCTTCCCCATCTATAATTAATGGGGGGGGGGGGGGCAATAGCACTAGAAAATATTTTCCTAATCCTTATGAAATAAGTAATTTTTTATAATAGATCTAACTATGTATGCTATCAATTGACTACCATCAGTTTCCTAATTGTTTGATCTTTGTTGCTAACTTCCCTTTCACCAAAAAACATGATTCTTGTTTGTTACTGCTTCATGAAGCATTGAAGTGCTAATTGCTTTGGAACTGATTCACAGTTGGGATAAATTTTCTTTTAGAACTTGCAATGACAGCTGTAAACAATAGGTTTTTTTAAAAAACACTGATAACATTAATCAAATGTGTCATGAATTTCATTTCAACTCCCTCTGTGAAGCCAACTTTGTTTACATATGGGATACTTTTTTGTATTTTTATTATTAGTATTTGTTGAAGTCACTGTCTAGGGAAGAAAAGATATTTATTATAACATTTTACCCACGCTATACATCATGACTTACACACAATTAATGAAAAACCACAAAATTATCTCAGTATTAGTTTTCAGAACTCCATGAAACTTCAGTACTTGCTAGTTAAGGTACTGAGGAGTTATGAACACAGAGTTATAAAATAAATTCCTCAGAGTCACTCAATCCTCAAATACTTTCCTTTTTTCATATATGAAGGAGATCAGTTCATAATAACTTTAGAAAATGCAAACCAAATTCAATCAAAACTTAAAATCATACTGTCATCCCTTAAATTATGGTAAACCTTACCATATTTTCAGCAAAAGAAGTTATAAAATATATTTTTGTTAATGACTTCTGTTATCTACGATATATATCCTTTACAAAGACTCTGCTTTGAAGACATATCAATAGCCTTACTGATATTCTCAGCTTTACAGAAGTTTTCTGTCTTGAAAGTAGTAGTTTACCTTTAATTTGCTCTTTCTCTTCAAGGTCCTCCTCTCTAAATGGGCTGTTTAGCAGTAGAAAATACATTGTTATGCCTCCATCATCTTCCCATTTTATTTTCATCTAATAACAATAAATATTTATTGTCAGTTTAGTGGAACATTGAAGATCCAAGACAGGTCAGCAAGAGCTTGTCATCTTTGGGTTTGTGTTTTTTCACTTTCCTAGTAAGAAGACACTCTGTACTAACAAGGTTTAATTCTTAGAGTGACACCTTAAAATCATAATTTTCTGGACACGAAGGTCTATATGAATAGTGGACATGAAGGTTTTATACTAGCAGAAGGAAACAGTATCTTTGCTAGTGCAGAGTACAAATATGCTCAGATTTCACAGTGACCAGACACCTTCTGCATAAAATCAAGGACCTCACAATGGAAATATGTATTTAAATTTTGCTTCTATTTCCTATGATATATTCACATAGAAAACTATTATGTATTTCTTGGTAATAGCACATGTTTTATAACAGGGTTCTTCTCAGGGCAAGACTGAACAAGAAAAATTAGGTAAAAAGACCCCTTTTAAGAACAGTTCATACACAATTACATATTAAACAGTAGGTTTCAAAACCAGCTGGCTGAGAATTTGTTTTGGTTGTATCCAAAGCAAAGGGCAATTTGGCAAATCAAGTGGGCTATTTAAAACTCATTCATTTTGGGGGAAAAAACCCCAAACAAACCCACAAAACTTAAAAAGCTTCTGCATGATAAAAAAACCTAATCATAATCATAATCCTTGACAATGACCAATAACATGTTTTCAGAGACCTCCAACTTATTATAAATGTTTCTGAGATAACCAGCAATACTGTATACTGCCTCTCTGTTTAACATTGCTGGACCGGGACCTTATTACTGGTAATATTTATAATACACTTCTCTTTTACAATGCAATGTTATATTTCTCCTCTTACATCCTCTCCCATGTAGTGGAAGTATTTTACCGAGGCACAATTATCATGGGTGTTATTTTAAATAAAGAAATCCTCTTGCAAATATAATCTATACTTCCTGCCCTGTAAAAATTTAATAATATTTAATAATAATATTTATGTACTAGGGGTGATCCCACTGTATGAATCTTTGAATGACTGTCTCCTTTAAGTCATATGAGCATTATACTAATAAGAATTCCATTTTATTTTGAGATTTCCATGGAATTATCTGGAGGACTGAGACAAATAACTAGCTGAGATGCCTCCAAGTAGCAGCGAGCAATAAATTCATATCAAATATTTAGAAATTCATGTGATTATCACACATTTTTGATAATTGATGAATCACAACCTTTTTTTAAATTTAAAACTCCAGTCTCAAGAACTCCATATTTATTGAGAATTGTTTAAATTTTATTTTTGAACAGCACTTTTAACTTGGGAGATGTGTACTTTTAAACACTCATCAACACTAAACTTTCTGTAAAAATATACATAAGGCCTCTGAGCGTTGGACTGGAGGATCACTCTGGGAAACTACTGCCCCAGCAGCAATTATGAATTAGGGTATTTTAACTCTCCATTGTTATACCTAGTGCACTAACAGAAAAAGAATACATACAACTAATTGCCAAAGGGAGATAAAGGGAAGTCCTGCACCCATTGCACATGATCATCTTTACCTTTACAGACTTTTACAGATTACAGCAGCCATTTCATCTGCAAAAGCCATAACCTTTGGCTGCAGAACTGACTCGTGGGAGTCTAGGCCAAAGTTTGTGTCATTTTGAAGACTGCCTTATTTCCCACCAATCTCTGAAATAAAGCCTGCAATGGTTTTGAACCTTTCTACACAGGGCTCAGAAAAAGATTGAACCAAATTTTAGAAGAGGTCTCCTGTCCACAGAAGCAGCACAGCGTCAGCTACCCCAGATTTGCTCCCTCTGATCCCTTAGGCAAGGGAAGTAACTTCACTGGGGAAGGTGGTGTTTAATTGTGCTCGTAAGATCAAGTAACCAAGAATGTACTTTTAGTTTTTTTAATTATTAAACATTTGTAGATTGCAGGTGAAGCTACCTCTCGTGCAGCCGCAGTGCTCGGAGAGCCTGGCCCGGCGTTTTCTCCCTCAGCAAATAGAGGGCTGCCTGGCTCCGCAGCTGGGAGGTCAGTCGCAGAGCAGCACCCACCAGCACTGCTGCTGGGCCTCTGGCAGCCCGGCACACCATTATTTTGAACATACCAGCAAGACCCCTCTGTGCAATTAGGATTTAGACCAACGCTGTCTGGTAGCAGAGAGACTTCACAAACTTAAGTAAATCTAATTAATCATGTGCTTCTTAAGCGTTTCTTCAGGGACCCGTTCGGACCTGCCTGTGGCCACCGCGGGCAGCCTCGCCGTGTGCTGGGCTGGCCGAGACGCCCCGGTGCCGCCCGAGCTCCCTGCGGGTCCACAGCAGCGCCGGCTACCCGAGGGCGCTGGAGCCGGGGGAGGGCGGCCCGCCAGGCCCCGCCGGGCCCCCACCGCGCTGGGCCGGGAAAAGCGCAGCGCCCGCCCTCCCGAGTCCTTCCCTCGACACCCTGTCTGCTGGGGGCGGGGATCGGATCTCCATAGGCTTGATCTAGGAACTGAAGTGATTCTGCTTCCCTGGAAAGAAGGGGAGGGAAAAAGACAGGGCGGTATCCTTCACCGGTGCTCCAAATCTCATTACTCTCTTCGAGCCACAGGAGTACCCGAGTCCCCTCTGCACAACCACTGCGAAACCAGTTATTTACGTTTGCTTGTGACTCATCAGAGGCTCTGCTGAAGGTGAGAGGAGCCTTAGAAAAGCAGAACAATGTTCAGCTGTGGAAGTTGGGCGTGTCAAGGGGCAGTTAGTGTGTGGGCAGGCTGGGGTCTGCACTTTTTAATGTCTTCCTAAAACAAATACAAAGATAAGCTTCTTAAAACAGGCTTCTTCAGGGCTCATGTAAGAGCACTATGTGGTTTCATGAAGAGAAACAAAAATGAACTGGAAAATGTAGTAGAAGAAAGGTGAGAGCAGTCCTGCAATAGCAGCTGCAATCTTGAGCAGAGCTTGGGGTCTCCAGAAATACAATGAGGTGGGGGGAAAAGCAATCACTAGATACAGCTAATACTGTAAAGTTAGGTGAGATTGTTTCACTTCTAAATAACTATAAAATTATTTAAAACCAGTTTTGAGTTATATCAAATTAAGAATTAAGAAATAGGACTAAACTTTGGAGACACTTTGAACATTTTGCATGATTGAGGTGATCATGGACTGCTGGAATTGTGTGGAACCCTATATAAGCCTGCATTGTAATGGGAGTGAGACCCAAACCAAAATTAAAACAAGCACAGATCAGACTACAAATTTTGCCAGGGTGGATGTAATGACAATGAGAAAATAGACTGATTTGGTTCTAGCTATCAAGCAGTAAAGGAATTTGGAGATCTCCTTTTCTTTTGCCTGTATATTGTTTAATTTGTTGTTAAAATATCTGACCTTATTTTATGACCTCTTAGTTTGACATTCTTTTTAACCATCATCCAGTTCCAGTGGAACTCAACATTCTGAGATCATGTTGAGATGCACCAAACCTAAGGGATTAACTTGACTTGCTAGACTAGTGAACTGATCGAAACAGGTCACAGCATTTCCTTGTTCTATTTTTTTCTTTTGTCTCTTTATTAGATGCCTTAACATAAATTTTGAACAGTTTTCTTTGTTGAAGCTAGTTAGACCATCTAATAATCTGATGGTAGTCTTCTATACCTGGGCTAATACCTGTTCTTACCTAAACTCTGGCTTTAGCTAGGCACTGCTTTATCTAGAGGGCAATGTTTCTTTGTAATTGATTAAAGATAATCTATTCCTGTTCTTATATCCAATATATGAATGCAGATGATTCAATGACACCGTTCTAGAAGAGCTCTTGAGCCTAAATTAATCCAAAGTAATAGATGAAAGTAGAATTTTTTTTTCTTTATTGCATTTTTAGCATCTTTCTTTCAGATTTTGACTTCTGTATCTTGGGAATATTTGGAGGAGTTAATTGCATAATTGGTTTCTACATTTTCCCAAGAGGTCATATCTAACACTTTCAGAATCTTGTTGCAAAACTTAATTAAAGCATCACCAGTGCCTTTTCATTTGCTGCAACACAAGTAAGATTAATACATTTAAAATGTCTAAACTACAGCTGAGAAAAAGCATCGATTAACAACTTGTGACAAAAGCCTTATATTTGGCTATTAAATCACCTCTTTAAAGCTGTGGAAAATTAACAGCAAAACTTGAAAGTAAAACCAAGTAAACAAAAGAGACATAAATTGTAATATGCGTAAAGGAGAAGGGAGAGAGACTACTTCTTTCTAAAGTGCACAGCAATTACTTATCAATAAACTTGTGCTGCACCAAAAGGCACTCAGCGCCACATAAGTCACTTTCTGTGTGGGAGAAACTTTTTAGGCTTATTTTTTAATTATTAAGAAGTAAGGGAGCACTTTCATGAACTCTTTCTAGGTAATATAAAATTTACAATTGAACCAAAGAAGCACAGCCATTTTGGATTAGAATATTTTGTTACAATGATAGTTATTTTTTAAGGAGAGAGAATGGGATAAAGTAGAGGTAAAGATTAATTTGTTCTTAAAGGAGCTGTAAAACAGAATCTGGCCTTCTAATGGTTATTTAGAGGGGAATTTTGTAGTTTAGAGAAATTGTTGAGAAGCTACCAGCTGGTAGAAATCTAATTCAGAATATTCATATAATAAATATACTGATGAGAAAAGGGCCATTAGCAATTAGTAAAGCGAAGGTTTCTTAGGCCTTTTCTCACAATGTGTCACACGCAGTATTTGTGTTGCATATCTCTGTCAGGTTTTTGCATTCATTAGCAAATTGTTTCCCTACCACATACCTTCATTTTCTGTTTTTACTGAACAGAATTTGAGACTTGCACAGTTCAAATAGTGTAACTGAGTTATTTTATACAACTGAAGTAAGAAGAATCTGCACGGGCAGTTCAAGGCTTGTATGCACTTGTTGGACAAATGTTGCCAGCAGACAGATCTTTCATATGTAATTATGGAAACACAATTAAAGACAGGTAGAGGAGGAGACCTCTGGTGGAGGAAAAATATTGAACAGGTTTGTTGCACTGGAAAATTAGGCGATGAAAAACAGTAATGCAGGAGGAGCTGAATATTTTACAAGCCCTAGATATGGCTCATTTCAAAATACAGCTGTAAATCTTATCTCCCGTTAGCATTCCTTGAACTGCCATTAAGCTTACCCCATTTTTGTTGCTCTCTTGAAATAAGGCTATTAAGATTTCTGATCCTGGAAGTCCAGAACAAGTCGAGACATGGAATAAAAAACATGCCTAGGAGACAAATTTGATTTAGATAAGGTTATTATAAGGCTTTATAATTCTGAGACCCAAATATGAATTCTCATAAATTTCTGTGCCAGTATCACATTATTTGCAATCCTTTTTTTCTCAAATGCCAGGTCAGGTAGTTTGTTACATGGGCAGCTGGCAATTTCATCAGTATGTGGAGATTTGTAACAGAAATAAATTAAAATGTTTGAAAGCACCAGAAGAAATGGCAAAACACGTGTTAAAAGAATGGCCTTGATAGTAATAATAACAACGATAATAACAACAACAATAATAAGGAACACTGTTCCCAGTGTCCCAATGATTTCAGAATAAAATTTTATATCAAGACCAGAGAGTGTGCTCTCTCATAAGAGCATAGCACTTGTCAGCAGACCCTGCAGTCTAACAGGAGGGGCAGGGTAACAAGGTTGCAGAACATGGCACGTGCTCTTCCTTGTTCTGTTTGCCTACCAGGAAAATAGACATTCAAACCTACTTTTCAGACAAACAGAAGAAAACACACAATGAACAGCAACCTTGCCTGAAAGGTCTGTTCATAACCTACTGCACTGTTGCTGATTAAGAACTTCAGGGATGTGATAGCTGGCATCACTTGTACTCAGCAGTGTACATAAGTCATTCTGGCCAGGCTACTTGGGCACACATAATCTTGGAGCTGGTATGTGAGTATGAGTGAATGAAATCTATGAGAGAGTAAGTGTGAGTTTATAAAGTAAACTCCAGAGATTTCAGTAAATAAATAACTCTAAGTAAAAACTTGCACTGAATGTTGTCACACAATTTTTTCTATCAGGAAAATAGCCTCAACCCATTAGCAGAAACATGAAAAGAATAGGCAATGATTCAGAAATTATGTGTGTCATAACAGATTTATTAACAAAGTTTTAAAAAACATTACCTTTAGAAGCATTAAAAATGCTAGGACTATTGAATGACTGTTTGTTGTGAAATTATTAAGATTATTTCACAGAGTAATTTTCATCCTTATACCCAAATGGTCACTGCATTCAGATTCTTCAGTTAGGATCTCCTCAGTTAAGGTACAAATAAAAACAAGTTTGCTGTTTAACAAAGATGGAAGGAGTGTTGTGCATAACGCCTAATATTTCTAGCTGCATTTCCAGTGTCTGCTACCACCTCACAAATATGTAGTGTGCATTTTCAGTGTTAGAAAATAGCTTGCAGAAACATAATTCTGTTGAATGATCACGACAACTGGTGGTCTCAAACAAACTTCCACTCTGTGACTATACTTTTAGAATTTATTACGGACAATTTATCTGAATAGCAAAGCCAGTGAGGTGTAATTTCTTTGGTAGAAATCAGTGTCTAACTTGTAAAAATAACTAAGCTAGATGTTTATGCAAAGCTTTATAAAGAAATCTAAAGGTATATGTAAAAATACCTGTTATTTCTAAATGTAACATTTTTACAAACAAGCATTAGATCTTCTAGGAACTATTCTGTAACCTTTGCATATATATGCCACATATTGTAATTCTGAAGTAAGTAGGCCTGTAAGTACCCCAAGAATTTTAACGTAGCCCCTGTAGGTCCTACTGGATCTGTGCATCCAGATCTGCTGCAGCTGGAGATGGGCATTCCCTCAGCTCCAGCGGGTTTGCAACTGAGCTTTCAGCTACACTAGTCTGAAAACTGCAGCTTTGATTAAGGCAACACACTTTACTACACACCCAGATACAAACCTGAGAATGCTCTTAGAAACAAATGTGAGATGAGGGATATCGAAAGTAAACACTCTTGCAATACAGCATTGGGGTGGGTTTTTTTTTCCCCTTACTCCTGTGTAGAAGAGCTCGAACAAGAGGACACCAAACATGAGTGCACGAGATGGCGGCCAGGCTTGCAGTGACAACGCGGCACCTGTGTGAGGGCAGGGCAGGCCGCGGCCGGGGAGGGGGGAGGTGTTAATAATGCCTCAGAAAAGAGACCCGGGCTTTCCTTCCTCACCTGCCGGTTAGCAGCTAGCAATTCAGTGCTGCCTCTGAGAAGAGGACTCAGGACCTGGAAAGCAAGGACACATGGAAATACAGAAGGAGCGAAAATGAGATTTGGGGTGGAATTGCTGAGATCTTAGGTAAATTGGAGCAGGTAGCGAGGAAAACCAAGCAGGGTATTGGCAGATAGTTGTGTGAAGGCGAGGAGAGCGGGTATTACACCTCAAACTCGCTTGTAACACTGCAGGGCTGCAAGGGTGGAGAGGTGGCAGTACTGCCTTGTGGGAATGGAGAGGTGAGAAAAAGAAAGTTTTTTGAACAAGGTTGGATCAACAAAGGGTGTGAGAGAATTAATGGGAACTAAAAGACCCTGTTGTTCATGGACTGGGAAATTCAGCTGGAAATGGAAAGTAAGCAGGAGAATTATTTATGTTAGTTCACATATGGGAGGGAATACTTTAAAAACTACGGGAAGCTTCCATGTGGATAATGTTGAAGGCCTGGTTTTATAAAGATTGCATGTGTACTGTGTTACTGTGTATAGTACTTTACACCGTTTCCTTAGAATGACTTCTGTAGTACTTGAATATAATTGCAGACCTATAGTAAGATTAAAAATACTGCAGCATGGCATTAGAAGAAAGCATTTGCTACATTAAACTTAAAATTGCAATCCTTTAGTGCCCCACTTATAAAATGTTTTTTGATGTTGCAATGGTGTTGCGCAACATATCCTTCAGTTGTTTTGTAAGCAGCACTACGTATAAATTCTTGTTTATTACAGGTTCCTTTACTAGTGCATGTGAGGAAAAAGATGTGGTCTTTTTAGTTTGGTGTCTTAAAAAGCAGAAGTTGGAATTCTTTACTGAGTAAAGTACAAGTCATTTAATTGATGTTTTACATCTTTACATTATTAGTAATGCCAAGTTTGTTTTTTAAAAAGACTGTTTTTCACAATTGAATTGTAGTTACCACATACAATTGTTCAAATGCAATGTTCAGGTTTTGAAATGCCGTATTTGTAGGTTAGCAGGAGGTGGAAGGTTTTAAGAGGAGACTATTGCAGCAGATTTGCTGTGTTCTATGACTTTCTTTCTGAGGTATTCACAAATGGGCAATGCCAGAAACAGGCAGCTGGGCTGAACTGGCCTTTACTTTGATTTAGCAGTCCTTATGTAACTTTCTAATTTTATTTGCAAATCTAGTATAAATTTTTATATATATTTTGAATTTATGTGGCTGTCCAATTTGAGTTAGGTCTAACTAGAACTGGCAAGATAAAGACCATTATGGTTTGAATAAATACTGGTTGTATATTTATCCAGAAATGATACCTGTTCATGTGATACACAGTCAAATTACTATATGTCTAATAAGCTAGAGTAGGGTTGTGGACACTTAAACTTTGTAAGACTGTACGGTCAGCATGATATATAAGGCAATTTTGATTGTATATTAATACTCAGGATCCTTCTGACATGGAGTTCAGTATACAGTATATTCAAAATTGCTTTTGACTATTAATCCCTTCCTATGATCTTCCTAAAGAACCATTGAACCAAACATTTGCAGACATTTTTGTCTTTAAAATTACACAGGTGATTCTAATTTGGGACCCTGTTCCTGAAAAGTGAATTGATCAGACTTTGGAATAATGGTACTTAGTATGTCCGTGTGGCTTTACTTTTCAATCATTGATTTTAGCATTTGCTGTATATAAATGACCACTAAGAATGCAGTCTGGTAGCTGACTGCTTTCTTAAATACGCTAATTATTAATTTTTTTGATTACTGACAATTTTTTTTCATATAATCTTCTTTACTATTTTATTGATCAGTTGTTTTACTATTTTATTGGTCAGTAGTCATAGTTGTCAGTACTAGCTCATAATCATCCAAATTTATGATAATTTCATAGAATACGAAAGTAGTCTAAATGGTAAGAATTGTATTGGCACTTTTAATGAATTTTACTATTGATATCAAGGTCATTTGTTACAGGAGGTGCAGTGCTTAGTGGATCTATAGCTTATTTTGTGCATGTGTTTCTGTTGCATGATTGTTTTCAATTATGGTGGACTTGACTTCATAAACATAAAAGCTCACCTGTCTCTATTTAAAATGATTTTATCTAGAATGATTTGTAGAGTAGCTTATCTGCTGTCGTGTATGGTTCCAGGATCTTATATGTGGGTGGGTAGGTGTGTGTTTTCTTTATTTTACAACGCCTCACCCTGTCTTCCCCCCAGCAAAATTGTCAAAATGTTTTTTCTGTACCACAGAAAAATCTGATGAATGCTACTGATGACAAGCTGTATAATTCATAGTCTCCTTGTTTTAAAGCCTTTCAAGGTAGGTTGTTGGTTTTTTTGATACAAAATGATGTATTCCTTCCAGGCACTCTGGTTTATAAAATAAAGATATCTCTTTTCCATAAGATATCGTAATTTTTTGTAAAATATGATACAGTGTATAAGGAGTAAACTTTTTGGAGATATCTTTCCTTGCAATTCCTGGAAAATTAAAACAGGACAAGCTTCCAATGCTTTGCAAATATTGGTTTGTGTGTGGTTTTCTACTGTACATAGAATGTTTCTGAAGAAAATGTTTCTTTAGTGTCTATTGCTATTTTAAAAAAGTGAGAAATCTTGCACTTTATCTTTGTTTCATAATTAATGGGAGATTGTTTTTTCATTCCTTTTGCTTTGTCCTTTATAGCTCTTACTGATTAAGAGTCCTGCTCTTTGTATAGCTGTAAAATGTATCTAGGAGAATTCATGTTACCATTGTGTCGGTTTAAGTCTTGTGTTTATATGACATGGTATAAGGCAGATCTGGATTAAAGAGGTTAGAAACTCAGCTGTTTATTGGAGTCAATTCAATAAAACAGACCTACTTGTGCACATGGAAATTACAATCTGTAACCACACTTATGCATAGAGTTTCTTTTTTTTTTTTTCCATGTAGTTTCAAAGACTGAATTCATATATACGTTTTACTGAACAGAAAGGAAATTTATATCCAAATATAACTCTATTCCTTTAAAGTCTAATAGATCTATTTCATTATTAGTGTCTTTTGTGCTAAGCACTTTCCCAAGCATGCAGATTCCCCCACATAGTTTGTGAATTTTGTAATCTGAAATTTTTGATGGTATGGGATAGATTAATAAAAATTACAATTGAGACATGGTTGAAATAGTAGAGACCACCTGCTTTCATGAATTAATCACATCTATCTCAGTGGTCACAGCTTGTAAAATTGTACCCCATAATGTCAGATTATATACCACCACATACAAAACACATGGTTGGCTTATGGTGAGAGTGTGTTCTCAGAAAGTTGAAAGTAGGCAAGTCAGCAAAGCTACCAAGCTGCTAGGGAATCAAGAAGACGTTCATGTTGTTTATTCTAAAGCTCATTTTATCGTATTAGTAATGTTTATGTAATAAAGGAATGATTGATGTGTAATTTTGGTCATTGGAAACAACCAGCCTAGCATGGGGCATAGTGCTGCTCAGTTCTTAGTAATTGAAATACTTCAGGATTGTTAAAAGGTTATTTTAGGTTGTAGTATTTGTAAGGTAAACTTAAAGTCTGTTATCTGAGACTCCTTGGAAAAGCAAAACAGACCTACATTGCTGACTTCTTATACGATATACAATTCATAAGTAAGGCAGCCATAAATACAGGCATCAATTAATAAAAAGGGAGATTTATGAAATAGGCAATAGGAAACATGGTAGCATAAGGGGTTAGAATATATGCCACAAACCAAAATACTAGAGGGAATTGTCAGTGTTGGGGAGTAGGATGCTATCAGTTTACATTGTAAGTTTTTCTAGTTCCTGTCCCAGTCACAGCTGTCCTTTCTTCTGAGTATTTTTCTGGAATTGGCATTTGACTAGGATTAATTTGTGATTCAGTAAAAATTACTTGCAATAGAAACTACACATTTCTTAGACTCTAATTCTTTCTATGGTACTGTGAGATCTCAAGCTGAACTGGCTTTATGTGGAGTCACGTCCGTGGAAAATATGAAATTATTAAAAATGTTCAGTATTTTCAATAAATGACCATAAATAATTTTCTCTAAGTCATAGCGTGTATTAATACACTGTTAATTCTCTTTAGAGGAGTAAATATTGAAATATTCCATGGAGTTTAATAATGTGGGTTAATTTTTATATAATCATTTTATATACAGTAATTATTTATGTAGAAAAGCTCTGAGAAAAGGAAAGTAAATCAGAAGCCATAGTAAATCCACTGGAGAGTGCTTGCACAGGAAGTCCAAAACAGATTTGGGAGATTTACTGTACTAGTCACAACTGAACCACACAGGTGATTACAAAGCATTGTATATATACAATCTATTTGTATTTAGCTGTTCAGATTAGAAGAATTATAGTAAATGTATTGACAGTAATTACAGCGATCCTGCAGGTAGTTAGCAGCTACAAAGCATTGAGGTTTGTAGAGAAAGTAGTTATTTTTATAGTTGCAGCTCTATAATTAGCTGATATGGTCTTGGCATTTTATGATGGTAAATCTTTACCTACATGGTAGGTGCAAGAGAAACTCTAACTACATGCTAACTCTTAATTCTGTCATGTTATATTTTGGTAATTTATCATTTGATTTATGTCCATACTCTTGTGTTTAGGACAGTCAGCTACTCAACATTGCTACTTCAGAACTTTTTTCTGTCTGAGTTCTTTGGAAATGGTTCGTTGTGCTTTTTATTGCAACCAATCTGAATTAGTGCAATTCATTGTTGGCTGAGGGGTTGAAAACTTTTTGCATAAACTACAGGTTATTCATAATGTGTTGCTATAGGCACTTCTGTAAAATCATAATTTAGTTTCAGTAAGCTCTGTTGAAAACCTTGAAAATCCCTCATTAAAATTTCCTAATTGGTCATTAAAACTGTCTATATTCATATACTTGTAGAAGACTAGTGCTGAAGCTGTCAGGCTTGATCTATGCCAGATGGATAAGATTTTGGGAGTATATGACAGGAAAATACAGACTTTTACAAGAATAAAGCGAGCTTAAAAATACAGGTTTGTCCATATATACACAAGAAACTTGGTAGTTTGGAGCAGAAACATGAAATTGGGTATTGGTGTAATTTTGAGAGCAGGATTGGTTTCTGTTTTCCCAGAGATAATCTCATCATATCTTGTAACTTTTTATGAGTTAGAAGACACAAAACTAGCATTTGTCTCACTCTAATTAACTAAGTTCTTATTCTGCTTAACCAAAATTCACAGTCCTAGTGTTTTACACCATGTAAACTCTAATTTGTTTGCTATTCCAGGTGTTGGCTTTAAGGACCTAGTCTGAATTAAATCTATCTGTGAAGTTCCAGTGAAATGCATTTTCCTGTTCACTCCTTGAGCCACAGTTTCAAGGGGAAATACACCGTGCTGAATGAGTTTTTTAAAGTCTTGCTATTTGGTGTAGGAATAGTGTCTTGTGTACAAGAATGTGCTATTGTTGTATTGTGATGGGGAACTGAGGCCAAAGTCTGGTAGTGTTTGTTGACCTCTGCTTGAGCCATCTAGACCTGGAGATTTTGAACAGTTGTAGAAAAATCTTTGTTTTGGCAGACTTAAGTCAACTGGGATTGGAGTAATTGTTTTTGGAAACAACAGAAAGTCCTACTCATGTACTTTACATTTAGGAAGAAACTTGTGAGCATACTTTTTTTTTCTTCTTTTGAAGAAAACTGAAGATGCAATGTCTATGGTGCTATGAACTTTGACTATAGTAAAAATTGTGTTGCATAATCTGTAATAAAGTTAGAAATGAGACTCCCAATGTCAGGTTAAAATAATGTGAATGGTTATGCTTGCAACTCGTCACAGACTTTTATTTTTGAAATTTATACCACCAGATGGCAATCTAACATAAACTTTTGATCGTTGAGTTCTGAGCATCTGATCTGAGATACTGTCCTTTCCTCATTTTGAATTAAGTAGAGTTGGAGTCACTGAATTAGGCCTTAGAAGCAGTACTGATACTATGTTATGGATTCTGTAACAATATAATACACTTTATTCTTTTTGTGCTCATAAAGAATTGCCTCAACTTTTAAAAACAAAATGAAACTTTGTGCTATATAACAAGCATTGACATAGGATATGCGTAAAGCCCCAACAAAAGTAATTTTTAAAAGGATAGGAAAATATGTAGATGAAGTTTGGAAATGTGTAAATTAATAAAACCATTGTCTCTTTAAATTACTCAAACTAGTAATCTTCTGATGAAGGTTTTCCTCAACTTAAGATCCTAGTTTTCCACTGTAAACTATAATTTAATTCATCTAGAATAAATAAAACCCCAAACCTCAAACTAAAACTTGTTAAGTGCAATTCACAGGAGTAGTTTTCTGTGAATGGAATGCTAACTTGTAATAAGTACCTAGTGTTTTTGAACTGGACCAGTAGTTGGCTGCCTTAACGCATGGGCTGAAAATAGCCAACATAATGAATCTGAATACTTTTGTGAAGGAAACAATGTATTTCTTTTAATGGCTTTTTAAAAACTGTGTTTATACATATTTTTGTACCTAAGTGGAGCATAAGGGGTTCAGAGACACGTCAGTCTTTTAAGCAGCATCTAAATTTTAGCCCTTAGGCCTGTAATTATCTGTGGAGAATACCATTTCGACTCCTCACCCAAGGGACACTTAGGTAACTGATATTATCCCTGCTTTAGAAAATGCCAACATCCATGTACTTACCATTACAAGTTTTGTAAATATCTTCTTTTAGGTATTTGATCTGTCTTTGGTGGTATAAGTCAATCTTCAGAAGGGTAAAATACACACAACAAAAAGTGGTTTAGATTCAGGTATTCCTTTGTTACAACAGGTTGATTGTTTAGTTCCTTTTGTAAAATTCATGTTACTATTTTATTGCTAGGCTACTGCCGCTATAAAAATTCTGAGTTACTGTTTGGTGGCAGCAGCATCGAAGCCTGCCAAAAGCTAACCTAGAATCAGGAACTCGTGTGAAGAGTCAATCAGCCTGAATCCCATAGTAAGAGGGAAGAGATTATGTTGGAAAGTGAGCAGGCAGCATGTTTGTGCTGAAAACAGAAAGGAAGTTTTCCTTAAATTTGTTTTGTAGATGAGTTCTTTTGATAGCTTTAAAATACCATAGAGTCTGTCCAAAATGTATTCAGCAGAAGTGCAAAATTATGGATTTACAATCGATTGGCATGAATAGGGTGTCATGACATACACAGTGGTCCCAATTCAGATTATTTGACCTGTTTGGCTTTCACAGTGCAATGCTGCACCTTAGAGTCATCTCCAGGAAAGCAGAGTCACTGTGTGTGTATATATATACATACTCTGTGTGATATATGATCATTTTGGATTGATTTACTATAGTGACCTGATGTAATTTTCTTTCAACCATAGCTTCAGTAAATTTAAAAAAAAAAAAAAAGATTTTTCAAGACAAGTTAGTGCTAAGAGATGCAAGACATTTTACTTCATGTAAATGAGACTTCTGATTAGGTGCGGTTCCATTAACAGCCAAATCTCAATCGCAGAGCAGTGGGGAAGTCCTGGAAAAAAACTACTTATGTCTTGAGAAGATGGACATTTCATTATGTTGTAGCAGCTGAATATTTTTCTCGTTAAACATACAGACATAATACCAAGCAGAACAAAACTCTAAGGAATAAAACTGCTATGAAATGGTTTTGCAGTTCACTTGACAATTTTAAAAAGATGAAATCTAACCAAAATATTTTGCTTATTGGGGCAGCAAATTGTTTCCCAAAACAATGCACAGGCTACATTGTAAAGCTGGGTATCAAACAAAGAAAAATAGAGAGACTTACAAAGAGGAAAAACAAACCTGCTAGTGAAGTTTGACATGAATCAGAATTTTCGATGTCTTATATGATCTCTGTTAGAATCCTAGAGGTATCACCAATATTCCTTTTTCTGTATGCTTTGTCTTGTGTTTAAAAGTGCAAAGTGATATCCTGGTGCGTTGACATATGTTTTTAAAAAAAATTGTAACCTCTGTAGCTGCTTTATTAGAAGTTGCAGACATAAGTATCTATAGCTATCTGCATTAACTGAATAATTAACTAAATATTTTACTCAAGAAGTGTCTCAAAATTTCATGGCAAGAATTTTGATGGAATACTCCAATATATGAGGAAAACACTTGAAAAGTTACTTCCCCTTTCCATTTGATTCAGATGGATTGTTCTCAGCTCTGCATGTTCAGAACTATCTGAAAATCTTACTGCAGTAACTGAAATAAAACTTGACTAGCAGATGTACTGCATGACATTGATTTCTATTTGTGAAGGAAATAGAGTGCTTGTACTTTGTATGAGAATTATGCTTATTTTCTCAGGTTTTTAGGTATTTCTTGTTTACAATCTTTCGAAGTACAGTAGTATTCTTGAAAGGTTGTTTCATGTCAGACATTACAGAAAAGCTGTCCTTAGGTGTAGATTTTGCCATGCAATACCTGTATCAAATCCATTCTAAATATAAATGTATGGATAAGCATGTATCGTCTAGGCCTCTCTGCCTGATCTGTTTTTCAGTAAAAACACTAAGTGGCATGCTTTGACTTCATGCAAGTTTTCCCCACTCCTCCGATTTTTTTTTTTTTTTTTTTTAATACCTATATTCCGTTGAGGAAGATCTGTTAAGTTTTGTTCTTTGTATTGATGAGGGAAGGCATAAAACACTCATTCAAAGATGGCTGTAGTAAAAAAACACCACAAAAACCAAACACAAAACTGGATGTTCAGAACACCACCCAAATCAGTTTTCTAGCACTTCGGAGAAATAGTTTTCTGTTGCATTGCCTTTGTCTTGCAGAGAGGTATCTTTTTCTTGCTCACAGCAACCAACAAAAACTACAGGATGGGAAAAGGGGAGTGGCTGGAGTGGCAGGGCTAGCTTGTATGAGTGTCAGCAAGAAGCTTCTGAGTTGCTTTTGGCCTGAAATTGCCTGTTGCTGAGCGATGGGATTGTTATTATTTTTTGGACAGAGTTTCTCAGAGTAGTAAGAGGGAGTGAAACAGAAAAATTTTTCAAAGGATTTTGCACTTCAAGGAGAGAAACTAATGGGCATCTCATTGTTTGGCTCATGTTTATGTTTAATTAGCGAAAAATCGAATACTATTATTTTGGGGAGCTGAGGGGTGGGGAGGGCAGTGTGTATTGGGTTCCATGTCCAGTTGTGTATAAACGTATTAGCTTGTGGACATACAGAATCTAGTTTCAGTTTTCACTGTGGTACACTTGTCCTTGTGACCCCAAGAAAATTATTCTTATTCTCATGCCTATGTTTTTCATTTGTAAAAAACCCCCATGCTTTTACTGTGGAAAAGTCTGTATACGTATGGTACTCTGTGAGGGTATGTATCGATGTAAATACAGACAGCACAAGTTTGGGTAGTGCTTCTCGAGGGTGGAATGTATGGGTAGGCTGTGGTTGCAACCCTACCACAAAATGCAAGATCATGTAGTGAACTGGCTGGCTAAAGCCTCCCCTGTGCTCTCTTCTCCTGTTTCCTTGTGTCCTTTCTCTTTTTCTCCCTTCACTTAAGTAAATTTTGTTCTGGAGTTGATCTATTTTTCTTCTTGCTCATTTGCTAGTATTTAAGTAAAACCCAGCAATTTCCATTAATCACAAATTTTGTCATTGTTTAACTAGAGTTTAAAGTTATTTTAAATTTTATTTTAACATAACTGTGATTTATAGGTTTTGAAATAAATTTGTATCATCCTCTATATATATTCCAATGCAGCTCTGCAAAAGTGCAAATAAAAACCTTGCAGTCCTTGGGATATATGTATAAATACCATTTGTAAAGGTAGCACAAATAACTACACATGGTAGGTTCAGATCATTAAGTCATCTTGGAAATCAGATTTGCAGCTGCTTATGCAGAGAAGCAAGAAACGGAAGTTATTGTAAGCAAGCTGAAAATATCTGCTGTCAAAATCAGCTTGTCCTGTGATCATCTGATTTACATCCTTCTCCTGCACAAATCAGTAGGTTCAGAGTTGCTGAATTTGATACATTTCAGTGCAAAATTGGGTACCCTGATCTGTGAAAATGGAAGCGCAAGCTCTGCTTTCATTAACACTTCACCATTATTGCTGTTTTGACCAGACAGTATCTGGGGGGAAAAAAAAAATCAACACCTAGTGGTGCATATAATGCTTCCTGCAATACCTTAACAGTAGGGGTTTTTTTGCCTCCAGGGGAGAGAGAAAAGGAAAAGAATTGCTTGCTAGGAGCTGGAAAAGCAGCGCAGTTGGCTCTGGCAGTGAGGGGGTTGACTGACAGTCTGCAGTGCAGTGGAGTTAGCTGAGCTCCCTATATGGCTGTGGATTAGCTATATGCTAATACTGATAGGAGAAGAGGAGCTGTACCTAGCGCAGTGAGCTGACGGTGGAGACGATCAGAGTCTCAGCAGAGCTGACTCCTCAAGAGCCATGGCTGAAGGGGGTGAAGGAGGGGAAGATGAAATACAGTTCCTACGAACTGTAAGTATCTGCTTTTTATAGGTCATGTAGTACATGATTTTATGTCTCATGTCTATTCCTTTTCTGTTGTATTAAAAATAAAGTGTTATTTCTGTGCTGGGCTTTGCCAAATGGGAGAATTGATTTAGTCAGTGGAAAAAATAAAGCAAGAATATGAGCTTTAATAGCATCAGGCAGTCTCAGTGTGTTCTTCCTTGAATCTGTTCAATAGCCAGTTTGGTATAAGGAGACCTATTTCCGCTGTAATCCCCTGTGTTTGAAGCGTCCTCGTCAACTTTGTACTTGGGTTTCTAAATGTAGCATGCCAAATATCTGACCTCTGAAACTTCTGTCTAGGTTAGATTTCACTGACATTAACAGAAGCTTTGCAAATAGGAGAGCCTTAAAATGATGAATAAACCAAGCAAGCCCTTGATGACCTCTTCTGATAAACATGCTCACACAAGCACACTTGTGTGTGTAGGGAATACCAACAGATGTTGAAGTCGGGGTTCTGCAAATGTTTGGGGTCTTTTCTCTGCTTAAAAGAAGCTTATTTTAAAAGGAGAGAAGGATTTCTTTGGGAGGGGGTGTTAATTAGTGAAATAGCCTTCACTTGGTGTAATTTTCTATAAAGAGCCCTCACACCATTCTTTCCTAAAGCTTTACACAAATCTAGTATGACAACCAATTTGGACTTTTAAGCAAGTAGTGTTCATGCATTAATTTTTGGGAAGAGAATAAGATCCTTTTCATCTGTCATCTTGTGTGTCTCATTATTTTTATCTTGCATGACTAAGAGTGTGTTGTTGTGTAACTAGCATGAAAAAACTGCTATTGATGTGTGTATTCCCTCTTCTTTCTATACTATCTTCGCTTTGCATTCATCACAAATAATGTTCCAGAAACCATCTCCTCTAGAGTTGATACAACTTTAAAAAGATAAGTCTCTAAAATAAAACATGCTAAGTGCCCAAAGTAGGAAATTACAAGGCTGATTTCTGGGAGGTTGGGAATATTTATTTCTGGGAATTAAAGACTGGAGAGTGGTGATGGCAGCTGCTGCTGCTTATGTAAATTGTTTAGGTGTGATGAAGTGTCATTAGCACTTTTAAGCCTGGGGGCATTTCATAGGGGGAGGGAAATGGATAATCATAGTGAAGTATTCTTTCCAACATCCTTTTGCTCCACTCTACTTTTTAGAGGTATCTATATTACATAGTTTAGTAGATTACTCAGCCTTTAGGAGAAGGTGCTTTTAGCCCAGACCAGAGCTTTAAATGAATGTCCTTCATTCTTTCACTTTCTAAGATGTTGCCTTGGCTGAATGATCTTTCTCAGTGATGAAGTGAGGAGCTTTGCCTATTCGTAAATAGCCTGTGTGTACTACCTGAAATGGCAATTTCTGCTGCTGTGACCCATTCTTATGCTAGTAGAACTCTATTGCACTTCATTCCAACAGGTAAAATAAAGTGCTAAATAGAAGTGGGAGCTGAAAATGGAAACCACAAAAGCGAGACAATGCAGAAGTGTTCTTTCTACTTGGTGTTAGGGAATCTTTTTTTTGCGGGGGGGAAGGACTAGATTTCTGTCTTGGAAGCTCCAGCTTCTCCTTGCTGTTGAACAATCATATTGGTTAATGCTGTCTCCTCTCCATTATAACTTCCCTCACCTCGTGGAGAAGGGATCAATTGTTCTTTCACAATATACTGAGAAAGGAACCGTTTATTAGGTACAGAGTGCTACAGTGATGTAAGCCTTCAGTATTTATTACTTACAGCTTTTACTGCTGCCTAAACACTCTTTGTACATACAAACACGGAGTGCAGTAGACTTTTAGAACTCTTCCAGGGAAATTGTTGTTCTATCAGGATCTTCTCCAGATCAAAATGTTTTCTGGGAATTTGAATTGCTAGTGAGTGTTTCCCAGGCTTGTGTAGCTGAATCTTCCTTTGGAACTGTTGATCTCCATATTCTTATTTTTGAGTCTGTAGACAGAATTGCTCTAGCATATTTTAGATTCTCAGAGATAAATCTTTCTTGGTGAGGTACAAAATAAGATTAAATCTCTTTTGATCCAAAAATATCCTACAGTATTTTTTGAAAGAGCAGGAGAATTAACTCTTAAAAGTCTAGAAAAATTGATTTTTGCTTCCTTAAATGGAAACTTTCCCTTTGTCCCCCATTTTTTGTTGGCTATGATTTTCTTGTTTTTGTTTTTCTTCCAGATCTAAGTTACTGCGTAGTTTTGTGCCTCATTTTTAGGCTCTCTGCTCTCATAGAAGGGCTAGAAGCTCGGGAATGCATAAAAATGATACCTGTATTTGTTTCTTGGAAGCAGTAAACTTGTGGGCGTATTTATAAACTTCGATGGAAAGCTTTTCACTATCACTTTCTGTTCCAAATTTATCTTATTTGATTAATTTGTCAGCAGTGGGAATGGCAAAAACCTTAGGAACAACTTCCAGAGAGGAGAAGAACACTTTTATTGTCATCACTGTAGTAGTAGTAGTAGTATGTCTTCAGTACTTAGTTCAAGTAAGTCCCAGTTCTTGCATGACTCTTTATGCGCAGTGATACCATTTACAGGATGGTGTTACTAATACAGTGTAATTTCCTTTCCTAATTTTTCCCTGATTTGTAAATTCAGTGTGAATATAAATAAATAAATAAATACACACAGTTTTTTCTTGCACTGCTACCCTGCTGCTGTGTCTTTGATATGAAATCTTTGATGTATTGTTTCTGTAATAATGCTTGGAATTTTTTTCTCTAGTTTTCTGGTGGCTTTCATCTGGATTTGACTCTGGATATTCAGTGTGTGTGTGTGTCTACTTGTGTGCTGTGTATGGAAGGGAGAAACAAAACACTTGTTACATGTGTCTAATATGCAATACTGCTATTTCTTAGTTTCCTGCCCTGGTAATGGTTGTTTTTTGGATGGCTTTCCCCTGTTGTTTGCTTGTTACCCCTTCCTAAGGTATGAGAAATTAATAAAAATAATGTTTATGTAGCATTAAGTGAGAACCCATATGTTAACCCATGCTGTTTTGAGATAACATATTGAGGGATATAGAGGGAACCCTGTTGCCCTTGGCAATGTGAATGAGCGTTCTCATTCGAGCCTTTCCTAGCTACTGGGACTTTACTACTGTGACAAATTGACAAAGCCCTCTCCTCTCTGGAAATTATACCCAAGTTCTCTGTCATTCCCACTTCTGCCAAATAAATATCAGATGATGCCTTGGAGCAGATAGGTATTTCTGATGGAGGAAGAGAAAAGCTATGTAGTCACTTGCTAGCAGAGAGCGTGACTGGGAGGAGTCATGCCCCTGCCCAAAGCATAGGAGCAGTTTAAATGTATTTGTCATGAAGCATGTCAGAGTTGTTTGCCATTTTACAGTCCAAATTATGGTGGTAACATTAGTTAATAGGTGTATTGCTTTGTTAGTTTTCCTGAAATTCATTGCATTCATGGAAAGTGTTTTTACTTATTTTAATACAAAGAAACCTTTTTTTTTTGGTGATGACTCATGACACATTAGTCAAAGTTTGGACTTGTTTTCCATGGATCTGAACAGAGTGTGTGTTGGTGTGCATGGGTGTTACTGTGTGTATGCATTTGTGCGTGTGTCTGTGTATGCGTGACTCTGCCCAGCTGGTTACAAACTCTTCATTCCTCTGAGTGACAAGGGCCTTAACAATTGATTCTTCTTTGACTTTTGCTCCTTTAACAGCTTGTCTCAATGACCTAATTTTAAGTGTTCCGATAAACTTCTCCAATCACTATTGCAAACAGGAGTGAGAAGTTGTTTTCTGTCATAGACCGAGTGTAGTTATCTGTTATACTTAAATAGCAAGGTACTGTTATTATAAAGACCTAGAAAAGAATATTCGGATTTAATTTTTTTCAAGATCTAGTCCATGTACATAGATTTACACAGTGAGTTTACAGATTCTTTTTTCAGGTATGTTTTTGATCATTTGTGTGTTAAATGATCAGAATCAAGACAGTTGGGTGGCTCATACACTTCTGTATGTGAATACACTGTCCTATTTATATTGCTTGAAAATGAGCTCTTCTACTGTTCAGATGTTACAAATGAGATGGGAAGTTATCTCAGTTATACTATACCTGACAGTTCATATTCTAAGAGTTAGATTTTCTTTATTCAATCATTTTTACTGTTGCCAAATATAAATATAAAATGTGATTATATCATGTCTTTTTTATTATTTTAGGAGTTGTATTAAAGCACTTCAGATTATGCAGATTTAGTGTGGCATAAAACCAGTTCTTCTTTAGATGCTTTTAATACATGTTGTTTTATCAAACCTGTGTCCCTAGTGGTGTATCCCTACTGACATAACACAGAATGTGTGAAAAGGAAACATTAAAATAATTTGTCCTTAATAGTCCAACTTAATATCTAACAGTTATGCTATGAACTGCATGCTGATATTCTGTAACACTGACCTCTGTGGCTTGATTCAGTAAAGTGTGAATATCTACTGTATAATGCTCACCAGATAAATATTTGCAAACAGATATACCAGACAAATGTCAGACAATAATGGAAGATATTTCTAGGGAGAATTTTTTAGCAGTGGTTAATTAAAAACTGGGAAAATATGGAAATTGTTCTTAGTGAGTTGTGTATGAGAGTATATAAAAGCAATATAGAAATTTATATATAGTGAAAGTCATAAAGGCTAAGGAATGCCTTAAGATCACATTGGTGGAATTTTCCTGAAGTCCCTTTTAAGGGAGCTGGTGCAGGTACTGCATGCTTCTGAGTGTGTTCTGTGGTATTGTTTTCAAATTAATTAGGACATTTTTTCTGTTGTCACTGAAATGTACTGCAATTCATGATACTGTACTTGTCGATTAGTCAGTCAATGCCTTTTACAAAAAGGATAAAAAGAAAGGAAGAATAATGCTGTATAAAACTTGAGTTGCTTCTGAAAACTGGTGTGTATTAGGAGCTTAAGTGATTTTTGAATTAAATGTTTATGTATCTATTTATCTCTGTGCATTAAATCTCCCCCTTCTGATCCTATTGCAATAATTTCTAACAATTGTATAGCAGTACATACTTCTAAGTCTCCTAAGAAGAAAAAAAATTGTACAACAAACAAAAAGTTCACCGTGTCTCTTCCACTCTGTTTAAAGAGAAGTCTTTTAAATAGATTTCTTTTTGCTTCTTAAACTTAAGGCTATCACCAGTATAGCTACTTGCAATCACTCTCCTTGCCTTATTGTCTTTTAGTTTCTACCATGGAAATCATACTTAATTTTATGAATTTATCCTGAATTAAGTTTCTTAGAACTTGTAGCATTCTTCTTTGTTTATTTTCACCCATTGAATTGCCACTTTTACTCCCTGCATGTGTGCAACTTTATGAATAGGTTTGTCCAGTTTGTCACTATATGCAAAACAGATGGTTTACTCTTGTTGTTTGCCTAGGACTATTTCCTTACCGAAGGTCTTGGTAATATCATAAGGTAGATTTACAATATGACAGATTTTCCAGTGTATCATATACTGTAGTGCACTGTGAGTGTTTATTTTTGATGAAATAAAAGTAAGATCTGCTATTAATTGCTACCCTTTTTCAAGATAGAATTTTAAACAAATGCTCTACCATACTATGAACACAACAGTCATGCCTTCAGACTGTATAGCGTGTCTGTTTTTTAGCTATGGATGCACTGGAGTAGTGGCTTGATGTCTGTATCAGAGTTATTCAATTCATTTGTAACAATTTCTCTTTTGGGGTGAAATAATCTCATTTAAGCGGGTATTTCAGGCTCTTGGCAAGGAATAGTTCTTTGGGAAAATTGCACTATGTTTAGATTAAAAGAGAAACACAAGTAGTTTGGTATGTTTAATATAATGAAAGTTGTTTGAAGTTTATTTAATGGTTAGAATTTTATAGGTGCAGAATAAATAATTAAATAAATAAGGTATATAAGGTTGAGGAAAAGAGAGGTAAGTGGTGTAGCCACAGCTGCCTTATAATTTGATAGAACTTCACATGATTTGTTTTGATATACTTGGGTCTTTCATTCTCTGAGTTATGATCTTGAGGTCTGTTCCCAGCTTGTGGTACAAATACAGAACAAGTGGAATGTTTACACCACCAAAAGCTTCCAGTTAAAATAAGAGAAAAGATAACAGTGAAAGGTGAAAAGGGCATATGAGAAGGCAGTGAAATGATATCCAGCACATATGAGAAGGCAGTGAAATGATATCCAGCATGTTGTTAGGTAGTAATTTTTACGTTCTAGTTACAGAAATAATTATAAAGTGGATTTGCTGGTGTCATGAGGAAAAAACCACTTTAATAAATATTCTGGGAAAAATGCATTTGCTAGGTGATAGTGTGTTGAAAGACTTTGTCAGGTAAAGGGGGGGCAGAGAGGAGAAAAGGCAAATAGAGCTTTTGCAGATAGAACAGGTGGACAGTGAAGACTTGCATCATGACTAGTCAGAGGTGAAGGCTGATTTCTCTCTATCAAATTGAAGGTAGCTGAGTTAGGGACATGCTTCTAAAGGTCCTGACATTCCAGGCTGCTGTTGGAAAGTTGTTTGGTCTGTTTCTCTGATACCTTTCTTTTTTTTTTTTTTTTTTTTTTTTTTTTATGAATCTACAGAATAGAATGTAAACCTATTTTTTCCTACAAGGACATAGAATAGTAATGTTCAGAGATGCATTGTACAACACTGCATATGTAATGGTAGTACATGTATGTATGATGTATATGTAAATATGTCATATGATATATACATGGGATATATACGGGACATATGTATTTATATGTAATGAGTTGCACTTTTGCAAGCTGCTTCTTATTGGTCCAGTCTACACCAATTAAAAACAAAGCAACATTGCACTACATGAACTCAGCATCGTGCTTTGCTACTGCTTCTTTCTACAGCTTAAATTAAAAAAAAAAAAAAAGCTATTTCAAAAAGAAATCAGTGCATGTATTACAATACTGTAAATACAGTGTATTGTTACAAAATAATTGCAAGATTATAGTCATGATCAATTTAACTCCTAGGATAGATCTAACTCCTTGTCAGTTTCTTTTCCTTTTTTTGGGGGGGGGGGGGGTGGGGTGGGGAGGGGAGGGGGGTGGGTTTGGGTATCAGTGTCAATGCAGGTCTGCTGAAATAACATCTAACTTGTTACAATCAAGAAAAAAGTCAGTTTCACCTTAGAATGTTAGTGAGTTAAAAGCCTTTTTGATAGGATTTGTGACCATGCAATAATCCTAAATTAATACTCCAAAATACTCCAAGCATACATTTCCCTGTTTCCCCCTAGCCCCAATGGTGGCTGTTGTGGGGATTTGTCTTCTGCTCAAGCTCTGCTTTTTGGTGTCTGAAGGGGATTTAATATCTTCAGTAATAAACAGTGAGTTTGCTAGTGATGTTCCCACGTTTTTATAGAATGCAGTAAGTGGGTTGCCTGATCTCTGTGCCTTTTTTCTAATCCCCTGCCATGCTAACTGGGTATGATTCATGTTGACATCCAGCTGTGAATATTGCTTCTTTCTCAGTTCCCATGGCAGTGCTGTGACCACACAGCCAAATGCTGCCAGGTGCATTAGATACAGATTCCAAAAATTAAAACAGAGTTGCGGGCAGGGAGGAGAAGAAAAATAAATTTGTCACACAGTTATTTAGAATATATTGAATTCAATCTCAGGACACTAGTTTAAAGTCATTCATTTCTTCATTCATGAAACACATATTTTCCCAAATGGCACATAATAACAGTGCAGATATATAATAAGCACAGACCTCTGTAGACAGTAAAATTATCATCTCAATTTAAGAGAACAATTGCTAACATAAACACAGTTTAAAAGATTCAGAAAGAAAACATGAGTCATTAATGTATGCCTCAATGAATATTTTGATTTATTTGCTCAATGTAGAAATTTTAAATTTAACATTCTGTCTTTAATGTCATTAAAAAGTCACCAGACCATTAATTATGTTTATGAGTTACTAGAATGTAGCGCTTTTAGTGCATTGAAGATTTAAAATTGCGTACCAGACATTACTTAAAATGAATGTGTGTTCTAATTGCAGAAGACTTTTTCCTCCTAAATATTTAATTCGCTTGGGTAACTTTTGGAAACCTTCTTCCTGAAAATTACAGTGGTGTTCTGAAGCACAGTTGGCAAATATGTGACATCCTCAGAGTGTGTCTAAAATAGTTCAAGATTGGTATATGCATAGGAATTATAAAAACTACAGGAAAATGGATTTTTTTTTTTATTTCCCCGCCCCTCCTAGATCTGCTTTTGGTAATGTCTCATGTGCAGTATGATGCATACATCCATGCGTTTGTCAGTCATCGTGCACCTGCTGACAGTCAACTCTCAGTCTTAACAAGTGTGGTTCAGCTGTAACTAGGAGCTGATGACCAGTCTGTTGATCAGGTAACCTCTCTTTTCCAGTTCTCTCTTTGGGCACACCATGTCTGTTGTGAGGAGTGGCAGCTTCATCAATAGAAGCCATAGTAGAGACAACAGCAACATAAGGTGAAAGATTCAGTAGTAACATTGGGTTTTTTCCTTCTACTAGACTTTTATGTAAACAAGCTAGTGCTAGTTTCTCAGAAAGACGAGTAGTCAGCACATGTCTGAGCTGGTTTTAGTCCACCACAAACATCTCTGATAATCTTGAGCATTTCAACTACTTCAGCACTCAAACAGATTCTCCAGTACCTTGTACCAGAAAACCAACTTCCCTTGACCCAATTGCAAGAACTTGAATGCTTCCCAGTAACAATATAATATAAAGAACCTGCAACTTAAATAAAAACCTTTATAAATTACTTGTACAAACAGTAGAATTTCAATTCAGAGACTCGAAACAGCTGTTTAGCAGCAGATGCAGAACTAATTTAAAACACTGAAGATTTAACATGCTTTCAAATTGCATCAGCTGTACCATGTACAAATGGGAGTACAAGGATCATCAAGCTTAGAATATATACTAAAATGCCTCAGATGATTCACTAAAATGCTTAGGGCCAAATGACTTCCATCTCTCAAGACTTCCTCTGAAGTTCATTGTTTGCACTGTCTCATCTCTTCTGTATATGAAAAGTGCCCAGAAGACCTGTACACCTGCAACATATTAAAGATACTTAATGTCAGTAGTTTGTAGAATTCAGAAGCTGTTTGATAATGTATATAGAAATGTTGATACAGTCAGTACACAGTTAACATTCTGATTTAAAAAACAAACTAACAGAACCAAACTGTCAGTATTATACTCCAAGCTACTAGCATAACCTAGCATATCCAGTTCTGTTGCACTTTCCAAAAGATCAAAGTCAACAGACTTTATAGTTCATATGTAGCCAAAACTGGGAAAGGTGGGTTTTAGAATTTGGAAGACCTCAACTGGATCATCTATGTCATGCCTGCACTTTTGTAACCAGGTAACCTTTCCATGCAGAACATTCACAGGACAAAAGATTCTTTGCTGCATACATGTTGACCATCACAGGAAAAAGTGCTGATGGGGATTAATAAGATTTGATTTCCTGATCAGTCACTGTCTGTGAGAAGTAAAGCGTGGTTATATTAATATGTGCCAACTTTGCATTTTTCCCTTTATTTTATGTGCTGTTTACGTACATTAGAATTAATGACTGAGGTTTCTAAAATGCATATAACAATATTAACTTTCTAATTTGCAGACCCTAAACCTTTTCTGTAAGAGTTGTGAGTTGCTGTAGACTGAATTTAAGACTCCTTACTTGCTTCCTTAGCGAGGTTTTGCAGATCTCTTGGAAATGGTCCTGCCTGAATAATGTGGAATTCAGCCTTTGTGATCATCATTTATTTTTGTTACTTTATTACCATGTCTGGAAATAGTTGTAGGTAATCTGGTATAGGTGAAGTTACAGGGAGTGGCTGATGTTGACTAGCACTGTTGGCTATCACTTTTGATGGCTGAATCACCCAGGTGTTTCAACTGTGAAGTTAGATGTTTTTTTATTTTTTTTTTTTAAATACAATGTAAAAAAACCAAATGTGTTTCTTTCAAAAATGTCAAGAGTTTTCTCTACTTGCTATACTGGATCTTAGGTGGCTGTCTTAGGTAATATTAAATTTTCCCCGTCTTTAACGTAACTCCGTCCTGTGAGTGGGTAAAATAGTTGTGTGCTTGAATACTGAGTGGTACTTCAATACTAACACTTAAGCAAAACCTGAAATCAGTGATCATTGATTATTATTATAAAAGTTCCAATTAAGCCTTGTTAAACTGAAATCTAGCAATTTTAGTGAACCTTCTGCAATTACAATCCTTTAAAGAAATTGATAATGAATAATGAAATCAACTGTCATAGCACTAAACAAAAAAAAGCTTCAATAATAGAAGCATCTTATAAATCTGTGTTTTACAAGAGAAGAAAAATTCAGCATCTACTATAGGACTTTTTTCCCCACCCTTACAGTTTTGAAACAATGGTTTTTATGCAGCACTGAAAAGACAAACTTACTGTCCAAAGTTGGTTTCATAGAAGTGCATATAATGGTGTTACTGGACAGGGGTATGGGATGTGGGATTATATTCTTTGCCAGTGATGTGAACATTCATCCATTGTTACTTCAGTTTAATGCATGAAATAGTAAGAGTTTAGAATATCAAACTTGGCTTGATGAAGAACTGCTTTGCTTTACTCATGCAAATCAGCCTAAGTTTCAGAATTGTTTGTTACACATTTTGCTCCCCATCTCCTTTATGCACAAAATTAACTATACGGTATGGTATGCTCATATGATTGTGAAAGTTGAGGCGCATATAGCAGCTACTAAATTAGCTAGACATAAACAAATGGTGACGTCTAAAAGAAGAACTTGGTATGATGTGTCATTTGTTGTAAACACTGCTTAAACAGCCAGATTGTTCCTCCAGTATGGAATACATTCTAATCGCTAAGTTGTTACACAATAATGAGTTTCCTCAAGCAGGAAAAAAGTAGTTTATCACCTGCATTTAAACTTTCCACTTATGAAAATATATTGATAATGTTAAATAATTTACTTCATTAAGAAAGAGAATTTTATCAGAAGAGAAAATGTTTTTCTTACTCAGGCTTTTGCTCACTTTTGCTTTGAAAGACCACAATTTGATGACTCGCTGTGAATGCCCTACCTAGCAGCTAAATTACAGAAGCTGTCATTAATGACCTTTTACTGCTAACCAGAGTATAGTTCCGATTTCTTCATACCACTGCACAAGCAATAAGCTGTAAAGTTGTATCCACTCGTGCCTTGTTACTGAGAAAACACCAACTTTGAGAGAAACTGAATCAGGAAGTACAGTCTCTTTCATGATTAACTTGAAATTCAGGAAGCTTGATAGTATGGAAGATTCTAGATTCATTCTGAGCGTGTAACTTTCATTTCATGACAGAAGTTTGTATTTGTTAGAAAGACTTATCCATTTTTTTCTTGCCTGGGATTTTCCTAAGTCAGGTTCTCTCAAGGTTAACCTAAGACTTAAATGACATCATTCACTAAGTAAGGGTCTGCATATAAGGCTTAACTTGCCAGTTAGAGTGCTAATGTGACCTTTCCTATCCTTAACGATACAAAGAACATTTAGAATCACAAATCACAACATTCTAAAGGGTGAAATGCGTTCACCACAACATAGAAAATGGGAGGCAAAATCTTCAAGAAAAAAAAAAAGATGGCCAAAAGATGATAGTGGTGATATTCTGTTATAGGTAATCTGTGACATCAGTGTAATGTTTCTAATGCTGTTTAGAAAATTAAACATATAATTGCATAGCCCTGTCATGTGTTCATGCAATCTAACTTTATCCTAATCTGTGTACTACTTTTCTTTTTCACATCTGTGTTTCCTTTTCTTTATTTAAAAAACCAGACAGGATCAGTAGTGACAGAAGTCAGTAATAACATAGGAATTGGGGGAAGATTATCCTGACCTCAGGCTACTTCCAGGCAACATCAGTTAACAAAATCCAACTTCTCTATTTTTGTGCATCCCTCGCATCTCCATCACACTGTAGGGAAACACTCTATCAGTTAGCTGTGTAATTTAGCTGTCTCAGAATGGCAGATTCAGTTACCAACTTCTGTGTACTCTTGATTTCTCTTCCTACCATTTCTTGAGCCAGGTGTCTTCACTGTAAACTGGAGCTTGCAGTTGTTACAATAGAAGTCTGCAGCTGCAGAGTACAGAGGCAAAGACATGGTTATTATTTACTGAAAAGTAGGTATAGTGTATAAACACGGCAAAGGTGGTGAGCTTTTAGCAGTGCTGAGTTAGCCCCCATCAGATCATGTCACTGTTCAGGTGCTATTTGCTTTGGTGGTTGAGGTGTCATCTCAAGGGTAACTTCTATCTCCTTTTGTTCAAGCAGAGATTTATGTACCTGGGGTTCTTGGCACACATAACCATTGTTTGGTTTCTTTAAATGTTGGTGGGTTCTGTACTTTTTCATACTGATCAGATGCAAGGTTAGTGGTTTGATTGTGGGATAACTGTGCATTATCATGTAAGCATGTGGGGGGGTACACAAGGTGAAGAATTACAGTGTTTGCAGAAACGTTGCCTTAGACAATGTTGTGCTGCTGTCCTAAAATAGTGGTCTGAAGCAACGGCAACACCTGCTCCTTCCTAAGTATTTCTTCTCCTGTTACAATATTATATATGTAGAGCAATTGCTGTTCACTCTGGTTACTTTCTGTCTAGTATATGCATAGTTTGCATGGCTCTCGTGACTACTAGCTGTGCTTGGATCACCAGCTTCAGGCCTTGGCTTCAGTTATTTGCAACTTAGTGTAATGTTCATAAGTAGAACTTAATAAAATGTTACAGCTATGTGTAAGGGTCACTCCTGGGTAGCTACATGTAATGACAGTGCACTGTTGCTAAATAGTAATTAGTTGGAAGGCAAATGTGCTAAACATGAAAGCTTGCAGAATCAAAAAGGGCGATCTAATGCGATATATTGAACAACCAAAACTAATCAGAAATGCAATTTGTATGTTTATATAAAGATTTGCTTGTGAAACAACGATTCAATATTAAACCAGTGTAACAACCACTCCTTATACTACACTTTGAGTAGTATTTTCAGTCCAGTGATCTAACGATGGCCAAACTTGAGAGAATGATCTTAAACCATCTCAAGCAAAACCGTGATTAAAACCTGGGTTTGTGTTTTAGCCCGGTAGTGGGTTACATCTCTAGGGAAATTTCATCTGTGGGAGATGGTAGATGACCCCCCCAACCAAAACAAAAAAAACACCCCAAACTTGAATATTTTGTAGATGGGCATTTGCGATTAGTACCACAAATTTATCAGAAACAGGAATTTTCTTGATTAAAGGGATGGCAGCTAAAGGAGGGATGAGTTGTAAAAGAGTTATTTAATGTGATAAGCAGGAAAAGGGAAACGACTAAGGTGCAATTATCCTATTGAGGTGGATTTTTTTTTTTTTTTTTTGGTGTGACAAGAAGGATAGCAATACCATAGTGATCAAAAAAAAAAAAAGTAAGTATGAGGTAAGGTTTGACTAGGGAGCCAAAGAGTATTTATATTCAGTCACTGTGAGTATGCATTAATAGTAAATATTCACAAGGCAAGATTCAAAAGAGAGGCTGAGATACCAGTTTGTACATATTTCTCCTTTAGCTCTACCTGAGACTGTAAAAAACAGAGTGTCTCTTGTTGCTTGAGGTCATAAAAAATTCAAGAAATTTTAAGAAATGGCAGGCTTTTTATTCATTTTGACATGCATGGCTTGCCAAAATTGAGTCTTAAAAGGAGTTTGCTTGTTCTTGATGGAAAATTACAAATAAGTAAGTGTTTTTTGTGGAAAAGAAAAACTTCAAAGTGGAATCTACACTCAAAAAAGAGCAAGGCCCCATCCTCTTGAATAGGAGGAATGCAACAAAAAGGTAAAGATACTTTGCTGAGAACACCGAAATTCTTGTCATTGCTTCCCAAAGTTCATCTTCATAGGTTCTTTTCCAGACTTGTAAAGTCACTAAGACTTTCCAGTCTTTCTGTTTGTTTGCTGTTTCTGCCTTTATTTTTACCACACAGCATCCATCTGAAGTATCTTTACTTAAATCAGCCTTGCATTTGCTTTCATTTAATGTGGAAACATTTATTTATGTATCACAGGAACATAGAACTGGAAAGAACTTTTTGAGTCATTGAATCTGTTTTGAAATGAAGTCCAATTTTAAAGCTAATTATATCTTTTCCTCTGCTGCTTTTGTCAAGGTACCAATCCATTGATCTAGTAATCTTCCTTCAGTTTTTCAGCTTAAATGTGTATATATATTTCTAGTTTTTTCATGTGTGCCAACAGTGTCACCTATTTATAAAGAAGAATTCTATTCCCTCTTAAGTTTCACTTTTCTGGAATAAGTAACCTTAATACTTTCATATGACTGGATCTTTGGTTTCCTCACAATTTTTGTTATCTCTTGTTTATACTCCTGCTGGATGAGTCTCCCTTAAACATAGGTGACAACTACTTCATGGACAGTGACATATTTTACCATTTCCTTGGCCAGGACTTGCCCACCTTTTGTAGCAAGGCAACATTTTAAAGAATATGAATTCAACGTAGAGACCAACCTAAAAACAGAGAAGCTACACTTTTAACTCTTTTCTGAACGCTGCAAAGTCTCTGACTGTGCTAATAAATGAAATAGCCACAGTTAATTCTCTAGCCTCGAGGTGAAGTGGAAGCGCATGGCTTACATATGTACAGCTAAACTAGTTCCCCAGTGTGATCTTGTCTGTCCGGCCTATTGGGAACAGTCCCTGGCCTGTTTGGTACCCCAAGGCACGCTAAGGTATTTTCTGGCAAGGTTCTGGTAGGTACAGGGCAATATGTTTCCCAGGTTTGTGCTGAATTAAATGTGTGGTCTTGTGTCAGTGCAGTCACTCTTTGTAATGTTTTAGAGAAAGCAGTGAAATATCAGGTACTCCAGTAGTCCCTAGACTATATATTGGCATTGGTTAAAGGGGAGCTTCATACTGCTTTTGATACTTTTAAGGGTATTCATTTTTGATGGTTATTTCTGTTCAGTATCACATTCTAGTTTTGAAGGAAATTTTAATTTTAATTCAGAAAGAAGTAATTCCAGGAATGTACTTTTTCCTTATAGCATCATGAGGAAGAACCATAGAATCATAGAATCATTTAGATCAGAAAAGACCTTTAAAATCATTGAGTCCAACCGTTAACCTTAACACTGCCAAGTCCACCACTAAACCATGTCCCTAAATGCCATATCTACATGTCTTTTAAATACCTCCAGGGGTGGTGACTCAACTACTTCCCTGGGCAGCCTGTTCCAGTGCTTGACAACTCTTTCTGTGAAGAAATTTTTCCTACTATCCAATTTAAATTTCTCCTAGTGCGATTTGAGACAGTTTCCTCTTGTCCTATTGGAGAAGAGACTGACACTGCCCTCACTACAACCTCCTTTTAGGTAGTTGTAGAGAGAGATACTCTGAGCCTCCTTTTCTCCAAGTGAAACAACTCCACTTCCCTCAACTTGTGCTCCAAACCCTTCACCAGCTTCGTTGCCCTTCTCTGGACACGCTCCAGCACCTCAACGTCTTTCTTGTAGTGAGAGGCCCAAAACTGAACACAGTATTCAAGGTGCGGCCTCACTGGTGCTGAGTGCAGGGGGACAATCACTTCCCTAGTGCTGCTGGCCACACTATTTCTGATACAAGCCAGGATGCTATCAGCCTTCTTGGCCACCTGGGCACACTGCTGGCTCATGTTCAGCTGGCTGTTGACCAACACCCCAGGTCCTTTTCTGCCAGACAGCTTTACAGCCACTCTTCCCCAAACCTGTAGTGTTGCACAGGGTTGTTGTGACCCAGCTGCAGGACCCACTACTGAGCCTTGTTGAACCTCATACAGTTGGCCTCAGCCCATCAATCCAGCCTGTCCAGATCCCCCTGTAGAGCCTTCCTACCCTCCAGCATATCAACATTCCTGCAACTTGGTGTCATCTGCAAACTTACTGAGGGTGCACTCGATCCCCACGTCCAGATCATTGAGAAAGATATTAAACAGGATTGTCCCCAGTACTGAACCCTGGGGAACACCACCTGTGACCGACCACCAACCGGATTTAACTCCATTTACCACAACTCTTAGGGCCCAGCCATCCAGACAGTGTTTTACCCAGTGAAGAGTACGCCCATCCAAGCCATGAGCAGCCAGTTTCTCCAGGAGAATGCTGTGGGAAACAGTGTCAAAAGCTTTACTGAAGTCCAGGTAAACAAAATCTACAGCCTTTCCCTCATTCACTAAACAGGTCACCTTGTCAGAATAATTCTATGGATGAAAATCTCTAATGTTTCTTAGGCTGTTTGATATGAATCCATTTTAGGACAACGGCTTTCGTAATTCTGTTGAGAAATGCCTGTAATCACATTCTTGAGATGTGCAGCCATTTTTCACCATTAGTTATGAACTAATATTCTTTTTAAAGATGTGGATAGAATTTCTGCAGACCTTCAGATTCTGAAATACTTTGAGTTGAGTTATGCTCTTCTGTCTCTCGCTGTCTTCAGTGCACCCCATTCAGAGACTTTTCTCACAAGAACGTGTTACAACAGGTAGAAAGGTTAAAATGTTTGAAATTTCTCCTTGGTTTGAGAAACTCTAAGTTTCATCTTTGTTATTTTTCTGATTCTTGATAGAAGCAATCCTTGTTCCTGACCCTGAAAGTGTAAGGATTCTTACTTACAGGAAAAATGACAGCTCTCCTTTGGCAAATTATTCTCTGGAACCGCTGAGCTGCTTCATAACTCTGCTACATATTTCAATATGAAATACAAATACTTCTGAATCTCATGTTTTCAGTATAGCATCTTACCGTTTGCCTTTTCATTGTGATGGTAATAGATAAGAGATGAGTAAAATGAGAGGCAAAGGTGAATTAACTTGGATGGAGCAGTTAACAGATTACATGTTACCACTGACTGATGTAGTTCTTCCAACAGTGTTTACTCACCCAGTTGATACTGTACAAGGCACGGGACTTTTCAAGAAGTGTACCCTCTGAGACAGAATCAGCTGGCAAAAAAGTCTTTAGTGCCAAGTAAGAAGGAAGGATTTAGGAATAGCACTGTAGCTTGTTTATAGGCCAAAACTCTCCAAATCAGGTTTACAGTCTTAGCTGAATTTCTGTCACTGAGAGAACCATCCTCAAGTAGCAGGAAGTAAATTCCTGACTATTGAGTGTTTATGAAGAATGTGGTGTTCAAAGAAAATGTAAGCAAGTCTCTGACTTACAGGAATGTCAGTCTATTAATATGCTTATTCTTGCTATGTGAGATGGTGAAATATTTTTACTCGTGTTTGGTGGAGATCAAGGGTAGCCCTATGGTTAAATGATGTGCTCATGAGACACGTGGTGAAAACTTGTATCCAAGCTAGAACAGGCAATCGGACCATTAGTGTAGAACTAGAGCTAACTGCTATGGTATCCTTCTACAGATTATACAATAGTTTTGGCAAAAAATTTCCCAGAAAACTGGACTATGCCCTTAAAGCGCATGGCTTTGGAGCTGGCAAATACTCCTTTCTTGGAGTAAGCATTAATTAGGTCTGAGGCAAAAGACAAACACGTTTCATGAAAGACTGCCTGGCTACTGAGAGGTAATTTTTATAGCCACAGTTCTTTCAGGCATGGGATGCCATTTGTATTATTCAAGTTCAACAGTAGAAATGCAGTTCCTAAGAAAGAAGGGGAAAGATTGAAGTCAGCATTCTTTTGTCTTTTTTTTTTTTTTCTTTCATTCATGGTTAAACCATGCCCCTCAATTTACTTGGAACCATTATTGTTAATAAGTAATTATATTAGTATGGTGACGTCTTGCATTGCACAAGAAACTTATCTGCAGTTCTCAGGCAAAGATTTCTAAATTAGAAAAGCTATGGCTGAAATATTCAGTAAAAGCCTGTAAAAATCCCTCCCCTGAGCTTCCACTTGCAGGTAGAATTTAAGTGACCTAATAAAGCCTGGAAGTGGTGCAGTGTCATTTATTTGGCTGCCTGTGTGCTTCCAACAAATGTTTCAAAATGCTGTAATTTTTTTCTGTGGGAGTCTTAGCTCCATGGTAACCATATCCAGTTTAACTCTTAAGGAAACTTGTCACTGTAGAGAAACCCTCTTACCTAATGGACTCTAGTATCCTTTTAACAGTTTGCCTTTCCTTCCTACCTCTTCCCCTAAGCAAGGTTTTGTCAAGTGTGAATGCAATTGATCCTCCGGTTTAGGATGTCATAATTTCAGAATAATTCTTCATGTTTTCCCCCTGAAAAAGCAGAGAAAAACAGGGTAAGGACAAAAGAATGCCAAGATGATGAGTCAGACTGTAGTCTCACAATTTGCAGGAACAGTACCATTGCCACCTTTGAAGTTCAGGACGTGGGAAACTGTGATGAATATGGAAATATTCTTGCATGAAATGATGCTGAAATAATTGTGACCTTTAGAAAAGAAACAGTGCTGTGACAGAGATAATCTGTAAATTACATAGGAGTGCGTTTCATTCTGTTTCATAGCATAAGATAAATTTTGAAGGTGAAAGGTGACAAATTCCTTTCTGAAGAATCGTATTGAAGTAAAAGTCTCACATTCAGAAAGAATTAAACACACTAGAGGCTACAGGTTTTATAATAAGAAACGTACAAGGGTTTTGCAAGGAGTTCTGTAGCCTAGTACATGAGAAATAAAGTAACCTCTGTACATTTAAAGATTTAGGAGGAAGTTTCCAGAAAAATGTTTTAAGATAACTGACTCTTTCAGATTTGCACGGTGATTTGTGGCGTGTGCAATGAAGGGGAAGGTTGTGAATATTTTCTGCTTTCCTCAAAACAACAGTGTTCACTATAAATCATGGTGACATGTCAGTAGCTAGACCACTGATCTGACTGCTTCTGGAATTATTTGATCTAAAACATGATGATATATGTTTTTGTGGATTTCAGTTATTTTCAGTCAGCTCTCTGTGTATAACCAAGGAGAGAAAGTTCTGTCTCAGCTTGAAGTCTGATGCCTGTGCATACTGAATATAGATTTATTTTTTCTTTCTATATACCTGTTCTCTCCTAAGCAGATACCATGTCAGCAACCTACAAGGGCATTAAATTCAACTGATGCTAGACCTTCAGCCTACACTTACACTTTACTATCATTGTACTATTGCTTAGTCATTATAATGAAGCCGTACTGAAATACTGATGACTTGCCTTAGACCTTCACATCATGCTGTGTTGAAATGAACCTGTATGCTATTATTATGATAGGAGACATAATAGATGGAATTTTTTTACCCTTTTTTTAGTCGTTATTCAGAATTACTGTTTTTTCTACTTAGTAGAAGACATAGCTATAAAAATTTAACAGAACATAAAAATATACATATTTTATTATAGCTGAAATTGTTTTGTTATTTGCTGGTATCACCAGAGGCTTTAATGGTACTACATGTAGTAATCCAGATACAGCATTTTTAACGAACGCCCCGCTTCTGTCGACCTGAATTTTACTAAGACAAAAAATTATTTCTTGAATTATTGGTTGCCTTTGTCCCACACTGCTCGCAAAATACTGTCAGAGAGCATGGATCCCTCCCCTAGATGAAATTCTAAGCCAGGAAAATATAAGATTAAATGCTCTCTAGAATGATAGCACAAACCATTTTGTTAGTAAAGTCAAATCTATTTCTACCAGACAAGCTGCATTAACTGATGTAGAGAATTAGGAGTCTCCTCTCACTTCTGGTTGTCAGGAATAACACATTTGAGGGAAGCTGTGGTTGCAGCCCCAGGACCATTTATATATGTTTTTAACACTTAACATGTAAATTCACTTTATTTTATACTCTCTGTGGCCATCACTGACCAAAAATGTGCAGATTAACTTCACAGAATCAAGCCATACTTTTATTGTTTTATTTGTTTAAATATTTTAGGATCTTGCATTTCAAAGCCATGCTGTGTTATATGAATGAAAATATTTTTGTGCTAAATACTCAGAGTATACTCTCCTCTCTAAAAAGGAAAAAACACAATTTTGGCTGGTAGTAATTGGAAAGGGTCTGTTGTCTAGTGGTCTAAGAGTCTTCTCCTTATTTTTAATGTGCAGTTATATGAAAAATGCTCATTGCTTATTTTCAAACCAATATACAAATGACAAGTGTCACACCCATGATCTTTATTTTCTTCGGTGTGCTAAATTGTTTTATAAGCCTTTGTTTCAGACCATTTCAAAAATTTGTTCTCTTGATTAAAATTTCAGTGTGACATGAAAAATCAAATTATAAATATTTCCCTGCCTCCTTTAGTCACCTTTACTGTTATTTCTACTGATGATATGCATTAGTTTGAATTTGATATTTTTTTTTTTACTTCCTTTTGGTATAAACTTTTGCTAAGCAGAGCTCATTGGCTAAAAAATGAACATAATCAGGAATTGCTTCTATGCCACTGTGATTAGTCTTTATTCAGTCTTTTAACTGAGAGTTCTTCATGTCTTAATGTACTACTGTTCAGTGAGACAAATTATGTTTTGTAAATATTTTCAGACATAGAAGGAGAAAATTAAGACCAGCAGTTTTGTTGCCTCCCTTTTTTGGGGTACTGACAAATTGACTTGTTCTTTGTATCCCCAAATTGGGTATTAGCATAGTAGAATAAATGGTAAATGAACATCTGATTTATTGGAATATTTTCTTAAATTTGGTGAACAAAGGATTTTATTTAAAACTAAGATTATTAGAGCCTCAAGGAAGAGGAGGGAAGAAAAGGAGAATATTAAGTCTTTCTTGAATTCCCTTTAAAAAAACCCAGCCATGCCTTTAAGAGATTCTGCTTAAATAAGACAGCTTTGCTCATTTTTTTTTTTTACAATAGTTGAAGCACTAAATAAATATCTACCCACATCTCTATTTCTATAGAAAGGAGTAGAATTAGGTGGTTTCTTCTTCTATCTCAGATGACCCATCATCCACAATAGATTTGCAAGTCATATCACTTCCTGCCTCAACCTCAGTTCACCAACTTCCTAATTCAGAACAGAAAATTCAGTTTGCTTATCCATGTGTATTTTGTCAGCTGCTTATTTTGAGTTTTCATTTTTGTTTTTCCATGTAATGATATCAAGAAGTTATAGCCTTGGGCCAACATCTGATTATGTTTCTTGTGCTAGAATCTCAGACCACAAAGGTGGTCTTAAATCAAAAAGTCAGTAATTCTTTACATCTATCTGGTAAATAGCTCTTGTAACATCAATCAAATATCACATGAGAAAATTTAAGATAATGCAAATACCATTATTATCTTGATTATTAAATTGATTTTATTGAATATTTATTAGCAGTTTTGTGCTTTATTTATTTATTTTAAAAAGTTGTCTGTGAAAGCTAGGAGGAAACTGAGGTCTAGGAAATATGTTACTTGCAAGGTAGGAAGCAGAAAACAGTAGAACGTGCTTGACCAGTTCCAATACAAAAAAGAGCTTTAGTAATAAAAAGCATTTAATAAAATAACATAGTTAAGTAAAAGTGTTGGAATTAAAATATGAGATTAGCCCTTAAACTGTGGAGAGACAGAAAATTACATACTTTCTGTACAAAAAGCAGAAAAGTGCCAATCAAATCACTGAATTTGTGCTCTTAGACAAATAAAGAAATTTAAATAAAATATATTGGGAATTTTCTTTGCAAGAAAGATGACAAAGAGAAATAGAAATTTGTGGGAACAAGGGAGGTAGGAGTCTCTCCAAATGCAAACCAGTAGAGGCCTCTCTCATTGCCAACTTCAGTCATATTGAGAGTAGCCAGTTCAGTTCTGAGATGCTGAGATTGAGATGTTTAATCAAAACTCTGAGGGGAAGCACTTTATTTGGGAGATGTGCTTTATTTTAAGTTCTCAGCATGTGATATCCAGTGCAGCATGAAATCCATCTTGGGATAAAGTGTTTTATACTTTTTTAAAAATGAAGAAAGATTAACATGAAGGCTATCCCATGAAGGCAGCTGAAGTCATTAATGGCTGATTGATCTGAATGTGTTAAGATTTGTAGAATATATGTTTTTCCCAAATGTGGGTTTTATAATAGGCTTATGTGAAAAAAATAGCTGTGAATGTTTATCTTAATAATCATATAATGTTCACTAGAGATACATATAGAATATTTGAACTGTAGATTGTACTTTTACTACTGGTGTAATCTCCCTGAAGCATGCTATGCTACTCCAGGTGTTTAAATAAAAAATATAGTAAGATCTCTTATGCAATTACAGGCCTGGCAAACCTAAATACCAGTATTTCATTATGGTCCTAAGCTACCTCCAGTTAATGCAATATATTTAAAAATAAAACCTATTTTAGAAATTTGAGTCATTTATATAAATGACATACAATCACCAGGAAATTATAGTGCTAGCTGTAGCAGATGACTCTGTAGTTACTTAAATATTTTTGTCTTTTATCAATGATATTCCTTTAATTTAAAATTAGTTTTGTTTGGAGTTATTAAATAATTCTGAAATTATCACGTTCAGAAAATATTCTCTCACAACTCTTCTAGCATGCAGTAGAACCATCAAAGAATTTTTTACACTTGATGTTAAACAAGTGACAAGCCAGTCATGTGAAAAGAAATCTGATGTGCCAACTACCATGATATGGAATTGGAAAGTTCAGTAAGTGAGTTTTCTCAGGCTTGCATTAGAAGATTAGTCCAGATCTTTCCAACATTCACAGCTGCATTTTGTTTATGCTGATTTTACATGTTAAACCATGTCTAACCTTAACAGACCTTACAGAAGTATTTACATATTCTTATTGTCTGGCTGACCGTGTAACCCTTTCCAAATTTTTCTGTAGATAAAAAATAGTTTCTGTAATTCACATTGTAAAGTATACTGCATTTTGAATTGCAGTTGGCTTAAAAGCTTTAGCAGCAATTTTTTGTGAACAATGCTTGTTTTCTGCATAAAAAAATTTTAGTTGTGCTTCACTGTATAATTTGGAACTTCATGCACAGAACTGCTGCTTTCTGAACTTTGTTCTGATTTCTCTTGGTGGCTTATAAAAACTATTGCTAATAAAAGTAATTTGATATAAAAATAATGAAACAGTGTGCAGTATAACCAGAAGTGCTTGGACATTTTGCATATGTATACTGTATAGGATTTCCAGTAAGGGTAGAGGAAAGGCTCAGTTTTGCACCAAATCATAATCATCAAGCTTGTGGTTGGTTTCACTGTAAGTTAGCAATACCTGTCTTTCATCATATGATGAAGGGATATAATGTCAGGTCATCATAAACCATAGTGTTTGATGATTGTATGGTATAGGATTCAAAGTTCTCATATACCATAGTGTTTCATAATGCCTCAACTCAGCTATGGAGAAAACATTAAAAACTGGGAGGTTCTAATATAAAAACCCGTTAAAAGTATTTCTTGTTTCTGTTGGTGGCTACAAATCAAACCTGCTTTTTTAGAGAGCTGGATTTGTTAACAATTTCAAAGATTAGTATTTCAGTGCAGGATATTTGTACAATTGTGTGTAATCTTAAGTGTATTATAATACTATGTATAGCAGACTTCCTCAATTATTTAAATTAAATTTTAAATGAGCCTCCTGATAAACAATAGTAAGCACTAATACTGTATGTAAGCTCTACTCTTCACTGTTTTATGTGATTTGGGGGAAAAATTAAATTATATTTTTGGGTTTTAATTTAAGTTTTTCCAATAAGTTAATCTAATACATTTGAGGCAGAATTCTGATACTGCCCCTACAATGGTTCTCTGTTATATTTCTGTAGTCTTTTCAGTTAACAAGGTACTGCATATGATATTCTGTAATATGAAAGAAGTATTTTATATGCTGTGTGGACTAAAAGACATTACGAAGGGATAGTACTTACCTCTGAAATTAATGTGCAGTCTTGCAAGTATGCTAAAAGCTTTCTCAGGCTTAAATTTTCACATATTAAGTAAGTATGCTATCTGGTCATTGTATAGATGCTGCAAGTGCTTACGTTTTCTGATGTACTACTTAGACTGGAAATGAGATCTCAATTTTATCTCAATTATTTGTGCACTAGAAATGAGTAGAGTTGGTGATACAAGCCCTTCAAATTTAGTTCAACCCATTGCTTGTCCTGTACACCTAGTGAAATAACTACTTAAGGATACTTTTGTTTGATCACGTTGTGCTTTGCTGCATGTCAAGTTCTGTTATCTGCTTTTCTGTTTCTTTTTTATTTCTGATAAAATGAGATGGAATTTGATCTTTACCTTCAATTTTTTACAGATGGAAGAAATTAGAATCACAGGTTGTGTTGAGGCAGGAGCTAATATCTTGGTAAGGAAGGAGACATAATAGTAGGGTAGGAAGTGCTGGTGCAAGAAGTGATTCAGTGAGGAAGGAGATAGATACATAGCTTGAGATGCAAAAAAGAAGGGTGCTGCTCTCTTGCAAATAGATCATATTCACCCATTTGTGCTTCCTGTGCTGAACTGGGGAGATAAGACGGGTAGAAGTAAAGATCCTGCTAAACAGTAAGGGACTATATATAATAAGGTAGAAGGAGGCACGGTGACAGAGAAGTAGAGAAAACTGGGACATTTTGTTCCTCTTGACATTTAGGCTGGAGAAAGGGACATGGAAGAGGTGGTAAAAGCTACTGTCCCTGACCTTCTTTGTCACTAGTGACCGTGAGAATACACAGGCTGTTTGTGTTCAGATATGTTTGTATGACATGGAGGTCTTTTGATTGGTGTCTGTCTCTTAAACTGATGCTCCCAGACTCTTGTAGACAAACTGAGACAAGCTTGTGGTAGACAAGTCTTTAACCTGTTACAGTTTGCTGATCCCAACAATTGGTGGTCAAACAACTGTCTTTAGCATATGTGAAGTGAGCTTTGAATGGAATATATATGATGGCATACCTCAAAGAACAGACTCAGATGAAGAGATCTTTGTCTTTGTGGCAGGTGCACCCGCCCAATGAAAATAGGGCTTCTTGGCTGCTGAAGTGTAGCAGCTCCTGATTGCCTTTGCTCTCAGTGCTTCGCGGTAGTTGGGGGCCTTTGGCCAGTGGGAGCTGCTGTTGACTACAGGTCAGATTTGGCCTGGGTATAAATGGAGTCCCCTGGGGAGCCATTTTGAGCTTGTCCCCTGGAGCAGCATGCTGCAGTCAAGGACTCTCCCCTTGGGTTGGGGCGCTGCCCAAGGAAACTCCTCGAAGTGACTTGGGTCAGGAGGCTGCCCTGAGCAGGTCCTCGAGGTTGAGAGCCCTCACTTGTTAGGTGAGTGATAGAGCATTTTGGGTTGTTGTTAAACCCTAAGGAGTTGTGCTTTGTTATGCATTTTGGGTTGTCTTTAAACCCTAGGAAGTTGTTCTGTTCTCCTCTCACAGACCTTTGAACCTGTAATTTGTGGAGGGCTAGTTAGTTGTGTTAATAATAAAATTTTAATTTTTGGTGGTTGGTTGTTTATTTGAGAACCTCTGTAACAGTCTTACATTTGGGACTCTTTACAAATAAGGAACAGGTTAACTCAATTCATGGAGCCCTATTAGCACTACCCAGTACAGCATATAGTTACATATTTTACAGTAGAGATTCAGTTTAGTAACAGACAGACCTCCATTTTCTCATGCTTAAAAAAAAAAAAAAAAAATTTATAGCTCTATTGTGTATTAAATTGTGCATATTTGTTTATATGCTGTACTGGGTCTGGCTGGGAGATTTGGCAACTCTCAAACCACAAAACTAACAGTGATTTAGAGTTTACAGCAACTTCTTTGGTTGCATACTTTAAAACAATTTGTTTACTCTTTTTTTTCTAGCTGGGTATAAAATTATCACACAAGATGTGTCTGTTTGCATTGTGAAAGACAATTTAAGTTTTAAAAACAGTAGTTGGGCATTTGGTATGCACATCAGAAGTAGCCAGAACTCTTCTTTAACTGAAATAGAAACATCAGATGTGGAGTGGAGAAGGCAGACAGAATACACAAACAGAGAGAAGCAGTTATAAGATTGACATGGTAAATGAAGAGTGAAGAAAATCAATATACGACAAAGACTGAGGTGAGAGATGATGCAAGGTATGGACGTGAGAGACGTGCAAAACTGAAAAAGAAGAACTGATAGGCTAGGTAGGTTCAACTTCTTGAAAGCTTTCTTTTAGGATCTTCATGTAGAAAAGCAACTGTTAAAAAGACATCTAAATTTGTTAAGGTTTTGTTGATTCTGTATAGAGTATAATTTATAATAATCTAGTGTCAGGTGGGTTGCCGTGAATCTTTGGAGGCACCTTCTGAGTTCCCATTAAAGCAAAGACCATGAAAAAATGATTGATATAGGCCTTAAGTTGACTTTCTATGAACTTTAACTAGTGATGCAACCTTTTGGAACAAAAAGAATGGCTGAAGTTAGTAGTGATACAGAAAACATCTAGAAATAGGAGGATACTTCAGGAGTTTTGTTATTCACGTAAGCATATTTTCCTTTAGTGGACATGGTTGAAAATACAAGAACAAAATGTGTTGGAGCTTCAGATGTCTTTGAGCCCTGTGCTAATGAATAGATACAGAACCAAGAATGTAGAATTGAAGGTTTTGCTAAGTTTGGGTGCAGTAGGTTATAAGTTTTCTATTTTTCTAGCCAATTTTAGTTTGAAATAAAATAACTGTTGAAGATGGAGGAGTGTGAGAAAACTTTAACATGACAGAGAGCCCTTTTCCACTCTGATTGCAGTATAAAACACTTGATAGTTGACATCATTATTTTAATAACTGCCTTTCTGCAAGTATATAACTCTTTTCATACTTTAGCATATCCCTTTTGTAGGACACTAAACCAGTTAAGCTTCAGAGAGGTCTGAAATATTTGTCTGTATGTGGGACAGTCTTTGAAATAGCTTTTTCTCTCTTACTATAATTAAAATCATGTCAGCAATCTCATCTGAACATGTAAAAAGAAGATAGTGAGTGGTGTCTTTGCAGTGCAATTTCTTTTTCCACAGTATAAGTGTATATAACTTATTTACAGTATGTCTACAAATAATACATTATTTGACTGCATTAATAAACTGTAGATGGTGATGTCTAGTCATGTCTCATTTAATCACGCAGTAGATTTAAAAACTAACTCACTGCCTCACCATGAAATCTGATTTTATAGGTAACAGTATTTGGAAAATACTTTTTAAAAAGTATTTATTTTTTTACCAGATACAGCTTTAAGTCAAGTCCCTTATTTTGAGTTCTCCTATAAAACTGCAAAGAAGTAATCACTAACTATGGTTAGTATGTTTGTAATCTTTTTCATGAATTGAAGTGCAGAAAGGCTAACTTGTTTCACTCCATTGTCAAAATTGCCTGTCTTCTAATTTGAGGTTTTGTGATTTTAACATTCAGCACCATATACTTATTATGCATTTGTCTGCTGTGTTTATGATTCAATTATTTGGCTTCTTGTCCCTGTGAAGGAAATATTATTCCTAGCAATTAACTCAGGCTTATCCTTAGGGTTTTGTCATAGACCACACTCAATGGATTTCATGCTGCTGAAGGTGTCTAAAGATACTATGTAGCCTACTATTGTGACCTGAAACTTCAGTTTCATTGGTAGATTTTTCCATTCGGAAGTCTACCAGCTGAAAACACAAACAGCATTTAGTGAATAACTGAAAGCGAGCATACAACAAAGACTCTTTTCAATCATAACATTCTTAAGCACTTACTTAAACAACTTAAAGGTGTGTGGGGGGGCTAAATAGCCCTATGCATGCCTGTAATTTTCTTGGTGCATGTAATTGTCTTGGTGCAGTCATTTAAAGAGAACGCATCTTTTACATGTTTAATTACTAAACAGTCAGAAAAGATTGTAAGTTTTTCTGTGTCTGGTTATTCTACTGTTCTCTATTTCTGCTAAAAATCTTGTCTGAGGAGGACAAGGTATTCCAGAAATTCTTCAACATACAGCCAGTTTTCACCACCATGCATATACATAGACATATAAAATTTATCTAGAATCTACATGAAGACAAATAGGTTCAATTCTGTCCTTTTATTGTGGCTTTAAAACAGTTTCTGGTGGATGTTGAAAAAATATTTTATAAGACAGAGTGCATTATTGACTACAGAGAAGGAAGAATAATGTAAGCTTGCTGGCATTATATAAAATAATTTCTACTTTATTAATATCATAGACTCATAGACTGGTTTGGGTTCTACGGGACCTTAAAGATCACCTAGTTCCAACCCCCCTGCCATGGGCAGGGACACCTTCCACTAGACCAGGTTGCTCAAATCCCCGTCCAACCTGGCCTTGAACACTGCCAGGGAGGGGGCAGCCACAGCTTCTCTGGGCAACCTGTGCCAGTGCCTCACCACCCTCACAGTGAAGAACGTCTTCTTTTACATATAATCTAAATCTACCATCTTTCATTTTAAAGCCATCACCCCTCATCCTATCCCTACACTCCCTGATCAAGAGTCCCTCCCCAGCTTTCCTGTAGCCCCCTTTAAGTACTGGAAGGCTGCTCTAAGGTCTCCCTGGAGCCTTCTCTTCTCCGGGCTGAACAACCCCAACTCTCTCAGTCTGTCCTCACAGGGGAGGTGCTCCAGCCCCTTGATCATCTTTGTGGTCCATGTCCATGTCCTTCCTATGTTGGGGGCCCCAGAGCTGAAATATTGCTGTAATATCTTCTGTGACTGTAGACAGAATATGCTCTAACATGATTTTGTGGGGTGTGTGTGGTTTGAGGTTTTTTGTTTGTTGTTTTAAAATTTTAAGTACCCAGGCATTCTTGAATCATGGTTGCAAAGAACACCAGGGCTGTTGCCACTTGCCAAATATTTCCTGCCTGTTGCTGGTGATACTGTAAATCTTTTGTAATGTCCACTGTATTGTGAGTAATGCTAGAATAATTTAATGCAAATCTTGTCAAATATGAATGAGCTGTACTTTTCTGAAAGTACTGTTGACATTCAGCAACTTCTCTCTGACTGAATTTTTGGGTATCAGTCAATACTTTCACCATTAGAAAGAATTATACAGAGCAGTTCTTTGAAGTGCTTGTGTTAGGTGCAGTATATGTTTACCTTTTGTCTTCTGTGGGATATGTTGTAAAATAAATTTTGTAACTTCTAGTGAACTTGATAACTACAGGATTTGCCCTTTCATTTGCTCTCTGAGTGGCAACTCGTATTTCGTACTGTAGACCAGTATTTCTTACTGTAGACCAACTTGTAGTTGACAAAGTCAAGAAATGTCAGTCTGAAAAAATTTGGATTCTCTGTGGTAGTTTAAATTGGTATTTCATCTTTTATTTTGTATTCATATTAGATTGAAATATCAATGTTAACCAATTAACATGACGTTCTTAATCTGGGTCAAGATCAACTTGGAGTCGCCGGAGTGCCCAGATTATATTGAAGTCAAATATTCAACCAAACTTATCCTTAGATTAAAAAGCATTTTACAGATTTCACTACATGAACAGAACTTTGTACAAAACTCCACGTATTTTCTGTCCAGAAGATTTTTCCACCCATCCCCACATAATAATAGCAGAAAGTGCCATGGCACCTTTTTCCTTACAAATGGGCCAGAGGCATTAAATTTAGATCCAGATTCAGATTTTCAGGAACTTTATCTCAGGAATACAAGTTAAGTGGACCTAAACAAGAGAGTTCAGGCAAGAATCTGTCTTTGCCTCCTAATATTTGCATCTGATACACATCATAGTGTGTACCTTCAAGCTTGTATTTTTGAAACTTGAATGAATGAAATCAAGTCCAGTAAAGAGTTTGTTTATATAATATCTTGATTTCAGAAGATGAGTATGACCGTTTGATGAGCGAGAGTTTTCTGGAAGTTTATTGTGACTTCCAGGTCAAAATACTTGTTTTTTCTAGACAAAAGCTACCAAGATGGAAGCATCAGAGAACATGTCAGTAATAACTGTTGAAATATCTCTGTATTATTTTACTTAAGAAGCAGAATTTTTGTGCCTTAGTACTAAAGAAAAAAGCTGTATACTAACTTGGTTTTGAGACAGTGTGGGGGTTGAAATAGATAGATACGTAAATATGTCTATATTGTTTATTTAATCATGAATGGGCATTTAAAAAGCCTCAGAAAATTCCATGGCTGCAAACATTTAGTGGTGGTAAAGTGTAGGTAGGCACTGAATTGGTAGAACTGATAACAGAAGGTAGATGTTTACTTAAATAATCTTATAGCCTAATTTTAAAGATCTATGCTTTGTACTTCATTCTAATGATTACGGGACTTTTACAGGAATTACAGTTATTCTTTTCAGCTGTATTCTGTCATACCAGTTTTAGTAATCTTCAACCTCTTGGCTTGTTCATGACTCCAAGGTGATAATTTGAGATGATGTTTATATGGAGATAATAATAAGTTTGTAGAAGAGCCAGAATGTTTGGTAATCCAGGGCAGGGTAGGAAAGGAGGCAAGTACCACATTTTATAGGAGGGAGGAGGTGGTGCCAGGCATGTTAGTTTGAAAAGATTTTTCTCTGTACTATTGTTGTATAACTGTGTCTTCATTGTTTAAGTCAGTGACTTGAATTCCTACTAGCTTGTTTGTGTTTAGGAAATTGCTGTTTTCTTTCCATATAATTTCTCAACAAATGGATGATTTGTTTGTACTCAATTTTTTGCCCTCAGTTCACTCTCATTGAATAAGCTCTGTGACTGATATTTTAAAGCACACTAGTCTCTACATGAAAGAGGAAGGCATAGAAATAGAAAAATATAGTATCTGAATATGTATAGAAACACTATGGCTATAGCGGCTCTGATTTCTACAGATTCCCCATCCTAGATTTAGTAATATCTCAGTGTTGCAAATATAAGTCACAGATGACCCCACTAGGTGCTCTAGTAGTTTATTTCCAAGCTTTTGGTCTTGACTTTCCTGCTACTGAACTTGGGAGCACTGAGGGGTGGGAAAATTCAATTGTGGCGTAGCAGTAACTTGGAGATAACATGCAAGTGGGAGCCTACAGCTCAGGTAGCAGCTTCTGAAAGGAACCTGGTGCAGCCATTAAGGCCTAAGCGAAGACAGATCTTTCTGAGCACTTAGATTTGCAATCAGTCAAAAAGTAATTGATCTTTGTAAAACCAAACTTTGAAGCAAGTTACCTGTATGCAGGGGCAAAATGGGCAGGCAAAAGTTGTTTACGCTCGTCTCTTTATACTCTTGGGTCTTCCCTAGTAACTTTTTTTTTCTATTTAGAATAGAATAGTTCAGTTGAAAGGGACCTACAACAATCACATAGTCCAACTGCCTGACCACTTCAGGCTGACCAAGAGTCAAAACATGTTGTTAAGGGCATTGTCCAAATACCTCTTAAACACCTGACATACTTGAAGCATTGACCACGTCTCTAGAAAGCCTGTTCCAGTGTTTGGTCACCCTCTCAGTAAAGAAATGGACTTGTGCAAAGCATTTGACACTGTCCCGTGTGACACCCTTATCTCTAAATTGGAGACACATGGATCTGATGGATGAACCTCTTGATGGATAAGGAATTGGCTGGATGGTCGCACTCAATGACTTGTGGTCAATGGTTCAATGTCCAAGTGGAGAGCAGTGATGAGTGATTTTCCTCAGGGGTTCATGTTGGGACCACTGCTGTTTAACATCTTTGTTGGCAACATGGACTGTAGGATCAAGTGCACCCTCAGCAAGTTTGCCGATGACACCATTTCCCTCCTCAGGAAGCTGTAGAGTGATGAGTTTGCCCCTTGGTCTCCTTCTCTCCAAACTAGACAAGCCCAGAGTCCTTAACTACTCCTCATGGGACATGGCTTCCAGCCCTTTCGTCAGCTTTGTTGTCCTCCCCGGGATGCGTTCAGATACCTTAACATCCTTTTTATTTTGTGGGGCCAACATCATTTTTCGCTATTTAAATTCTACTGTTTAAAATTATTATTTTAAAATCAGAAAATTTATTTATCTGTCTATGTTTTGGTTTAAAGCCTCTCTGTTTTTCTTGTGAAAGTCACTATAAAGAGAAGGTCTAGCAGATACACTCCAAATCTCTGGCTATCTCATTGCTATTTCTGTTTGTTTTGAAGTATGAACGGAACTGTTAAAGTAACGTCACTCGCTGATCTACCCAGTGGTAATAAAATTAGAATGAGAGTTTTTTGTTTATCCATTGCAGGTTTAGATGAACAGAAAGGTATAGATTCTATATGAAGCAAAATGTGGATCTAAATTTGAAAAAAAATGTCATGGAATACTTGAAGATTCATAACTAAGTAATTTTCGTAACCCAGATAAGTTTCGTATACAGTAACGTTTTGAAATCATGGGTATCAAGCAGTAATTTCAGTGGCAGAAACCCACAGTGGGAATATAACAGTTCCTCTCCAAGACAGCTTGAAGTGGTGATAGATTTTTGTAATTTCCTTTTTCTTGATATGTCAAGAAAGATATCCATTTTAGCACATGCAAGCATAAAATCAGCCTCAGTATTCCTGATTAGAGAATCTAATTTAACTCTCCAGTGATAACTAAGTTTTCATGGAAGCAGGCAGTATGATCAGGAATTTTGGAAGTTCAGGCACACAGTAACTTGTAAACTTGAGGAAGAAAATTTGTAACTCTCTGAAACAGAAGAGTGTCTGCATTTGAAATAGGATATCACAAGTAAAACTTTCTCCTGTTTTATTGCTTACCACAGTGTGTTGTGTTGTATCTGCATCATCAATCAGTTGAAACAATGATGTTTATGATGATGTAGTATTAAGAAATCAGTAGTGTTCTATACATCCTGGGTCATGTATTTTGATCATATGCAAACCTACCATGCTGTGAAGCCTATAACTTTTTCTGCTGTATAAAGCATTCATCAAGGAGTGCACCTGTTGTAGCTGGTTTTGAAGTAACAAAATTTGAGTATTCTACAGGGTCTTTCCCAACTCATTTCCTTCCCCAAGTAGCATTAAAATCTTTGCTGAATGTTCTTCCTTTCATTCTTAAAACAAGGACTAAGTGGAGAGGGGGTGAAGGGGTGGATTGGTAGGTAAACAAAACCATACAGAAATACAAACCTAGTAGACATGGGAAAATGGAGACAATGACAAAGACCAAAGCTCTTCAGCCATTAATTGATGGTCCATTAAGAAACTACAGCCAGTGCTTTGGAGAGTGCCAGTCTGGACTTTGTAACTGGTAAGAAGGCAAACACGCAGATTTTGAACATTTGAGGGGATCTGTAGGGCTCTGCAAAACTTAGGAAGAGATTTTTAGGGGAAGGGGATTGGGAAGGAGCAAGGTGGTGCTAGGTGATAGAGAGGAGGGCGTATAAAAAGGGCTGGTTGCATGTAAACTGTCTCCAGTCAGTATGCTTGCCTGAGAGCCCTGTGCCTGATCACTACAGTTTATCTTCCATTAAATACTTTCTTAACTGTCTTTCATGTAATCTCGCTCTCTACCTTGTACATGAGTCCTGTAAGGAATGAATGCTAGAAACTGGGGAAACTAGATGGAGTGAATTTGGAGCCGGCAACTGGAACCAGACCTCAGGTGAGGCGGCTCCTGTGCCTGTGATACCGGCAAGTGGAGCAAGTATCTCCATCCGTAGCTGGAGGGGCCATGGATCTTGGAAGGATTGGCAGCTACTGGACAGATTGGGGTGAGTGAATTTGAGCCAGCAACTGGAATTAGAAGTTGCGTGAAGGGATGCTTGTGTCGCAATTAGAACAAGTGAAGGTTTCAGTGTCAGCTGCTGGTGTGGGACCATGGGTCGTAGGCCCTGTGTGTCCTGGGTGCAAGTTGTGGGGTTCTGGGCTGAGTGAAATGAAAGGAGGGTCTTAGCCTGAGCAGCTGGATTGCGAACTATGGCACATAGAACCTATGTACCCAAGCACCAACTGCTGGGGGGAGCTAGAGTTTATGTTTTTCCCTAACCTGGGGTGCGTGGGCACGTGTGTGTAATTTGCTTAGCAAACTACAAACTGGACTAGCTGGCAAGTATGAGGCCCAGGTATTAGACAGGCAGAGGACCTGTGCCGGTAGTTGAGGAAACTGCAAATTTTTGTGGACTTGTGAGTCTAGAGAGTTTCACTAACAAATTTTAATCCTGGTCCTGAAAATAAAATAATTTTTTCTATGGTGGGCATGGTCAAACACTGGAACAGGTTGTCTAGAAAGGCTGTGGAGTCTGCCTCAGGAGACATTCAAAAGTTGGCTGGATACAGTCCCGAGCACCTTGCCACTGTTGACTCTGCTTTGAGCAGAGGACTAGTCTCTAAAAGTCACTTCCAATTCAGCATCATTTGATGTGATTGTGTGGTTAAAAATTGTAAAGTGTAAGGATGTAAGTGATTATTAGATAGTAGTAAAATTTTATGAACTTCTATGCTGAAAACACATCAAGGTTTGGATCTCTATTTTGCTAGTGAATGTGATGGCTGATTTTTGGTAGAACAGATACTACAGACTTCGTAAGTGAACCCTGTGAATCAATTTGCAAGTAAGCAAGCACTGCCAACATTTATCTGGCATAGAAGCAGTGGGAAATACAGTGACAGTAACTTTTCTATAGAAATCAACTTAATTACAAAATTAAGTACACTTTCCTTTGGCAGGGTCCACCATATAATTTATTAAAAAAACAAAGCAAATTAACATGTCTTTATTATACTTTGTAACATCAATTAGGTAGACCCTGAGAAATATTTGTCTTAATTTTATGGGAAATCATTCTATTCCCATTAATTGTAGTTGTTCTCACTTACAGATCCAATATAGTGAGCATGGTTGACATAAGACATCTGTGGCTGAACATGTAGTTAGCTCACATTTCCACTGTTTGCTAGAGGGTACTGATTGATTTGGCACTTTTTTTAAAACACTGCTACTGCTTGCAGTTTTGTAGGTATCTCCTACTGGAGTAGCAATAACTGTAAGATATCTGTGAAATCACTATGCAAGGGAAACTGCTATGCAGCTGTTCAATGGTTTATTTTTTTTTTTTATTTTTGAGGATATATACGATGGATAATATTCATTTATGCTCTTTCAATATCCTGTCCCTGCCAGTTCTTGTCTAAACCTTAAGTATTCCACTTTCTATAGTCCAGCTTGAGTGATATGTATACATACTTGATGTCGAATGGACAGCAGTTGAATGTACATCAATTTTCACATTTTATTTCTGTGTCATCTTTTCTACTTTATTCTGTCCTTTTTCGTGTATTTTGTATGAAGGCTTTAAAATATCTGCTGTGTTTTTCAAATCCTGTTTGGAAGATTTCTGTTGGAATTTAGCCTGCATCTGATGCCTTTTCTCTTTTAAACTGTAACAGATGTGGATGATTGCTGAGTACAGTGAGGTTTTTGTTTTAAAGAATTGCCAAAAATATCAGAGAGCTCACTTCTGAAATGAATTTCCAGCAAGTCATAATTCAGGATCGTAACAGATAGTTAAGTTTAAATATACATGACAGTAATTTATGGTTTTCAGAACTTTTTATCAAAATAGGAGTGTAATTCATCTCAGCAGACTCTTGTTTGAAGAATTTTACTGATAGAAAACATGGTAAACTAACAGGTATGTGCATATGCATAGTGCAGTATCAGCATAGTGGAATATGGACTAAGAAATGGAAGGTGTAGCCGGATTTCAAAGGTATTCTTTCCTTACATTAAGTATATTTTAAAATAATTTGTAGGTGCTATAGCTCACTTTAAAAAGATTCATTTAATTCTGCATTTTAGCACTGGGGAAGTAATTGTGGTTGTAAATTCTGGTTGCCCAGAGTTTAGTTTTTTTGCTAGGTAACATATACTACTATACATATGGTAGCATTATGTGCCATTCTGACATTCACTCAATAGGATAGTAACAGAGAAGTTTAATTGTTTGGAGAGGACCACTGCGTGTAAAAGTTCTTTAATGTTCTCAACATCAATTAATATATCTGTACATTGCCGAATATACCCATTGTCCAGATCCAATGTCAGGGGAGGTTTCGATATGATCCCAAGAGTGAGATTAAGACACAAATTAGGTCAAATGCTGTATACCCAAACCAGGTTTTTATTATTAAAAAAGTGAAGAGGGGTAGTGATAGGACAGAATGGAAGGAAAAGACAGAAATAAAGCAAGGATGCGGGATAGGGCTGCAAGAATAGTCACCACCATGGATCCAGCGACGTCCCATTGGTCCTCAGTCTTCAGTTCTTCGGTGGTGGGTGCACACGGATCTGGCTTCGATGGTGGATGTACACTGAGCAACATCTTCTGCTGCCTTTTTAAGTTTATCCTATCCGCTGATTAGCATATCTGCCCATCTGTAGCTTTTTTTCTTCTGGTCCCACAGGTTTTGTTGCATCTGGCTTCAGGGCAGGAACGTTTGCCTCTTACCAGTTCGTTAGCAATGCATGCATGGGGTCTGGCCTACACCATAGAGCCACAAATGGCGACAGGATGGGGCCAACTCAGCCCATGTCTGCCCCTTTGAGGCTTGTCTAGAGAGTCCGGACAATGCAACCGCAAAGAAGTGGGGGGGTGCATCCTTCAATATGCTCCCACTTTCCTGGGCGACAGTCCCCAGAGCAATCCACAGGCCGCAGCAGCTTCTCCTGGAGGTTTGCACAGACACAAGCAAGCTTTGAGACAGTCATAGGACATTTCAGTCTCTCACACCCATATATGCCTGTACCTTAATATATCTGTGTATTCAATCGTATAGAATAGCCATAGGTATTGTTGTTCCTTTAGAATCGTTCATCTATGTAAATTATGATCCTCCCTGTGTACATGTAAATATTTGAACCTGATTCATACCTATTCCATTCTTACCAACCCATGTAAGCCTGGCAGCTCATTTGCTATATATTCACAGCCATATTTCAGTCTTGTCTACAGAAAGTTTGGGGAGAAAGCCTGGGATTTAGTCTAAATCTCTGTTTTCATGATTTAAAACATGTAATTGTTTTCACCTAGGTATAAAATAGTTACAGTTAAAAAGACAGGCATCAAGTAATTCTAGAGCTTGTGGTCCCCTTCATTTTTGCTTCAGACCTGTTTTGCCTTATTGTTGATGTCATTCCATCTTTGGGTCCTTGGAAAAAACTTTTTATTTATTCAGTGACATTCCAGCTCACATGCTTTGTTTTTTCTCTTGCTCCTAAAAAAAGGATAAGTAGTATTTAACTATTTATTGGCTATTCACAGGCTCACTCTGGTTCTGAGACCTCGGTCTTGCAAACACTCTGAATGTGTTTTAAGTGCTACTGCCCATTTTTCTGTGGTTCTGCTGCCTACACCTGACAAGGACAGGACTTAAATTTAGGTAGCTGTGACACTGTAAAATCTCCTCTCAGAATACTATTTAAAAAAATTTTTAAAAAGGTTTCCCCTATCTTCATGTAGAAAGCAACTAGCCTATAACTTCATATCTGACTGACAAATGTCTGCTTTGTTTCATCTTTTTGTACAACCTTTACCAATCCGTTTTGAGATCCTAAAATTTAAGATAGGTGATTGTTTGTTCCATTGTAAGTCCCTAATTTTCATAGCTGTACCCTAAGTATCCCTTTTGCCAACAGTGCATAAAACCCTGAACGATATTGGGTTCTTTAAAAAGATCCACAGGATTTTTGCCTGAAAGTCACCATTTAAGTTTCCTAGCAAAAACTGTTAGTCCAAAAGGGGAAAGCTTACATTCTTTTACAAGCTGTGATGTTAAATAAACATCTGAGAGATTTATAGTTGACAGTTTAGAGATAATAGTGATCTTATATATAGAATGCATGATTTAAAGAATATGCTATATGCTGTGCACACCCACTCTCATTTGAAATAGATATGACCTAAATGGCTGTTGCTATTGGTACCTTTACTAATCTGGTAGTGGTCATGCACGAAGATTCCTGAAGGCTGACAGTTTCTATTTGGATTCCTTCTTGCTGTCAGCTGCCAAGTTTTTTAAATTGGTTCATCTGTAATTGAGACAAGACACTGGCTATTCCATTAATATTTCTGATCATCTGTTAAACAGTAAAAATTTATAAGTTAAACCCTGCAGGCTGAATTTATTATGCCAAAATTTTTGTTATATTTCTGAGTTCCAGTTGCCAGTTAATTGCTGAAATTAAAATAAATTTGTTGTTATGGATGTCCTATGTTATATCTTTCTGTTGCTGTTTGGTCTGCTAGTATATCACTTGCACGAGATGTAAAAGAAATGGGGAAAACAAACAAAATATATGCAAGTATCTACACATGCAATAATGTTTCTTGCATTCATTTTTATCTCCAAAAGGATGCTTCATTAGAATGAACTATAATACCCTCCTTTCCTAATAAATCTTGTCATTTCTTCATTTGCTCATATAATGTTATGCAAGAGGTCATAAATGTCAGACGTGCAAAGAATGCCAATACCGTCACCACAATTCATAGAATCATAGAATGGTTTGGGTCAGAAGGGACCTTTAAAGATCATGTAGTCCAACCCCCTGCCACAGGCAGGGGCGTTTTTCACTAGATCAGGTTGCTCAGAGTCCTGTCCAACCTGACTTTGAAGAGTTCCAATGATGGGGCATCCACAGCTTCTCTAGGCAACCTGTTCCTGTGTCTTACTACCCTCATCCTAAAAAAAAAATTATTCTTTGTGTCCAATCTAATCTACCCTCTTTCAGTTTAAAACTGTTGTCCCTTGTCCTGTTACTACAGGCCCTGGTAAAAAGTGTCTCTCCACCTTTCTTATAAACCCCCTTTAAGTACTGAAAGGCCCCAGTAAGGTCTCCCTGGATCCTTCTCTCCTGCAGGCTGAACAACCCCAACTGTCTCAGCCTTTCTTCATAGCAGAGGTGCTCCAGCCCTCTGACCATTTCTATGGCCCTCATTGGGACCTGCTCGAGAATGTCCATTCAGTAGGTAATGATAAGGTACTTATGCAGGACACACCTTTCTTGGCTGATTCTACTTCCTTGATCAGCACGGAATATATCTTGATTCTTTTAGTCAATCTGCCATTCTGAGAATTAACATGTGTGCTTAAAGTCACTTCATTTCTTAAAGAAGACAGGACTCTGCCTGATAGGAGAGGACATGTTTATTTTGCCACAGATTTGCACCAAGCTGGTCTGCGTGGCTAGTTCATCCCAGCTCTGTTACTGAGGCTTCTTTTTCTCCTGCCTTACAGTTTGAACTCAGAGTGATTTTAAAGAATATTTAGTACTCGGCTTTTATGACAGATAATGAATAAATATTTTGAATGTTATTTTTGGTCTTGGTATCTGGTGTGGTTGTTCCTTTGTTGTCCCTGTCTAATGCTGTCTCGTTTCCATGAAGAACTGGGTGAGGGGAGAGGTGGGGAAAGCTATGATACAAAAGACAGCAAACTATGTAAATGCTTCAATGGTGAGTCTACAACCTGGAAGTTGTATTGAAAAAAGAAACAAAATGGTCAATACTGGTATAGTTATCTTTCTGAAGCAAGTTTTCTTTCAGAAGTATTAGTTTTTGTGAAAAGGACTGACCGCATTTTATTGCTGTCTAATGATTTGCTTGTTCTCCCTTGCTGATGACCTGATATAAGATATGGAAGTATGTTCCAGAGTTGAGATTAGGCTTTGATCCAACCACTGCCGAAGGAGGAGACTGACAACGGAAACCCCAACTCTATTTTTAAAATCTTCTGAGAACTCTCAGGTGATGGTGCGTGAATTTCCTTCGAATAACTGTGCTGTCATCGTAAGGATCCATTTGCAGTGAACTGGCTGTGTTTACTGGGAGAAATTCATATACTTACAGGGAGGAGAAAGGCCTTGGTATGTTACTAAGAAATAAATAAAAGCTTTTAATTTATAAAAAGATGTTATAAGTTGCTTTTAACAAGTAATGGAAGTAAAATTAAATCTGCTGAGAATCCACCTTCCCCCCTCCCCAGTTTAAGATCTGCTCTGGATATTGGTTTCCTTCATTTGTTTGTCATTTTTGTGATGATTTACAACATGACAGTTGTAGCTAAGCACACTTTTGTTTTAGAAATTAACACATACTGCTTGCCAGAAGATTTATTTATAGACATTTAAAGCAAAGGAAAGCTTAAGATGATATATTCATGTGACCTTTTCCTAATTCAATTGCATGACTGTGATGTCTGTATTTTAGGACCAAAATATTTGTGTAGTATGCAATTCTGTGTGGAGGTCCTAAAATAAACTTTATCATACTACAGCAGAGCTGTATAAACTTTCTAAATTGCAGGAATGAAAAAGATAACTTGAACCTTTTATGAATCTTTTTTAGTTCATGAGCTTACTCTGATTTGCTTTGGTGCTTGGATATGTGCGTTAGTAAACAATATTGCAAATATTAATTTATGTAGTAAGTAAATTTGAATTTATTGAAAAATTTTATTGTCAATATTGTAAGTGGATAGTGCGGGGAAAAACGTAGTCTCAGGAGATGTACGGAAGAGTCTTGTCCTTATGGCAGAATGTAACTGCTGTGAAACAAAATTTGGAGTTCTGTAAACAGCAAATGTGCTTTACTGGCATATAGGCGAGACAAAAACCAATACAAATGTTTTCATGACCAACAATGTAGAATTTTTTTTAAAAATTGGTAATAATTTATTTTGATAACTTGATCATTTTTCTTAGCAGTTTACAGTTGGGTTTTAATTTTTTTCCATTATTATTTTTGATTTATGTATTTTTGATGGCCTGTTTGTTTTTTTCCCCCCTGCTGCCTAAACATGGAAATACTGAATAAAATATGGCAGTATGAATGTGTTATACAGCCTTTGAAGCTGAAGAGAAATATAATGTTACCTATAGGAACATTTAAATTAGGACAATTAATTATGTCCAAACATAAGGTTAAAAAATAATTGTTCAAATTTTAGAACTTTTAAAATGTTCTCACACCTTCAGTATGGATCATATGTATTCCATATTGCTTCCTTGTTCTGTTTGTTTCTATTTTTATGAGTAACTGTGGGATTAAAGTTCATATTACTTGACTTAGGTTACTTTCTTAAAGTAGTGTACTCTTTTAGCAATGCAAATGAGGTAGAGAAGGGTCAGCGTCAACTAGTTCCTGAGACAAACAAGAAGTGCGCTTTACATTAATCTTCAACCATTATTTATTGTATTTCATGCTCTGTTTTCCTGAGGAGTTACTTAATATTTTAATATTAATTGAACTGAGATTTCTTTATGTAGCTCGTCTCAATTTCCAAAGGAAATAGAGTTCATACAAAATCTCTTTCTGCCTGTCTTTTGGGGTTTGAAAGTTTAGTACTCTCAGAAGAAATGAGTGGAGAGAAAAAAGAAGAAAAGACTTGTCAATGAACTGGCTGACTTGTCATTGTTTTGATCTGAAGAAGGAAGGAGACTAGAATACACAAAAGAATCTCCTGGAAGACATAATAAACTTTCTTTCCTAATGTACATCCTTACATTAAGTCCAAAGAGGAGATTCAGATCACCTCCTCCATTTCCAAGTTGCCAGACCAAGAGTAATGGTTCTTGCTCCTCAACATAACCATTTCAGTAATGTACCTTTCCCTGTGTGCTTGGTAAGGGAAAGCTGCTCCTAATAACTAATCAGGATTCAGTGAATCTCAGGATCCCAGTGGGATCTGTAGTCATTTTTGGAGACTGCTGATCAAGGCAGAGTCATCAGTAAGGACATACTTTACTCACCAGTATGTTGCATTTATAGTAACTACAGCTAAGTCTATAAGCTTATAGTAGGGTGTGGTTATTTTTTTGTTCGGTTTTGTGCATGTGTTTTGGGTTTGGGTTTTTCTGAGGTTTAAAAACCTTTTTTGAGGTTTTACTTTGTTTCCTGTTTCTTCTTTTTCATGACTAGTCAAAAAAACCCCTAGTTTTTTAAGTTGACAAAGAGTAAGCAAAGTAAAAAAATCCGTGTTCTACACTAGCTTTGTATCTATAATAATTTTTTCAATTGAGTATTCTTTCAACAAAAACAATATCCAAAATTCAATTAGTCAATATACTGCATACTATACATCAGTATCAGTCATAATGTTACAGTAAACAATGTTTTTTTTATTAATAATGGAATTGCACTTTGCACAATAAATACATATATAGATAAATAAATACAGCAGAGCTTTTGGAAATTTCCCCCAAGGAATTTTTGTTGAGAGTCATACCTCAGGAGGATTTGGCAGAGGAAAAGTGGTATGACCATGCACCAGGACTTCTGATGCAGATATATACTATGCTCTGAATCAAAATTCTGCATGGACTTGTGATACATAGTTACCAAACTGTTATTAATTACAGGAAAATTACACTCTCTTCTCAGTACAGGAACTTAAACTGAACTGTTTTAACTAGATGACAGGTGAATACTTTATTTTTCTGGATCATAGTTTCAAAACCAAAACAAGTAAAATTTAATCAGAGAAGCTTTTCATTTTAATGAACTAATTAATTAGGAAGCCTAAATAGTTAGGACTGTGTTGCCTTGGTAAATAATAAATTCAACAGACAGAATTTTCCACATCCTTAGTCTGAAGTAGAAAAGCAGTAGCAGAAATAAAAAGCCATACCAGAACTGTTTTCTGTATCAGTTTTATGGAACTTAATTTTTCACAGTGTTCAGGAGAGAAAGTATACAAATCTTGACTTGCCGAGTATTACAATAATAATTACTGAAGTAAGAAATCCTGATAGTAATGTTTGAGATTATAGGTTTGAAAAGTTTTGTTCTTTAAATTCGTTAAAGTAGCGTTGTATGAAGCTTCTGTTTTAGAATGAGTGGAATGATTGACTATATAGCCATTAAGAAGCTGGAAACTAAGTAAATTGTGGACTTTTTTTATTTAAAAAATGGATCATTTATTCAACAGAAACACATAAGTAACTAATTTTATTTTTACTCTAGTGTTTAGGAAGCCTTGGTATGCTTCATCAACTTGCTGATTATGTCACCTTTCTTCATTTTTCTTCTTTAGTGTAGCAAACCGACGGATGTGTCACAGAGTTTCATACACATTGTTAGCCTTGTACCAGAAGGTGTGAAATGCATCTACAGTAAAGTGATTTACCAAAGAAAAAAACCCCATACTGTCTGATCAAGTGAAAAAGCACTTTGACTACTCACTTAATTCTATGCTTTTCACTATTGTTTGGTGATTTAGAGTTGCTCCCTGCAAAACACTGTTTAGAAGTTCAAAGGTCTAAGCTATAGGTTTTATTAAAGCTGGTATAGTATCCATGATGAGGATGAATATTGATTATATCTGATAAGCTATATGATCTTCCTTTTTCATAAAAACTGGCTATGATACTTTGGGGATTTTTTGAAAATAATACATGCTTTATATAATTTTAATGGGCGTCATTCATACAATTATTTAACAATTATTTCCTATATTTAAGTGAATTTGCAATAGGTTTTCTAAAAGAAAAAATCTGATTCCTCGCATGAATTTTAGCATTTGCCATTCTACTAAGTTTACAGTACGATACATGCAAATAGAATTTGACTCAATTTCTGTTTTCCCAACTTTTTAGGATCATACTAAACCTGTTCAGAATCAAATATATTTTAAAGTCATAGTTATACCTTGTTATATAGCCTTTTAGTATAGGTGAAAAATGCTGAACAAAAAGTATATATCTTGCCCTATAGATAGTGAAATCTATAATCAGGAACAGAATCGCAAAAGGACAAGCACAAAATATTTGCACCTGGGAGCATCAAAATTAAGTTATCAGCAAATGTTTTGACATGGAATATCTCTGTGAACACACATTGGTTTTAAATGCATATTGATTTTACTTTATTTTAATTGTGGTGTTGCATTTCATTCCCTTGAAACAATTGTCTTGGTTTATTCTCCCAGTCCTTGTCTTGTTTTTTCTCTTCAAAAAAAAGTCACTGTCAGATTAGGGCTAGGTTTTGCTGGGAGAACTACTCTATGAGTAACAAAAAAAAAAAAAAAGGACTTCTGTTATCAAGATATTCAAACTTTATGATGCACAAAGTTTTAAAGTCAAAACTTTAGTTCTATATGCACGCTTTGTAATAGAGTAAATAAAGCCAGGATGTTTGTTCTCTGGAACTCAGTAGTATGAAACGAGTGTGATTTCTGTTTTGTTAGCATCCTGACTGATGGTACGTTTGGTAGAGAAGCTAACTGTGAGATGTAGTGGTAATCTTTTCAAGAATATTTATTGTAATTTAATTTATAATACAATTGTCAAGTGTTGGTGGATAGAGAATGTGAGCACCAATGAGTAAATAAAGCAGAAATTTAGAGTGCCTTGTTTCTTGTGTGCTCAAGTATTGTGGGAATAAAATTGTATAAATACAACATATTGTGAATAAGATAGGGAGAAGACAAAATAATAAAGTATATTTCCTATTCTAATGGCTTCCTTCAGGTTGTGCATTCCTCCTAATGAGACAACATGAAAACATATCTGTAGAAAACAGAAAGCAACACTACCTTTTTGAGTCAGGATCAACCCAGCATGAGGGTTGTTGCAGAATTAAGTTGTGGATACTGTAATTTATATTATAAATCATGTTCTATCATAAAGTAGCCATGAAGGTTTATGTATCAATTATGGACTCTTGGAAGACCAGAGCTTTAAGAGACCTCATGCCACATATACGCCCTTACCTAAGAAAAGATTGACTATACCGATGCAACAGCATACCCACAGATGTAAACCTGTTTTTAAAGACCTGTGGTGATACAGGCTCTACAACCTACCCAATTTTAGTGCCTTGCTATCCTTATCATTAGGAAAAGAGAAGGTAGTCTTTTTTTCTAATACTCAGCCTGAATCTTGCTGCAGTTTGAGATTTATATTACTGGTTCTGTCTGTTATATTTGGGAAACTTCATTTTGGAGCAGACTCATATATGTTTAAAACCTGCCCTAATTAGTTGTTTGTTTGCTTTTTGTTTTTTAATTTATTTCACTAAACCAGAGAGTCACTGAGATCAAAAAGGGTCTCTGGAGCAGGTTGCTTATGACATTGTCCAGTTGGGTTTTGAGGTGTCCAAAGATGGATACTCCACAACCAATCAGTGTGGTTGACCATGCTCACAGGTAGGGGAGGGGAAGAGGGAGAGAGGACCTGAGAAAAAAGGGATAAGTAGGTAGAGCACTCATGATAGGAAGCTATTTAGTGTAACAAGGATGTGAGCAAGCTGTGAACCATTCTAGAAGGACCTTCTGAAATTAAGTAACTGCAGTAAAATGGCAGATGAAATTCAGGCATGAAATTATATACATGAGGAAAAAAACCAACAGTCCAGCTTAATGTTTAAAATTATTGGCTCAGAACTGAAAAGTAAGATCCTGGGGTTATAATAGTTCAATAAAAACATCATCTTAATACTCATTAATGGCCAAAAAAGGCAATAAAATATTAGAAATTACTAAGAACAGAATAAAGAACATAACAGAGAACATCTTCTTGCTATAGCACAAATATGTAAATTTTTCTATAGTTTGAATAGTATATGGAATTCTGGTTACTTATTTTAAAAAGAAACCATTAGAACTGAAAAAATATTCACGGAAAGGTCAGGTGAGGATCAGGATGGCGATCAGATGAGGAACAACTTATTAGGAGGCTAGGACTTTTCAGCTTTGAAAAGACAGGCTGGATGTGACATAATGAGGATGGACTGTTCTACATTGACTGTTGTGATTCAGGAGCTTCATAATATTAAATGAAGCTTGTAGGAAGCAGGTTCAAAACAATCACAAGAATGTGCTTTTCCTATAGCTGAGCTGTATCACTGCAGGGCAAAGGAGGTTGTGAGTTAAAATTTTACATGGATTCAAGAGGAGGCTGGACAGGCAGAGAATGAATGGAAGGCATATCCATTTCATCTTCAAAAACTATGTCTGGATCTGAAAATTTCCTGACCTGAAAATAATGGTGCTCATCCACCTTGAATCCTGGATAATTGAGAAGAAATCGTAAGCAGTATAAGAAATTCTCTTCTGCACTCTGAAATCAACATCTTTGCAAAACTAAGTTGCCAAACTCCAGCAAGTGTAAAACTCTATCAGGGATTCGTGTGTCCATCTATTGTGATTTCCACCATACCCTCGTCTCCCCCACTTCAAATTCTTCTAATGAGATTAGATTTAGGAGAAATTATTTTTCTCTTAGGAAGAGAAAAATCCGGTTCCATATCCCAGGGCAACACTGTTGTTCAAACTCCAGCTTGAAAATAGAAATACTCTTCTATTCCTCAATTAAAAGACTGTAAGATTGTTTTTAAAATGGGCCAAAGACTGTACATTTCCTGTACTTGTTTTTAGAAATAACTGAAAATATTTTGTGATATTAGCCATGCACTGAAGCTGTGCATTTTGGACAAAGTTCTGCAAAAAATACAAGTGCATGGAGACAGCTTTGCAGTGAGACCATTCCCCTTGTGAAAGGAAGTAGTGGGCACCTACAAATTTACCAAATCCGTCTTTGGTTAGAACATTGTCAACTCTGCCTATAATTCCTTATTTTATTAAGAAGAATGCAGCCACTGTAGATGGCAATTTCTGGTGAGGTTTCCTTTTCTCCAAGATTGTGCCAGAAAACTTGAAAAGAATGCGGTCCATGTTTGTAGCTAGTGCTCACATGTTACTCAAGATGTTTACTTCTATCCTGTGCTTTGTGATACAGTGAGATATGTGGGTAGGATGTTGTCTATCAAAGAGTGAAGGCAGCTGTGGATTTTTACTACGTACATTTCTTTGCAACACTGATCTATAATCAGCAAGTGTCACAGTCTTACAGTAACCAGGCCTGTAAAGAACATCAGCTCGATATGCCTGCTTGTTTAATCATAGCAAAGAGGAACTCTGAGGGTTTAGATATGTGTTTTTTTTTAAAAAAAGTAATATACATTTCTTCATGGAAAGGATATATTATTAAATAAAACTTTTCCATGGTGTTACAGAAGAACAGACTTTCAAAACAATTCCGTATCAGTTTACATTAAAGTTAGTCATTCATGTGCAAGCATCCACTTTCGTGTTTATGTAAAGCTGTGAGTAAAATATAAGCAAAATATGTATGCTTTTTTGAGGAAACAGATTTTCCTTATTACAATCTACAAGTTTAATAACAAAGCTGATTAATTTCCTAAAACTGATTAGTTTTCAGTGTCATGTCAATTTTATTTTATCAGTTCATTTTCAGTACTGAATATAATAGAGAATATAGAGATTTGGTAGATGTTGAATTGATAGGTAACATACTAAATCTGAGGTGTCATTTTCCAGCAAAATTTGAATATTTTATATGTATATGTAAATGTGCATGTATATATTTAGTGTTTTGATAGTTTTGTGCTTCTTAATATGAATACAACCTCTACACAGACTTAAATGTATTGTATAAATTTCTGTAATTCTTAGTTCTGGGATATACGTGCAACATAATTGAAGGAGGAGTTTCATTAGCTGTTGGAATTTCTTTCTTGAATTCTGAGTTGAAAAACTAGTGAACTGAACAGAAGCAAGGTCATGCTTACAGTACATCGATTCACCTTGATCAGTGACTCACTTTGCAGCAAGTCAAGTCATTGATTAATTAAAACTGATTTTATTTATATTTTGGCTTATTACTCCATCACAAGAATCTCAATTTAACTTCACCATCGCTATTATGAAACCTGAGGAGGAAGACAGCCTGAAGACCAAGACTAAATACTGTCTGGTAATGAACTACTGGACTGTGGTTCATTAAAAACTATTTTTAAAAATTAGATAGTATGCTGCTTAATGCTATATTGCTGAAGGCTAGGAATCACAGTTTTCAGTTAAAGAAATTGTTTAATATTAGACATACTTTTGCAAAGAGCCAAATTCTATTTTCGTAACTTGTTCTGTCTTAAAAGCAGAAGATACTGACTGGTTGATTCTGGTTTAGAAATACCTTTGTTTCTCAGCCTATGCAGACATTACTATATAGTGGAAACTCAGATTGCAGCTTCAGCTCTGGTCAAAGCAAGTAGAATTTTATGTTTTCAGTACACACAGTTATGCAGTTACCTACTTTTAAAAAAATAAATCTCCAAAGCTGTCTTTTTTCTTTTTGCATGTCATGCATTTGTGTGAATAGGTGAATAATACTGGACAGAGTTATGACACATTATCTACATGACACTTGGTAGATTCTGCAGGATTTCAGACCACCTGAAATATATTTTAGTAATATCAATGTGTTTCTGTGTATAAACATTCTTAGAATTGGAGTTGGAGTTACCTGGTCTGTGTCCTTTTCCTAAAGGACTGATGGATGAATCCTAACCAGATAAGAGATTTCTGGACAGAAGGGGAGAATTTTCACTTCCTCTTCATTCAGAAAAAAAGCTTAAAAGTTGCTATTCGTTTGTATTTGTGAATAGATATTAATTATGGTAGTACACAATGGATCGCTACGTTAACTTTATGTAATTATTGATGATGCTACTGGTGGAAACCAGTTATTAGTAATTGACACTTAGAATATGTGTACTTTTTGAGGAACAGTAGTGAAGGCAGTTTCTTGTGCGAGGCCCAGTGGTCTGCAAATGTATTATTTTACTGTGTGCTCATGAATCTTAGAAATATTTTGATCAGCCTGAAATTATCCCCCCCGATTTGCTCACTGAAGCAAAACCTTGAAAAATTTAGAGAACTTTGATACGACTGTTAAATATTACAGTTTTGATCTGAAGAGTTCTAACTTGTGGTGGAGAGAGAGGTGTGAATCTGTAACGATACCTCAAGCTGATCAGAACTTTGAAGTGGACTTTTTCTTAAATTAAGCACATTAGATCATCTGAGAAACTTGATCTAATTTAGCCCTTCTCTAGTGAGGTGTTGGGCCATTGCTTACAGAGGTCCTTTGCAGCCTGTGGTTCTGTGCACTGTAAACCTATTTTATTAAAAAAAAATTCCACACAACAAAAAACTCCACCAAAACTAAAAGGACTAGAACAAATGAAACTTCTAAACACGGAAATATCAGAGTTGAGAGATGAGAAAGATTGCAATTAAAATACTTATTAAATTTAAAACATTTAAATCTGTTAAATTCCTGGTTGAGAAACTGGATCTCAGGGAATTTCTGTGGGTTTTCTTTTCTTTTGCTTTGCTTTTGGTTATCGCTGAGAATTGGCTGTATAGAACGTAACTAACAGCTCATCACTGCTAATTGCATGAGTCTTCACATTTCGTTGGGCATGCAGGCTTCCCCTTGTAACACTAAAAAAAGTATATTGAAATAAAATGGATTAAATTCTGTATAAGTGTAAACTAAGGGAAGAAGAAAATGAGTTTACCAGGAAAAAAGTTTTAGAATACCAGAATTTGTGTGAGAGAAGACTCAGGAAAACAAGATACTGCTGAGACATGGTCTGCAATTTCATTATAGGATAACAACTCCATAAAAATAATTTCTATTAGCATATTCAGGCCAGAAAAGCAATTTCAGACCTCAGCTTCAGTAAGTACCCTATAATAGTGAGTCATTTTAACAGCGAGTCAAAGTCTTATTTGCAGATTATATAGATTCCACTAATTCCTTATGCTCAATCCACTTGCACCTGAATGATAGTCTTTAAAACTCTGCTCCAAAACATTCTGAAATATATTATTATTGCCACTTTTTAGAAAATCTGTTAAAGTTGTTCATCCTATGTAGCAAATACATAGTTTGTAAAATGTTTAGCGTAAATTAAAGGGTACATTGGAAATTTAGGGGAATAACGTAAAACACCAATGTTGAATGCTGCATACAGTCCTTAAGACATTACCAGTGTATGTATTTGGGGGCTATGGCATTTAATGAGTTCATTTATTAAGTAATTCTCATTTTAAGTAAGTTTTTATGTATGTTGTCTGAAGGCGTAATTTTATTTTTTTAGAAAACTATGAATTACAGTAGATGCTATGTATGTGCCTCTGGAACGATGAATACTTTAATGTAGTAGGTAGAATAAATACAATTTCAGCTATATATAAGTAATTTAATGTAATCCATTGATAAGCACAAGCTAAGTGGCAAATCTCAATTTTATTCTAAATATTGGTACTTACATATTCATGTTTTAGTACTTTATTATTTTTAAATCTCTGAAATATGTATGTTTGAAGATTGATACAGGAACCAGATGATGAAAAATGTTTTAAATATCTTTATTTTTAACTTATAAGTGTTCTGTTTTTTCCCCCCAAACAGATATGCTTCTGATGCCAATTTTTAAATATTCATGAACAGAGGGATGTAGTAATGAATGCTTAATTGTATTGTTTATATTTTGCAAGTTATTACACTGAAGTTTAAAAAGCAGAAATGTTTTTACTAATGAGTTTGAAAGTTGAGAATTTCAGAGAGCATTTTACAGAAGTGGAAGCAGAAGCAGCAAGGGGAAAAGAAAATGAATTTGTTTAGCATTAATTAGCTAATTCTGTCTGCCTCCAATTTGACTATATGTCTTAGAATTGTTTATAAAAATGTCCTGAATTCCCATTCTGTACTGTTAAAAACACTATTGATTGTTATGCAAAGGTAGATAAGGAAAACCCTGCCTGTAACTGCTGATTAGTCTGAAATATAATAGCTGTAAATTTTACTAGTAGTAAGTAGGCAGTGAAGTGTCACCTAAAAGAAAGCCAAACAACTTGCACACACTTGCACAATCACACAACTGAAAAACCTGCTTTTGAATTCCAATTTTAAAGGGTGCGTCACTTAATTCCTTTGGTGAAAATCACTTTGTCATTCCCAGCTTTTATTTCAAGCGCCAGTAGCTCTGCTACTGTCATAGTATTGCAGTTGCATAAGGGGACTGGAAAAAGCAGTGCTGCTTTTAGAACATAATTGTTCAAGTGATCTCTGAGTTCAGTACAGGCGGCTGTTGTGTATCTGTTTTGACAATAATAATTGACACCAGTATAACTTCATAGCTGGATGGGACACTGACATATCATATGGCTCTTGTTTTATCAGCTTCCGCCCCCTTAAAAACTTCTAAGGCAGTGGTTTTTGGTGAATAGTTACATACCTGTACAAAAATAAGTTCTTCTACATGCTAGTCTGCAGGTGGTGTTTTTCTTGGTTAGTGGGCAGGTTTTGGAAACTAAAATGAGTTTTAATTCTGTATATATCTTTGACAGAGTTGAACACTAAAAATCTGTTTAGACTCGCTTATATCAACTTTAGTATCACATGTTAAGAGGTGGACGTGGGTTTGGCACTTTATAAATAAGTGTGTCTTTGGCATTGCATTATGTAACAATTTGTAAAAGAGTTTTTAGAATAATTAAATAACTAAACAATAGGGCTGTTTCATGTGACCTTTCCAGAGTGTTCTTATTCTTGGAATATGTCTTCTGAGGAGCAAGTTCTTTCTTTGTCACTTGAAAAATGCCTCTTGGATCTTTGGTTGTACTCAGAGGTTTCTAAATTAAATGAGACCTTAAAAGTTAAGATCTTGCAGAGGACTGGTGTTGAGGACTTACTGTGCTAACAAAATTAATTTGTTTGTATTTAGATTAGTGTTGTTTGCAAAATCACAGTAACAGGTTTTTGCTGTAAACATTAAACATGTTTTACTGAGTAAAACCAAGTAATGGTGTACTTAAGAGTTTTTTATGGCACCGTAGCAAGACACTGCTAAAGCAACAGGACACAACACTTGTGAAAGCACTGGAGACAGTATGTAATCTCTGTCACTTTGATATAGGCTTGAATAAAAAGCTGTACATAAACATCTGTTTACATACACACCAAAAGAATCTCTGCATTATGTACATGATACCAGTTATAGGAGTATAAATTGTTCATTTTCAACAGATTCTGTGTTCCAGGATTTCTTAGCATTATAGTGTGTGTGTAGCTTCCAAATATTTACTTTTTTTCTCCTACCTTGTTTTGTGACAGGATGACGAAGTAGTACTTCAGTGTGTTGCCAGTATTCACAAAGAACAAAGGAAGTTTTGCTTGGCAGCTGAGGGACTTGGGAATCGCCTGTGCTTTTTGGAACCAACATCAGAAGCTAAAGTAAGAAGTTGATACTCTCAACTGGTATAACTGATCAGTGAATGTTAACTGACTTATTATCCACAAATACATTTAATCACTGTTTCTTTAATGTGATGCTAGATGCGCCTTTTGTATGCTTTTCTTTCTGTGACTGCAACATGAGATTTCTTAGAGATTCTAAATATACTTTGAGGCACACCTGTTAACAGTCAAAAGCCACTATTCTTTATCTAAAATAATTCCTGTAATTGAAATACTTCGTATTTTCTTGATTAAGTCTCCAGAGTGTTATTAAGATTTAAGTTCACTAAAAAACTTTTTCCTATTACTGCTGTAGGTTCAAATATCTTGATATACTGGATTGATAATTTTAGAAGCATTGTCACCTGTTAGTTACTGGCATTAAGTGTTGCTTCTAACTGTGTTTATTAAACAAAGTTGATAGTACAGGGAACAGAATTATTAAGTAATTGGAAAGTTTTAATTATAACAGGTGGCAAATGGAAAAAAGAAGCTAGAGAGCTGTGAAGAAAAAATAATAGAAAATAGAGTAGTAAGAGGAGGAGAAAGGAGAGATGAAACTTTAGACCTGTATAAGAGCAGAGTGTTAAGAATAAAGACAAATGGAGGAGGACCTCCTCCTTCTCTTCTTTGTTTTCTCTGTATTATTTTCTTTTTCTTTGTTTTGTGTCTTTATTTATTTTCTCTTCTTCCTGATAATTTATTTCTCCTGATTTTTTTAGACAGGTCTTTGTATTTTTTTTTATCTTGAAATGTTGCCACGTGGTCCTATTTTTGGTCTAGGTATTATGACCATGTTACATACACAGTGTTTATTTATGCATTATGAGATGTCCTTGTTCATCTCTAAGGTGATAAATTATGCTGCTTCTAAATTTATATTTCTTTGCATTCCAAGCATTCAGTCAGATAATTTATCTCCAGTGTACTTTATAAATCACCAATAATCTTTTCACATGCTAAAGTTAAAGCAGTTTTCACATATGTATTTTCAGCTACTGTCTTAAAATCTACAACAGTGATTGGGAATTTTTCATTAATCAACAACTCTACTGCAATGTGGTCTATCTATTACTGATGATGACCTCAATCTGTAAGACAGCATGTTGCTCATCTTATAAGAAAAGGAGGAATGGTATGTGTTACTGTAGAATGCCATAGATCTACATTTCATAGCAGCATTTCTTAGTAGCAGATAATACTATAGAAGCTTCTGAAGTTTGTTTAAAATTAAGAGGATCAGAAAACTTGTATGTAACTGCTTTAAAATAGCTTACTGAGGAGCTTTCTGAACTGGTCTTGACTGAGAACAGTGAAGAATTTTGGAAAAAGGCATGTAAATACATTTGTTTGAAAAATAAGTGTAGAAGGTTGATCTGGATGGTTAGAGAGTACAGCATTTACCAACAACCCTTAGCGATGACGCTTAATTTAATTTACATTTGGACAAAATTTTGGTTATGAAATAAGAAAGAGAAAACCAAAATGGCACACATTCAGTGGACTAAAAATTAGTTGTTGAATAGATGTGTTTCCAATCAAATTCTACAGGGTTCTGTTCTCACTGCTATGCTGTTGAGTATTTTTGACAATTAAGACATCATTTAAATTAACATATGCAGTTTTTTCAGATGATAAAAACATTGGGGAACTGGCAATTGATGAAGTCATGCCACATAGGAAGATCTGCAGTGCCTTGTATATTAATAGAAAGTAGAGGTATATTTCTGTGCTGCCAGTGTAAAAGTCTAATAACCAAGTGTGTAAATATGCTTACAAAATGGGAAACTATTCCTGTCCCCTGTAAGGAATGTGAAGGTCATGGTGGATGTTTCACAGTCATAAGTTCCCCAAGTGATGATGTGCTCAAGCAATCTAGCATAGTCTTTAGAGGTATAATTGAAAGAAACTTTGCAGGAGATGGGAAGCTATACTATCTCTGCAAATTTTTATTATCTCTGTGGCAATCTCTATACTATCTCTGCTGCAGTACCGAGTACGGTCACGGCATTCAAATTCATAAGAATGTCTATAAAATGCAGATTGGTCCAGGAAGTGATATGAGAATCATGATCAGAGGAGGACGCAGTCTGTTTGGTTTAAAAAAGGAAAGTATGGATACTGCCCATAAGCTTCTAAAATGAAAACGTTGATAACAAGTCCTTTCATTTTAGAGAGCAGAAGACTGTCCTCCCTGTCAAAATGGTACTATTGACCTGAGATGGATTCCTTATCCCTTCCTTATCCTTGGAAATTATTTTATAAAGCTAGGTTTCTTCTGTGTGTTAAGAAGAAATTGCATTAAAGAAGATTCAAGGCATGTTTTATCAACAGAAATCTGGAGCAGAAAATCACAGTAATACCTTCTCCTACCTTCTCTTCTCCAATTGACCACTTTATCAAATCCAAATCTATTTGCAGTACATGTGACAGCTTCTTCACTCATTAAACTTTGGGTAAATATTGTTAAATCAAGAAAAGAAATGCTTTTGATTCAAGTAATTCTGAAAAATATAACAAGGTAGACAGGGAAAAAAACCCCCAGTGTATCAGTTAATTCCAGAATAAAAAGGTGTAACTTCATGATTAATTTTTTAATCTGAGTTGCTGTACTAAATGTCAGAAGATAGAAGTAGCTAAAAGGAAAAGGAGGCAAGGAAAGAGAAGGTATATTTTTTAATAAAGAAAAAAGCTATTAGAAACTTAAAGAGGAAAAAATAGGGTTTCTGTGGTTAGCTGTTAGCTGTTTTGGTAATTTTTGTGATATGCTGAATGGAATAACAATTACAAGATACTTTTGTTCAAATTTTACTATAAATCCATGAGCAATTTTCATGTTATTTCTTTGCAATCTATTAGTAAAAACTATTGCTGTGTTGGTTCACTAATAATTTATATTACGGTGACTGGATTTTAAATGTACTTTTTAAAAGCATTTTTGCATTAATTCAATGGTATGAAATTATGTTCCTCCTGTCTGTATGGCTCCTTTTTGAATTATTAAACATGTTTGCCTAAATAATGTCTGATATTTAAAATGTAAGGGGAAAAATCTAATTAACTAGAGGTGAAAAATTATATTTTTTTATACTAAACAAGAAATAGCAGAGTTGTTAAATTATGTGATCTAATGATATTACTTTCATGGCTGTTTTCCTTGTTTATAAAGTGATACGTTAAAAGATGATGTATTTCAAAGCTGATAGTCTAGTGCATCAAGGCTAACTTCTACCAATACCTAACAAAAATATACCTCAAAAGTAATGGCAAAATACTAGCATCTCTTCTAGTAGCAACATTGTCAAGTAAACTTAAATGCCTGAAAGGAATTATAACTAATTCAGATAAGATTTCTGTCCTAATGACAGAATGTAATAGTTTATGGGTCTGGTAAAAGTAAACCTAGTAAATCAATACCAGCTTATGTCAGTGTTCTTTACACTGTAGACCAGAAGCTGTGGGCAAAGATTTGGTTAGTTAGCATATCGCCTGCAAGAATTTAATGTTCAGTCCAGAAGACTGAATTGCAGTCAAAGTGTAATGTGGGAGCTGGGTTTTCCTGTTAGCTATTTTATGGGCCTCCATTTCCCCCTGTGCAACCCAACACAAACTTAGCAAACTCATATATAAAATGGCTCAAACTGCCCTACAGCTCTTTGCACAGCTATTTGTGTAATAAATAATAATTATTGCATATTGAAATATTAGTAGGCTGACAAAATAGACACAAAACTGCTGAGAAACAAGTTTAAACTTCAGCATAAAACTTATCTCAGTGCTCTCTTCACTGCCTCTTTGTACTTGCCTGGCTGTGTCTCTGATGTAGAAAACATTTCCTTGAAATCTTTTGATATGAAACTCTCTTCCTCAGAACGTGCTTATAAGAATGTTTCAGCCAGCATTAACTGCATGCGTTGAGTCAATCTATTATCCACCTTGGGGTTGTTTGTAGAAGCCTGGCATTAGGCAGTTGACTTTTCGCAGCATCACAGAATGGCTGAGGTTGGAAGGGACCTCTGGAGGTCATCTTGCCTAACCCCCCTGCTCAGGCTGGGCCACCTAGAACAGGTTGCCCAGGACCATCTCCAGACAGCTTTAGAATATCTCTAAGGATGGAGGCTCCACAGCCTCTCTGGGAGACCTGTGCCAGTGCTCAGGGACCCTCACAGTGAAAAAATGTTTTCTGATGTTCAGACGGACCCTCCTGTGTTTTAACATGTGCCCACTGCCCCTGGTCTTTTCACTGGGCACCACCTGGCTCCATCCCTTTTGCACTGTCACTTCAGGTATTTATACACATTGATCATCATCTCATCTCTTCCTCATATGAGAGATACTCCAGTCCCTTAATCATCTTAATGGCCCTTTGCTGGACTCTCTCCAGTAGCTTCATACTGCTTTTGTATGGGAGAGCCCAGATCTGGGCACAGTACTCAAGGTGTGGCCTTACCAGTGGTTATTCTTGTGGCCTCATTTTTTGTCTTGCTGTATTTTGCTGTCTATTCTAAGAAACTATGAGTGAAAATTAGACCGGTGTGTGTTATTGACTGGCTTAGGATGGGTATCTCTCTTTTGCTACTGATGATTAGGTAGGTATGCACATACCTTTACAATGTTAATAGAAAACACCAAATTATGAAAATACTATATTTTATCAGTAACTCACAGGGTACCTGACAGAAGAAAATTTTTCTCCGGTGTCTCCCTTTTAAATGGAAAACTAAGGCAGATGAGTGTATCTATGGTCAATCAGAGGTCTCTGAAAAGGGTACTGTTCTATTCTGTACTTTCTGTAAAGTATTTTGATCTGTTTGAGAGAGAAATACTACATACTGATAGATTTTTTTTTTTTTTTAATTTACTACAAAGCATGGCACTTTTACTTTGCTGTACGTCTTCATTTTTTCTATAACTGCTTGTGTTGCTCCTCTCTGGCTGATGTGTAGCTTGTATGTGTTTCTTCATTGTCACCTCTCCTATCAGCTTTGACTTGTTGATATACTTTACCTGCTCTCTGCTCTTCCTCCAGAAATCAATTTAGATAAAAATAATTTGACCTGGACTCCGATTCATTTCTATGAGAAAGTAGAGTTACGTTAAGATTCAACTTTTTGCAGATCTGTTGAACATTTCCAGTTCAGTAACTAATTCTATTTATCTCAACATCTCATTCAGAAAATTGAGGTATATTCAGTGTTATGAGTACGTTGATGGAAAACTGGTAACTCTACATGAAAGATCCATTTGGAAATAATCTCAGAAATAAACATTTTCTTCTTACAAAAAGAGCAGCTGTTAGGATAGGACTGTCAATTGTTTCTTCAGATTTACTTTGCAAATTTGTGTAAGTTTCCTATATCAAATTTGTCTTTTTGTTTATCTTCCTGTATGTATGGATAACACTGCACAGAGGTGTGCTGGAAGAAATCCCATAAACTCTTATTGACTTTGAAGAACTATTTATTCCAAATTCCTGCTTTCTTTTGTTGAATATCTTATCAGTCTCCTTATTCTGCTACACAAGTTCACTTACAGTAGTGCTTACTTGGCATATCTTTAAATGTCTGTAAAATAAAATACTTTATTTGCCACATGATCTTTTTCTTTATTGATGATTCTTGAAAATGATCATCTTCCGTAAGTTCATTCCAAATTCTCATAGCCAGAAGGGGGATAAATACCTATGCCTATTGTTACTTTACAGCAGTTTTCTAAAACTTTGTCTTAGTACCTGAACAGATTTTGGTTTGCATTTCAGCATAAAGATTCCTGACATGAATATTTCCCCATCTTCTGCCTGTAGCTCTCATCTGTCAGTATTCTTGTTTCACTGAACATCCCTATTGGCACTTCTTTTTTTTTTTTTTTTTTTTTTTTTTTTTTGTGGGATTCCATTACAATATAACATTGCTCAGAGTTGGGGGAAAAAAAGCATAGATTAGCAGATGGTGGAGATTTTATTAAACCCTTTTTAGCTGTGTGATTATTAAGAGTGTAAAATGGTCTGCCACACAGAGATTCTTGAATATCAAACTTATGAAACAGTATCATTTGCAAAAAGACCAGGAAACAAATGAGCCTTGACAGACTTAATAGTTAATTTTTAAATTATTTTAAATTTTTTTTTTTTAAAGGAATCAATCTAGATTAACTAAGGAGGTCAGTTGCTACTTACGTCATGTACCATCCACATAAATTACCTTTCACTGGTATTTCTCAGGTTGGTGGAATTTAAAAAATAATTTGTTGCCACCCAACCACAGAAATGGAGCATGTGTTAGTTTATTGTGTAATGCTGCAAGTTTGCAAGAGTGGTTAGCTGCTCTAGTCATGGGTGAAAAAATCATTAATTTCGTAATTCTCAGTGTCAATATTCTTAAAGCTGAATGCTCCATAGGCTATGAAAAAGAATAAGTGAAAAACTTATTCTTAATTGCATTAAGAATTGCATTAACCTAAGATGTACATTTCATACAAAGTGTGACTAGGAGTACATTTTAGAGTGTGTCTTTCATTAATACAGCACTAAAGTAAGGTCTGCAACAATTTTCAAATCAAAATGCAGCCTATGTGGCACAAGATCAGTGGCCTGTAATACAGGTGGGAGTTCTTTTATTCAATTGGTATGTGTTGGATCATACTGATTATGCCATATTCAGTTTGAAGTGGAATTAAGTGCCAGAGGTAGTCTGATGCTGATTAAAACCATATTACCAGCTGTGTTATTTTTTCCTGGATAAAATTCCAGTTTAGTTTCTGAATTTAAGTTCCATGTTGGAAATAGAAAGATGTTATAAAGATTGTTGTTGGTTTTTGGTTTTGTTTTGTTTTTTTTTTAAATTCAAATATACTTAAAAGGCATACAGGCTCAATACAGACAGTAATACAGACTCAAAATGTCTTAACAAAATGGATGCAGCATAATCTGAAAGCTGCCACAGAATGACAGCAGAAAAATATCTGGGTGTTTTGTTTAGGTGTTTTGGGGTGGTTTTTTTTTTTTATATATAATGATGTGGTTTATTTGCCTGCTACTGCAATTAAAGGCATTAAAGTAGTGGGTGAAGTATTACTCAGAGGTTTTGTTTACCTGTCTGGTTCACTGGGAAGTAAAGACTAATTAATGTTGTATAGATTTTTATGTTCATAGCAATAAAATATTCTAAATAAGTCTTTCCAGACTTCCCTAACAAATCTAGACACAAAATCTAGCCCAGTTTCATTTGTAATTAATTTCACTGAGAAATTACATTATTCTTCTGTGTCTGGTTATACGAGAGACATTGAATGCAACCTATTAAAGAGTGAACTTCCAGTTACAATCTGTGTGCATATGTGTGCCTGTATATGGATGCTACATACACACATGCACACACACGTATGTATATCGTATGAGTTTATGTAACAGAGTATGTTGTGTGTGTATGTATGCAGATGTAGTTAATGAATACTAAAAAAAGTACTACACCATAGTGGACATGAATGATGACAAGTATTACAGTTTAAGTTGTTCCTGTTGCGGTTAATGAATTTATGATCTATTTACTATTTACAGTTATTTAGCCATATAAGAAAGATGCAAGAATTCACTTTGCCTCAATAATATATGTAACAATTATATGTGTATATATATAAAAATAATATCTGCAATTTACATGTCAAGTCTTTGGCCTAAAGGTCTTTTACAAAATGTGTTTGAAAGCACCAAAAAAAAAAAAAAAAAAAGATGGTATAGTAGAGAACAAAGGGTGGGAATTCCAAGGCTGTACTTGATTAGCTTGCTATAAAGACTTCAGTTCAAGTTTAGAAATATCTTAATTGTATCATTTCCCTTTTCACCACCTTAAAACAACATTATCAAGAATTTTATTCCTTCCTGTCACACTGATTTAAAAAAGAAAAAGAAGCGTATATCCACTTTGAAGCTCGTTCATAGACATGGTCTATATCATAAATCACAGAATACTGATTTGTAGAGGTTGGAAAGGACATGTGCAGATCAAATCCAACCCCTCTGCTCAGAGTAGGTTCAGCCAGAGCAAATTTCTCAGGACACTGCCCAGTCAGGGTTTGAATATCTCCAAAGTCGGAGACTCCACAACCTCTCTGGGCAACCTGTTCCAGTGTTTACCGTGCACACAGCAAAAAAAGAGTTTTTTCCTCATGTTGAAATAAAATTTAGTGTATTTCAATTTGTGTCAACTTCCTCTTCTCCTTTCACTGGGTACCACTGCATAGAGTCTGGCTCTGTCTTCTTGGTATTTTCCTGTCATGTATTTATATATATTGATGATCCTCCTTGAGAATTTTTTTCTTGGACACATCTTTCTTCAGACACACAAATGCCGATAAATTGAAAAAAAAGTGCTGTTCTTGAAGGGAATGTAAGTTTCATGTTTCAAAGCCAGCAGACATATTGATCCAACAGTTGAGAAGATCTCCTAAAGTTATAAGATTCTGAATCTTTGCTGTTTAGTGACAGCTATAAATATGTTCAGAACATCAACCTTATGTCAAATAAGATCATACACATTCTCTTTCATTTTATCAGTGATGTTAGAGAACAAATACAATGTTCATTATGTAATTCTAAAAGACAGAAAAGCAATAATATGTAGAGAAAAAACTTTTCAATTTTGAACCTGAAGATGTTTTGTTTTACTTTGAGGAATACAGCTTTAGGAAATGTAAAGTTACTGCACTGACAAGTTATGAAGAATAGATTTAGACTGTGTTTCATACAGGGAAATAGCATGTCTCTCAAAAGCAAATGAGTAAATGTTAAATATGGATTTTAAAATTAAAATACATGTGTGTTCAAACACACTTTTCATCCTGTTTCAGCTGCTTTGCTGATCTGTTCTTACACTGTTTGATTTATTTTTACAGTATGTTCCTCCGGACCTTTGCATCTGTAATTTTGTCCTTGAACAGTCCCTATCTGTCAGAGCCCTTCAAGAAATGCTGGCCAACACAGGGGATAATGCTAGTGAAGGGGTAAGTAAATTGATACCAAAGAATATTAAATTTCTGAATATGGATTGTTCTCATTTTTTTCCTTGATCCAAGATTTTGTAGGAGGAACCTCATGTCATAGCAGATTCTTCAGTTTTCCCATTTTCCTGGGATGTTATTCCTGTACTACTATAATTATATTCATTTTTCTTTATCATTGAGGAGCAGGTGCAGTTAGTCTTACTGAAATATTTACAAAAACCAGAAACATCCTCTTCAGAGATCATGTATTGCCATCAGTCCAGAACTGCATAGTGAAAAAGGAGTAAGAGAACCTTTGGATCGAGTCTGGCTTTTATGAACCTGAGGAGAGTACATGAGATAGGTTTTGTCTGAAACATAGATCATTGCCATAAAAGCATTATTGTATTATAGTGCTATTTATGAATGGGGAAAGCAAAATAATTTTCTCATCATGTAAATATTCTATCTTGTTTCACTGAGTTAAGAAAGTATTTGGATTTAATTAGATTTATCCTCACATGAAATTAACAGCTAGAAATGGAGTCTTATCAATGAAACAAAGTGACAAATTTAAATCTATTTTAGTTCAGAAATAAAAATACAATTTTTTTTTTAGCAATTGTGTAGCTAGACTATTTGAGTATAATTTCAAGTTATTTAATCTGTGGTAATAGCAAGAACTGTTGGATAGAGATAGTTATTTCAAAATTATCTTCTATGGGTTTCTTAATCTTTTACTATATTAGCACAAACATACTTACTGGAATGCTTACAGTATAGTGTAAAGTGACTTTGCAGCAAAGTGAAATGTTGTAGCTATGCTTGCATTTCATATTACTGAAGTTTCAATTGAATTATCACTTCAAATCTAAGATATACTAAGAATGACTGAAAGAGGACTTTCACACTGGAGTGATCAGTATGCCAAAAAAGCCCTGTGCACGTTATTATACATTATTTATTATTGACAAAGTTATTTAAGAACTGTATTTTTCATAGAACTTCCATGCGATTTGTTTGGCAAAAGGTGATGGTTTTATAAGTAAAAATTAAGCCTGATCGAAACCCCAGATAGAGATTTGCCTGCATTTTTAATGATCTGCATGAACAATGATCATTTTTCAATGATCAGCCAAACCTCATTGCTAATTGAGATGAGACAGACTTACCTTTCATCTATGCAGTAATACTTTTGGAAGTTTTAGAAGTTACGCTTACTGTTGCATCTGTGAATTGGTTGTAAGTAGGTAATTTCATAAATTGTCTAGTTCTATATACTTAGGTAGAGCTTATGTTTCTCTGAAAGTAAATTAAATTGACCTATGGCCTCCACTCAGTTGGTCACTGCTCTGTTATATACCTGTGTATAAGTTTTAGGAATTTAAACTAAAATGTGAAATCACCTTTATTGTTCTATTCAGTGAACAACTGAAATCTGAAAAAAACTGGAGATGCCAGTTCTTAATGTATGTGGCCTTTACCATAATAAACATCATAAACTATTATTGTTACAGTTTATAAATCAAAATCCATTAAATATTTTCTATCTTTTGTATATCTTACAAATTAAGAGAAATATGATAGTGGAATGACAAGTATGGATTCTATTTCAAAAATATGTCAGCTTGAAAAGAGAAAGGGAAATAAATTTATGTCTTATGATCACTTACTGTTTTAATTCAGTATTAATTTGTCATTCTTGTCATCTTTCTTGTTTAGATTGCATGGAGATAAGAGATGTGCTATAGAAAGACTGTATTATATGTACTCAGAAAGACTTCAGTGTTTCAGTTAATGTTTTCTCATCACATGCAGCTATTTGATTCAGAGGTGTTAAATTCTTCCTTCATTTTTACTTTTCTCTGTAACTTAGCAGCAGGATAGCCACAACCTACTGGTTTATTCTGCACTCCAGATCTTTAACTGACCCATGTCATGGCACAGCTCAGGGAAGCTGGAGTTCTGCTTTATCACCTCCAATCTTACAATGTCAGCCTTTGCATACACAGTTTTCAGACCTCACTGTTATTGACCTCTTGTTTTCCACTGTTTTCTTCAGTTTAAAGTGTAATTTTTGACTTTTGCGATTACATTGCTTTCTAGAAAATGGAACTCTTAATGAAAAAAGCATTTGCTGAGGGAAAGTAAGGTTGATTTAAACACTTCTCAGGCTCCTAAGCAATAATACAGTTTTTAGTATTTCCAAAAAATTTGCCCAAAAACTTAGCCTGATTTAATCTGAGATTACTAGTAATACATGAATATTTATACTTGGGTTTGGCAGTAGAGAACGAACATTTTTTTCAGTAAAAATGATCATACTGTTGCTTTGAGGACAGTGGACAATAAAAAAAGAAAATATAGCCATATTTATTTTGAAACTATCTTGCCCTTCATTTATTTTGAAGCTGGGTACCATTCATTGGGGAAATTGTTATAAGAACAGAACAGTTTATATAAATAGCAAGGATGAAATAAAAAATGAAAGCCTGAACAATAATGCAAGAAACTTTCTTTCTGGACCACAGGAATTTGTTACATTCAGAGAAGGTGGATTTTTAATTAGCTTCTGTCAACAAGCTATTGGTAAAATGGATAGCTTATTTTTTAAGTTATAATTAACTGATTCTGTTTTGAGACATATGTCGTAACTACCAGTCAAGTTAAATATTTTGTATTATGAGGCACTACCTTTAGCACCATGAAAGAAAATTGATCTGGTAATAAGTAATTTCTAAAGTAGATTTCAGAAAAATCTGTTTTTGAGATGAATAATACAAAATGCTGGCTTTTAATAGTTGTTATATATGTAGAGGAAAATGACAGCATGAAATGTAGGAATGCACATCTTAAAATGATCATTTACACTCTGTTCTCAATACAAAGGCATTGCTAAGAGTAGAATTCGGCCTCATATAATTAACATTAATCTTTTATTGGTTCCACCAGTCTATCATTCCATTGAATGGTTTGCTTTCCGTATTAAATTTAGTTTGTAATAGAGTTCTGCTGTTCATTTCAGATTTTTCTAGAGGAAGAACATAGCATATCTGATCTGGGGGTTTTATTGTTTTGTTGTTTGTTGGTTTATTGTTTATTGTCTCCAATTTTTTCCAGTAATCTAACACATTTTCTATGTAGGTCCAAAAATCATTATCCAGGAGTTTGGGTTTTTTTAGTTTACTACTGGGTGTCCTGAGACATTTTACATAGTTATATGGTTCATATTGTGAAAGAGATTACACATAGTATCCATACAATTCTGATAAATTTCTCAATAAAATTTACTACATAAAATGACATAAGACTGCCTACTATCTGTTAACAGCATTAAGTTCCAGCATAACCAGGTCCCAAATCCCTCTTTGTTAATGACTTTGTTATTAGCTAGAAAAATAGAAGTAGGATTTTTATTTTATTGCAGTTGTAACAAAAGACCTCTGCTGAATTGCTTTTAGATTTTTATTCCTTCTGTTTAGACAAATACCATTTCATATTTAATCTTTTTAATTAGTATTAAGTATTCTATATGTCAAACTACAGAATGTAGTAGTTTCCTCAGCTTGGTGTTTTTAAGTTGGGGTTCTGTGGAACACAATTTGTACATAACTTGTTAACCTTTTGACCTATTTGTTAATTTGACTAATGTGTTGTTCAGAGAGTGCAAAATCATCTGCCTGCATGTGTATAACCATTATTTGAGTTCTTGGAACTACCTTGAATTATCTTGGTCCCTTCCACATGAATCCAAAGAAGAGAACTGACCTTAATGGCAGTCCTTTCTAGCAACGTGTAATGTACTAGAGATGATCCCCGTTTTAAAGTTATATTTTGGGGAATGGTCTTTCATATTTAATGATTGCCTAAATATACCTGAAACAAGAAGACCATAAAGTAAATGCTCTTTTAAATGGAAAAAAAAGCTCCCTCTGTGTGTGAGAACTGTTTCAAGCAATTAGGTGAGAATTTAGATATTCTTAAATCAGCAATTTCTAACTTATCAGGATCCTGATGTTAGAGCTTTTCTTATTACTCAAAACTGACTGGGTGCAAATATTATTATCTGGACTGAGAGAAAAAAAATGAAGTATAATTTTGCCCGCTATAGTATAATTAGTATTAACTTTAATCATGATATCCATAATTCTGCAAAATTTGGAGATCACTTTCCTAAAAAAGTGCTCATGCAATCTGGAATCAAAGATCTACAAAAAAAACCCCCTCAGTTTCAGTAGAAAGCACCACAATAAATTAAGAATTTAATTTCTTGATCATATTATTTATTTAAGTTTGAATAGGCTTGTTATTTATAAATAACTAGGAAATAAGATGGTAGATGAAGAAAAAGGCTAAGAGGGGCAGACTTGAAAACCTATAAAGCTTGTTGTCTGTTGCTCCATAGGTAACTTTCCTGTTAAGATTCTTCTCTTGGAATTTATTTTTTTTCTGGACACCAGAAGAACTCACAAGATGTGTATTAAATTCTCTAAAGGAAGAGTATGGAAAAATCTCTTTTATTCTCTCCCTGATCTTGTCATAGATTTCCATATTCGAAATGAATAACTGTGCTTAGTTGAAATAATGGATGCAGTTTCTTTAATGAATCTGGTAAATGCTTAAGATGAATTGATCCTAGAAAGTAGATATCCTTAGTATGTGCTTAAACTATTCTGGGCAATAGGTGCATTTTTCCTCTTTCAGATTTCAGTTTTTGTATGTGTATATATACTTATTTTGTTATTATTTTTTTAACGCCTCTGAGAAGTTTATAAGAAAGGTAAGTAGTATCTTATTTAATTTAAAACACATTTTTTGAAAATTCTGTAGTTTTACTTAATTATAATAAAAATTAGGTCACAGTAAGAGTCTTTGACCAAGAACAAGATTCGTTCCCTTGGCACATATTTGGCTATTGCTGTAGCTTCTTCATTATTATGATTCTTGCCTAGCATACACCTCTCATGAGACCCCCCCCTACAGTGCTGTGTCCAGCTCTGGGGCCCCCAACATAAGAAGGAGATGGACCTGCTTGAGTGGGTCCAGAGGAGGCCACGAAGATATTCAGGGTGAGAGAGCTGAGGTTGTTCAGCCTGGAGAAGGCTCTGGGGAGACCTTATAGCTCCAGTACTTAAAGGAGGCTACAGGAAAGCTGGGGAGGGACTCTTGATCAGGGAGTGTAGTGACAGGATGAGGGATAACGACTTTAAACTGAAAGAGGGTAGATTTAGATTAGATATAAGGAAGAAATTCTTTCCTGTGAGGGTGGTGAGGCACTGGCACAGGTTGCCCAGAGAAGCTGTGGCTGCCCCCTCCCTGGCAGTGTTCAAGGCCAGGTTGGATGGGGCTTTGAGCAACCTGGTCTGGTGGAAGGTGTCCCTGCCCATGGCAGGGGGGTTGGAACTAGGTGATCTTTAAGGTCCCGTAGAACTCATACCAGTCTATGATTTTATGATTTCATAGTTTGCTTGAATATTTGCACTTGTTACTTAAACTGTAGTAGCTCTTGATGTTACATAATTCTGATCATAGTCTATGCAGTGCAGTGGTGTTCTGACCTTCTGTCATGTTCTGTAGGCAGCTCAAGGGGGTGGTCACAGAACCCTGCTGTATGGCCATGCTATACTACTTCGACATTCGTTTAGTGAAATGGTAAGTGAAAGACCACTTGCACAGAATGAGTAACATGAAATTCCAATACATGTCTTTTTATCAAAATAAAAAATATATAAATTTGGAAGAACTTTCTAAGTTCTCTTCTGCACTAGATAGAAAAATTAGAATAGCTTATGGTGTTTCAACACAATGGAAGTGGCCCTTATATGTTAAATCCAGATTCTTCAATCCATTTCACTCAGAAATATAGCTGAAAAGCTCCTTTAGGCATGGATTATTTCTGTGTCCTTAAGGAGTCCATTTTAATGATAATTCCATTAGCAAGTTGCTGCTATCGCAAATGAATTTGTTGTGATATGTGTTATTTTTTCCATCAAATTTCATAAGATAAGGTGTTCCTTCTAGCATCCCATAGCTCCCAGAGGCTATGCCCAAAACATGTTATCTTCAGGCTAACTTGTATAAATTTTGTTTTGCTACATTGTGGAAACATACTGGAAAACTTTAACCGTTCTGGATCTTTGACTTATTAGGGCCCGTGCAGGTATACCTAATAGGAGATTGAAGAAATAAGAAGTCAAAACAACATCTTCCCTCCTTTTTCCTGCACTAGAAGACTCTACATTAGTCTTTAAACTCTGTTACTTATGTTTATGAACCATAGAAATTGTAGTTTCCTTGATATGCCAGAGTTGCAAGTATGATTACTGCCTTTTTGTATGTTTGCTATGTTTTCATGAAACAAACATTACACTAATGCTGTAATAAGATGTTTACCTGTTTCTATCTGATGAACTGTGTGAAACTTTGTAAGGCAGGAGCTAAATTGCACAGAGAAATAATGTGCTGCAGTGGAAAAAGATTTTGATGTTTTAAAGTCAGGAAGAGCTTGTATACAAATAACAACATCATGCTTAACTAATTTTAAAAAATTAAACACAGGCTGATAGTAAGATGGAGTCATGTGAATGTATTAATTTGACATGTGTGTTAACAGATACTGTTGGTTTTTTGTTTTCAACAACTTTACTGTTTTGCAGTATTTGACATGTTTAACGTCATCAAGGTCCCAGACAGATAAACTTGCATTTGATGTGGGATTACGAGAAAATGCAGCAGGTATGACAAGTTATTTTTGAAGGAAAACGTGTCACACACGCATTGAGATTAATGTCGCTGTAAGCTTATGAATATCATGTTTATGTGTTCATTAGAAATAAGATGACTGAAAGTAAATGATAACTGTTAATACTGATGAATTTCAGTAAATGAACTGACTTTGTGTAAGAATGTGAGAGTGCCTTGCAATTAAACTGAGTTACCACAACTGCAGTAACATTGGTGATAATGGTCAAAGTAAAAAATTTCCATTGAATAAAATAAATATGGATACATTTGTTTTCTATTTGTATGGTTTGGCACTTTCAATTAGAATTGGAGTATGGCAACGCATGGGTGCATTCACAATATATATTGTAACCATGCAACAAAATAACCACGCAACCTGTAATGCAGGAAAACAGAAAAATGTAATGAGCACATTGCTAAAAAAGCTGAAGAGAAATAAAAGCATAAAATGGAGTAAAATAATAATGAGGCAGAGTGGAAGAGATACGACACAAACGAGAAATGGCTAGAAAGTTTTAAAATCTAATTAATAGATTTCTGGGAGTACTGCCAGTAGCAATGCTGCTGACAGAAATATAGTTTAAAAAAATTGTTCTTCCATAGATTCATATATAAATTATGAGATGCCACTGGGAGCTATGTTAAATGAATTTAAAAACAACTCAGCCACAAAGAGCCACAAATAAGTTTACGTGCTGCTGTATACATAATGTTAATGGTTACTGAAAGTGATGACTACTTATCAGAAAATAACAGGTGACCCTGTAGTACACAGGCCCAGACATATACCTTGAAGAGAAAATCTTAAGTAGTTGTATGCACACCTCATTAACGTGAAACTTCAAATAAAGAAATGACAGTTGTGTTAACATATACCTGTGCTTTCTGTTGTTTTTTTCATTATTTTGAAAATAAATGAAAATCAAAATAGACTAAATGATGATGGAGAGGCACTGCCAGTGTGGGTGTTAAAATGTTTGTGTACCATGATCTTTGAAACTTCCTTTTCAGGTGGCTCTGATTATCTACATGACCTGTTTTGGACAAGTGAAATTTGTCTTTCAGTTGTTTGTAGCCATACAGAAGATGGTCTCAGACAGATATTAGCAGCCTGTTACTTGATTGTATCTTTGGTTGCTGCCTTAAATGGAGACCATTTTCTTTAGGCATGTTGATAAAAGGAATGTATGTGTTCTATCTCTCTGAAAACAATTTCAGTGAAATCTGTCTTTATAATTTTATAGTTTTTTTCAGAGTTATTGTCTGCTTGTGCCCATGAGGTTTTGTAACAAACATCTGTAGTTGTCTCATATTGTATTTGCTTAACTGTACATATACAAGATGACCATTGTACACATAGGTAAGATATAAAAAACAACACATAAAAGGAATGCTTAGTTGTGTTTCTGCACAGAGGATTTTCATAACTACTGCATGCTTGTAAACCTTATAAACTGAACACCATAATATCACTTCCCTTGCCCTACTCCCCCACTCATGAGGCTGTCCTATTGAATCAATTTCAGCTGCAGGAAGTATTCTTCACATGGCAGGTATTGAGTAAAAAACCACTGGATATTTAAAATTATTATCTCTTAAAGATTAACACTTTACACTTTTAGGGATGTAACTTTTATTTGTTGTCTTCTTTATAATCAGTTTCATAACCTTCAAATTTTGTTTTAAGGAGGTTTTACATGAAGTTTCTTAGTTGATCAAACAAGATTTTTGTGCTTTGTCTTATGCTACCAATTTTGTCTTTGTGTAGTTTTCTCCTACTTTGCACTGCCCAGTGAGAAAACTGTATTCAATGCATTTTCTTCATGGTCTTAGCTAAACTCTGAAGGGTATGAAATTGTGGAATGAATTAGGTGATCTTCCCAGAATTGTGTGTGTGCACGCACAAAGTAATTGGAATCTTACATTTAATGTGTAGGAAATGTTCAGTGGTTGTCACTCTTAGGCTTGACTATCCTGTGGTCATATGGTCTGTAGGGCTAATGGAACTGCTCCCAGAACTGATATTTGTAGTGTAGCAATACTGTAAAGTTATAGAGTATTTGTTTCAAAATTCTATATTCTACAGCATAAATGTAGTTTAGAGTGGGAATGAGACAGAAGATTGTGAATTAAATATGAACATTAAGCAAAAGAAGACACAAAAAGTGATAATTAAGACTGAGGTAGATGTCAGCAATTTACTGGCAGTGAGAGCCTTGAACAGAGGGCAGTTCTGAGCAGTGTTTTGTAAGTGGTTAGTTGCTTTGAAAAAACATGAAGAGAGAAATACCAGCTTCAGTGATGACAAAGACTGGTTGTTTCAAGGAAAAAGAAAAAAATTGAAATATATTGAAAAGAGGAATTATGTGGTTTTATAAGGTGAATGTCTTATAAGACACAATTCTTTAATATATTGTTTCAATGTTGTATAAAGATATCCTTAAATTTCTTGGGAGTTGTCTGTTTTGTACACCCTTGATAAGTATCTGTGTCCTTTAGGTGAGGCATGCTGGTGGACAATACACCCTGCTTCTAAACAAAGGTCAGAAGGAGAAAAAGTTCGAATAGGTGATGATCTTATCCTGGTCAGTGTGTCCTCTGAAAGATACCTGGTAGGTTTGTTTGTTTAGGAAGTGGACATATGGTGGGAAAAATAAAAAAATGCTGTGAGGGGTTGGGGAAAATGGTTGTGATTCTTATGAATAAAATTTGTTCTAATCCAGGAATTAATGCCTTATTCTAATGCATTTCTTTTTTCTTAGTGAAAGGTTCCCCCCCCCCCCCAAACAAGACTGTTTCCATGCCTTTATCTCGAGGTGTACTTAAGCATTCTCCATCTTGGGAAGTTTTTATTTCTGTAACTGTGGAAGATTTTTAAGCTGAAGCTGGAGTCTGCTGATCAGATATAGAAAACAGTTCATTTTAAAAACAAGTGACTACTAATTTTTAAAGAATATTTGCATATTTACTTTATTATCTATTTCTATTTTGTTGAGAAATTAATATACTAAATATTTTTAAGTGCAGAAATTTCACTCTTTCCTGTTACTGTCATCTTATTTCAGCATCTCTCCATGTCAAATGGAAGTATTCAGGTAGATGCTTCCTTTATGCAGACTCTATGGAATGTACATCCTACATGCTCAGGAAGCAATATTACAGAAGGTTTGTAATTTTATTTATTTAGAAATGTATATGTTTTAGTATTTGTATTGTTTTTCATAAAGAGTGAAAATGAAAAAAATCCCTCCCTCAACATCAGACTAAAGAGCTTAATGAAAATAAAGAAAATGAGCATAGGAGAGAAGCATAACAGAAGGGAAAATGGGGAAATACAGATACCTCAGCTGGATTAACTGCAGAAAAACTAAATAAGTGCTGTAACTTTAGAATAGCAAAGCATAAAAAGCTGCATGACAAATGAAGACTGAGAGAGAGCAATAGATGAGTTTATTGTCTTCAGGTTAATTTTGGGGAGTAGGAGCTACAGGATAGCTAAAGCCAGTAAACTTAGATTTTGTATAGAATTTTCAATCACCCTGTAACAGTGATAACAGAAGAGAGATAAAGGTACATGCAAAATGGAAAACAGGTTTCTCATAGTTCCTATTTCCATCTCTTAGTTGTGTTTTTTAATATTTGTTCAATATCCTTTCTGGATCTTACAGCCATGCTTCCTTATAGTCTCTCTGTAATAGTCAATGAAAATGGTCTCTCTGTAATAGTCAATGAAAACGAACTCTCTAAATGCATCCTCTTTTAATCAGCCTTAAATCCCACACCACAGGGTCAGGATTTCGTTCTAGGTACTTGACTGCACTTCACAACCATGTTTGAGAGGCATCACCTTATTCTGTTTGAGAAATGTGTTGTTCTGTAATGAAAGGCTCATCTGCTCAATATTGTTCCTTATTTCAATGCCATACTCTGTCATTAATACTGTCATAACAAGCATTGTGCTTTACCTCTGCCGTTCTCTGTTCAAAGTATCAGCCCTCCACGTTCATGAATGATAAATGTCTTTAAGTCATTTTGTATCACTTGGCCCTAAAACTAATCGCTTATGATGTAATAGTATACAGAATCATAGGGGAAAATGGAGCTATAAGGGACCTGAAAAAGACATTGCATTTCTCTGAGATCAGCTATATTAAGTTTTGACAGAATTAGACTACCCTGGTGCTAAAGACTAACAGTCACTAGGCTTATTTGAACTATGGTTGGGGTCTTCTAACCCCAAGCGGTTTAAATCAGCATCCCACAGTGTTTCTGTGCACTGGCCCATAAGAAACCTGTCTCAGAGTGTTTGTAGGTTTTCATTGTAAGAGCATATGGTATATGGTTTTTCCTTGTAATACTTTCTGATTGCTTTCTGTTGCAAGAAGTGTATTATGCTGGAGCCATATATTTATAAATGGCTGTCTGGTCCCCTGCAGTCATGGGTCATAAATAGAATAGAGGTTAACTCTGGAAAAGTCTCCGTGTTCTCAGGTTTCACAGGTAAAACAACAACCAAGCAAACAGAAGAGCCATCCTATAGTAAAATTAAAAACTTGTAACATATACAAACATAATGAGCTACACAGAGAGACCATGGAAGATCAGTGGTATATTTTAGATTTGGCATAGACAGCAGGGATTTGGCAGCTAAATTTCTGAAGTGCTTACTGAATCAGAGTGGTTGAGGTTGGAAGGCACCTGGTCCAATCCCCTGCTCAAGCAGGTTCACCTGTCTTTAGAATATCTTCAAGGATGGAGACTCCACTACTTCTCTGGGAGACCTGTGCCAGTGCTTATGGACACTCACAGTGGAAAAAGTGTTTCCTGATGTTCAGACGGACCCTTCTGTGTTTCAGTTTGTGCTCATTGCCTCTGGTCCTGTCACTGGGTACCACTGAAGAGACCCTGGCTCTGTCCTCTTTACATTGATTAGACCCCTGCAGAGCCTTCTCTTCTCCAGGTCAAACAGTCCCAGTTCTCTCAACTTTTTCTCATGTGTGAGATGCACCAGTTTCTTAATCTTCTCAGTGGCCCTTTGCTGTTCTTGAAAGCCTTGTACTGTGTAGCTCAGAACTGGGCACATAGTCCAAAACTGCGCAATCAAAAAAAAAAAAAACCATTGGGTGGGGTAAGCAGAGAAGTAGGTTTTCTGTGTGTCAGTTTTTTTCCCCAAATACTTAAGCTTAGGTTTAGCTGTATATACACTTCTTAGAATAGTTTACATGAGGGATCATCATATGTCAAAAGACTTAGCAGCCTAGCTCAAGTTGGATGGACAGACTGAGAAAGTGGGATCTCCTGAGTCTAAAATTGGACTGGAGTCAGACAACATACTTTTTGTGATGTTTTGACGGAACCTAAATATCAGGAAAGTGTATTTTTTTTTTTTTTGCATTCTTTCTTTGTTGTGACCTTTGTATTAATTGGCAACAGGATAATTGCCAGCCAGTTACTGTTTTCCTAATTTACAAATTTATATTGAATTGGCCACACAGTATGAAAGTTTCTTTCTACCCTTCCTCCTTTATGTGTGTTTGTTCTTTTAATAGGCATTAATTTCACTTACAAGGTCAGAACAATTTGGACTGAGGTTCTGATGAATCACTCTCCTCCTACATAATTTTTTTCTTTCTTTTTTTCTGTGAGGCAAAGTGCCTGGTTTTGACCTGTAGTCTTTGTGTTAAATGGGTTGGAAAGTTAGCTTCCATTAAACTTAATATTCAGAACTGCTAAGTGTTTTTCTGTCCTCTGTCTCCTGCTGCTGATGTGCAGTTTTGATTTTGACACAAATTATAAATGTCAGAACAAACTGATGAACTCACTAAATTATTTTGTATTGGGTACATTTAAATTGTATTAAGGGGGAGGAAAATGCAGTATTATATATTTGATTTGGCTTTTACCTAAAGCATTCAATTTTCAAAGCAGTAATTGTTGCAGGAGTTTTTATTTTCCTTTTCTGTCCCAGAATCCTAATTTGATTTTTAAATATTAAGAAAATGTTTTCTTTTTGTTTTCATTTTCAGAAGAAATATTTTTAACTGGAAAAGATAATAAATAATAAGTTGTCATACTAAGTTTGTTCTTCCTGGTTAATTTCAGCTATAAGTGAAAATTTCGAAAACAGATTTCACCTCAGTGTTTTGAATCTTTTAAAATTTTTTTGAGGGTGTTATTTTCATATTGCTAATATTTAAGTTATTAAGTAAATATGCTGTTCTACAGGATATCTTCTTGGTGGGCATGTAGTACGTTTTTTCCATGGCCATGATGAATGTTTGACAATTCCATCTACAGATCAGAATGATTCACAGCACAAGTAAGTGGTGGTACATTTTTATACATTTCCTTCTCTCAAAAAAGAAATAGATTGTTGATTGTCAGTTGCAATCTTTAATTAGGCAGTGACATTGTTACAAGAAGTTGAGACCTACTAAACAGAAAATCAGTCATGAGTTCTTTTATTGCTGAAATTCAGGTAGTTGATTTCCACTGAGATTTCAGCCTATGTTGTTTGTCTTTAATATGTACTACTATAAGCAGAGGTAAGCAAACATTAGCAGGGAAGATGGTAATTTTTTTTAAGAAGTCCTAAAAAAAATCTCTGAAAGTTCAGCCTCTACAATGCCTTTCATATTGTATATATTTTGTACCATTTTGCAAGTTCTTGCTCTCTGAAATGTGATTAATAGTTTAAGATAATTAAATCATATTAGCTAGACTAAATCACTTCTGTATTAAACTTAAATCTACATTATATATCATGTTGATTTATTATTTGAATTTAACTTTGCATGTTGCTGATAATAAAAACCACAGCAAGATAATCGTTTTGATACACAAAAAACCCACCATTAAATATCCTAACAAATAAGATTTCTATATCCATTGTGGCAGATAAGTTATGCTTTTGGTAATATGATAACAGAAGTAACATTCAGTTATGTCAAGTAAAGTTTTCAGTTCTAAATTTTCCATTTTTACATTTCTGTGGAGTAAAAATGTCTTCAAAGCCAAAAGAAAAACCAAACTGAATGTCAGAAAATTTCACCTGATGAATTTTTTTAATTGCTGTTCTCTTCATATATGTATAGAAAAAAAAGATAGAAAGTTTGCGCTGAGTGTAAAAATGTGCACACCTAGTATAAAAATTCTAATGAAAGTATTAGGATCTAGATACCTTGTGTGGAACAGATAACATATTCAGACTAATTTTATAAATAACTAGTCTTTATAAGGTTAGAATAGGTGTCAAGCCTCTTCAGTATGTTCAGAAATGCTGTACTTTGCTATGGCTGTTACCTATCTAGAAGTCAGATATAGCTCAAACCAAAAATAATTGTTGTTCTTAATATATATTTGGAAGTTCTGCTTCCATTTTTTTTACAACTATGTAAATAACAGGGTAAAATTAAAACATTCATTTTTCTGAAAGAAATCTATGTATTTATATTCCTAAAATAGAATAGTGTGAATGCTGTATTGAACATTTTCAAATGTGTGATAGTGATATGATGTGCTATGATTGATGATTTGGAGTTGTCCTATCTTTTGGTTTTGTGAGCTACATAATAGACAGAAGGCCAAGTTTGTACTGTATCATAGTTGTAGAAGCCATATTTACCTTATACTAAACAAAATGAATACATGAAAAAAACTAAATAGCAATAGGAACAGGAGAAAGAGCTGTAGAAAAAGTTTGTTTTTATTTCCATGTCTTTGTTTAATCAGTTCTATGCATTCCATTAGGACTATTAAATTAGTGAAGTTAGACAAGAGTTGATAATTTCTCTTTTCATAGAACACACATTTAATTTTCTGAAGGTTTCTGTAGAGAATGCTCCTTAACAATTCACACGGTGACTATTTGCTGCCAAGAATCTTAAGGTCTTTTATTACAGGCCAAGCGAAAATACAGGGGACGGACTTATTGAATATCAAAAAGGCAGGCTTGGCAAAATCTCAGAATAAGATGGATGGAATAAAGAAGATGAAGAAAGTGTTATATAGATGATGTTGTGTAAAAGCATCAATTCTCTTTTACCTGTAGTTTTGTTACTGTAAGAGCAGGTCACTAATGCTAGTACAGTGTTGCACAGAGAAAAACTAGAAAAGGTTTCCAGAGTTTAAGTAGTATAGGAATTTGAGAAGTATGAAAGGTGAACAAAGACATATCTATGGTATTCCTTCAGTGAAGGAATGGTTGAGTTGGGCCAAGGAGAGATAAAGGAGGTCAAAGAGAATGGAAATGAATTATTAGTTTTGAGCTTAACTAGGAATAGGTCGTTAGAGTCTGCCAAAAGTAACATCAGTAAGGTTGATGGGAGCAAAGAAGATTGCAAAGATCTAGGATGAAAATGGGAAAGAAAAATTTCACTCAGGTGTGTATTCAGTATGTCATAGAATCATAGAACAGTCCAGGTTGAAAGGAACGTTGAAAGATCATATTCATAGAGTGTGGAAATGAAGATTAATTGATTGCTAGGGTTTTTTGTTGCTATTTTGTATTTTGATTCTAGAGTATCAAAAACATTGTTATGAAAGACAAGATGTGTAGGAAATGCTACTACCTTTACAGTGAGGAATATCTATTCTTACTCTTATGGTGCACTATCATTCAGAAATTTTTGAAATCGCCTGTATGTTCTTAAATGGGGCTCCTAAATAATGTACAGGTGTAGATCTATAAGTCCATCATCTTATAAAGATACTGGATGTAAATGGTTTGTCACATTCCAGTATACTTCATGTTAATATATTCTTCCTGGAACGTATTGGTGTTGATCAAGAAGCAGAATATCAGATAAATTAAAACTTTAATTGTTCTCAATAGAAGAAAAGTTGTAGAAACTCTTGCTCAGATAAGAAAAACACAACTTTATTTCACAATTTGAGTTCCAGATTCCATAGATGCACGAGAACAATGCTAAACAGAGACTATTTTTTTTCCTGTTAAGTGTTGAAAAAGGAAAAGAATTTGACAATCTGAAAAGCCAGTTAAAATTCTGCATTTCAAAATGCTACTTGAATTCAGAACAGGCTGGATAACATCTATGTTGGGAAATTTTTATGTATGCTTGTGAGCATTCAGTCAAGTTTGCCAGATCAGGAAGGCAGATTTTAAATTCCCTTGCCGCACATTTTTTCAGATACATTAGTACAATAGAAGGTCTGGCTTCTGTGCATGCTTGGGTGGATTAGTCCTGTTCACAGGAATACATGTAAGAAAGTTTTTTTTCATCTTTCAGTAATCATTCATGTCTTGTTATCCAAGCATCAGAATTTGTATAATCTTTCTCGTATATAATGGATGTAGGAAATATAATGGATAATAGGAAAGGTTTTGATCTGAAACTCAGGATACATAGAGCATTTTTTTTAATAATAAAAGCCTTTCACTACAGTACTAATAGCTTCCTAAGACCCAAATTACAATTTGAACTTTTTTTTTTGTACCTTAATCACATTATGATATAGTAATTTTTCATTCTGCATTATTCTGTGTTTTTCAGTTTGACTGTCTTTATGGTTATTTTAATTAAACAAGGAACAGTGGAACTGTTTTCTTAATCTTTCTTCACCCCTTCTTTCATTTGGGAAAGGGAAGAACAGATTATATGAATTGCCATTCTTACCTGTAACAAAGGCATAACAAAATTTATCATTAGAAATTGATGAAACATTTAGGAATAAGCATGAATCATATAATCTTGCTGAAAGGTTCAACCAACCTTTCCTTTAGGTGTCAATAAATAAATATATGAACAGAAAGAACCACTGCCAGAAAAATACAAAAAAGGCTGTCTTCCAGTTTTCTAAGGAAAATTATAGAACCCAACAAACTTCTGGAAGTTTGCTGTGCTTTTGAAAAGAAGCTAGTGAATCAGTTTGTTCTGCATCTGGGATAAATTTGCTTGTGTGTCTGAACACTTCTCTCTTGCTCAAATTAGGAAGGAATGTACTGCAGTAAATTACAGTTATTAAGAATGTGATTATCTTATTGGTTCTGCCTGGAGGGCTCAGTTTCTGACCACACTCACAGTTTACACATAGATGTCGCTCTTTCAAATGAAGATGTAGGCATAGTAAAAAGTAATTGTGTCAGCCTCTAGTACTATTTTGCTGTGTGAACAGGTTTCTGTTCAGTTAGAACATCCATTGAACATTTGCTACCAGTAACAGAACATTTCAAGTTATTGTATAATGATGGTGCAGTAAACCCTTACATAGTACAGTATGGAGGATAGCTTGGGAGTCCCATTGTAAAAGCAAGGCCTTCACACTAATAGAATTTTCCAGTAGCAGTAATGTTGCAGATAGTAGCCTAAAATGTATAAAAGAAACTAAATTTACTTAGTTAAGAGATTCTTAAAATATTTTAAAATAGGTAAGGTATACATCAAACTTCCCAAATTATTATTAGAACTTAAAGTATTTGATTAGGAGTTCATTATTTTATAAATTTTTACTGTTGCATAATGTAAAAAATACAATCATTTTAAAATTATTAAAAATATTATTAAAAATTACTTAAAATACTCTATGTATCCTGAATTTCAAATCAAGACCTTTCTTCTTATCCATTGTATTTCCTATATCCATTATATCTGAGAAAGGTTATACAAATTCCAACACTTAGATGACAACTCATGAATGATTACTGAAAGATGAAAAACTTTCTTGCATGTATTCCCGTGAACAGGACTAATCCACCATAATGCGTATTTGTATTGGGTTATTGAGTAGAATGTTAGTTTCACCACCAAAACGTGTCACTAACCCCAACCAGTAATTCAAGAAAACTAGATTATATCAAAGGCTGAATCCCTTCACTTGCTGTTTTTTATTTCTCTGAGTTTCCTAAAACTCATATATAATTTTATCTGTATTATCTGTTTTGTAAGGATTATAATACAACATTTTTGTTTTATCACCACCATTTTGTCTTTTAATAAGAATGTTAGAAGTAATTCTAGGAATTAAGTCTCTGATGTTGTATTCATTCAGATAATCATTAAAGTATGCAGATGTGTGTACTTATTTTAATGTTGTGTTTATATGTATTTAAGAGCATTAGCAATTTAGATTAATCTCTTGGGAACTGTATGAATTATGTATTTTTGTGACTGCTTAAGTAACAGAAAAAGTTTCTTAGCCACTTTGAAGGCAAAGTATTTTATCAAGTCCTGAGAGAGAATAGCTTAATGGAAATAGCCTAACGTCCCTGAGACATTCAGATTGTGTATCACGCTCTCACTGATGAGTAGGAATCTTTTGTCCATTCAACTCCATCTGTTCAGCTAGGGAGAAGTGAATCCTATATGGTTTACAGAAGAGTAAGTTATAAATACTATGTAGCACAAATAAACACAAGAAGATGATCTTCTAAATCTTTTTTGTAGGAAAGTACTTTATGAAACTGGAGGAGCTGGTGTTCGAGCAAGGTCTTTGTGGAGAGTAGAACCTCTTCGAATAAGGTGCTGATATTTTTTTACCTTTTTTGTTAGCAACTCTTGTTTTGTTAGCAGCAATTTGATTGTTATAGACTCTTAAGGCAGAACATGAGTAATATCTTTGTCCTGCTATATGATATATGTTAATATGTTCACTGTCAATAATAAAAAGTAATCTTCCATGATATAATCATATGGGGAATGTCAGTATCTTAAGACTTTTTGTTTGTTTGTGTCCCATATCAAAAGAAGTGTTGCCTATGAGATGTATCTGTTAGAGACATTGCTTCTGTCCAAAAGTAAAATGCTTTCCTAGTTTTCACTTGGAATTTTAGAAGCATGGGTGGAAATCAGAACAGTAATAACCCTCATGGGGTTTTTTTTAGACTCTATCTCCCTCCTAGGTTATTAGTTATCTGTTAACTTGTTGCAAATGAAATTTCAATATATGCCATAAGGGTATACATGTTTTAATTTTGATGGCCTTCTGAACTTTATATTTGTTTTACTCTTGGTGTGTTTGTGATTGCAAATGAAGTACCCTCATATAGCAACAGAAATGCAGGATAGTTCTTTGGAATGTTGAGTCCTCACTCAGGTTTGATTTATTTGTTTAGGCAGTTAACTGAAATACAGTAGTTAATTTACACTTTAGTATTTTTCAAAAACATGTAGGATTTTTCTATGGACACCATATGTAACACCCTAATAAGACAGACAGTATAGTAACAAGAAAATTAAAGCTATACTCCTTTCCAAGGTTCCCTTTGCAAATATATTGTTTTGCATCTGTTTTAATGCAATGTTTTAATATTTAAATCAAAAGCAAAAAGAAATATATACAGTACATTCTATTTTCTGAACATCCTTTAAAGCCCAAAATAGAAATATTAGTTTTGCTTGCTTCATAAATTATTTTTTATAATTTATTAATTTAGCTGGAGTGGAAGTAACATGAGATGGGGACAGCCTTTCCGTCTTCGACATATTACAACAGGGAAGTACTTGGCTCTGAATGAAGATGAAGGACTTGCAATGTTAGACAGAGAAAAGTCAGACACAACATCTACTGCCTTTTGCTTTAGAGCATCAAAGGTAAATAACATCAACAGAAATTTGTCTTAAATGTGGAGCTCTCAAATACTAGAGCTGAGTTGTTCAATGACTATAAATTATTGTTAATTTTCTAAATTGAAGCAATTGACAGGGATTATGCATTTAAATACAAAGGTAAACAACTCGAGTTGAGAGTAACAAAGGTTTACTTCAGGGAAAATAGGGATGATGAATAAACTTTAGAGTAAACTAAACTGTTAACAGGTTAAAAAAACCAAGACTGAAACTAATACAATGCATGATACAGTAGTTTAACGTGAATGCTTGAATCATTATAGTTGGACACAATCTCATTAGAATGTTATTCTTTCCAGCTCTATCTGTCATAATTTAATTCGGCTGAATTCAGTTGAGTTGGGCAAAATTCTGCCCTTGCTATTCTTTGTGCCGTGTGTTGATAGGTGAATCACAAGAAAATGTAGTCAGTGATTTCTAAACCATATGTTTTCAAACTGGGCTCTTTAGTGAGCTCCTAATTACATGCTACCAGCTTTTTCATCATTTCCAGCTGAGAAAAACAGTGAGAGAGAATGAAGAATGATTATGGAGATAGGCAAAATAAATAACTTTTTTCCAGAAAGTGAAAGGTTTTTACACCGAAGATGATGAAAAGTTGTTACGTGCTTTCATGATATTACTTATAAATAGTTGCCATAGCTGCCACAATAGAGTTTTTTATTAGTATGAGAAGTTAAATGTTCCATGGAATTCTGAATGCTATATGGTCCCGTGAAGGGCAGTGAAAAAGAATCTTTAAAGTTAGATATATACTATATAAAATCTAGCATTAAGGGTCTTGACAGATGCTAGACTTTTGTTAGCATAATAAAGCAAATACTTCTTTTCAGCATGTTTAAAATAACAATGTTTATTTTATTAGTGTGTCTGTATATTGACATGCCAAGAATTTTTATTTTAACCAATTAAAGCAATTGAAAAACTATCAGGAAATTTCCTTAGATTTCTGGATGCTGACCAAATAGTGTTTGGTTTTTTTCTTCAGTGTAAAGGCTATGCAGTGTAGATCGTGCATATGATGTTGTGCAGGGACATTTATTACAGCTATAATTTTTCCCCATTTTTGGCAAATCATGGCACCCTGGTAAGGATGGTGAGTATGCCAGGAATGCTGCAATTACCAGTTTAAAATTGTGCTCAAATTCCTATAATGTACTCACTGCCTAATTGGACACCAGCTGTCCTGCAATTTCTTAATATTTTATTCTATGCATATAAATGTATAAATTTTAAGTATATGAATTTTGTGTTAATGTATGCATACTCATAAAATAAATAATTTGTTGCATTGAATAGACATACTCTATACTAGGCACATTAGTGAAATTGGTTACAATCCACAAAATGACTAAGGTGAAATACAGTAGTAATTAATTATGCAAAAATCAATAATGACTGTGTAATGCATTCATCCCTTCTGCTGTGTTTAATACATAATACAGTTGTTAATGTACATTTTTATCTGAAATAAAAGTTCAGTGTCTCATCATACTAGGATTTGTGCTGTCCTATATAGAAAAGAATATTTTCATGTCACAACAGGTTATAAATTTGCTTTTGCCTGTGCCAAGAATAAGAATAGTTGTTTATTGTCTGGTCAGGTGAGAGCTGCACTGGCCTATGGGTAGACACTTGAGTGTTTTCAAAGGTGAGGGGAACAAGCAGTGTTAACTTTTCCTGCAGAAAGAAGGGTGAGGTTTTGGAAGCGAATAAACCCCAAAGATTGATCTGGACTGTAAGAAGGAAAGGACTGTTAAAGACAAGTGCTGACTGCATACAGATTGAGGGTAAAAAGAACTGTAGAATAGTTAGACTAGATATGTGCAAGTGTGATTTTCTTAATTTCTGTACATATGTATTTGTAAACCTTTGTTTTCTCTTATTCACTTTTTCAGTGAAGAAATATTTTCACTTGCCTGGTCCTTAATATGGCATGAATTAAGGGAAATTTCAAGATAACTGTCTAATACCTTCTATGCATCTGTGTACAGATCCTTAAAAATAGGGTGCTGGAACACCTGGCTATTTACACCACACTTGTCCTTTAGAATCATAGAATAATTCTGATTGGAAAGGACCTTGGGAAGTCATCTAGTCCAGCCTTCTGCTCCAGGTGTGGTCAACACTGAATTTGGACCAGATTGCTCAGAAGTATCCAAAAGGAAATAAAACATTTCTCCATCAAGGCATTCTCTCCAGTTTGGAAGACAGCAAAAACGTTTTTGTGGAAAAAGAGATTATCTTTGTCAGTAGGCAGAGCTATGTGGAGTATATCAAATCCCCAAGGCTTCACAGGAGCATGTAACACATAACTTAAAGTCTTATTTTTCCAACAGTTGTTATAGAGACCCTCTTGTTGAAAAAGCACACCTTCATCCTCAGTATTGTTACAACCACTTCAGCAGTCTTGTGTGTTCCTTGCTTTTCAAAACTTGTGGTTACATTCATAATGTATTTACTTTCACTGTTTTGTTTCCTTTTGCTGGGTAACACTGGGAATCACAGGTGTTTTAAATTCTAAAATTCAAATTAGAGTTTTCCTTAATATGTCCTTACATAAATAACAATGGAAGGGAGCTTTTAAAAAAGCAAAAGAATATGCTAAAGAACATTATGGTGCTGATTTCAATGAAAACAACATATGCAGTATATGTCTATTTACTGCAATTTACTGCAAACTAAGCTTACAAGAAATTGATGGAAAACCCCCAGAATTATGCCTTTTCTTGGGTTTAATATGGAGCTTACTTTTGACAAAGTTTTAAAATGTCAACCTTTATATTTTAAGGCAACAGTTCTGTAACGCCTTGTGACCAAGAGGCAGCAGTTTCCCTACAGCAGATGGAATCCTGTTTTGAAATGGGATGTTCTCATTCCAACACAGAACTTGGCTCGGAATACTCTGCTGAGCAGAACCTTGATTCTACTTATAAATTTATTTGAGAATAAACACAGTGAAGAACAAGAGCATATTTAATAATATTTGTTTGTTTAAAAATTGTTGAAACCCAGAATTAATATTTGAGATTTAATATTTTATTTTCATGATGGTATCTACAATTGACAATGAAGAAGTTATTGGTATATTCTGAGTAAGTAACATTCTGACACATTCAAAAGTCACAGATGACTCATGCAGAAGGATTTGATATCATTTTAATATTACTGCCAGCATGTAGCTATCTTAGGGGCTCAACATGGTACTAGGATGTCGTAATAGTTTAGTAGTAATCATAAAGTTTCATTTGTTTTTGGTATAAGAAGATAAGTATTACACAGTCCTTTACCTACAATTGTCTCTAAAAGTTCAAGTATTTATTTGCAAGTTTATATTTTATAATTACCATTTCCCAGTAAGCACTGCATTTCAAATACAGTATTAAGCTATTTGATCTACTCATTTTATATGGGAGGAGAAAGAAGATAAAATTAAAATCACCTTTTTTTTCCCCTTGCTTACTGGGGTGTAGAAATGCATACAGCAAAGTATACCAAGTACAGTAAGCCCGCTAGCAAGATATGTATGCTCAATATATCAGCCCTCTGCTTTTATGTTTGTAGACCTTTAGATCTTTTTCTTTAGTTAAATTGCGGTAGCCTGTGGCAGTACTTTTAATGCAGTAACAGTGTGCAACACCGAAAGATACAATTTTAATTGGCTCATGCAGGTTAGATTTAGCAAGAGTTCAGCAGTCAGGTTGTCTTACCATTCTTAGGGGTACGTAAACAAGCCATTCAGATATCAAGAGTTTTCTCTGCTGTATTTTTACAAGATGACTGCTGAAAAACCATTGTAAAGACAGTTGGGTTTATTTGTCCTGTTCACGCTGTCGTTCCTCACCTTCCTTCTATCACATAGGAATCTATGATTCTATGAATTCTTTCTTTTCTAAATATTGCTCTTCTTCTAGTATATTAAATATCTTGTGAAAATTACATCTTTGACAGCTTTGCCCTCAAGTTCCTTTGTTCATTTCTTCTTTCTTTTTTTATTTTTTGTTACTGTTATTTTTCCTCTGACATCCTCCAAGTTCATGATGTGATTTGTTTTCTTCCACTTGATTCATTCATGGCCTGAGGGAGTTAAACTGAGAATAGGTTAGGGAGAGAGGGTTTTGAAGGGGAAAGTGTTTGGATATTTTGCTGCTAAGATACATAGAAATATAAAGACAAAAGATATTTTTTCCTCTTCTCCCAGATAATGTTATCTGACTATACCTTTTAGCTGTTACAAAATACACCCTTTCTTTGCACACTGCTGTCAAATGACTGGACAAACTGGACAGAACACAAAAACCAACACATCACAAAGAGGAATTTATGCCGTATTGCTTAAAGTGAGAACAGCCTTCAGCCCCCAAAATCATTCTAAAGCTTTATTTCTGAAATTTAAAAAATCTTGGTTTTTCTTTATGTTTAATGTTGTCAAAAGGATCAGTATCATTCATTTTTTTAAAAACTGTAATTTAATTGGGATCACTTGTTACAACATTATGCTTTCTTTCATTGAAATTTTCTTTGATGCTTGATTCTTGACGCAGATGTAATATTTGAGAAAAATGTTTTAATATTCAGGGTGCTATGTTAAGCTAAATAATTAATTGCTGACAGTTAATGAATTTCTGCTGTTTTCTTATATTTTTCATTTAATGGCCTCACCTTAAATGTGTATCGAAAGAGTTCATCTTTGTATGTGATAGTGCAGTCCACATAAATATGATGTGACATGATTTCCTCATAGTCTTGATATTGTAATGGTATCCCCAAGGAATGTCTTGTAATTTCATCCTACTTCATCTTGGCATTATAATGCTGTCTGTTTCAACTAAAATTATTGTTGAAATGTGACAGCTAAATTCCATATAAATGAAAGTAGATTAATATAGTTAAAATAGAACTTTTCTTTCCTCCACGGATGTTTTTCATTAAACTGAAATGAAATAAGAGAACCTGTTACATGTATAAATTAACCTGTGTCTCAATGTCTAACATATTTTGTTTATTTAGCAACAAATGAGCAACCATCTACACTTCAGGTTAAACACATCAACATTTGAAATCATAGAAAAAGGATATAATCTAATTACTCTATTTACTTAGAGTTTTTTTGTTCAATCACACACATGCATATGCATCCATAATTTGCTATTACAGATTTTGCTGCATAACTCTGTTCTTATTCCTGAATTCAATTTTGAAAGGAAAACTATTTTGTTTTAAAGAAAAAGATACTTGCTTTTGTGCTGGAGACTTAAAAATCCTCTGGTTGTGAATGAATAATAATGGTTGGGCATAAAAATTGTACTGGGTGTTCCTGTTGAACATTGAGCAATGTCTTTAAAAGATATTTGAAAGCATCCAATTCCTCTTACAAAGAGGATAAATGAAAAAAATAAAATAAATGTAAAAAAATAAGAAATGCAAAAGTAAAATAAATGTAAAAGCCAAATTGTACTTATTTAAAAAATTAATATTTTCTACTTTGCTAGTTGTTGCAATACAGAGGCATTATTCAACAGAAGTTTTTGTCTGCGTATACTATTTACAAGCAAAAAATTCTTTAGCGTAAAAATATTTTAACTATATTTTAAAATATGTTTCTGCTTATTTTTCTTTTTCATATTTAAGCTAAAATTTGAAAATTTTAGTGATATGCAGTTCTACAGACTCTACTAAACTGAAACTTTAATTACATCAGTAACTCAGTTATTGATTAGGTTAGGTCAAATATTTAAAGATTTTTTTGTATATATGTCTTTATATGGTCATGGCTTTTACTTGATTTTTCTTGTTTCAGTGAAAATGATGCTTCAGATTTGAGATGATTTTTAATCAGAATCTGACTAATTGGACAGAAACAGAAATTATGTGAAATGAAATTTAGCTGCATCTTAACAACATCAGTAGCATAAACATTGTTCAGCATTGGAATGTGTTTCAGGGTAGAATTCAATGGTTTGTGCTGTTCCAGTACAATGATTAAATGCCAACTTGTATTTTATCTTTTTAGGAGCTAAAAGAAAAGCAGGATTCTAGTCTTAAACGTGACATGGATGGAATGGGAGTCCCAGAAATAAAGTACGGTGATTCAATCTGTTTTGTCCAACATGTGGCCAGTGCCTTATGGTTGACTTACAAAGCACAAGATGCTAAATCAGCACGTTTAGGTCCCTTGAAAAGAAAGGTAATGTTTGAGGTTTTTTTTAATTACTTGTAAAATTAACGTTAGTTGCGTAACAGTTTTGGTCTGTCCTGTTTTTTGCCGTTCTACCAGTGTGGCAATTGTGAGTTTAATTGTTTCATGCTGTTTCATTGAAAATGGTGTGAGTGTTTCATTCTAAAAGTGAAAACGTTGGCGGATATTAACATAACTATGTAACTGAAGAAAAACTTTGCCACTAAGAAATGTGTTTAACTATTTTTATTGCCAGAAGAAACTATTAATTTGGGCTCAATTTTTATTTTTGATACTTCAGTAAATTATGGAAGTTCCTGATTTGGATGGTCAAATCAGTTTTTTCAAAATCTACATTTAACTGTTTAAGGGCATAAACTTGTAAGTCATTTTAGAGTCATTGGTGTCTTATATTTTCTAATTGAGTATATTGTATGAAATGGCAATTAAATTTGTTACTTAAGAAATGGCCCTAGAAACCCCTCAAGTTTCTTAAGTGATTTTAATGAACAATTTCCTGCCAGAATGTTAGATGTAATTGTGATGTGGCATTGAGAAGGTCTTTCTCTCAACCTTTTGATTATAGAGTACGAGTATATTCTCAATTAGGGGCATATGACCTGTAATCTTTTCAAATTATGTTTACATTTCGTTCAGAATTACAGGGTTTAGTACTAGCTTCGCATAGCTGCATCATTACCAAATGATTCTTTGATTCTGTATTCGTACATTTTTACAACTTGAACCTATCGTTAGAACATGAAAAATAAAAAGTTACTTACTGAACAGAAGTTGGAATTCTTCTTCAATTACTTGTATGTATGTACATTCACAAGAAGATACCCATATACAAATGCTGTAATAGAAAAAATGAGGTCCTTAGCACACCCTTGGCACAATCTCATTTATTTAAGCAGCACACATGGTCATAAATGGGCAGTGAGTGTCCAACCCCTTCACTTCTTCTCAGCAACCTGGCTGATCAGAGAAATTCTTCTTTGTATGCCAGTCATTCGGTATTTTTCTTGATAAGAGATTTAATCACACAATTCCTTTCCCATGCCAATATTGGCTATGGGATTCCGTTTCCTCATAGCGTCCAATTTTACTTCTTGAAAAGGCAACATGTAGATTCTTCCTCTGTATTCAATGAAGAATTTAGCAATAACTTCCTGTGAGGTTTAGTATTTTTTTCTCCACTTTTCTGCTCAGCAGCATGGGACTAAAAGAACCTCCATAATTGCCTGTCACTTTTATTCTCCTTTCAAACTGATTCATTCATGTTCAAAGACTCCAGATCTTTTGTTGCCCTCTCACATGGAGAATACTCTCCTGTTAAGTGCCTTCAGACAGAAGAAAACCCAAACCTTCTCACTTCCTGTAATTGATATGCCTGTGGAGGCAAGAAACAGTTTTTCATCCTCTGCAAAATATGGTACTAGACTATAATTTTGTAAGCAAGTTTAGATAGATACATCCCTTTAAATTTCATATCAGATTTATTTTTCTACAATAAAAGTGAAGTCATAGCTTTGTATGCATCCTCCACCATCATTTTGTCAGGTTTTCACTTCCAGTCACTGTAATCCTTCTCAAGCTGACCTGTGCTTTTTGTAACATGCCTCAGTAGCACTAGGAGGATTGAGAAGTACCTTATTTTTGCAAGAGGCAAAGGTTGGGTTTTTTTTTCACATAACCTAGCTATTTTAACTGACAGCTGCTGCAAATCTATAGAGGGGAGAAAAAAATTGTGGGCTTAGTTCTGCTATAAAATACTCAAAATGCAAAGTAAAAATTTCTGTTGTTTGGCTTTGCTGTAGTTCAATGTATCTAGTTATCATGCTGTCTTTGCAAGACACTAATATGTAAGAAATTCTGGCATCATTTATGAGGCTTCTGTTGCACGATTTCTGCCAGCATTTTTATCTATTGTATCACTTTCTCTCTGAGCTTTTGGAAACCAAGGGTTCAAGACTCTGCCGGGTAGTGATGATGTTTACACCACTATTCTATTTAATGTTCCTCCACCATCCAGCATGAGTAATGGATGCTTATCTTTTCAATTTGAGAGCTTGCTTCTGTGCAGCCTATGAACTCTTGCAGAGCTCCAGAACGCTAGAGCTCAGAGAACAGAAAAAAATGCTACATGTTTTGAATTCAAGTCCTGGAGACCATTGCTGCAATGGTCAATACCAATGTCCTGTTGTACCTCAACAAGCAAGGCAGTGCTGGATGTTTCTGGCCCTGATCTACGTACTGGAGTTCTAAATAGCACTTTCCTGTCATTGTGGTGTTTCTGAATGATTTAGTTGAGGTTTTGGGTTTGAAGGTTTTTTGTTGGTTTTTTTTTCAGAGAAATAGGGAAGATTAGGTCCTTCTAAAAGACTTCTCTCTTGTTTGATCTACTGCATACTTAGGGAGAAGAGTGCATATCTGCTACACAATGGTGAAGGTGCAATTATTTTGCAAGGTGTGGCAGCTTTAATATCCTATCTGTCAAATGTTTTAATTCCTGTACCATTCCTGTAGGTACAAAATCTGGAGCTACATGCAATAGCCTGAGGAAACATTATCTGATTGTCAAATGTTTTCTTATTAGTTTTATGATGGGAAGAACGGTTCTTTAGTTATGGTTCAGTTACGAGACCCTAGGACCCTTCTTTATGGAACTAGTGATATTTCAGTTCACAGAGTCACCCACAAGTGTGACTCTATATAAGGAGTACTTGAACAAAGAGGAAAGATGACCATTATGTAAACTAGTCTCCTTTAAGATAATATTGTCAACATACTCATTCAAAAATGTCTTCCTAGTCTTCTCCATCACATTTCCACGGATTCTGGGGTCCAGATAATTCATAGGGTGATGTTTGCCTCTTAAAAGCACTTTCTCAGCATGTTGGAAGGAACAGAGCACATGTGTACTTTGGATCCTGCCAAGTATAGAAAAACATCACTTTCCAATGCTTTGGATACGTATATGACAGTATGTACAAAAAGCTGTTGGTAAATATCCTTCCCATTTGTGGCGGTAACCACTTTTATAACATTATTAGTTTCTTAGTTAACTATTCAGTGCCTTCAGAATTACTCAGCTAACTAGGAAGTTGGACAACTACTATCTCAGAGGTAAAATATACATTTTTCAGTGGAAAATTCAATAGGTTACATCTTGGTCAAAGAAGCAGGATAACTCACATTTAATTCTTACAAAAGTGCTGTAGGATTTTAATGTTCAAAATGATAAAGATTTGTTTTTGTGATAGCTAAAAATTATGCTGGCTTTTGTGAAATTGGGTATTTATTTAAAGGGAAAAATAAAAAACCCACTGAGCTATCTCTGTTATTGCTTGAAGTTCATATGATGTTCACATCTGGTTCTGATAACAATCCAGCATAATATGTAGAGAACAGTTAAATGAGTCAGAAGTTACTCATACACGTTGTTGCTCCTTTAGTTGCATTGTAATTTTCATGATTTGTCACTCCAGCTTGATTTTCTTGTCAGTAGTCTTTTCATGTTTAAATCCTTTAGTAAATGATGCCTCAAATAGTGAAGATACTCTTTCCCTCACAGCCAGAACATAGAAAGAATGACATTTTTTGTTTCAATTGGAAAATATTTGATAATCATATATGTTTAATGAATTGCAAGAGTACATTAAAATGTATTCTCTGAATAACTTTTATGTGAGAGTGATAAATTGATAAATAATTAATAAACAACTGTTCAGATAAAGTGATTAAGTAGTAGCTCAGTATATATGCAATTACTGTTTTCAGTGCCATGTTGAAATAAGTTACAAAATACTTAAAAGCATAGAGGTTTTTTAAGTAATTGTTGCGACAATTACTGACTTTCAATAGGTTATATTACACCAAGAAGGCCATATGGATGATGGTCTAACCTTACAAAGATGTCAGCACGAGGAATCCCAGGCTGCTCGAATCATTCGCAATACTACCAGCTTGTTCAGCCAGTTTATAAGGTAGTTGTTACCATCTTTTATACAATCATTCTTTGTTTGTTTGTTTTTTAAAATATTCTGAAATAATAAGAATTTCTCTAACAGAATCCTTATTTCCTGCTTTCAAGTATTTGTATTTAGAAGCTATTAGCAATATATTTTTACCAACTTCCGTTTGTGATTTTGTTGAATAATGCCATTAAATAGATAAAACAGCTTATTTAAAATTATTTACATGATATCCAATACCTTGAAGCCAGAAGCAAACTGGATCATAATCCAAGTTGAAGAAAACATGCTAAATGATCTTAGTGTAACTTCATTAGTAAGTATTCTACAATAGCTAGAACTTCACAATATTCGTAAAAGGGTTCCTATTTTTCTATTTTTCTTGGTAGACCAAATATTATAGCTACCTCTATTCAAATTTGTCAAACTAATTGAAAGGAATATTGATGCCTAATACTGTTTAGATCAAAAATACGATGGGAAACCATAACAGCCCCAAGTCCATGCAAATAAACAATAGAAGGAAGTACAAAGTAGTACATGTCTGGAAGGAGAATACCAATTTATTGCCTTCAAAATCTGTACTGAAACATTTTGCCTCTCCCTTTTTAATCACTGATCCTGTTGATCCTCCTACTTTTCTGTCACCCTGCTGATCATATCTGGAAGATCTAAAGATTGGAGGAGAGGCAGTTCTCTCTGGTGAACTCTGTGCAGTGTAACAGGTTATGCACAGTAACAACAATTAGGACAGAAGGCTAACTAGCTGCTGAGGGGGTAAAAGGAATAACTTCTTAACTCCTCTCTCTCAGCAAAATTATTATGCGAGCGTTCCTAAATCTTCTGTTTAAACCAACACATTTATTTTCAGTGGAATGGATTTATGGGTATTTAAAGTAGGTAAGCATCTCAGCAGAGGCAGTGACTGTATCTGATTTTAAGGAATAATTCTAGTTGTGATTGAAAGACTTTAGAACAGAGTCAGTAGAATTACCTTCTGAATATTATTTATCTTCCAAATCTTTGCTGAGCTAGAGGGTAATGCAGTTAGTAATTACACCTCAGTAAGAATTATCTGAGATTGAGCTGTTCACCTAACTGTATAATAGAATTCAAAAACTAATGTGGAGACAGTGATGGCTATTTCCACAGATCAAAACACCAAAGCCCTTGGATACTTCGGCATTGTGAAACATGCAATATATGAGTACCCTAAGCATGGAGTCAATACTACAAAGGATATTAGGAAGTCAGGGAATTTAAACAATTTCATATGACACCAGACTTGCTCTGTCACAATCTTGATTTATTGAGAAGGTTATATAAAGAGCTGTACTTGTTAAGTAGTTGCCTAATATCCTTGCCACACATGTAGCAACATAATTTTCATGGAAAAATACAATCTTGGCCAGTAGCAAAACAAATGTGTTGGACATGAATATAATTTAAAACAGTTTATCTAAATTTGTATGTTGCTGACTGAAGAGCCTTTGCATCCTCAGGAGATGTTGAATCTTAATAAACCATTGAAAAGATGAGCATGAAAAGATACTCTTTATCACATTTCATCTCCAGTTTGGTTTTCTGGATTCAAGCCTGTATTTAAACAATGTTATTTATGAAATAGATTTTCTGAATCAAAATTTGGCTTGCTTTCACCATATTAATGCACACTCACTTCAGCTTAAATTTTTCCAGTCCTCTTGAAGTATATATTGTGCTTAAAAGGGTTTGTTCTACTGGTTTATCTGATCTGGCTTCATACAAAACTGTTCAGAATGTTTTCTGTCATTTATCAGTTTAGCTTAATTTTGACAGACCTTAATTACCAGTAAGTTTGAGACATGGAAACAGTTGTAAACTGATTGTTCTGATGCAGGCTTTAGTATTCAAACAGTGAAGGGAAGTATCATGAAAACTGTCTTACATATGTGGTTGTATCTGACTTTTTGAATAATACATTTAGCTATGTTAGTTTGAAAATATGGGGCATTTTGAAGCATAACTTTATTATGCTATTTCTTTTGTTACTTTTGTTCCTCTTCTTTTACTTCTTTAGAGTAAATGGTTCATGACATTTATCTTGCGTTACTAATCTTACATGATAATAAGTCTTTAACAAGCAGCAAGACAGAGATCTTCAGTGAAAGTTCCATGCTTCCTTCACTATAGCTCTTTCATATGATATGTTTTTGTCTGAAGATTTTTAGGGTAAAATACAATTCTGTGTCAATGCATATTCATTTAAAATTGCTGAGATACAATGGATAAGGATACACAATGAAATCAATAAGAATGTATGTAGTACTGAAGAAACTATTTTTTCATAGTGCTTGGCAGAGTTTTAATTATAATGATCAAGTGGTCATCCTTGTCTTACTGCCTAATAGATGAAAAAATAAAGAAAAATTATTTTATAGTTAAGAATTTTCTTCCACAGAACCCACCATATGAGACTGCATTTAAAACATTACTTCTTCAGTATCACAAGGGACTACACTACTCCTTTGTATTTCTTGTGCTGAGAATATCAAAACAGCCAGATCTGCCAGCAATCAGCTCTCCCTGGATTATACTAGTTATAATAGTGAGTCAAACACTGAAAAATTGGATTGTCACCCAAGATTGAGCAAATGCTTGAACAGGAAAGAGATGTTATTTTACTGACAACTGAGATTCCTTGGAATGCTTTATAATTTTAAATCCCAGCCTTCTTTATTTCCGATATAGAGTTGATACAGAAGACCTAATTAACAGTTAGAATTACCTGTTATTTTTGTATTCTTTTTCTAGAAGACTGGGGATGTATATCCTCAACAATTGCTACTATTTTAGTCCATCTGCACATTACACCTGTATCATAAATAGGATTTAAAGTATCTAAACAAAATTAATTACTGTAAGAAAGGACTTCAGTGCATCTTTCATCTGTTTCATCTTTTTGCTGACTTTGTTTCTTCTGCTCATTTTTTCAGTTTTTTTAATCATTCTCTCTCTTTACATCAATGCAGAAAGCGAAACATGATTCCATTTCAGGAAGCTCTGAGTGCTGGACACCCAAACAATAGATGTTTGAATGATTTGATCATTGATCTGATTTGCAATTCAGATCAGCTGTTGCTCATATACATATGTCATATGTATAACAAGACTTGATTTAGATACCAAGAGAAAATAGGCTGCTACATAATACTGTAAATTACAGTGGGAAAATGAATAATCCTGCCTGTCTTTCTCGTTGTTTTCCGTAGTGGAAACAACAGAACACTATCACCCACTGCCCTGCCTGTTGAGGAGATGGCTCAGACTCTGCAAGACCTGATAACTTACTTCCAGCTTCCCGAAGAAGACCTGGAACATGAAGATAAGCAAAGCAAGCTTCGATCACTCAAGAACAGACAAAATCTATTCAAAGAGGAGGTACAGAGAGAGAAATTGTTACATTATTTTAATTTTAAGTTTATTGTGTCACAAACATTGAGAAGAACCTAAACATTATCATCTAGATGCATGCATATGATTTATAATGTAAAGTTCCGTAGCTGACATATATACATATTGTAATGCCATATGATAACTTGCTCTTACGTATTTTTCACTTCCACACTTGTCACAGGCCACAAACACACTCTCATAAAATTTGGTCTCAATACTTCTGAACATCTTTACACAGATGTCATTTTTAAAAGAAAGGGTTGTGACAAGAGATTTCTTTTTCTCTCTATGAAGTTCCACATTCTAAGTACCCCAAACTAATAATAAAACTTGGATCAATGATAAATGATTTTTCTGATGTCTTTTCTGTCCACCAGGGTGTGAAACAGGAACTTTTTATCTCTAGAAACTGGAAGAATGCTAGTTTTAGAGAAGGATATGTGTTACGTAATTGTAGAATTGCTCCTCTCTGAAAATGGAATAATTGCATTTCTGTATAAATAGGAAGTATATTTTACAGTGGCTTTAGACATGTTTGGATTGCTTGAAGGTTTTCAATACCATTTTAGTCTCCAATCAAACTGAAGTTAAAAATCTATTCTAGCATTTGAACTTTTTTGTTTTATAGATATTTTATTAGGTAGTAAAATTTCCACCTCTTTTAATCAACAAAAATTCCTTTGTATATAAAGTGTGGGTTTCTTTCCTATGTAAGGAAAATTTTATGTAAAAACTAGTCTGATCACAAAAATTATGAAAGCTATTATTGTCAGTTTTTTTTATTCCTTACTTTTTATAATACTTAGCTGAGTAAGGAACAGTATAGAATCATTCTCTAAAATGGATGATTCTAATATGGAAAAATACATTTTCAAATCTTGTAAGCACAATTTTTTTTTTTTAATCTAAGATGATGCAACTTTGAAATGTGTGCAGGAAAAAATCTTTTAAAAAGACAACAACAAATGCTTTTTCATGTACAGTTTGCTTTCCTCTCTGTCATATGCATTTAGGGAATGCTGGCACTAGTTTTGAATTGCATTGATCGCTTAAATGACTACAACAGCGCAGCTCATTTTGCAGGAATTGCAAGAGAAGAACATGGTACAGCATGGAAAGAAATTTTGAATCTCCTTTACAAATTGTTAGGTGAGTTCTTCAATAATCTGCTAATGTGGAAAAACAGGATATGTATTTTTATATTCTGCTTGCTGCTTCACCACCAAAGAATACTTTGTGTGTTATTTATTCTGTCATGTAAATTACAGAATTTCTTACCTATACTTACTGATATTTATCAATGATACCGATATACTTACAAATACTGATATTTATCAGTGCCATGCTTTCTAGAGTGAACTGCTTCTGTGTTGTAAAAGGGCCAAAATTATAGAGTAAAAGAAGTATGTATATGTTTATTTCTTTAAATCACTAATTTGATACCTGAGTTGTGTAATTCTTCATATAGGAGACTCTTGTCTTTTTATGGAGTTTAAATACTTTCTAATTTCATTACAAAGAAAGTTAGCTCCAAACCACAGCAAAATATGGAAGTTGACAGTTAGGACAAAACCAAAACAAACCAGGGGGAGTGCTTTGAGGCATGAGGTTATTCACATAGCACAGACGTGCAGATGCTTCTGGTGAAGTCTTGTCATTGCTTTAGAAAGTAATGAGATATCATTGCCTGCATCTTACTAGAGTTGTATGAGGATGAAAAAGAATGTGCTATGTAGACCTTTTCTGATTTTGACTTGCAGGTACATCTTGAACACACTTGTTCTGATGTAATAAATATTAAGTTAATGCTTCACAATAAAAACCCTTGACAACTGCATACAAAAGGCGCCTTTTTTTTTAACCTAAGAGCAGTAATAATTTCTGGAAGAAACAAAATTAGTATTTCTTGAAATACTTGAATGCTGATGAACTTTCAAAGCGCAGCCAAATAACATTGTGTTCTGCACTGATGAGGACTAAAAGCTATCCATTCTATAACATGTTTTAATCAGAAAGTAGAGTTAAAGAGCAGTACACCAAACCTGCACTTGAGCTTGAACTTCTGCATATGATCTTCCCATTCATTGGTAGGAAGAAATAGAAAAAGAAGTGTTTCAGCTTCTTGATCATGATAGTGCTGGACACTTGCATCAAACAAGGGTGGTGGATAATTACTATTTAAATTTAACAATAAAATAAAACGTAAATAAAACATATTTTTTGCTGAAATTCTTGCTTTTCCAGTAGACCCTTGTCAACTTCAAAAACTACATGCCCTTTTGAAGTTATGCTAGTTGCTGATATTCAAATTAATGAAAATCTTAATTCTTTATTACCCTAACATATATGTGTTTAGGATTTGCCTGTTTATCATTTTGCAAAGTTGTTATAAAAATTGTGTTAAAACATAACATTGGTGATTTAAAAAGGAAATCTCCTGTTATAAAATTATACCTTGTGGGTTTTTTCCAGCTGCTCTCATTCGTGGCAACAGAAACAATTGTACTCAGTTTTCAAGTAACCTCGATTGGCTAATAAGTAAATTGGACAGATTAGAATCTTCTTCAGGTGAGACTCATTTTTATTAATGTAAATCAACTATCAATGCACCATACACAGCTGTCTTGCATTGTAAATGTCAGAGCAGTTTTCCTTGAAACAGCATGTGTTAGGAAACAAATACAGTGTCTTTTTTTTAATTGAGCAAAGTATTACATTTAAACAGACATTTCTGTGGCATTTTTGGGTTCATACATTTGGTATGTGCAGAACCACATCCAGTCAGTGTTGAATGTGACTTTGGTGAATCAATGGATCGAGTCAGACAGTATCAAGACGACTGTCCCATTGCTGTCGAATAACACCAGAGTTCTTTGTGGGCACAAGTACAAATAACAGAGAGAGAAGGTTTTTTTCCTCTATGGGATGTTCAGCAAAATATCAAAATACTATACAGTGCTCCCTACTAAAACCTTTTATCTCTCTCATTGAAAAGAAGGAGCTAAACCTGCATTTTTCTCAAGTGGTTTTAAAATTGTAGCTATTTTCAAAAGAAATCAGAAATTAACAGTTTCATAACTTATGTCTAATGAGATTCACATCATAGTCATATCAATACTCTTTAGAAGTGTTTTCATTCTCAGGCTGGAGAAAAGATAGCATCTCTTAAAATATTTACTGGGCTTTTAGATTGTGTTCAGTTGCACGGATGATTTAGTGACAACATTATTTCTGTGGCCTTTGTACAGGTATTTTGGAAGTGTTGCACTGCATCTTGATTGAAAGCCCAGAAGCTTTAAATATAATAGCTGAGGAGCACATCAAATCCATTATTTCTTTGTTGGATAAACATGGGCGCAATTACAAGGTATGTTTGGAAAAACTAAGGATGTATCTTACTATATCTTACTATAATTTGTGGAAAAATAACAGAGATATCTACATGGAAATATATGATTCTAGTACCTTTAAAGAAATAAAATAACCTTGAAGTACATCTGCAAATTGTTTTGTTGAGATTAAAAAAATGTGTAATATATAATTGCTTTTCAGTTTCAAATACAGAAAATATGTAGGACAAGCAAATAGTTAAGAAATTTTGATAATCAGTCAGAACTTTGGATTTGCTGAGAAAATGAAGAATTCTGGTGGCTGTAAGCACGTGGACAGAGTAGCTTGCTTTGTGATGGAGGGCTCTACAGAAGCAGTGAACTACCCTTGGTCTACCTGCAGAAAGACAGAACTAAATCCTGCAAAGTCATTCCTAACTTGAGTAATAATAATAGTAGCAGAAAAGAGCAAAATAAAATGAGAAATCAGAAAAATAATCCAAATATCTGAAAACACAGGTGTTCAGAAGAAAGAAAAAAACCCCGACTTATACCAGAAGAAATAATGGTGGAAATTAATTTAGACATCAATGTGCAATTTATTATGACAGAAGAAAGTGAACACAGTTTCTGGCTGCAATCAGGATGACATCACAACACAGAGGAGGATATAGTTTTATGTGTGATTTTCTGATGTGAGTTTCCTTCCTCAATTAACATTTTATTTGAAAGACTGATAACCTGGAGGAAGAACAAAGAAAGTTCTAGTGAGATGAAATTACTGATTTACAGGAGAATGTGGAGAACCTAACCAACTATGGATATGGAAAAGGAGAGAAGTATTTTTAAGCATGGTTAAGAAGTATGAACCCATATGAGTAGGCATAAGGAAAAATTTGAAATTACAGTGGTAAGTTTAGCTTACTATTTTTAGGTGTTAGCAAGATTATTGTGCTGTGCTAGTCACCTGCAAAGAGAACCTTTCAGATGGAGCATCTTAATGTAGACCTCATAGTGAGAATTTAAAGCAGAAAAGGAAGATGTTGTATACAGGAGAAGAATTAGACTGGGTAATGGATTTGTGCATTTCCATTTGTAATGTCTTTGACTAAGCATCAGTAAGTAATGAAGTAATTAATTTATTTGTTACTCTGGAAATGCTATATCTTGTTCTTCTGCTAGATTAGAAATCCTGTTGTGATTTAGGAAATAAGAAACAGTAATATTATTAAGCAAAATTGTCTTGGAAATTATTGATTTGAAGGACATTTTTAAATGAAAAGCCTTGTGTCAGAAACATGATCAGTGAATCATGGAGATTATTTAAATGGTTGACATGTAGATTCTGAGTTATTGATAATCATTAATGTTTATTAAGACACTTACAGCTGAGGACTGGTCAGAGTTTCTGTGGTTATTTAAGTTACTATCTCTGTCTGTCTGCTAGAGGTTTCTGCCCAATAACAGATATGTTAGAAAGGAAAATGCATGGGCTGGAACATAGCAAAGTTCACAATATAGCAGCTTTAAACTGCTGCTCTGCATGGTTTTGTGCTACTTCACTGGGCAGAGAACAGGAGTAGCTAAAATACATGTTCAATTCTGCTGCTTCTTGTATTGTACAACAGTTTGCAAAATGGTTATCAACAGTGTGAAGATGGTTCTTTGTCTTGGAGATGGTCTGTAAGGGTTTAGGCCATTTGGGCTTGTTGCTCAGTGATTGCTTGTCAGAGCTCAAGCACATCTTTAAGATTCTCTGTTTTTTGCAAAAGTGTATAGCTTTGTCCCTCAGCATTAAACAACATTATGTTACTGTGTCCTCTCTTCCAAAACTGTTTGCTCCAGTAATCTGTGGGAGAATTATGTCAATATCTTTCACTTTTCAGACTGTGACCAAAAAAAAAAATAGAAAGCTGTAATTTTAAAATAAGTTCTTTCTGAAACTTGGTTTTGCTTTATTTGATTTCTTTTAAATATATTTAATTTTAAAAATAAATGGATTACTACTTATAATGAAAACATGCTTTCAAAACAGATTCATAAGCAGTCTGAGAACTGCAGTTGAGAATTGTCCATTAATGTTGCTCAGAAGGTTTTATGGGCTGTAGTAAATTTCTCAAAGAATTTAATTCTACATTTCAAATTTTTAATGAGATTTAATTACAAAAATTATAAAGAGTTGACATACAGCGCTCTTAACTTTTTTTCTAATTGAAATGAGAATAAGGAATCTCGAATGAAGATTTTTTTGAGGCATTTTGCAAACCCTGTGTTCTGAATTTGTGTTCCATGAATGTTTGATATCCTCTATCAGTAGTACACAGACTACACTTGGTCCATATATGTGAAAAGTATTTGGAAAATAATAACGATAATGTGTATTATATTCCTTCCTTTAGGTCTCTTCTCAATGTAAATTAAGCTAACAGCTGAATAATAGGATATGCAGCTACCTTTACCCAACTTTCTTCTGATTTTTTTTAAGGTTCTAGACGTGCTTTGCTCTCTCTGTGTCTGTAATGGAGTTGCAGTTCGTGCCAATCAAAATTTGATCTGTGACAATCTGCTGCCTAGAAGAGACTTACTCTTGCAAACACGTTTGATTAATGATGTGACAAGGTATAGTGACATGTTTCATTGTTATATTAGAAAAAATGGAACTTACATGTCTTCGATAGTTAATTGAAGAAAATACTGTAACCTAAGAGACATTCCCCAGCTTTCAATATTGAGACACACACTTTAGGAAGTGTTTAGGTATTAACTTCTGAAAAACCCATTTTACTAACAATATGGCAATTGTAATGGAAACTGTGTTCAAATAGAAATTGCTAATTAATAGGATGATCTGTTCTGAAATGTAAAGATGAAAGTTGCTTGTTTCTCATTCAAAACAGAGCATGGCTTTACCTAATAATTATTATGGAGTATGCAAATATACCGTGAAGTACTTGTGTGTTTTAAGAGGGATTTGATTTCCTAGCAACCTCACTCCTGTTGTTTTGATTTTAGGAAATGATTTTGTTATTCCTCTTTTGACTATAAGTTTTTCAGTGCCTGGAACCTATACGTTAGAAGGTGATTCTACAGCAGCTTTATAAAGTCATAAAACTGGTCACTATTTTAAATATTATAAGCAAAATGTGGACATCTACACTCTTACTGTATTTGCAAAGTGAATTTGACTATTATACAACAATCTAATTCATATGTTACATTATATGTTTACACTAACTGGCTTACATTTTCTTTTTTAGCATAAGGCCAAACATATTTTTGGGTGTTGCTGAGGGCTCTGCGCAATACAAGAAGTGGTACTTTGAGTTAATAATTGATCACGTTGATCCATTCTTGACGGCAGAACCCACCCATTTACGAGTTGGATGGGCCTCTACTTCAGGTTATGCCCCCTATCCGGGAGGTGGAGAAGGATGGGGAGGCAATGGTGTTGGTGATGACCTGTACTCTTATGGTTTTGATGGCCTTCATCTGTGGTCTGGTAAGTTCTTTGCTCACTTCCACTTATATTTATAGTTACCTACCTTTACCTTCAGTACTTATGTGTATATAGCATGCTGTTTTATAGTGAGCTACATTCAGAACTCCAGGATACCATGAAATTATTCTGAATTTCACATCACACTTCTTGTCTGAGATTTTAGTCCATATTCAATTATACCAATTAGGCTTTTTAGCAGATAGCTTCTGTTTTCATGATTTTGATCAAAAAATGGCATTTTCCAGGTCTAGATCAATATTGACTTAAGTCTATCTGTTCAAAATCAATGCATGTATTGATCTCAGACAAATTATTTACCTATGGATCTATGTTTGCATTAGTCTTTCACTTTGTATCTACAGCTGAAGTAAAATGACATTATTCTCATAGCTATTGATAATAAATTAAATGGAAATAAATTGAATTTAAATTTTGATAAACAGTTTAATAAAATATAAGTTTGGCAATTAGAAATAAGAATTGCTACACTATTACCAACCTCAGTTGTTTTTAGAACAGAAATTTCTATGGTGTAATATCAAACTGAAAATCTGGTAGTTGCTATGTTGTTTGAAAAACTATTTTTCATATTATTATCTAAAATAGGCTTAGCAGAAAAAAATAGAGCGTTTCTAGGAATGCTTCTTAATATGTGTAGTTATCTAGGAAACTCTCAATTAGTACTGCAGTGAAGTGGTTACACTTGCAGTTTATAAAGAAGGGAGTTAATGGATGCCAGCAAGTGCATATTTTGTGGTCATTTAAGGATCAGTGATGGTAAATTTGTGGTCTTATTAGCCATTCTTTTTCAAGTGAATTGAAGATGCTAGTGGGCTGCATTAACGAAAAAGTGGAAGTGACTGCCCATGCAGTCAGGTGGATTTGAGTTAGAGCTCTAGAAGAGTAAAAGGAGTTTACAGGAGGGCTCATCTGAAGTGTCACAGTTAAAATAATTTTTGTAATAATGAGTGTGCTATAGAGAATAACCACTAAGGAAAAAGGAGAAAACAAGAATCTGATTAGGATGCTTTGGAGAGGAATTAGTGAGAACCCTCTGGGGTGTATAGTTAGCTGGAAAGTGGCTGTGGAACTATGAGCAAGGCTGTTGCTTTTTTGTGTGGTTATCCCTCCCCCAGTGCTACATCCAGGGAAAAGGAACTAGAACATACTTTTTACAAACAGACAGGTTTTGACCGTGTCAATGTATGTTCCTATAGAAACAAGCAGCAGAATGCTATTGACTAACTGTAAGAATCAAATGGCAACACAGGAAATGCTGATGGTTGGTTTTGCTTTCTTAAAGTTCCTGAGTGCTCTCTAAATAAGGAACATTTCAGAAGAAATAATGCATAAGGCTATAAAATAAGAAAATATTCAGGTAATTAATTGTATACCCTTACATCATCTGCTATCTTTGTAACATCATTAATAGAACTATCAATAAGTAATGAAAGGAGAGAGAAAAGCAGTAGGAAGCAAAACAATTACTAAAATTTCTAGAAGATTTTACATATGTATTCTACTTACATAGATATTTAAAACAGAGTTCTGGCAACTAGGTTTTGTACCTAAAATGTTTAACAATCTATCTTAATTGGTAAAGGTCTTCATTCATATAGAAGATTTTATTAAGAATATAGATGAAACTAGAAGATCACCTTTATTAACATTGTATTAATATAGTCTAAACCTATATTTTCTCTGGCTTATACCTTTGTGAATCATAAATTGTTTGAGAACAAATTTTATTGGCTGGGTCTCTGCCTCAAGACAGAATTGAGTCAAAACCAGTTCATTTTCTGGAATGAAATTTGGACATTTTTTCCAAAGTTGGACAGTTCTGGCCACCTTTTCTCTGAGATGTTCAATCATTGAGTTGGGAATGTAATGGTTTGTTATTCAGGACATTTTGTAACAATTTGTTCCACCAGGAATTTAACTTTCTGTGTTTCCTGTAAAAGTCTTTTAAAATTTGTTCAAAAGACTTAGAAAAAACTTCAGTATCAGCACACTCAATACATCTGTCTTAATTTAATGGTTTTGTTTCTTGACTGTGTGGCCATCCATGAGCATTCAGAAGTTTTAGGGAAAAAATAGACATTATTTCAGTCCTTGTGTGTACAGTCTTTAATTAGGAAGTAGCATGTTATTTTTCCTTCCAGATCTCTCTTGTGTACACAGTAAATGATGGTTATTTTTTAGCTTGTTAAATTTATGGCTTGTGCTTTATTTACTGTACACTATTCAAGGCATGTAGGCAAAATTATTCATTTCCCCATATTTCTTAGTGCTTTGAAATGCCGCATACAGCTGAGTACTCTTTAATTTCTTAGAAAAGAATAGTGTGGGGCTATGCAATTAAAAGGTATGTTGTAAATACAGTGTACATAAATATGCTGAATTTAATTTTATGGCCTTAATTCTACCATTGCCTAATTTGGGTGTGTTTGACTTTTCAATTATATTAGCATTGTTCCAGCATAGGATTTTATATATAAAATATCTGTGTATGTGCACATATAATTTTTTTTATCACTACTGAACAATTATCACATGACAGAAATAATGATTTTTGGGAGTAGGTTGGGAGACATCTGTAACATATGCCATTAGAAATGGCTGAATAAATCATAAATACAAAATTAAACACTAATTGAACCTCAGGAATACAGTGCTGGAAAGTCTCTTAAATCTGATCTCCTGCAGGAAGGGAAAATTCAGAGTACTTAAACTGTCCTGAACAGTTGACTTGTGTTGTTCTTAAGGAGTTCCAAACACAACAATTTGGAATAGTGCTTAATAGCTTAATAGACTTGTTTTACAGTTAAAATACAATGTTTTCAAGGGAATCGTTCTGAAAGGAATTCTGAGGAGATATTCCTTGGCTAAAAATATACTCAGATACTCAAGTGTATTTGAAAAACTGCAGTTATCTGTAAATGTGTATGGATATAAGATATGTTATCTTCAGTTAATTGTTATTATAAATCCTAAGTCCTGTGCATGGCTGTAAGGTTCCACCTTCCCAGGTAGGGAAAATGAAGCTCCATCTGTTTAGTGTATGGCTGTCATTGATAAAGAAAACCTGGCCCATTAAATTCTTGTCCATTTTTTGATAGCTCGGTATACCATCCTGCCTCTTGATACTGTAAGCCTGGATATTGGTCAAAATCACAGCTCCACTAGAATTATAGAATCATAGACTGGTTTGGGTTGGAAGGGACCTTTAAAGATCATCTAGTTCCAACCCCCCTGCCATGGGCGAGGACATCTTTGGTTAGGCCAGGTTGCTCAAAGCCCTGTCCAACCTGGCCTTGAACACTTCCAGGGAGGGGGCAGCCACAGCTTCTCTGGGCAACCTGTTCCAGTGCCTCACCAATGAATATTCAGAGATATGTGAATCTGGTATTTACAAATAACTAAAGAAAAAAAAAAAAAAAGGATCTATCAATCTTAGCTTTATAAAGAAGAGGCAATTTACTGTGCCTCAGTACTCATGCATCAGGCTGGTGTGAACTTGCATGATTTCAGCTGAGGATGTTCTGACTTGTGAACAGTGTCAGAGGTCTCAAGTGATTTGCTCAGTTTATGCACTTTTCTGCCACACGTCAGTTTGAAGAATGTTGACTCACTGTCTCTAAAAGCAGAACTGTTCATAAAAGTGATGAAGGCAAGATCATGTCTTCATGACTACAGACAAAAACCTTGATGGTGTTTTAGAAGAAATAATTTAATTTAACCTGTGAGAGTCTGCTTAAATCTTCTCATTACTGAATACTTTTATCCTAGGTCGAGTACCCAGAGCTGTAGCGTCTGTCAATCAGCATTTATTAGCATCTGATGATGTGGTTAGCTGCTGCTTGGATTTAGGTGTACCCAGCATTTCATTCCGCATTAATGGACAGCCTGTACAGGGAATGTTTGAGAACTTCAGTACAGAAGGGTTTTTCTTCCCTGTTGTAAGCTTATCAGCAGGTGTAAAGTAAGTACAACTTAATTTTAATTGCTGTTTTCTTTGCTGTCTTGTCACACAAAATACTCTCCAAATTAATGTGTGATTTGTTCTGTTTTGTTGTTTCAGTTCTGCTCAACCAGCAGCTGGGAGGGAGGCAGAAAAGTACTGATTTGTTTAGTGATGACTTCACTTAAGGGTGAAATGTGAGCCTCTTAGCAATTTGACCAAATCACAGTGTCTGAAAATCATTATTTTATGGGTATTTGGTGACCTAGGGGAAATTAATTTTGTCTCGTTGGAATTATCAGTGAAAAAAAGGCACATTAGAAACACAGCACCACATTTGGCACTAATTAAAATTCTCACTGGCTTTCTCAGCAGGAAGTAAAAAAACTAAATCATCATGAAAAGTGATACTATATTCATAGTAGGAAACACAAAGAACTGATGAGAAGTGGGTTTGGAATCTCATTACTAAGATTGCCCATTTCTTACCCATTTTATAGCTAAAATACTGAGATTTGAACTTATCATTTTCAGGTTTCTATTGTTAATTTACCTTTAATTCATTCAGAAAATCTGCAAATGTCAGTCTACTTAAGTGACCAAAATACTTGTGTTAACATTACAAAGCCAATGCAACAAAAGACTAGCTCTTGCACCAATTTCTGCTCAGTTCATCTTAGAGCATCTTTATTGCTGGTATCGACAGGCAACAATTTTAGGAAGAGAAAAACATAAAGATAATTAAGGAGAATTCTTCAGTAAGAAAAGTTGGGATTTTTCTGTCTTTTGTAGGCTGAACAGGATTTCTGCATAAAATATGTATAAGTTATGAAAATTCTTCACTATGAAAAAGTGCTAATTGTCTAGACATCAGTAGCTGCCAGAAACTGTCAAACTTAGAACAACTAATCAGGAGCAGAGAAAGAGATTTTGGTGAAGGAGATGCAAAGGGCTGGCTTTTATTTAAAGGAGGGTTTCTCTTATACATGGTAATTTTTGAGAAATTAAGGTTCGGTATGGTCAGAATAGACAGTATATAGCTTTGATAAGTGAAAGCAAGTTCAGGTTATAAAAGGTTCATACATTTAGCAATTAAGAAAAAGGAAATCTTTGTTTCTCTGAGGTAAAGTAAATGAGATCAGTTCTCCGTGCACTTTTCCTTCTGTGATCAATACATAAATACTTTGAGCATCTCATGCTTAAGAGAACCTCCCAGGTGAGAATACTAACAGAGACCAAAGAGAATAAAAGAGACTTGGGGAAGGGCTTAATAAATCAGTTTTCATTTAATCTCTGAGAGTGACCCTAGTATGTAGCTGCATTAGAACAAGAGTTTATGAAAATGTTCATTACTTATTTTCTGTTAGAAATCTGCCTAAACTGATATAATTATTTTTCTTTATTCTTATTTGATGTTGTTTATGTATTTTGTGAGGGCATTTTCCCTTGAAGTTAATAGTAGCTGATGGCAGTAGCAGGTTATATGTTATTTTCCATGTCTGTTAATATCCAAGAAATCCTAGTACATGGGAATCCTGAGTTCATGAGCGGAGGAGAGTGTTCTGCACTGGGCACAAACGCATGTTTCTGTTGTGACTTATCTGTTCTTCCTCTTCTTTCTGTGACTTTCTCAGTCTCTGATTCTTGGTCTGCTTCATCATTTCATCATCAGTTTTTCCTCTCTAAAACCTTGTCAGCACCTGCTTACCCTCACTGTCTCTTAATTTTGTTTTTTACTGTAGGCATTTTCTATCTATCCATTTTTTCCTCCACCAATGGTGTTATGAGCTCTGCTTGTAGTACTACAATATGGCCATTCAAATAATCAAGGAATTTAAACAGCAACTGTGTATTGAGAATTCATTTTCTTTTCTTCTATTTTTCTTTTCTTCTCTTCAGATTTATTTCACCTTTTCTTTAAAAGTGTGTAAATGCAGAGATAAAGAAATGTAATATAAGATTAACTTTAAATGAGCTATCCAACATGTTTTTAGGGAAGTCATGAAAAGTCAACATCTTAAAATAAATGCCTGGTGCTTTTAGTAATTAAATATTAAGTACATTAAATACAGTTATCATGAGGGTCTTGTCTTTCATAGGCAGCCTTTATAGTAAGCAAAAGACTATTTAGCATGGTCTTGTCATTCAGGCTATGAAAAATAAGTATAGCTGCTATCAAATTGCTAGAATGGTAGGTGCAGTTGCCTATGTACAGCCCAACTCTAAAATTGAGCAAAAGGAGTAGTAATTAGCCTAAATCAATCTGTTTAACTATTTCTAGCTGTCTTTTAGGAGTTATTGCTTTATATTTGATTATCAGGAGGGTTCTTGTCAAGGGTTAATGTCAGACAAATTAAAACAAGTTTTTCAAATCAAAAGATTGAACATTTCTTTTAAAATGAGACAAACTAGATTTGACTTAGATTTGAAGGGGGAAGGGAGCAAAACACCAGGCCATCTGAAGTGCATGTATACCAATGCACACAGCATGGGTAACAAACAGAAGGAGCTTGAAGCCATGATGAAACAGGAAAATTATGAGGTAGTGGCTGTTACAGAAACATGGTGGGATGTCTCCTGTCGGGGGAGGCAGCGGGTCTGCCACCAGCCTGATTGAAGAAGAATTTAGCCTTGATGAAATTCCAGTGTATCCATGAGGAGCCAGAAAGTCCCGAGAAGAGCCATGTAAACAAGATTAAGGAACTGCGAGACAAAGATAAGAAGAACTGTCCTGACAACTCAGCAGGGAAACTATTAGCTATTCATGAACTGTTAGTTACTAAGTAAACCAATCCTATATGAACAGATACTTTGAAGAAGGGTGTAAAAAGGCTTGTTAGAACAATAAAGTTGCCATTGTAGGCATTTTGGCCATTTTGCACAATCTGATGTTTGTCATGTCCATCTCTACTGCAACAGTCTCCCATGACTGGAGTGTGCCAATTGATGGCTACAAGCTCTTTAGGAGGGATAGACAAGGAAGGAGAGGGGGTGGGGTGGCGCTGTATGCCAGGGACTATTACGATTGCTTTGAGTACAAGTGTAGTGAAGACAGGGTGGAGTGTCTTTGCATTAGAATGAGGGAGAAGGCCAACAGGGTAGATGTTGTAGTGGGAGTCGACTATAAGCCACCCACTCAGGACAGAGGTGGATGAAATATTCTATAGGCACTTAGGAGAAATCTCACGATTGCTTGCCCTTGTTCTTGTGGGAGACTTTAACTTCCCAGACATCTGCTGGAAATACAACACAGCAGAGCGGGACCAGTCCCGGAGATTCCTGGAATGTGTGACAGATAACTTCCTGACGCAGCTGGTGAGCGAACTGACCAGAGAAGGTGCCCTGCTGGATCTCCTCATTGTGAACAGAGAAGGACTGGTGGATGATGTGGCGGTTGGAGGCCGACTAGGGCACAGCGATCATGAAATAATAGACCTCTATTCTTAGGGAGGCCAGGAGAGGGGGCAGCAGAACTGACATCCTGGACTTCCCAAGGGCTGACTTTGTCTTGTTTGGGCACCTGCTTGACAGAATCACTTGGAAGACAGTCCTGAAGGGTATAGGGGTCCAGGAAGGCTGGACACTCTTTAAGAAGAAAATCTTAATGGCACAGGAGCAGGCTGTCCCTGGGTGCTGTAAGAGAAGCCGGCACCAGAGGAGACCACCCTGGCTAAACAGGGAGCTTTGTCTGCAACTCAGGGAGAAAAGGAGAGTTTACAGCTTTTGGAAGAAGGGGCTGGTGACTCACAATGATTACAAAGATGCTGTGAGGCTATGCAGGGCGGAAATCAGGAGGTCTGAAGCCCAGCTGGAAATTAATCTGGTTTCAGCAATCAAAGACAGCAAGAAATGTTTCTATAAGTATGTGAGCAGCAAAAGAAAGACCAGGGAGAGCCTCCATCCCCAGCTAGATGCAGGAGGAAACATAGTAACAAGTGATGAGGAGAAGGCTGAGGTGCTTGATGCCTTCTTTGCCTCAGTCTTTAATAACAAGACTAGTTGTACTGAGGGAATCCAGCCTCCTCAGCCAGAAGACAGAGACTGGGAGAATGACCCCCCCACAATCCAGGAGGAGATAGTCAGTGACCTACTGCATCACATACACAAGTCTATGGGACCGGATGGGATACACCCGAGGGTGCTGAAGGAGCTGGCTGGCGTGCTCGCCGAGCCGCTTTCCATCATTTACCAGCAGTCCTGGCTGACCGGGGAGGTCCCGACAGATTGGAAACTGGCCAATGTGATGCCCATATATAAGAAGGGTCGGAAGGATTATCTGGGAAATCACAGGCCTGTCAGCTTGACTTCAGTGCCCAGAAAGCTGATGGAGCAGCTCATCCTGAGTACTATCGTACAACACATGCGGTACAATGAGATGATCAGGCCCAGTCAGCATGGGTTTATGAAAGGCAGGTCCTGCTTGACAAACCTGATCTCCTTCTACGACAGGGCGACCTGCTCATTGGATGAGGAAAAGCTGTGGATGTTGTCTACCTTGACTTTAGTAAGGCCTTTGACACTGTTTCCCACAGCATTCTCCTGGAGAAACTGGCTGCTCGTGGCTTGGATGGGCACACGCTTTGCTGGGTAAAGAACTGGCTGGATGGCCGGGCCCAAAGAGTTGTGGTGAATGGAGTTAAATCCGGTTGGCGGCCGGTCACGAGTGGTGTCCCCCAGGGCTTGGTTTTGGGGCCACTCCTGTTTAACATCTTTATTGATGATCTAGACGAGGGGATCGAGCTCACCCTCAGTAAGTTTGCAGATGACACCAAGTTGGGTGGGAGTGTTGATCTGCTCGAGGGTAGGGAGGCTCTGCAGAGAGACCTGGACAGGCTGGAGCGATGGGCTAAGGCCAACTGTAGGAGTTTCAATAAGGCCAAATGCCGGGTGCTGCACTTGGGCCACAACAACCCCCAGCAGCGCTACAGGCCTGGGGAGGAGTGGCTGGAGAGCTGCCAGTCAGAGAGGGACCTGGGGGTGTTGATTGACAGCCAGCTGAACATGAGCCAACAGTGTGCCCAGGTGGCCAAGAAGGCCAATGGTATCCTGGCTTGTATCAGAAACAGCGTGGCCAGCAGGGACAGGGAAGTGATCTTGTCCCTGTACTCGGCACTGGTGAGGCTGCACCTCGATGACTGTGTTGAGTTTTGGGCCCCTCACTACAAAAAGGACATTGAATTACTCAAGCATGTCCAAAGAAGGGGAATGAAGCTGGTGAAGGGTCTGGAGGACAGATTTTATGAGGAACAGCTGAGGGAACTGGGGTTGTTTAGTCTGGAGAAGAGGAGGCTGAGGGGAGACCTCATTGCCCTTTGCAACTACCTGAAAGGAGGTTGCAGAGAGCTGGGGATGAGTCTCTTGAACCAAGTAACAAGTGATAGGACAAGAGGTAATGGCCTCAAGTTGTGCCAGGGAAGGTTTAGACTGGATATTAGGAAACATTTCTTTACAGAACGGGTTGTTGGGCGTTGGAATGGGCTGCCCAGGGAGGTGGTGGAGTCCCCATCCCTGGAGGTGTTTAAGAGTAGGGTCGACATAGCGCTTAGGGATGGGATATGGTGTAGTTTAGAACTGTCAATGTTAGGTTAATGGTTGGACTAGATGATCTTCAAGGTCTTTTCCAACCTAGATGATTCTGTGATTCTGTGAAACAGCCACAGCTTCTTGGAGTGTCCACATTTTTAAAAGAGAATGCACAGCATTAGGAGGATACAGCCTATGTGGAGGTTTAGATACTGCAGTAGAGAGCAGGGAGAAAATAGGCCTCAGAAGGAATGAGAACATCATAAAGATCAGATTGAAAGATTTTGTACAGCTCAAAAAAATTGACCATGTTGGCAGGAAGCAAGGAGCTATTTACTAGGGTGTGGTCATCAAGGGAAGAATTGCCATGAGAGTTTTTTCATTTCAATTATTTCTTTGACTTTTGCCTATTTAGGAAGTTAGACTTCTAGGTCTTAAAATATAATTGACCTTTTTATTTTTAAAGTATTTTGATCTCTGTTGGGGCTTGCTATAGAGGTCTAATCTCAAAGTTGTCATTTCAAATATTTAGCTGCCTTGGGATCATTCAAATATTTGAAACAATGTATTTTTAAAATGAAATTAGAAAGCTCAAGCTTAGTAGAAGTAATCAGTAATAATATATTTCTTGTGGACGGACATCAAACCGTTTCAGCTATTTGTGTCTTGTGCTTATGTATATCTTGTTTGAGAACTTGTGCATCTTAATTTTCTTCTCTTTTTATATTATTAATGTCTCTTATTGTCAATGAAAGACGTTGATCTTTTAGTTATAGTATTTCTAGAAGTGTAAGTAAGAAGTGGTACAAGCTTCTTCTGGTCACCCCATCACAACAAATGTATGGGTTATTTCCTAGAGACAAAAATTTTCATTTTTCTGCGGTTGGTTACCTCTAGAGTTTGCCTACACGAGGACCATTGTATGATGATAGATAGTTTTTGTCTTTGTTGGTTTTCCTGGTATACTTTTGAATTTACGTGACAAATATATATCTGAGGAGAAACAGAAAACTTTAAGGGTTTAGTAGGAATCTTAATTACGCTTCTGAAACTCATTCCCAGTTGTAGTATTTGGTATAACTTTATTTGCTTGATTTATGTATTATGATTATAGTGGGTTTATTTCACCATATCCTCTTTCTTTTCTCATGTGCCAACTGCCTGCGTGAGTGCACTAAGTTACTTTAAAACTTTTAAGTGGTATATAAATAGTTCCTATGGGATTTTTTAGAGTAACAGTCCAATTTAAATTAGATTTGTGTTTCCAAATAATTTAAATGCATTAAAAATATCACAATTTACAGCAATTTGATTTTAAGTAAGAAATTTATTTTTTTTAAATATGCTACTGCTTTGAATAATTAGTTTTGCTTTGTCCAAAACAAATTTTCAAGAAATAGTGGGTAGTTGATGGTGTTGTTGACAGTATCTGCTAGTATGAATGCTTGGTAACTCTTTGGTGTTTATCAAAACATTAAATACACCTGCATTTTTGTAAATGTTATTCAAATAAATGTTTAAGTTTCTAAATTATTTATTTGTAATGTTAGTATATGCTGACTATTTAAGAGTATAATTTTTTTCACTGAAAATTGCACAGAGTTCGTTTCTTATTGGGTGGACGTCATGGAGAGTTTAAATTTTTGCCTCCTGCTGGCTATGCTCCCTGCTATGAAGCGTTGCTTCCAAAAGAGAAGATGAAACTGGAACCAGTGAAAGAATATAAGAGAGATTCTGAGGGAGTGAGGGATTTGCTGGGGACAACACAATTTCTCTCCCAAGCTTCCTTTATCCCTTGTCCAATAGACACCAGTCAGGTATGTTAAGTATGCAATAATGGGATTGTAAAATATGTGTTAACAAAATTTAAATTCACAATATAAAAACTAAGCTAGCTTGCCCCCTTTCTTAGTAATTCATCATTTGTGTGTTGTGGTGTATTTAACTGAACTAGATGATCTTGGATCTACAAGATGTGGTAATTGGAACCTTTTCTGATTTGTGGAATTGTTATGCTCTTTTCTTAGATTGCTCTTCCTTTTCATCTTGAAAAGATCAGGGACAAACTAGCCGAAAATATCCATGAACTGTGGGGAATGAATAAAATAGAACTGGGCTGGACGTATGGCAAGGTATGTTTTGAATGACCTATCTGGGTACAGTCACCGATACTAGGTTAAGTCTCCTACCAGAAAACCTGGACTTGGAAGTTGAACAGAGTATTTAATGGTGGTCTATACAACATTAATAATAGATGAACGTGTAAGCTGTCAGGAGACAGTCACACTAACTAGTGATTAGAAGGCAAATTTGGAATATAAATAAGGTACATATTTTAACACTTTAAGTAGTTAACCATTTGAAGAAATATCTTAATTGAGAAACATATTAGCTTTACCAAGATACAATTCTACTGAAAATCATACTAATAGTGAGTAACCCCTCAACTAAATCTGGTTACTCTAGGGTTGATCAAAGAGATAACAAGCAAAATATCCATTGTGGAAATTTGCTTCTGTTGATAATGGAGACAGGGTTTTAATGACTTTTGTAAACATTCAAATTTCTCAAAGCTCGAGTTTTTTATTGAATTAGTTACAGTTCAAACTTATCATTGTAATCATCCCTTCTAATGTGGCATAACCTGACGAGAGTAAGATGATCCGGTCAACATTATTGAAATGCATATGACAAGGCATTCCCTTTCCAATGGATGTCACCAAATGAAAAACAGTTAAAAGGGTAGGCCAAGAATATTATAATCAAGAATTGTATTAAAATTGGTACCTTCCCCTAATGACATAAAATTCGAAAGGCTGTATTCTGCCTTGAATTTAGGTTATATCATCTTGCTTCTTTTCAAATTCAGATTTACTGGGGTAGTCCTCCATGTGCCCATCACAACTGTGTCCTACCTCAGAAGAATCCTTTTTTCTTAACTTCTGTTGGTTTTACTTATGGACTTGATTTACCTTTTTCCTCAATAACTCTGTGATACGCTCTGCTGAAATGTCATTGCTATTGAAATTCTGAGCTTTACTAACCTTTTAATGTTTCTGAGCTTTGGCAACTGAAAAATGTTTTTATATGTGAAATGTTGTGACTCTTAGTTGCCATCAGGATAGAAGCACTTGGCATTGAGTGAAAGAGCTTGTTTAATTAAGAGTCAGTTAAGTATTTAAACACTTATGTCAATATCAGAAAAAGAATGCTCTGCTTTATTATTCCAGTAGAATTTGGAAACTTTACCAAAGATGCTTTAAGGTTTTTGAATCAGAATGTGTATAATAGATCAGACTGTGCTCTACTGAGCATATATTGCTCAGGCATTCAGCAAAAATGTTCATTGAGTTTACAGGCTTGCTTCCTTGTGTTTCGTGTATTTATGCAGAACATGTGAAATAGCTATATATTTTCTGATTTTGTTGGTTATGGAGGAGTACTTACAGTGCGTATGATAAATGAATCATGGGAAAGTTCATTTATATAGTGATGAGTAACTGTCATTGAGCAAAGATAAATGGTATTGCTTACAGTGTCTTCATTATTGCAAAGAATTAACTGATCTTTGATTCTGGCTTGAATCTGGTGTCAGGAAAGTACTCTTTTCTGTTGCTTTGTTACAGATACGGGATGATAATAAAAGGCATCATCCTTGTCTTGTGGAATTCTCAAAATTACCTGAGACAGAGAAGAATTATAATCTGCAAATGTCAACTGAAACCCTCAAGTGAGCTTTAAATTTAAAAGAAAATTGTTGGTTTTTTTAATTCAAGCACTTCGTACTGTTGTAGGTTATAAACCCATTAGAATATCTCATTCAAAGTGTGTTCTGCTAACTTTGCTAAAAGTTCCAGGAACACGTTCAGAGCGATTTAAAAAAATCTTGTTTCAATAGAGATACAAAGAAAAAAAACAACACCAAATCCTGTTGGTTTAAATAAAGTGGCATAAATTTCAAGCCACAGATTTGTACCTTTTTAGACTTTGGAGGTTTTATTTATTTATTTTTGATAAATTGGGCTTTGAAATTCCATTATTTTGAATGACTTCTCTTTTTAAATATTAGTTCTGCGTATTTATACTAAAACCAAAATAAATTTATAAAATGGGTAAACACTATAATGTTGTGTTTCACTACTGCCATTTTTTTATGTTGGCAGAACCCTTTTGGCCCTTGGATGTCACATTGTTCATGCTCATCCAGCAGCTGAGGAAGATCTTAAAAAAGTCAAACTTCCTAAAAAGTATGTACCTTATGATAACTATTAGATATATTACTTGTAACCACAGGGTAAACAAAAATATTGTGAGGTCATTTAAAAAATACTTGATATGAGCCCCATACCCGATATGGACTTTGCACATGTTTGGTCCGTTACCTTGCCTGTGATGATGGTTGACTGTGAATACTACCTTATGGAGTGATTCAGAGACACAAATAGTCATGTACTTATACCACATACAGTTATATATGTGTTACATGATCTTAGAATAGATACTCTGAAGTTAAAAGCAATATTGCAGTGCTTTTCTATCACACAGCAAAGAACAGTATATGTATGAAATAGTAAATTGATCTACTTGAAAGCAGATATACCATTTTCCCATAACTCCTGTTTTGATTTGCACCTCTCCTTCCCTCTGCTCCAAGAAAAGGTTTGTTCAACATACACACATTTCCAGAGACGTTAATAATGCATTTCTTTAAAGAAAAAAAAATGGAAAATTACTGTTCTTATAATGTTGCACATTTCTAAGAAATGTACATATGTAGATTATTGTATAAAATACAGTCGGGTTTTTGCTTTAAGTTTTATTTGGTGGCTAAATTATGGCAGTTGGAGCTAAAGTAGTTGAATGATCTTTTTAAATTTAGACATCTTTAAGTCATCAGTAGTAATCACCCTAAAAGTGGTGAAGATTAATCAAGGATTACATCTGTATTTTAGCCTTGTCTGTGGGGATTCTGTGGTCCTCCTGGGACAGATTAAAACCCTGTCCTGCAACAGAAGTTGAAGACAGAAACAGTGATTTGGATACTTGCCATTTCACATCTGTTTATCAACCCACAAGATGTCTTTTTTCCTGAAACAGCTTTATCCATGAGAAACAAAGTTAGGTTTTTAAAGAGAGCTGTAAAATAAATAGTTTTATGATATGGGAGATTATAATGTTGATCCAGTTGACGGCATTAATTAAAAAAGGAAAAGAGAACCTTTCCCAAGGTTCATACTGCAGGCAGTCTATCATAATACTGTTTTGATACTATTGTCTTCAATACAGAACAAGTAAGTCTTAATTTCTGACTCCTGTTAAAATATCTACTGTCTACATGGATCATCCTAACAAATGGGAATGATCTGATTTGAGCAAGAGAGAGCCTGCATATGTCTAAAACAGCAGAGTAGTCTTTGTACTACATGGAAGGGTTGGAGAGGGTAATACCTACTACTAAAAAACTACTGAACTTACTATTGAATGAAAAAGTGGGAAGAACAATAGTTAAAATTTATGTTTTCTTCTGTTGAAAAAATGGTAACACAATCTTTACAGACTGGTATATAAAAAATACCATACTTAATGCATTAAACATAATTTCCTAAGAAGTCATCATGGAGATTTTTAAAATAGAAATTATTTGAAAAGCTTAAATGACAAGCATAAAAAAAATAAAGAATACTCATTTAATAACAATTTGGTTTTTTCATAGTAACTATTTAAAGATTCACATACGGATCTGGGTCACATTTAATTAGATAGGGTGCACGTAGGTGGAAAATGAGACTCTTGGTTAGAATACAATTTATATCCTAGTCAAAGAACAAATGCAATGCAGGGTTTTTGCAAAGAAATGGGAGAGTAGGAGATTGAACAGTGGAAAGAGAAAGTGAGCCCCACCCCATGACTGCCACATAGAAACCTTTAAATACGACCAGTGGGGTATCTTGACTCTGTTTTCCTTTGTTGATTTATAGTTATATGATGACAAATGGATATAAACCTGCCCCACTTGATCTTTCTGAAGTGAAATTGTTACCTTCTCAAGAATTTCTAGTTGACAAACTAGCAGAAAATGCACATAATGTCTGGGCCAAAGACAGAATAAAGCAAGGATGGACCTATGGCATTCAACAGGTAAGGACTTCTTTAGATGCATTTGGAATAAGTAAAGAACATGAGATTTTGTTTTCTAGGACATCAGTTTGGAGTGTTAAGTAAGAGCATAAACACTGAAAGTCATGTAGACATGTAGTTAGAGGCGGTGGGAAGTAGGAAAAGAAGCCTTTCCTGTGCAAGTCTGAGTAGATTGTCAGACCTGCATTGCATACTTCTCTTTCATTCCTGTCTTTAGGTTTTTAACATTATTAACAATTGGACTTGCGTTCATGGAACTGTTCTTCATCAATATTGTTTCTCTCCTGTAATCGTAACATTATTTCAGAATACACTGTCTCATTATCTAAAATTTCTGTGATCATTAAACGCAGTTTTCTTCTTGTTCTTTTTTATAACCGCTTTTAGGATCTTAAGAACAAACGTAACCCTCGGCTAGTGCCATATGCGTTATTAGATGAACGTACTAAAAAATCAAACAGAGATAGCCTCCGTGAAGCTGTTAGAACATTTGCGGGCTATGGTTATAGTGTTGAGCCACCTGACCAAGAGATAGGTATGTACTTTCAGTAAGAATCATGGCCTTTTCTTCCTTCAGTGCTGGGAAAGAACATAAAATACTGAAATAGATAGGGAAAACATAAGTTGTGACTTAATAGTAGTGTATTTTTGCAGTGGATTTTAATGAAACATGCAAATATACTTTGCAAATGACTTGTATATTACTTTAGATATATTTTTTTAAAAGATTGGTTGTAGTTAATGATATGATAATTCTAATTTCCATGATTTAGATTGGAGAAAATCTGGAGTGTGAGTGGATATACTGGTTTTCATTTGGAAATATTGAAAGAAATAAAATAATATGGGATTAATTTAAAAGAATTTTTTCTACATGGTAAACAGATTAGGTTTGACTACTTCAAGTCAAATTTGGTTCTTAAGAAGTAGTCAAAGAAGTGCATCAACTTCAATGTTTTTTTTAATTGAAATAAGGAGCAGATATTTGTTTAGACATTTTTCTTCATATCTGCTATGCCACTGTAATTTTTTGATAAAAATCCAAACCAAAAAAAACCCTTATTTGATAATTTTTTTGAAATGTTCTAAATGTATTGACTTCTGTAAGACCGTATTTTGTTGTAATACTGCTTTATTGCATCAAACTGTATTGCATGTAGTAATCTTACACTTCTGAGGTTTCCTCTAGTTAGTTTTGTGTGATACTTTGAAATATTCTGTTTCTAAATAGCGGATAATCACTCATCTGGTGTAGAATTAGAATGTGGTAGCCTCTCTATGCTGATTACTCGTCCTCCTTTTTTAACATTTACTATGAAGGTTCTTAAACATGCAGTGGTAGATAATGGCTGTTTTCAGAAATAGAAAATACTGGGGACAGATGAAAAGCTAGGCAGTGGCATTTATAGTTTCATCTAATTATAAAATGTGGGGTTGTTTTCTCTGTTTATTTTTATAGCTGACCAAACAGTGGAAAAAGTCAGCATCGACAAGATACGATTTTTCAGAGTAGAACGGTCTTATGCAGTGAAGTCTGGAAAGTGGTACTTTGAATTTGAAGCTGTGACAGGTGGAGATATGCGTGTTGGCTGGGCCAGGCCAGCCTGTCGACCTGACATAGAGTTGGGAGCTGATGACCAAGCATTTGTATTTGAAGGAAGCAAAGTCAGTACACCTTTATCTTTTTTGACCTATGAAAAGACTAGGCAGAGAACTACAGTATAGTTTTCCTCTGTATACTCCAGATCAACTACTGGAATATTTTTGATTCATATAAAGATATCTCTGAGCTCTGTTTCATGCTCGATAGTATCTACATTTTGGTTCTGGTTATTGAAATTATACTAACAAAGGTGTGTTGGTTTATATCTATCATCCTAGAATATACCCAACTGAGTAAAGAAGTCTGTTGTAAACATAAAATACAGCATTCACATTTTGTGTTTTTTATTTTTTAATTTAATTTTTTAAATTTAGCACGGTGTTTATTTAACTGCTTTTTTGTTTAGGGCCAACGTTGGCATCAAGGCAGTGGATTCTTTGGACGAAGCTGGCAACCAGGAGACGTTGTTGGTTGTATGATAAACTTGGATGACAAATCAATTATCTTTACTCTGAATGGAGAGTTGCTTATAACCAGTAAAGGTTCAGAACTTGCGTTTGCTGATTTTGGAATAGAAAGCGGTAATTTTCTTTTTATAGTTATATGGCTAAGAGAAGATAGAACAAAACACAGAAAAACTAGTCTGTCATAATGGCTTAGTGAGCTGTGAAATCATATTTCACTGATGTGTAGCACAGTCTGAAGGCTCACATTAACTTTATAAAAATTTATTTTAAGAGCGCTTATATGGCACAAATTGATTTTTTTTTTCCTTTAAACACAAGTAGATATTAATGGGATTTCAGCAATCAGAATGGGTAAATTTTCTTCTAGCCTTACTAGGAAGACTGTTCTTACTCGCAGGACTGAACTTCAGCAGTAAGAAGAAGTGGTAATAATAAGTACTTTGAAAAATTCCCAAAAGCTGAAAATGTAATCTCTGATTATCTCACTGGAGCATACATGTATTATGTTCTTGTCTGTGAAGGACAAAATGAGTACGAGGTTGTAACAGGCTGCACCAAAAGAACAAATCTTTGCAACATAAATCGAATCTGATTTGTATTTTTTTTTTCCTCCGTCCTGTTCATAGCTTATCTGCATTTCTCCTTTTCTTGGACTATTTTTCCTCTTCTGTTTTTTGCCTTCGCTTTTTTGAACAGTAGTATCTGCATGACTGTATTGAAGGAGGCAGGGACTATTTTCAAACTGGTTTGGTTTATTTTTTAGTTGACATTTTCTTTGGAAGCATATCTCCTCCAACCAGTAGTAGCTTCCTGCCCATTAGGAATTGCCAGAAGACTTTGCAATTGCTCACTGTCCCTCTTTGGTCTGACTATTGATACAGTTTTTCTAATGGTAGAGAATGAAGGACTGCTGTAAGAGAGCTTTTCTGAAGGCTTAAAGTTGAAGCGTAGGAGAGAAAATTTCTACTTTAGAGGTTGGACTGTTGGCTTTTCCCTGAAGTTGCTGAAGTTCTGTTTCTTGAGAGATGGAGAAATAATTCAACAGCCTTTCATCCCTGCCTATTGTCTGCCATAGGTATAGGGAGAGCAAAAAAGTTCGATCATAAAAAATGCCTGCATTAAAAAGTGTGTACTTGTCCATCAGGAATGAAGTAGTGATGACGTTTGACAACAAATTTATAGCTACTGATGGCAAACTAAATTTTAAACAGATGTACTGAAATACCTGAACCTCATCTCAAAGTCCTTTTGAAACTTCAGAGCCCTCAGAGAGCATACCTAACATTTGTTTATAACTTTGATCTAGCCAAGATTGTCTTCCAATGTCCAACTCATTCTATGAAGGCATGTTTATTAGTCTAAAAATTGTGAAGATAACTGATTCTTCTAATAAATGAATAACTGACTTGAACAAATCTTGGGTTTTCAAATCTGATAGTCCACAAAACTACCTCTTGACATTTTTTGTTTGTTTTTCACACAAATCTACTACTGCTTACTAATAACTGGTTTAATGTTTAAATAAATAGGATACTGTGTGTAATGTCCATTCATTGCCTAAGTTCTCAGGGCTTTGGGTAGCAATTATATTGAACTTAGACATTAGTTTTTAAGATGGCTTTCAATCCTTGCTACTGTCATCACTTCATGTGCATTCCTTGTAGGAGCTAAACTTTACCTCCTACATTAGATGGATGTAAAATAGAATGTTTGTGTTCTCCAAATTACTGTTGGGTTTTTTGTTGTTTTGTATTGTTTTCTTAGGTTTTGTTCCAATTTGTGCACTGGGTCTATCTCAGATTGGTCGTATGAACCTTGGAATGGATGCCAGTACATTCAAGTATTATACAATGTGTGGCCTTCAAGAAGGTTTTGAACCCTTTGCTGTCAACATGAACCGAGATGTTGCTATGTGGTTTAGTAAACGCTTACCAACATTTGTCAACGTGCCAAAAACTCATCCTCATGTTGAGGTAACATTACATGTTAGGGAGACACCTGTTTATCAACTGTTAGTTTAGCAAGCTGAGACATTAAACCCTTACTAATACTTACTGTCATCAGATAGTTTGTCATATAAATCTATTAAGTCTCTCTTAGGTAATTCCAGATGATCTTGTCTATCTCCAACTTCATTTATGGTAGTATTACCATTCCTATGGATATACCTCTATTATATGTCTTACTAATTTATGTTGTTGTGGTTAGCTACCAGAAACATGTCAGCTGTGATTTCTCAGAACCCTTTTTTTATATTCTATCTTACATTCACTTTCATTTTTTTAAACCTTCTCTATTATACATTTTTCTTAAATATCTAAAATTTGTTCATCTGAATTCAACATCACTTAAGGTAATGGAGCTAAACAGAGACGGTCCACTTCACTAATCTGAGGGTAATTTAAGTGTCTGTGGTGTCTCTGAGTGATATCTCTTCATTCTTACGATGCGCCAGCGATAGGAATTCCACACCCCCCTAACTAATCAACTCTAGAGAAGAATAATATATCCTGTGTTTTCTGTAAAATATTCCATATCAATATATTCCACAATTATATGTTTGAATTCCTGATCAGGTTCTTTTACTATAATCTCTAGGCCATTTACTTTAATTTAGGTGTTTAGCCAATTATTCCCTAATACTTGTCTTTGAACATTTCCTTCTTAAACTAAATACACTTCAGTGAATTCCAACTGAATGATCTCAACATTTTTTTTCAGTTTATCAGGATCATTTCAACTGTATTCCTATCTTTAAAAGTTTTTTAAATGTTCCTATCACTGAGTTTAAAAGCATACTTACTTTTTCAACAGAAGAGATAATAGTATTACCAGACTCAGACTTCATAATGATCATCTGAAGGATTCTAACTGATATTTCTTCTTGTTGTGGTAGAAAAATACTGATTCTTGTGAAGCAATTTTTCAATTACTTGTGCACTCAAATTGAATTAATTTAATAAGATCTATACTTTTTTTTAAAAAAATGCTGTATGGAACAACTTGAAAATTTTTACTGTAGTCAGGATATACTGAATCTGTTCCTTCCCTTGCTCTTCAGGCTAGATTCCCTGTCAGAGAAGAAAGTTGCATAGTTCTGAAATTAATTCAATTTGAAAAATTTAAGTTGACTCTTTCAGTTATCTCATACTCTAGTTGCCTAATGAAGGTTTTAAGCATTTTTCTTGGAATAGTATTATTTAAAAATTATTTCTGTTTTTAGATATGGAGAATTGATGGAACCATTGAGAGTCCACCTCGGTTAAAAGTTACTCACAAAACATTTGGCACTCAGAACAGCAATTCGGACATGATATATTGTCGTTTGAGTATGCCCATTGAGTTCCGCTCATCATTCAACTTCGGCATGAGTGTGGAAAATGCGCCATCTGATGTTTTCCAAAAACGGTTAGGCTTGGGTTCAGTTAACCTATTTCATGCTCTCAATGTAAATGTGATATGTTCTATTATTTTTTATTATTGTACACTCAAGATTTCATACTTGTTTTTGCACTAAGCACAAACTAGCATTGGATGCGTGTTACTGAGATTTTTTTTGTTCTTGATGGTTTTAATAAATTTATAACACAACTTTGCTGCAGAAGGCAAGAGAGAACTGTTTCTAAAGACATGCACCACAAGGTTTATAGTTGTTCATTGCTAAGCAGCTGTCATCCTTTCAGAATCATTGGGATTTTCAAAGCTCTTCAGCCAGGCTGGAAAACCAGCTCAGAATCTTTTGCCCACTGGATTAATGCTCGTCTATATTATTGTTCAGTTGCTTATTGTTATTGGAAAGGTGACTAATCCACGCAAAGAAAAAAAGATTGTGGGACAGATTTTTAAAGATACCAGATACTACTGAGTTCAGCACCTTCCAGTATTGCTTTCTCTTCAGTTAACCGCTGTAAATCTATCTCTTCCCTTCCTCTCTGCCTTAACTGCAATCGTTTTGGGTGTATATTTGTATCCTACACAGTCTTTACATACTTAATTTACTCATGCATACTCAGTACCCAGCAAACATGAGTTAGCTGGTAAATACACTTAGTTTAATAATAAGTACTTTTAAAAACTGCTTTTCTTTAAAAACTAATTTACTGATGTTCTTTTATCTTTAGAAAGCACAGCCAGGAAATTGCTCCTCCTTCTACTACGGTAAGTAAATATGTTAAGATGTTTGATTCTTTTTCCTTTTTGAAGTACATTTAGTCATGGCAGCATGTTCATTAGAAATTGATCTACTGAAAGAAGCCTTTTTAATCGTTTGGTATGATGTAACACTGTATCAATAATAATGCCCAGAGTTGTATGACTTGAGGCATAAACCTCATTATCTTAAACCACTAGTCTGTTTATGAATTTAAAATATTAGATATAAATATTTAATAGTAATCTGTTATTAACAGAATGTGAATTACTATTATTAAAGTTTGATATATAGGAGGTTTATTTAATCACTATTTGAGTATTCCTTGATAAAATAATATAGATTTCTATTACTAATATGTTCTTTTCCTCTTTTCAGTGTTTTTATTCACTTCGGATATTTGCTGGCCAAGACCCATCCTCTGTCTGGGTTGGCTGGGTAACACCAGACTATCATTTTTACAGTGAGAATTTTGACCTAAACAGAAATTGTACAGTGACAGTTACTTTAGGTGATGAGAGAGGCAGGGTTCATGAAAGGTATGGATTTATTTATCACTTTTTAAAGAATGTGTTTTCATACTGTTCAAAAGTGAATTATTCACAAGCTTGATGATATTTGAAACGTTAATTTAAACTAATAACAAAATTGATTATGGAGTAGGAGTGTTCTGTGCTCATTTATATGTGAATGCGTTTTACACAGATTTGTTAAAGTGGGTATATTTATCATTAATGTTCTGTTTGAAATAATGTTTTTTGATGCTTCTTTCTTTTAATATCCATGTTTGGTCACTGTGGATGAACCCATTATTTGTTTTAGTGTATCTTACATGAGCACACAGAAGCATGTGGAATTGTTTCATAATTATAAAAAAGGAAAAAGAATAAAGGTGTACTTAGTCTGATCCCTCACCTGTGATGCTTAGGTTACTTTAAAAAAATGGGGTTTGTTAAAGAGAAAACAAAACTAATAACGACACAAGCACCTTTAACTATTACTCCATTTAAAAGTACATCTTCACTGAATACTTAGTCAAGTTCAGCATGACCTATGATTTGTTTTCTTTGTTCTTCCTGTTCTTTCAGTGTGAAGCGCAGCAATTGCTATATGGTTTGGGGAGGAGATATAATTGCTAATTCCCAGAGATCAGGTCGCAGTAATGTTGATTTAGAAATTGGATGCTTTGTTGACCTGGCTACTGGAATGTTGTCATTCACAGCCAATGGAAAAGAGCTTGGCACGTGTTATCAGGTATTACAGATTTTCAGGAAGCTATCTAGGAAGGTGGTTGTTTTGATGCTATTATAAAGTTTTTTTGTTTTTCCTGTTCAGAAGTCAAACTGAACATTATTCATGTGACAATAACATGTTTTCCTATATTATTCTGGCTTATCCCTCTTTTTTTCTCTCTCTCTTTTGTAAGACTATATTTTTCCAACTTCTTACAGTTGTTTCAGATGTTGAGGAAAGACTATTGGCAGATATTTTCAGAAAAATATTTTTATACCTCTCAATTCTTGTTCAGAATCCTTATTTAGAATGTTAATTATTCTTTAAAATTCTTTTATCAACTAAATCTATTATACAGTACAGGGGAAATAATTATTTAAATTAGCATAAGGTCAAAATTAGACTTTAGATATAGTAATTTTTGATATGGATTGAGAAAAAAAAATATTACCAGGGTTTGTGTCTTCTGCAGATAGCTATGATTTGGAGATCTTGTGATTTGATAAGTTTCAAAACCCAAAATTCAAATATGCATTAATATGCAGAGCCAAAATAAACAGGGTGGGCCCTAAATGCTCTTAATATTCTGAAAATGTGGAGTCATTATATGAATGGATCAATAGTTGACAGAAGTTTTCAGCACCAGATTGCTGAGATTTGCTCTTAGTAAGATCAATTGTCCATAGTGAAGCATCCACCATGGAAGAGATTATCCAGTGTTAGGAACAATGCATTTCTTTCTTCTATGTCAACAAAAAAACCCACAAATCTGTAGTACAGATAGAACTTAAATGTTATTTAACTAAATTTAATGGAACTTTGCATACTGAAAATTAATGATGCAGGATTGCATGCAGCCTGTAAATGGGGGTGGGAGATGATCTAGCAGCTGTGATTCTGGTATATTTTGTGAAAGTGGTCAGAAGAGACTTCAGTGCCATGCTGGGAGGATATTAAAAGTCAACATCCTGGGAGGAGAAAACAGGAGATGAAAGTGCTTAAGCCCCATGCTTTACTTTTTTATTGTTACATACAAATCAATATGGCAGCTTCTGAACAAAACCATGGAAGTTTGGTGTGAGGTTTTTTTTTTTTCTTCAAGAAAGAGCCTTTACCTGTTTTTCTAATTTTGCAGAGAAATCCAGGAAAATATAGAAGATGCCTGTCACTGCTTTTAGTATAAAACGCTTTCAGGTTTTTCCTCTTATGACTTGCAATTAATGTAACCATGTTCTTGGTACTAAATTTACAATCATTTCAGAAAATACAATTATTTCTCTTCTGTTTCTTCTCTTTTCCATGGAAAAATACCTGGAGTTGCTTTTGGAAATGTTTTTCAACAAACCTGTTAGCACCTGGTCTGTTGAAAAATGAGAACACCCAGCACTTCTTGTAAAGATACGATGGTGTATTCCAACAGGAGTGTTACATCTGAGCATGAAATATTTCTCAATTTTTGCTTATTTTGAGTAATTTAAATCTTTTCTCTATTTTTGAAAGTAATGAAAACAGTCTTATGTAGTTTTAATTTTCATTTCTTGAATATTTTTATCATAAAATAAAATCTTTAAAAATCTAATCTCTCAACCAAATAGCAGCAAATGTCTGATATGTCAGGTCTAGAGGCTGCAGGATAGTTATTCTAACCTTGTAACCATTTGCACTTTTCAGTTGTCTTAACTGAAGTGAAGGGACAACATTTGTATGCTGATTTCATTCTAAAAGGCCCACAGGTCAACGTATTGAGGAGAAGTGACTTTTGCTGTAGTTCTTGACCTAACTATTGAATACCATGGTGATATTCAGAAAAAAAACCCACTGTCTATAATAGAAAAGTAAATGAAAGATAGCGTATACATATGTACTTGAGATTTTGTCATTAATTGTCAGGCCAATGTTAAGGTATTCATAGGAGAAAGGAGGTCTTAAATATTGGTTTACAAGATGTTTTATTTTATTCTGAGTTAGTAACTGTTTTTTGACCCTCGAACAAAGCTAGAAATTACAAATTAAATTGTTATTACTAGGAAATATCTATCTTTAGTGAGAGGCTGGAAGTTATATTTTCTCAGTCAATTACTTTCACGCTTTAATGAAATAAAAGACGCTTTTCATTAACAGTGTCTTTTAGTCCAGGATATCCTTTGTTTCTGAATTTGGGTTTGTGCTTTTTTTCCCTATCAAAAAGATTAGAATGTACATACTTGGCCCTACATTATTTTGTCTATCCCAATAGCCATAGTTCTGAAAAAACTTTATTCTTCATACAGATTTTTCAGTATATGGTATTATTTTGCATTTTGTTTAAGTTATATTGTGTTTTGGAGCTGTTTTCTATGGAGCTGTATATGGACTTTTTATTTCTTTTTTGTAACTCTCAGTTTATTGTTTTGCAGTTTTTGATAGTTCACTATCCTCAAAGTTAGGAGTTGCACTCCTTCACAGCACAAGTATTGTACTTAGTATATATAATGCATATGCATAGTACACAAAATACAGAATGATGTGATTAAAATATTTAACTCCTGAAATCTTGGATCATTTGTATAGAGTGTACCTTTTATCAGCCACCTTGAAGCACTGAAATCTTTTTAATAATATATTATTCTATAAGTATCTCTCTAATTCTTTTTTTCATGGCAGTAGGGGTGGGTGATCTTGTAGACAATTCTTTAGAATAAACTGCTATTACTACTCTGACATGTACTTTGAGTCCAGCTATAATGGGGAAATGAGGATAATGTAGCTGTCAAAATAATCCAAACCCAGCCAGACACTTTAAAACCGCAGCACTGTGATTCACTGTGATTTAAAAGACTGGAGACAAATGCTAAGCCTGGAAATAAAGAGATCTTTGAGATCTTTAAAAAAATTGCACTCTTCTACTTTTGGAGGATGGATCTTAATAGCAGATAAAGATTTGCAGTATCCTGATCAAATGATGTGCTCTCACCTTTTTCTTACCCTCCTCTGGTTCCCTCTCTCAGAAATTTCATTTTGAGCTTTTTTGGTAGTGAGCTATTTTGTCCAGCATAAAATGTGAAAGAACCTTAAAAGATGTGTGGTGGTCTCAAAAGCTGTATTCTACCTTCAGTCTGTGTTGGGGGTGCTTTTCCTAGAGCAAAAGCCAAAGTATGTAGCTGTAAATTGTCTGGATTTTTAAGGAGCTGCTTTAGAATGAGGTGTTGAATTTGGATATGTTTGAGAAGAATCAACATGTAGTGTTACCAAAGTTCTTGTTATAGGTGTTAAGCGCATATAAGGCAGCAGACACATCTGCCTGAAAGTTAAGTGGGCCTATAAAGATAACTCAGCAAATGCATTATTATATTAGAGGTAAACTACTAATCAACACTTTACTACAGTGTCTGCAGTTATTTGATAATGAAGTGTAAACTATATAGTATTTATATCATATCGTCTGGAAGGAGATTCTTGTTGCGTGCTTTATTTTTTAAAATCAAATCTCTTTTCTCTTCTAGGTTGAACCAAACACAAAGCTTTTTCCAGCAACTTTTGTACAGCCTACGAGCACTAACTTGGTTCAGTTTGAACTTGGGAGATTAAAGGTACAAAATATTTTCTAGAGAGGTGCTCTTTTAAATCTGTTTATTTCCACGAAAATTCCTGCTGAGTTGAATTTGTTTAGGAAGATTGAATCAATGGCGTGACTTCTTATTTGACCTTTACTTTTACTTCTGCAAATGTAATTATTATATGAAATTAATTGTTCAACAAATATAAACTGCATTTGTCAAACTAAAGTTATTTGGGGAGAACACCCTTAATATTAGGGGGTTTTAATGGATTTTCTTTATTGCGATAACATATATTTCTATGAGTTTGTTGCTATTAATAAATCATACTTACTTTTGGTATTATAGGTTTATTCATAATTAGATGTTACAAAAATAATTTTAATACACTTATTCGTTTCAGAATACTATGCCTTTATCAGCAGCAATTTTTAAAAGTGAAGAAAGAAATCCTGTTCCTCAGTGTCCCCCTCGCCTTGATGTGCAAACAATTACACCTGTTTTATGGAGCAGGATGCCAAACAGCTTTCTAAAAGTAGAAACTGAGCGTGTCAGTGAACGTCACGGCTGGGTTGTGCAGTGTTTGGAACCTCTGCAGATGATGGCACTTCATATCCCAGAAGAAAACAGGTAGATTTGGAAGGAACTACAGTGACTTGATGTGGACAAAATGTATTGAAACCTGATAGCTAGGTATTGGTTAAACCTGATTTGGAGAATATTTACACTAGAGTTGTTTAGAATTTCTGATCTTACCTGCTATAATATCGTATTTGTGAAAATGAAGTAAGTACAAGAGGCTGAATAATTTTAATGCTGTGTGATGACATTTGCGTACATAGTAGAAAACATGACTATTTGGTGTTACTTAAATTATTAAATAATATCTCTTAAATCTCTAGGTCTTTAAATAGATTTTCTCAGCTTGGAAAAAAAACAAATATAAAGAACATGCTAGTACTATTTTGCTGATGTTTTTCTGTGATAAAAACATGTAATTTGTTCCTGTTTCATCTACTCTGAATTTACGTGAATTAAGTTTTTATGTTCTTACTGACAAAACCCTGATTTTCTTAGATTTTCATTAGGTTTTATCTTCAGAGTGAGGATAATAAAGATGGATCCAAATATCAAATACCATAACCAGTGACAAACCAAACTATAAGCAAAAGCATAGCCAAAGATAATTTAACTGCTGTACTTTTATCAGTTATTTTGCAGCTTCTTTTAATAATTCAGTAACCAAATTTATTTATTGTTAATAAAACTGAATTCAAGAAAAGAGTAAAAAATACTGTGTTTTGTGGAAAAAATGAAACAATAATCCTCAATAAGCTATAAAGGCACTGTTTAGTGACTGTATTACGGCAGAGTTTCAGCATTCTAAATACATTTCTTTTAAAAACAAGCTCTAATTTACCATAGCTTCCAAAGAAGCTTCTCTATCTTACATTTTTCCTTTTTTTTTTTTTCTATGGAGTACTAACTATAAATAATGTCATCAAATTATTACCATTGACTGTGCTTTAATGATGCACATGTTAAGATTAGTAAGTATCACCCGTAATGGTTTAAAGTGGAGCTGACCAAAATGTACAGAGATTATAAGACTTCTATTTTACAAAATTATTTTTAATGAAATTGACTGGTGTTCTGTTTCTTTATTTCATAACAGATGTGTTGATATTTTGGAATTATGTGAGCAAGAAGATTTGATGAAGTTTCACTACCACACTTTAAAACTCTATAGTTCAGTTAGTGCTCTAGGTAATACTAGAGTTGCTTATGCACTTTGTAGCCACGTGGACATATCTCAGCTATTTTATACAATAGATAATCAATACTTACCTGGACTCCTACGTTCTGGATTCTATGACTTGCTCATTAGTATTCATTTGGAGCACGCCAAGCAAGCCAAGCTCATGATGAACAATGAATTTATCATTCCAGTTACAGATGAAACTCGAACTATTAAATTATATCCTGATGAAACAAAGAAGCATGGTTTACCTGGAGTAGGGCTTAGCACTTGTCTGAAACCAGGCTTTAATTTTTCTACTCCATGCTTTATTGTGACCAGTGAAGAACGTCAGACATCCAGCCCAGAAATACCCCTTGATACACTTAAATCCAAGGCTATAAGTATGCTAACAGAGGCAGTACAGTGTAGTGGTACTCACATACGAGACCCTGTTGGGGGACAGGTTGCATTCCAGTTTGTTCCTGTTCTTAAACTGATAGCAACATTGCTCATAATGGGGGTTTTTGATGATGATGATGTGAAGCAGGTGTTACTCGTCATTGATCCCAATGTGTTTGGAGATCACAAGGAAGAAAGAGAAGAGAGGACAGAAAAGGAAGAAGTTACACAAGTTGAAGAAAAAGCTGTAGAAGCTGGGGAGAAAGCAATAAAAGAAACAAAAGCTCCTGCAAAAGGCTTATTACAGACAAGATTGCCAGAATCTGTTAAACTTCAGGTGACCATTTAATATAAATGTATTGCATATGTTCTACTATTGATGAAACAAAGGTAATGCTTTTTGTTTGTTCTCTAGTTTGTAAGATTTGAAATCCTGAAGATCTTTATTCCACTTTGCCTTATAACCTCACATTAATAACCGAATTTGATGATGATGCAATTCTTTCTATGTATAACTACACTCAACATAGATACGCAAATACTTATTTATTTCTTAAGTATATTTTAAAAGAGGAAGGGTTGGATCAGGTGATCTTTTAAGGACCCTTCCAACCCAAACTATTCTATGATTTCTACATGTTTTGAGTGCATGGAGTGAAAGACTATGAATGCAATACAGTATTATCTATCAGATAATAAAACTGTATAATTTGTCACCTTTACAGTGTTAAAAATATGGGAAAAAAAGTCTCTTATTTTTATAGTCTGTAGCAGTGCATTCTATCTGCTGCAGTTCTTCCCCAATTAGGTTTTGTTAAAATGTTGAACTTAAGTCTGTTTTTTCTATCCTAGATGTGTCATTTACTCAATTATTTCTGTGACTGTGAGCTACAACACAGAGTGGAAGCAATTGTATCATTCGCAGACCGTTATGTATCAAAATTGCAATATAATCAGAAATACAGGTACAATGAACTCATGCAAGCTTTGAACATGTCTGCTGCTTTGACTGCCAAGAAGACTAAAGAATTTCGGTCTCCTCCTCAAGAACAGGTAATATTTAACAAATAGTTGAATATAAAGATAAAAAAAAAAATCTTTGTGATGATAAAACAGAGTTCTGACTTCTAAACTACCATTGGAACTTCTAGAGAACCAAAATCAAATTTGAAATAAAATTTATTAAGGTACCACGAAATACTGAATGTCACAATGCTTATACCTGTACTCCAGAATTCAAGCTCTAAACCAAAGTTGACTTAAGATTTCACAACAGTATAGAAAAATTGAACATTACTGCCCAACACTGAGGAGTTGAGATTCATCTAGTTCTGCAAGCTGATGATAATTTGATACCTTTAGCTGATAAAAGTTAGCATGAAGTTAGTGTTGTGCTGACATCTGTATGTTGGAAATAGTCTTTTCTACCTCAGGAAATAACTTTATTATTAAGTGTAACTGTATTTTGTTGTTAATCATAATTAAATCTTACAAAGTATCATTGGTTTACTATGTCCTTTAAGATGTATTAGAAATCCATGTTTTATTTTAATTTTATTATAAATTTGATTATAAACAGGTAAAGTATGGCTATATATTAGAAAGTGTCTTAGGCTTTCTCACTGTTTTAACTATGTTTTAATTCCATTAAAGATTAATATGTTGCTGAATTTTCAACTGGGAGAGGATTGTCCCTGTCCGGAGGAGATCCGGGATGAGTTGTACGAATTTCATGATGATCTTCTAATTCACTGTGGTGAGTGGCAAGGTTTTGTTATGTTTTTGGGGTTTTTTTTGACACTTTCCATGGGAAAAAAAAACCAAAACAGGTCCGTTAGAAAAAATCATAGTATAAGGGGTTTTCGTTATATGTATTACTGTCTACATGGTGACTTTCCTGACAGACTTTGGTGCATCTTACAAAAATATGGGAAACCTGTGTATGGCTTTAAGTTTCATTGTATTATATCTGTTTAATATTATCTGATATTATTCTGTTTATATATCAATTTTAGACTTAATTGAAAAAAAAAAAAAAGATCCAATCAAGAAGGTTGGGTTACCTTAAAAGATTTATATAGGTATGTGTATGTGTACAAGCAGATGAAGGGTACTGAAAGAATATTATTGCTGTGAAGCTGAGCAGTAGAAAATTTATTAAAAATTACTAGATGTGGGGTGCTTCTGTTGCTTTAGCTTAGTTTCCTGGTGTATACCTAACTGTGATGGTCAATCATTATAAAACACTATTTCACTGCAGATTACAGCTTGAGTTGCCCCATTCATTGAATTTGAATTTCCTTAGGGTATCCTCAAGGGTGAGCTATATCAGATACCCTGTGCAATTTATGTGGGTTAAGGAATCACATTTTATATGTGATGCCAGAAATCTTTTGTTAGTCTATTGAGATCTTAGTCTAATCAAGACAATCATTAGTCCATTTACAGTCATACTAACATTTACAGTCTGAGTCATCCACTTATTACTGCTCATTCCCAATAATTATGCAGTTAAAACTGATATACACAAGCTTTTTCATATCTACCTACTTGGTTGATACATTGGTAGTCACTCTTCCAGTGCATTTCTTGGTCCTATGGTTGATGGCACGCATCTTGTTCAGGAAGAATGGGACAGGGTCATTATAGTGAATTGACAGCATCTCAAGTTCTTCCCCTGGAAGAGTACGGTAATCTTAATAGTTTCTTCCTCCTCCTCTCCTCCTTCTGTTTGCTGGAGGTCACTTTTAAATGTTTACTAATACAGTCTGCTAGTTCTCTCTTTACTGGTTATCCCTAAAACCAGTTTTACCCAGTTCATGGAATTGCATTCTTTTAGTGACCTCTAATTAACAGTTTGTGATTTCTCTTTGTAGCCATGGTGCTTCCCATACCACTCTGTGCTTGTATTGTTAAGGCTTCTGCTACCATCTTGTGCTGCTATTTTTGAGTATCCTATGAGAATCTCCAGCAATCCTCAAGCAGTGATTTTGTGATAAGCCAATTACCATTTTTCAACTACCTCAGCATTAGCCTCAGCCAAAGATGAGTAGGTCAGTGGGTATCTAGCTTGTGTTTCATCATTTTGTTTCTGAGGATATTATATAAGACAGTATTAGAAGTCGTTAAAACCAAGATTTATATCTGTAAGGTTAGCTACATTATAGGTGGAAATTTAGTTGGTTTAATGTAATTTGGTTTTGACAATCCTGTGTTGATTGTTATTCATCCTTGCTTCTAAGTGCTTACCAAAAACTGTTTCATTCCAGCATTTTTCTTCCAAGCGTTAAAGTGAATAGTTTATATCCTCATATATACTTTTCTTTCTCCCCATCTTTATTTAGATAGATACCATCATCTCCATTGTTCAGTCACTTAGTGCTTGATCTGACCTCTGGTTTTCAAAGATAATGCCTATTTGGCATCAGAGAGTTCTCTGAGACTCCATGATGAAGATTATGGAAGACCCCTAACTTACTTGGAAATGTCTTAACTCTGCAGTATATTTATTTTCCCTTGAAATCCTGTTGCTAGTATTGAGTTAGTTTAGCTCCCAATCACTCTTCTTCTTTTCATGAGGTGAAACCCCACTGATTGTGGGTTTTTTTTAAATTTTAGGGGTGTACTTTTATTATTGTTTACTACATTATAAATGTGAGTGTTGAATCAGAGAGAGAATTGAAGATAGAGAAAGCACAGTCTCGTGATTAAAATAGTTTAACGATCCTCTGGATTCTAAACAAAACCATATTCATTACTTTGTACAGATTTATCATAGGTGGTCACTAAGGATAAATGCTTCTCATTATCTGTGTCCTGACTTAGTCCTGAAAATCAGTACTAAGCAATCACAGCTGGAGATAAAATGAATAGGAGTTGTGCTTGGAATATTTAATCAGCTTTTTAATACTAAGTATACTTTGCGGTCTAAGTGGAAAAATATGTATGCAATCAAGTAATTAAAGGCTGCTTCATAATGAATATATGCAAATAGTCTGAATTAAAGTTACTCAGGCAGTCTTAATCCTAACATGTCCTACACTGTGAGTGGTTAATTTTGCCAGCAAAATGATAGTCCTCTATCGTAATTTCTGTGTGTAATTTTTTGGTTATAAACAAACCAAACAAATTTCCAACAGATTTTATTGCATAATATCAAATTGACACTTATCTGGGTTGGAACCATCTGTTCCAGTGCACAGACCTCTGCCACTTCAATTAAGTGATTAGCCAGGAGCAATATAAGATGGTCAACTTCTGAATGTATTGCAACTCTAAGAGGATGCAGAATGAAAAATGAATGATATGGAGCAGTGAATGAGACCCTATCTCCTCCAGTCCAACACTGTCTTAACTCATCATACCAGTGCATTTCTTCTTGTCTGTCCGTTTCTGCTTCTCAAGAGTTCTCCTCCCAGTGTGTCTCTTTTGCTTCTATGGCCTAGCCTTTTTTTTCAATGCCAGATAGTTTCTTGCTTTCTTTAACACCCTTGTCTGCTTTCTCTTTCCTCTCCTTATTGGCTACAATTCCTGTTCTTACATTTTCCAGACTCTGCCTGTAGCCCTCCTTCTTTCTTAGATTTTCATTTTGCCCAGCCAGTCTCACTGTTCCCATTCCTTAAATTCCATATGTAGTTTCCAATTCAAATTTCTAGTTCTCTCATTCTCTTCCACTGCCTCTGAATTTTTTTATTCCTAGTCACTTAGTCACTCCTAGTCATAACTATAACTCCTTCCCCTTGGTAGCTGCCAGTGGCAGTTTCTCCAACCTGATACCACATTTCATTTTGTTTTTCCTTTCTTAGTTTCTTTTTTTAAATACCAGTTTTAGCCTCTGCAGTTGATTCTTTTCCCTCTGCTCCAGCTTGTATCTCTTTAGTATTCTGTCTGGAAAACTTTTCCTTTTCTCAATTTCACTTTGACCAGCAGCCGAACAGCAAAAACTTGCATTTCAGCTCAGCACAATTAGCTCTGGTCTGAAGGGGACCTGCTTAGATGTTCTGTGCTTCTGCACATAATTCATGTGATATCTGATCGTCACTAAGAGGTGTGAAAGATTTGAAAATGCTTTGAATGTTTGTGAAGCAATTTAATGAACTGAACTGTATTAAACTACCTTGTAAAATGACATCCCATCTCATCGTATACGTTTTCATGAAAAACTTGTATCACTGGTATAATCTCTGAACATCTGCATTCTTGCAGTTTTAAATTCAGTTAATATGTTTGTTTATGACTGCTAAATATCTTGACTGAAAATTTGTACTGTATTGTGAGATATGGCCATACATTTCTTTTTTTAGCTTACATTCTGCAATATGAAACAAAGGATCATATATTTAATCAAATATGATTCTGAGTCAAAATTAATTGCTGTAGTAGAATCTTCCAAAAATACCACCTCTTTGGTCAAATACTGAAAACATAATACTATAAATTTGGATATAGGAAGTATGTGTACTGAAATAAACATAATTTAAGGGGTGCTACTGTAGCTAACATGTTAAAGTTTCTGGCCTTACTACATTTTTTTATACTGTATGAAATTTGCCAGTTAAAATTCCTGCAGATATTTTGGTATTGTTTAAATAATGGAGGAGTTAATCTTCAAAGGTTAAGTTTTGTTTCTAACCAGTTTTATTATCTGCTAAGGTATTCCACTAGAAGAGGAGGAGGAAGAAGAGGAAGATTCCTCCTTGACTGGCAAACTCCGTTCATTAATGTACAAAATCAAAGGTCCACCAAAAGCAGAAAAAGCAGAACCTAAGGAGGAAGAAGAGAAATCTCCTAGTAAGTTTTCTTTCCGCATACTTCTGAGATGCAAGTGTTAAAGGTGTATGCAGTCAACAAGAGTTATACATCCATACCATATCCTTTCTAACCATATCCTTTCTGAATTTAAAGAAATACTCAATCTCTTTGACTAACTAAACAGAAGGAACATCTTTTTCACAAGTACAAATTCTGCATTCATAAATGCTTTAGTTAACAGAATTTTCCAGAATTTAGTATTGTTATTTTTTTATTCTGCTCCTTGCTTCTATAGATCTTTAACATGTGTCTCTAAAATCAGAGGACAGAGAAAAATACTGTCTAGATATCATTAGTTTTCTGGAAAACTTTTCTCTATAGTTCATAAATCTCATTGCCATTTAAAGTGAGTTTTCATGTTGCTTAAATATACATGAGAAGAACAGACATCATTTAGCAGAAACTTTTTAAATGTTCCTTTCTGCAGCAGAATGTTATAGAGGCAGGAGAACTGGGATATCCCTGTGTGTTTGCTGAGTAATATTAAGCTATGAACATTTCTTAAAAATATAAATATTTAACTCAAAACACTTGAAAAGTCTGTGTATATGTTTTGAAACTGATGAGATGAGACACAATTTAATCCATGGACCTAGGAACAATATATATGGGGGAAGGTATATCACATCACTGAAAACAGTCTTTACACCTAGTATGGCTGAATAAGCACAACAGACAACTGAGAGTAACTGTTGAAACAATACAATAATTTATTTAAAGTTAATGAGTTTAATGGTATTTAAGAGTAAGCCAATAGATAGCCTTTATGCCTGTTTTCAGATCTGTAATGCCCTGTGGCAGTGATTCATAGAGCCACAGAATGGCTGGGGTTGGAAAGGAGGTTGTGTGGTCCAACCCCCTTGCTCAAGCAGGGCCACCTAGAGCTGTTTGCCCAGGACCATGTCCAGACAGCTTTTGAATATCTCCAAGGATGGAGACTCCACAACCTCCTTGATCAATGTATGCCAGTGTTCAGTCCCCCTCACAGTGGAAGTGTTTCCTTTTGTTCAGATGGATCCACCTGTGTTTCAGTGTGTGCCCACTGCCTCTTTTCCTGTCACTGGGCTCTGAAAAGAACCTGCATCTGTTTTCTTTACATCCTCCTTTCGGGTATTTGTATACATTGATGAGTTTGCCCCTGCAACTTCTCTTCTCTAGGCCAAACAGTCTAAGCTCTGTCTGGGTTGATGCTGAGCAGATAGTTGATGAGCTTTCTTCCTAAAATGGCCTGACACTACATGTTTCAAGGCACTGTTGGAGGTTGGTTGGACTTGATTCATATGATGTATGTATCAGCTGATAACATATATATCCATATTGTATTAAGAGAAAGCTGTGCAAAGCCTGACAGATGTTAAATCGATGAAAGTTTTTACTCTTGAAGTACTTGTAAGAAACATAAATGTAGTTGAATCAAGGTTATTCTACACATAGAGGAATGATGGATAAACTCAGCACTGTAATTCATATTTTTTGTGATACAGAAAGATGGAAAATTTGGTTTTTCTGTAGAAGAGTAAATTAAAATGACATTTGTTGTTATTTATACACAAATGCCATATGTTTGCCATATTTCATATCTGTCTTCTTATTACTTTGCCTAATGGCCTAAAACAAGCCGAAAAGGAGACTAAGAATTTATTTCAGCAAGTTTTCTTCATATTCCTACAACCAGGTTCAGAAGTATTATCCAGCAAATATTTGAACACTTACAGGGTATATAATATGTTTAGTTATATACCTTTATAGAGAGGAAATGACTTTTTTTTTTTTTTTTACTGCATTCAAACAGTTTTAACTGGTAAATGCTGCCAGAGATTGTAATAACTGCTATACTGTATGTGAACCAGTTTTTGTTCTCTGAAATGCTGGATTTTCAGAAAAACCAAGCATGTTCATAATCATAGTGGGATGTCATACATAGCAGCTGGTCATTTCTTCATAATGCTTTGAAGAATATTATTTAGTTGGTTAACCAATTTAAGAAATTATGTACATCCATTAAGTAATAGATAACTGCATGCAGTCATTTTAGCAGTGGAAAGCTGAAAATAGACTATTGCATGTATTAGTGCTGTCTCAAAGATAAACTACTGTTAATTAAAGGAAGCACTGAAATAAAAATGTTGCAGACACTTTCCTGTAATGTTTGTTACAGAGGATAGTTCAAACTCTATGCTACTTGAAAGCAAACCAGAGTTTGTAAATGGAAGACAGGAAAGTCCTACATCCTGAAGTTATATCCAGTTCTGTCTGCTTCAGTTGAGTAGCAATTTGTCATTATTCTTTCATATCTGCAGTATTTCATGTTGCATTTTGAAGGTATATTGTTCTTTTGGCTCTCCTTCCTCTAATAAATTATTTATTGTAGCTGGTTCTGTTACTGGCAGGGGACAACTGGTAGCAAAACAAAGTGTACCTATTCCTTCCTACTACTACCTCTTCTTAGGGCACATATACACACAAACTTACATACATGCACATGAACACCCTGAAACACTTGAAATCACAGACTTTTTATTCTGAGCAGTATTCCTGTACATGTACACTCACATACGCCATTCCCTAACACGGGAGAAGTATTCATGATCTAAACAGGCGAGATGGGTTCTGTGCTTGCCATTCCTCTACTCTCTGCATAAGTGTTTTATTGAGCCTCTTTGAGCAACCTGGCTTTCACTGCCATGTATTACCCTCAGTGAGGTTGATGTGAGGTGTGAATCTCAGAAATTTTGTCTTTGCTGTCATATGTTTACGAGCTGTCAATCCTTGATAGTGACTATGGATGGTGAGAAATAAGTAAGGCAAAAAGCAAGATTTCTCCAGGTCTTCCTTTAGTACATAAATTTTTGCTGAGGTTTCTCATTGCCTTTGTGAATAAAGATTGGGTTTTGCCAGCTCTGAGTTTCTATAACACCATCCAAATATCACGTGCAGAATTGTGCAAGTGACTTGAGGTTGGTCTTGTAACTAACAATGGTAGTAGGTTCTTCTTTCCTATTTCCAGTTTGCTCAGTTTGGCAATAGGTCCTTGTACAGACCCAGAACAGTTAATTTCATTTCAAATTTAATAATTTCATCAGAGTTGTGTGAGACTAGACAACAATGCTGTTTTATATCTCAGGACATCTTTTACACAATCTACTTGTTCTGTAAAGCACTGGAGAGGGTTTATCCTGTCCTGAAAGCATATTTTGGTCTGTTAGGCTTGATACTAGCTTGTAAATACATTAAATCTTATAATAATCTCATATGCTGCATGAAAAAGGGTTTTACTCTCCAGTGACTCATCTGTTGGCGTCTGCTTTCTCTTTAATGGCAGTAGGACCTATTGGTATCTGGAAAGTATAATTTCTTCAGGCTCATGTGGATTCTCTTGTCATGAATCAGGAAGCTTTCACTCCTAAAGCCTCAGGGTACATAGTGCTTGGTCCTTAGAAGAGAGCAGTTTGCATATTTCATATACTGCAGCTTTAGGTCACAAGAAATGCAGGTTGAACAAGTGATTCTACAGTGTCTGTTTTTCTAGAAATTTCAGATAATCTCTTCAGGCGTAGTACAAATATATGTATGGATGAAGTAATTTAAAGGACAAACAAAAATTATATCTATGCTATATTATATCTATGCTGCATTACATTACATTTATTATATTATATACTTGACTGTAGCTGGAGACTGTGAGATATGTAGTCCATGTGTGCGCTTCCCCTTTACCCCTAAGGAAATTTGGAATTCAGAGAGTGAAAGGAAATGGGGGCCTGAGGTACCCCAATTCTCTTATATGCATGAAGAGGGGGGCTTGTGTGCATGGTGCTAAGGCTAAAATTTTTTGGGCTTGAGCCAGAAAATGAGGTCATACATACTCAGGGTGTGAATATTCATAGGAAGGAACTATTTTCTACAAAGAAATCTTCCCTTCATCTACGCATGCATTCGTACCTACTCACAAATGGACTTTTATCTTAGGAGAGGAATGCCAGCAATTTAAACTAGTGTTACTGATGAATTAGTAAAATTTATTTTTAAAAACAAGCTAGAACTCAGAGAATAGACACACTGAGGAAAAAAAAAAAAATAGTGTTAATTATGACAATAGGACTTCTGTAACTGTCAAGTCATAATTTAGATAAGGCATATATATGGGGGAGTCATCACACAGCCTTGAAAGATCGTTAAGGCACTGCAATTTCTTGTTAAAACTTAAACATTAAAAAAACATTAGCAACTATTTTAGCTGGTTATCAATGTCACCATGTCACATATTCAGTTTGCTCCCAGCTTCTGTTACAGGTTAATCCGCTGGCCTGCCCTTCACCTCCTTCCCCAAGCGAGAGGTGTGGGGTAAAAGGTATAGTATCCCTTACACACCAGGAATGGCAAAGAAAGGCTTTTTATTTAAGACAGTGAGTGATATGTCTGCTTTTTAGTTTTTCTGTAGGTAGAAATGAAAGGAGTCAATGATCTTCTTTCATGCATTTTGGGACTAGAAACTATGGCTGTCAGGCTTACTTAACTATGGCTCTTCAGGTGCGCCTAACTCAGGGAGGGTATCTGCTATTATAATACAAATTTTTCATGTAGGACCATGTGTTCTGAAGGTATACACTTGGTTACTGGTCCTAGAATAGAAATCAGGAAATAGAATTCATTGATTTGAACAAATGCCCTAACTGAGTTTTCATGTTAAAACAATGAATCATGGATCTTTCAAACTGATCTTTGAAAGTGTGGATATATGAGAATGTTTGTGTGAAAAGGTTAAGTATCTGTTGAATAATGTCCACTGCATGTTCAAGGAGAAAAAAAAAAAAAGCAATAGCAGCATTAAGTTGAAGAATCAGACTGTGTCCTTTGAGACCTTGTTCCTTAAGAGTGCTACTTACACAGAAACTACAATGTTAACTTACTAGTTGTTACAATAGACTTCCCACTGGCTGTTAGCTTCATTTTTTTCTTCTTGTCTTTTAAATTTTGGTTACAGAGTGTTTGCAGTACAGTACATTTGTGATTTATTAGCAGTCAGAAAGAATATCAGACTACTGCTGACTATTATTGAGACCATGCTGGAGTCGTCACATTTGATTGTTTCTCATCTATTCTCATCTTTTGGCTGAGTTGCAAGCAGATCTTTTTCCTCAAGTGCAACAAACACAGCAACTTCTCTGTTTCAGTATAAGGCAAAAGAGGGTAGAAAGGATTAGAGGGGAGGAAACAACAAATCACCGTCACAATTAGAAAAAGACTCTAAACAGACTCTGCTAAACCTAAACTAAGATGCATAGAAGGCATAAGAGCAGCCTAGAAAGAACTATATTCTTATTTCCTGAGGTTTTTAATTCTAATGCCTCTTAAAGGATTATGAATAAAGCATTTGCCAAATTTTGCAAGTGTTCTGGCTTTCCTTTGCAGGAGTTCAGCTAGAAGTCCTGAGAGTGTACTGCCACGCTTAGATGTGGGTGAGTGTATGTAGGTGGCTGGGGGTGGCAACTTGAGAAGTCTCTAGTTTTAGGCAGTAGAAACTGGACTTCAAACTTCTGTATCTTTAAGAAATATTCAGTTAAGAAATTAATCCTGGGAATAAGCCTTATACACTCAGAGCTAGAAGCAGTAAGCAGTCTCTACAGTTGTGGAGTAATATGATGGGTAAGACTGTAACGATTCGGATCCATCTAACGCAATACCTTGTTTCAAACAGTGCCCACAAATTGTCATCTGGGGGCAAGTGAGAATAAAACAATCAGATGTGATACTTACAATTTAATGCTGTCCCAGTCTCTAGTTCTCTTCAGTTCAGGAGATTTCCTGAGTCTAAACAGGTTTTATCTTTCTGGCAGATATTTGTGTAGTCTCCACTTGAGCAAGTGTGAACTTTTAGCATTTGCCACATTTTTGACAGTGAGTTTCAGGGTTCTGTCATCCATTATGTGAAGAAACCGCTTTCTTTTTGGCTTAGCTCCTGCCTTGTGAATGGGCTTCATTTGATGGCCTCTTCTTGTGTTGTATGAAAAGTGTGACTTTTGGATTAACATAATGGCATAATGTACTCTGCTTTAACTATTCCTTTCTTAATCCTGGCTTTTGATTTGATCTTTTTGACTGCCAGGGAATTTGAGTAGATACTGATAACTGAGCTGATATTTGTGTAAGCTGATCAGGGAGGTCATCCTCTTAGAGATAATGAAAAACCATCTAGACACAGTCCTGGACAACCAGCTCTAGGTGGCCCTGCTTGAGCATGGGGAATGGACCAGGAGATCTCCAGAGATCCCTTCCAACCTCAACTATTCTGTGATGCTGTGAAGAGTAAACTGCCTAACACCATTTTATTTACAGCGACTTTGTTAAAAGTGAATTTCATCACCATTTTATTGCCCAGGTTTGTCCTTTTAAGTTCTGCATTTTTTTTTGAGTTACACTCATATTTGCTGTCCTTCATAACTTTGTATTATCAGACTTGTGTGCATTGTCTTATCCCCTTCTCAGGTCTTCTAGGGAAGGAAGGTGCTTAACATCACAGAACACAGCACGGATATATGCAGAACTTCACTGCTGTTTCTCTCTCTTTGTGACCACTATTATTTAGTTCTACCCTCTGTTTATCTTTCAACCAAAAATTCATCCATGCAAGGACAGGGCTAATTGATTTCTCCAAAGTTATTTGCCATACTGCCTAAAAGTAATTACATATAACAATATGCTACTTAAAAGCTTATCAGAAGAAAAAAAATCAAAACCTCCAAAGGTTTTGAAGAAAACACTAACATTTGTTATGGAGAAAGATTTTCAAAACTCCAGAGAGAAGCTTTAAAAAACACACAACTATTTTGTTGCACTTACACATGGGAACCTCTGCATAGACAATTCCCTGTATCAGGGAAACAATTTGTTTTTCATTTGTTCATTTCATGAGAATGTGTTTCTTATGTTTGTACTAAAAATTGTAATAACCTTTTAGTTATATGTATAAATATCTGACAGTTAACTCGAGGGTATGAAATCTCCCTCATAACTGAGTCAGTGCAATTAATATTTTTGTTGCTGAAGTGGAAAATATCTATTTGGAGTGAATCATATGGTATTTTCCCTCATCAAACAAAAAAATCTAAAATATCACATTATTTTGAAAGTAATATTCCTTTCAATCCAAGAAAAATTATATATTTCTGGCATTACTAAGGAAATTAGGAACTAGATTTGTAAAACAAAAAGACAAGTTTGTGCATGTTTTGTCCTTTAGCCTTGTGAAAGGGGCCATCACCTGAGCTATCGAAGACCTTAACCTTAACCTCCTCCTGGAGTTTACCACTTCAAGTTGCATTTATCCCATGTTTATCCCCTTCCCCCCCAATCAGAAAGCCATAGTAAGTAATTCTTTAATCAGATCATTGACTTTCTGACAAAAGAAGTGTGTTATATTTATGCAACCAGAAATCAGTGATACTCAATGAGTTGGAAAGTTCTGGGAAATTATTAGTTATTCTAGGAAAGAAGAGTTTAGTGCAAGAATCAAAGAAGATTTTGTTAAACAAAATCTGATAATTAATGATGGTTTTCTACAAATACATCATTAAGTAAACTGTAAGGGAGAAGAGTTAACAAGTAAAAGGATAGTGTAGACACAAAAATAAATGGATATGCACTAGCTATAAGCACATTTGTGCTGGAAATTTGGAGGGGGAAGTTCTTGCCATTAGAAGAACTTTGGGAAAGTCAAGAGGTAACTTTTCTGGAAATAGAGGAAAGAAACTTGCATTGTTTTAAGAGGAAAGATGGTTATTCATGTTCTACTTGATCTCAACAATGAACGTTTGTTGGAACAAGCACTGGAACATGTGTTTAGTTTTCAGGTAAATTTCCTAAACTCTGGGCTCAGAAAAATTGTTTTCAGGGTCACTGAACATGTAACATATACAAAAGAAGCGTTTCAAGCAATATGCATTATGTAGTTCCAAACAATACAATTTTTAGAAAGTATATTCCCAATTGACAGTGTCTCTCCCCAAACAGATGGGAAATAGAGATTAAATTCCCCTATTCTAAGTCAGTTGGCATCTCCTGATCGTTAGTGTGTTTGCATCATCATACAATTCTAAGATGTTTCCAGGTAGATCATCTTTTTGAAGACAATGTAAGTCCTTTGTTTGAACAACAAAATAGCTAAACGTTCATCAAGTGAATGACCAGCAAAAGCTGCTCAAGCCATCCTGGTTAGGCCTTACATTGGATATTTGATTTAGAAAGCCAGCTATCTCATCCTCCTTTCTGGCAGTTTTGTAAGTTTAGAACAGATTTTATTTCCTCCTCCCCCCTGGCAAAATTGATTGGCAAGCTGAGCTCACATTCATGAATATTTATGTTGTAATTGAACTCATACTTGTCAGCCAATAAACTATTTACTGAAAACTTAATTACCAATTTCTGTATTCCAAACCTAGGCTGATGATTATCAAAAATATTATGTTTCTTTGGCATTATAAAATTAAATTTCAGTCATTCCTAATGAAAAAGTGCTTGTGCTGTACTTAGTGTATTTTATAAATCTTGATGTAGAAATGAAGAATAAATCAAAAGTTTAAATTATTTACTTAGTTTATTTAACTTATAAGGATGATTCTTAGAGTCACCATCAGCTAAGAAGTTTTCATTACCAACAGTGCTGGTATTGACTTGAATGCTAAGTAGAAGTTTCTTGTTTTTCACCTCTTAAGAGCATCACACTTATCTTGAAAGTTCTAAAAATTATTTTTTCAGTTGAAAAATCCTATTCAGTCTGCTTGTGTTCTGCTTTCTTACAACTGCCTTGTTGTCTACTGTTATCTAATATTTTACTATAATACATGTTTTTGACATTTTTTGTTCTTGTAATAGCTAGTAAAATTTTATGTATTTTATTTTTTTAGCTACACTGAAAGAACTCATATCCCAGACTATGGTGCGCTGGTCCCAGGAAGATCAGATTCAGGATCCAGAATTAGTGCGGATTATGTACACCCTCCTTCGTAGGCAATATGACAGCATTGGTGAGCTACTGCAAGCGCTGAGGAAAGCATACACTATTAGTGCTGCCTCTGTGAAGGATACCATTAATCTGCTTGCAGCACTGGGCCAGATTCGTTCACTTCTCAGTGTCAGGATGGGAAAAGAGGAGGAATTGCTAATGATTAACGGATTAGGGTATGGAATTAACATAATTTTATTTTTAAGTTTGTATTAAACTTTTTGTTATTTTAGTAAATATTTTTATTTTAGATCCTGGATGAAAATTACTGCTGTACTAAAATGCAGATATGTACCAGAAATTTTCATTTTCATATGTATTTCCAAAATGGCTCCAACTGATCTCTCTAGCAGTATCAAATGTGTCAAATTTCTGTGAACCAAGGTATTTTCTCATCTAAAGAAAAGGGACTCCTCTCACTATAGTTAAGCCTAATGCTTAAACCTTCGTTAAAGTACATGTTTTAGCAGCTCTGGAGAAAACAGATAACTTAAATCTTTATTGGTGTCAAAACTACATCTTTCCCAAACTGAAAATTCATGTTGTAATTCATGCATGAGTGAATAACCTTGCTGATGTCTTTTTAATTGGGAAGTTTGTGCAAGCAGATAGGTCGAGCCAACAAAGTGGTGTTGTGAACTGAAATATTTCAAACTGGTTGGTATTTATCATGTCATCATCAGTGGCAACTTTAAGTATTTGAACATGGAAGCCTGCTTATTTTATCCTTGATAAGAAATTACCTTTATGTAACGCCTGCTGATGTGAGAATATTTTTTCAGTGTTTTTGGTATGAAATTACCTCTGTTAAGCAGTGGTATTATGGTGCGTGTCATTTTATGTGAATAATTGCCAGATAAGGCCATTTAATGTTGGAAGGGGAAAAAAAAAATCACAGACAATTAATTACTTCAATTAAAATGATGTATTTAAAAAGAGAGAAAATGATAGTATGATTACCTGAGAACTGTATGTATTTGTCCTTGAACAATTATATTGAACAATTTCTTTCCTTTGCACAGTTGTAAGGAACTTTCATTATTCTTACTACTTCACTGTAAAAATTGCAGACTAATCTCTTCAGTTGAATTGAGCAGGTCATGGTAGCAACTCATTAGTTAGTATTTGACAGTGTTGCCTTATTTATTGCTGATGCTGAGTTTCTAAAGTTGCTGAGAATTCTAGGAGGAATAAAGGGTAAATTTTGTCTAATCTTGGCATGTGTGTAGTCCCCTTCCCAGAGGTGTGCTGTGTTATGAGTCATCTTCCATTCCCAGTTTTCTGTATTTCTTTAAGGCAGGCATGATGTCTGTTATTTGCCATTTGTTTTTAACAGGTTGACCTAAAACGTTAGAAATCCCTGGATTCTCTATTGAAACACATAAATTGTGTTCTGGATTATGAAACCAATACAGCAAATTCTAGAACATGTTGAGAGGATGGTGGGCTGAGTGAAAATGTTAAAATATTCCTACTTAAGGGGACTGTATGCCATTTTACATCTTCTGACAGATGGTCTTAATTTTGGCAATATTGATAAAACACATTTAACAGATAACCTTGAATATTAAGTCTGTTTATTGTCTTCTACTTTGTGAACTGAGCAAATTAATTAAGCGGTGTTACTGCAGAGGCAAGGTTAGATTTCAATTTATTGATCCCCATTCTTTACTTAAAAAACACCATATATTCTTCTCCACTTAGATCATCACAGAATATATTTTTTCTTTAAACAGAACAGATGGCAAGAGCAATTTAAAGATTAAGAAATGCCATTTTGAAATAACTTAAAAGTTTAGGTTCTTATTATATAGAATTAATGAAAATTAAAGGAATGACAGCATGTTTCAATGTGAAGCATTTAGTTGTGAGGTGTTTTTGCATTATGCTGAACTCTAGGAATTTAAAATTATGTTACTACAGTGAATGCATATTTCTGAAATCCCTAATAATGCATCATTGATTTAAATTAAAATGGTGTTTCTTAAAAACACATTGTTGCTTTTTCTTCCATTTTAGGGATATAATGAACAACAAGGTGTTTTATCAGCATCCTAACTTAATGAGAGTCTTGGGCATGCATGAGACTGTTATGGATGTGATGGTGAATGTACTTGGAGGAGATAAATCTCAGGTAATTTCACCGTAATTTTATTGTGTGTTTTGCATTTTGAACCTTTTCAAAAGTATACTAGGATGTTTAAGAAGAAGTATCCGAAGAAAAATAGATCTTCACGTAAGAGAGATTTTCCTTGTCTAAATTGAAGTATTGTTTGATGTTCTTATAGTACCAGAGGGAGAAGCCCAGCATTCTAGGACTTGATTTTTAAAAAGTGAGAGGTTATAGGTGTTTCGTTTGTCTTTTAATAGGACTTTAAAAGGTTTTGTTTTTATTTTAGATTAAATATGTTCATTAGCTGCCTATGAGAGGTGTAGCTCTGCTAGGAAAATATACCTCTTCATATTAGATAGTGTTATTACCAATAGACTATAAGAGAATAACATCAGCTTAATTTTGAATCCTCAAATTCAAATACTTGAATTGAGCAATAATTTTCTTGCAGTGTTGTATTTTCCCATTTCTTAGCATTATGCTCGAATATATATGTGTTAGTTTAAAGGCAGAGTGGTAAATTTTGAGAAGCCTAACTGGATGATTAGGCTACTGAAGAAAGAAGTGAAGCAGGCTTATCTTCTTTCTTCTCTTTGCTTATGTCTGATTGCCTCCCTCCCAAAAAGAGGGGTCTCCTCTAATCTTGTTTTCTTTTGCTGGCCGCTCATTCTTATGTATTTGGAATGATTTTCAGCCCATTTTACTACCTTGTGCTTATCTTGTCTCTGGCAACTTTTCATTACTTGAGTGCCTTGTGTGTGCAACTGCACACCTCTTTCTTTGTCTCTTTGGTCCCATAGCTCATATACTTCTGTAAAATACTTATACATTGTGTCTGAGTACACCATAACAGCGTTACAAAGTATTCACAGACTGGGTTTTAGTTACTCTGTTTTAATATGCTCACATTTGAGCTCAAGGCAAGTTACAATTAATTATAAGATGGTTAGTACTTAGCTAATTTATAGGTGTCACAACCCTCTAGTTTTGCTACAATGTTTACAGTGGGTTTTGGTCAAAGGTGACCAAAAAACCCCCCCAAACCAAACACCAAAACAACAACCCCACAGTGCCTTCTAATTCTGTTTAAAATGTTTTTATAGAAAATTTTAGTAACACAGATCTACAAAAATACTTTACAGAAATTACCATGATACCCTTCAAAGGGAATACAGACCTAGAAAATAGCCTGGTGTTTCAGCATTTAATGTGTGTGGCCAACCAAAAAGTTGTATTTTACGTCTCTGTCTTTATGAAATGCATGGGGAGAGTTAGGTACCTCAGAAGGAATCCAAAGCTTCACCTACTGAACTGGAACTGGCATAGGACTAGAAGTCTTATGAAGAAGTATGGACAATAAATAGAGTGTATTTGGAATTCAATCTATTCCGGTGCTGCATTTTCTCCTTGAGTGTGGAAACTTCCAGATACTCATGGTTCAGAACCCACAGTTCTCTTATGGAGTCACAGGGCTACAGTCATGTTATGAAATAACACAGCAAGGCTTATTAACGAAGAGTTTTGCACACCATTAGCACAGATTTAGATATTGCAATGGGAAGATTTTGCAGAACAAACCATTGGGCAGGGAACTGTGCAGGCAGAGAAGTGTTGCTTCTGAGTTCCAAGCCTGAAGTTTCCTTTTTCAGGAACTGCAACCTTGCAGGGAGAGAAGGTACTGCCTTTAAAATGACTGTCATGTGCTGTCTGCTGATCTTCTGCTGGCATGCTTAATTTCTAATCTGGCAGAGAAATCTCATTTGAAAAGTTGTTGACCCTAGGTAGAACCACTAGACTGTAATCTGGAAAAGGTACATGTTTGTGCATACTGCAGATCTTTCACTCTGCCAGATAAGGTCTTCTGAGTAAAATGGAGTAGGGCCAGAAACAGCGAGCATGCCCCACTCAGCTATGGTTTTATATACTCATTTGGAATTAACTGTGTGTTTGTCCAGTGAGTTGCTTATATATACAGGCACTAGAACACAGATTTTCCTGCTCTCAAGCAAGTTCCTCATGGCTAGATTGTTAGTATGTTCCCTTTTGTTTTCTCTTTCCAGCTTCATGGATGTTTCTTTCTGTTCAGTGTTATAGCTTCAGGAGATGGAATGAGCAGCCATGCAATGTAGTCTCTGGTTTAGGGATTGGGTTTTTTCCTAGGTTGTGGCAGCAGATGGTTTAAGCTAGATCTCCAGCTTCTTGGATTAAGTGATTTTATCATGAGGCTGTATTGAGACATGTAGTGAGAGTTTTATTGCTCACACTTCTCTGAAGGAATGGTGAGAAGGTAACAACTGGTCCATTCAAATTGAAGACAATTTATGTCAGGCTTCTTTCCAGCTGTTCTATTAATAAATGAGTCAGAAACAGATGAAGAGGTCTGTGGAATATGGTGTTGGTGAAGGTACCTTAGAAGTATTTTGCTAATACCGGCCAGCAAAGTCCTGTAAAGGTACTTCATTGGTGAAAGATATGTCCCAGAAAATACTTGGGCAAGTTTTGAGCATTTCCATCACAGTTAGGTTTTAACATGTATCTTAATGCCTAAAATAGTTCTTTTAGAGACTGTGTCTTTAGATCTTATATATTGGAATCTTCATGTCATGTTGGTTTCTGGTGTTGGTTGTTCATTTTCAGAGAATCCTGAGCAACACCCTTTTTGGCTGTCGGAATTTAATCATTTTACTTCAAAAATTATTTCTTACTGACTGAAAGTTTTAGAATTCCATGTTCATATGTATTCCTGTCAATAATGAGGAGTTTCTAAAATGACAATTTTTAACAGTATTGTGTTACTGTAATTTTCTAGACAAAGTTATGTCATAGATTCTGTTAAAATCCATGTAAATTTAGGGGTTGGAAGCTTTGTTGAATGTTTCATTAATGAATGAATGTTTTTCATTACCCTACATTTAAGAACAAAAATCATATATAATGCCACTTGTATGCAATAGCTCCTTCACTACTGAAATAGACAAATAAGCTGCATGTATTAGCAATAAAACTGTGCCAAAGTAAAATTACAGTTAATCAAGTCTCTGGAAGTTAGGAAGTGCACTTGATGTCTTGAAAAGATAATACATATCATATAGCTTTTAAATACATAATCACTTTTTTTGCAAGATTGTTGTTTCATTAAGTGAAAAGGTTGCACTTCTCAGCATGAATTAGAGTTGTGTTGTAAAGAAGGCAACATTTATTAGACTTTGTTATAATTAAGTATAAGCAATATTATTTATAGTTGAAAGGTATGAAGTGAAGGAGGCAGGATGTTATAGGAAGAAAAAAATCCATGATATTGTGGTTAAAATGCTCAGATATCACCTTGGATATTACAGAATATATATAAAATATATAGAATATGTTCCTGCTTTTGCCTAAAGGCTGCTAGTCAGATTATTAAAAAACCAAAATTCTCCTTGACGGTAATGAATTTTCTCATTTATTTTATGAAGTATCCTGAGGACAGATCTGCAATGGAACTTGACACTTTTTAAAAAGTGCTATGTAATGGAAAATTTAATAAATCAAATAGAAAAACCTTCAAACAAGCATCAAAAATCTGTCCTATGATTTTTGATCTTGTTCTGTCAGTAAAATGTGAGAATGGCATAACTTGTTCATCTCAGATGTTATGACTAATTGTAACTTGCTACAGATGAAATTATTTTCAGAGGAGAAATCCTTGCATATAATGTGCAGCAAGTAAAGTGTTGGTGGCTTTTTGTTTGCTTTTGGTTTTAGAAGCATTGGATAGTTAATGGAATTTAATGTTTTATTTTATCAGGCCTATGCATTGAACAACATAGGAGTCTTGTAGAAATGTTTTATACGAAGACTATATATTCTTATTGTAATATGAGAGGATAAACTAAGGTTCTTAATATTCTTTGTTCTGCTATGACCTAATATTTGGGGTTGAGCTTGTTATTGTAATGCTGCTAAAATACAGGTTTTGTATAACTGCATTTGTTAATCTGCAAATTGATGAGAATAATTTATTTGTTTTTTCCCCTTATACATCCCCTATAGTCCTCTGCAAAATGATTTTTCAATTATTTTAAACCTAATGGCCTAATGAATACAAAAAGTAAAAGAAAGTGAGGGTCCTTTCTTAAGTTAGAAGCAAAACAACTGTCAGCTGCTTATCACCTTGGTAACTTCACTATACTTTCCTTGTTAGGAGTGCAGGAAGAAGAATTGGAACAGATTGGTAATTAACATATTTCACTGCTTTGTCAACTTTCTTCTTCAGCAGATCATTTTTCCTAAGATGGTGGCAAGCTGTTGTCGATTCCTGTGCTACTTCTGTCGAATTAGTCGTCAAAACCAAAAGGCCATGTTTGAGCATCTTAGTTACTTACTGGAAAACAGCAGCGTTGGACTGGGTATGTCATGTAGCTGTAACAGCTGAAAGCAAGACCAGGAGGAACTGTGATATCACAAGACTAGTATCTAATTTGTATAGCAAGTCAAAGCATGTGATGAAGCCTTTCTGAAGCATAAACCACTTTGTGGTTTCACCTCTAATTCTTTTTTTTTTTTCCCCTTTCATCCTTGTGTGTCTGTGAACTGTATTAGAAACAGAATAGTCTAAATCTCTGTTTTCAAATACCTTGAAATATTTAGGATTATATCCATACAGTTTAACATCTTTTGCATTCAAAATAGTTGTGAGTGGAAATCTAAATTAATCCTTTATGGTGCTTGCCTGTTTCATCTGGTTTCATTTCCCTTCCCTCTAAAATTTAGGCCACTGATGTGAATTTCACATTTTTACTTTGGAACACTGAATTTTTAATGTGTGTGCGTTAGATCTTGTAACACAAGGACAATTGTCTTGGCTAGATAGATGGGCTATATTAATAAGGTATAGCAAGGCAAGATAGTGTGTGGTTTCACAGTGCTTTAGCTGTCCGTGGTGACCATTTTGAAGCCTGCATTTCCATATTAAACACAGAAAGTGAGATAAGACTAAAAGAAAGAAAACAGGTAACTGAAGCTTGAAAATGTCACTTTTACCTTAATATAGGAATATTTTAAAATCTTGAGTTAATAGGATTGTGCAGAATTACATAGTTAACATGTTGCTCTGCTAAAGAAATAGTATAATAGTCCTATGATTTTCTATGTTAATACTGATTTCTCCATCTACATTTAAAACCAGTGTTGTTGAGTATGTTTATAGATATGGATGTCAAGTCAGAAAACAATTTCAGCATTTATTTTGACATTATTCAAAACAGTTAACCATGTTCTTGATTGAAGAGCAGGAATACAACATGCTATTAATATATTATGTTCTAGATTCCAATGTGATTGCTGCCCTCTGCTGCATGACTGTGATTACTGCAAATCGAATTGCTCTATCTTAACTTTCTTCTGCAGCATTTCCTTCAATGAGAGGTTCGACGCCACTAGATGTTGCAGCAGCTTCTGTAATGGACAACAATGAGCTTGCACTAGCATTGGAGGAACCAGATCTCGATAAGGTAAGTGATCACTCTGACCTATTTACCTATTTATTAAATAGCGTGCTAGGAGGGAAAAGGGTAAGTTTGATCATAGTAACTTTTAGATGTGATCTCCTCAGAAATACTTGCTCTAGGTATGTGCTGTCTCAAGGTGAGATTGACTGAGCAGTATTTTCCCTGATTTTTCTTTACACTTAGTGGGAATCACAGCAAAAGAGATTTATTTCTATTTTCTGCGTCCTTTCACTATTGTAATCAGGTAGAAAGGATGAAAAGAAGAAAAAGGCAAGACACAGGAGAAAGGAAACATTGTTTGGGGAGGAGTAAATTTGAAAATGAAGAGGAGAATGTGGAGAAAGAAAGCAGGTCTTCTGGCTTAAACAAATCATAGAGGTTGATGGGGATGGAGGCAAGAGCTAAGAGAATTGAAGGGCAGGTATTTGAAGAAGGGAAGTTGGAACAGGATTTTAAGGGTAATTGCAATAGGAAACTGAATCCAGGACTCAGGTCATTGGCAATGGTTAGGAATAAAGGGAAATGTGAGGAGAGGCAGGATGAACTAGAAATGGTGAGTAAAAGGATACAAAAAATAGCATGAAAGTTCTTTGTATATCCAGGAAGGAAAACAGATTAAGAGATGGAAGATGGGTGCACAGTCAGAAGAGGAGAAAAGCACGGAAAGGAAGTGATATGTGCTAGTGCAGCATTGGGGAACAGAAAACAGAAGGCAGAGTTTAATATAAATGAAGGAGAACAGTTAAGCCACTAAATGATGGCTTAGCACAGGGAAAGCCTCTGTGCAGTATGGGAGAATCCTGTGAAGAGAGTAGAACCAGTTGTGGGGGTGTTTGTGATCTGCATATGCTGTGGGAGAGGAAAAGCTGACAAATGGAAATAAATGGATGTATGGTGGGGATAGCTAGGAGAAGACAAAGACAAGAATATGAATGGGAACGGTGTGAGAGAGCATGGGAATACACTAATTAGATAAAGGTAGCATTGAGAACAATTATCAAATTTGTATCACCTGCAAAATTGCTGAGAGTACACTCTGTCCTGTCATTACTAAAGATATTAAACAGTATTGGCCTCAGTATTGTCCTGGTTTGAGTGAGTGGCGGGGTTTTTTGATAGCAGGGGACGAGGCTGCATTGGTGGCCCCCTGTGAGAAGCTTCTCAAAGCTCCCCCGGCTCCAAGTTAGACCCGCCTTTGCGCCAAGGCCGGGCCAATTATCTGTGCCTCTGTAATAACATATTTAAGAAGGGGAACATGAGAGGAGTTGTGAGGAGAAGTTGTGAGAACGTCTGTGCAGACACTGGGGTCAGTGGAAGGAAGGAGGAGAAGGGGAGGAGGTGTGCCAAAGAAGACACTCCCCTGTAACCCATGGTGAGATTGCAGGGCTGCCCACCACCACCCCCCCCATGCCCTGCCCCCTGCACCACTGGGTGCATGGAGGTAGAGATACTGGGAGCAAAGCTGAGCCCAGGAAGAAGGGAGGGATGGGGGAAGGTCTTTTCAAGATGTGATAATGCTTCTTGCAGGCCTACTCTGACTGTTAGATGTTGTTGTTGTTGTTAGTGTCTGTATTAAATTTCATGTTCTTTTTCTTCTTCCCCTAATGATTCTGGTGTTTGCCTGTACCTTAAAGGATGACATAATCCGCCCCGTCCTTATCTCTGGCCTCTCTATCTTATTCCTGGGCCTTTTTCTTTCCTCCTTCCCAGTGCTGGGGGGGAAGGGGGGAGTGAGCGGCTGTGTGGTACTCATTTGCCCTCTGAGCTCAAACCACAACAAGTATCAACCCTTAGGATACACCACAAGTGACTGGAACACCACCAGTGACTGTCTCACATTTTCATGAAAAGTACTGTAGGACAAATCACTTAAACTGAATTTCACTATTGATCATTAACTGCATGTTCCCCGTTTACTGATTGCTTACACTGGAATACTTGGCACCGTACAAATATTGAATGTTCAAACAGTAACAGATAACAGCTGCAGTACACACAGTATTTTATGCTGAAAAATCAGGCTGTATGTCTCAGACTGGGCTTCCCAAATTCACCAGTCATTTTAGCTGTAAGAATGGTAATGTATTGGCTGTAATATATTAGCTTTGGTGAGTCAATAATTTTATACACTGCAGTATGTGGATGTTATTCAGAAAATAAATCTCTATACAAGAAAAAACAAATATCAGTTTGATGAGCGTGGCATACATACCCTACTCACAGAATGATACAGCATTTCTGTGTGACTGAGGTTTGTACTATAAAGCCTGTGTTCAAAGCAAATGAATTACACAGAGACAACTTAACTTTTGAACTTTTGCCACTGCAGATTTGATCTCTTTTTACCACAAATGTGTGAATGTGTGGAAGGTAGAGGATTGCACAAGAAAAGTATCCCATGGCCTGGTGACATACTATAGTAAACTGAATAGATTAAAATTATGGGGTCTGGTGGTAGCATTATAAAATCTGAAAAGAGATCAAGAAGAGATTTATTCTACCAGTTTTCTCACATTCTGTATGAGATGCAGCTCTAGAGTCCTACAAGTATGTATTCACTCATATCTTCTGAATGGATGCTAGAAAGCTATCGAGCTCTGCTAGGGATTGCATGCTTTTTCTACCAAGTGCACTGAGTAACTTGCTTACTGCATACTGTAATAAACAATTTCTTCACATCAGCCCATTTTTCCTCTGTTGCAGCCCTTTGGAGGCAACTGTATCAGCAGAGGTATAATTCTTCTCCCTGAATTCATAACCAGTTTCTCTCCTAGGGCATTAGATAATGACTAAATATGATCTCATGGATGGTGGAATTGCTATAAGAGTACTTAAGCAGAATAACAGATCTCTCTCTTCCAAATAGAAAAACCTATCTGCCTTTTGCCACCCATTTTTGGCTGCCTTGCATTGTCAAAAATGATGATTGCATCTCTTTTTACAGGTTCACGAAGGGTTCTTGATGTTCACTGCTTATTTCAAAATATATTTAAGTATTATCATCATGTTCATGTGTTGTCCTTTGTGTATTTTAAATAAAAACAAAAATCATGTTTGTGCAGTTATTTGCAAATTTCCTTTTAACTGATTGAGAAATCATCCTGTACATGTTTCAGAAATTTAGTTTACTATAATTAATGAAATTTGTCATAATTTCTCAAAGTTTTCCCTTAGAGATATTCCTCTTGACAATAAATGCTATTAGGAATATTGCCAAAAATTTTAATCTTTCTGGTTTCAGACTTTTAAAACTGTTCACTGATGTTTATCAGTCTTCTGAAAAATTTAATTATTTGCATATATACTAAAATTGGAATTATGGTAAATAAAACATTGATGGAATATTTATTTTGCTACTGTAGCAAATTAGCCATATATGGTTATTGATGTGATTTCTAAAGTTGTTAAACAGTATTTTAACTGTTGTTTATGTACTGTAAAAAAAGATCTGAATTCCACAATATTTTATTCTACTTTTCACATTCCACGTTTGTTCATGTTGTTGTATTCTTATGTCATCGTATAATTAGGTAACTTCAGAAGTAAAGAGTGCTTGACTTTTTTCATCATCATCAAAAGCAAGAACTAGAAACTGGGACTGATGCAATAATGAGCTATGTTGGTAGTTTCTCAGGTGAAACACCTAGCATATAAAACCCTTGTTATTAAAAAAAACCCCTATGTTCATTTTGTTTCATACTTATTTTTAGAAATTTATTCCTAAACACATGAGTAAATGATTGCTTCTGTATTGTAGGTTGTTACCTACCTGGCGGGTTGCGGCCTGCAGAGTTGTCCAGTACTGCTGGCTAAAGGCTATCCAGACATTGGATGGAATCCAATAGAGGGTGAACGTTACCTGTCATTCTTAAGATTTGCAGTTTTTGTTAACAGTAAGTGTAATTTCTTGGCATCCAAGTTCCATTAAAAGGTTTCCTTAAAATTACTTTTCTAACCATAAATATGTGTTAATGGATGAAGAGAGGTTAATGCATACTGTTCTCATTACAAATACAAGATTATTGGTATATTCTGCTTATTGTAGTTTTTTGAACCTTCATAATCAGTTGAATTTTTTCCTTACTCTTTTTGCAACTTGCATAATTTAATAGAGTAGCAAATGATATTAGGAATTCTTTCAGTAAGTAAACTGTGGTATTTGCATATACCATATATACTGGTTATACACATAACCAGTCAGCACTGATGATTAGACCTTTTTTGGCCACTATACCACTGGGAGATTTAGAGGTTTGTAATTAGGCCATTTTACATTACAAAAAGCAAATTTCCAGTAGGTCACATATGTACATAGTTCTGAGGGTTCAGTGTCTGTAAAGCACCCTGACTGTGTACCTTAAATCTGATGTCTTAAAAAAAGAAAAAAATCTTCTCCTTTGATAACTATCTTATACTTGCTTCTGTGGCCAATTTCCTTTCGAAATTTATGATTATGCAATATGGATTCAAACAGCCCCTCACAATTTTTAAGGGGGTTTTGAATTTGTGTCCTCAAAAGATGCTTGAAACATACAAAGGTTCAGGAGCATCTGGGAACTGTAGTTGGATGGTGTATCGGGTCTGGCTGAGCCAGAATTGGTTTTCCCCTGTAGCAGCCCTCATGGTGCTGTGTTTTATGCTGGGAGCTGGCAGGGTGTTGATAGCACACTGGTGTTGTGGCTACTGCTGAGTAGTGCTTACACAGCACCAAGGCTCTTTCTGACATTTCCCCCCACAGTGGGACGGGGTGGGCAAGATCTTGGGAGGGGACACAACCAGGACAGCTGACCCGAACTGACCAAAGGGATATTCCAGACCATATGATGTCTGCTCAGTATAAAGCTGGGAGAAAGGAGGAAGGGGGTGGGGTCACCCTTGGTCCTCCGAGGCAGCCACTATGCGTATTGGAGCCCTGCTTCCTGAGAAGGCCCGACATCGCCTGTTAATGGGAAGTAGAGAATAAATCTGTTTTATTTTTTTTGCTTCCGCGCGCGGACCTTTGCTTCGCTTTGCTTATATTAAAACTGCTGTTGTTTTACCCACAAGGGTTGTTTTGTTTTCCTATCTTATTTTCTTTCCCTTCTTTGCCCTATTGAGAAAAAAAGGGGAAAGGGGGGGAAGTGATAGAGCGGCTTGGTGGGTACCTGGCATTTAGCCAAGGTCAAACCACCACAGATGGTCTGTGTGTTTTGATGATAGTTTGTATATCTGTAGAGAGGTGAATTTTTTTGAGACTAGTTTTTACTTAATTCATTATTTTAAAAATCTTCACTTAGAAGATTTTAACCAAATGAAACTAAAATTGTTGACTTTAAGATTTAAAATCTTGCTTTTTCCCTCCAGTATGAAAATAAGGTGAATGAAAAGGAGAAAGAAAGAAAGAAAGAATAAAAGAACCCTACTGACTGTGGAAAGTCAGTAATTAGGGTATAGAATAACAGAATCATTTAGGTTGGAAAAGACCCTTAAGATTATGAAGTCCAACCATAAACCTAACACTGCCAAGTCCACCACTAAACTGTGCCCTAAGCACCACATCTACACGTCTTTTAAATACCTCCAGGGATGGTGATTCAACCACTTCCCTGGGCAGCCTGTTCCAATGCTTGACAACCCTTTTGGTGAAGAAATTTATCCTAATATTCAATCTAAAACTTCTGTGTTCATGACAGTGTTTTAAGTGGGAAAAATACAAGACTGACATGTTTAGAGTGTTTAGCTGCTCCTTCTAGAGCCAGTCAGTCCCAGTTATCTCACCTACCATTGTCTTCTGTTGACTCTGTCCTTCTGGTAGCACCACTGCTGCTCTTGGCTAAACCACAGTTTCTAATCCTACTTTTTTAGTGGCTGCTAAAGCTGCAACATTCAGTTTAATATCAACTTGCTACTTGCATTTCTGTACTGGTTTAGTATTGTAGCTTGCATGTAAAATATAGGTGCCAATGATCCAAGCTACTGACATCACTAGTTCAGTGGCTGTGAACTGTATTTTTCTGTTATATTTTATATTACTGTTTCCTTCCTACATGTCCCATTAATTTCATATCTTCATACAGATTATCAGTATTTTTATAAGGTGGCGACTGTGCATTTTAAAACAGTTGCATTTAACCATCAGCTAAGCATTTGACCCAATTATTCCTATCATTCTTCCATATGCCACTAACTGCAGTCCACGAAGCAGTTAGTTACATACAGAGTTCATTTATATGAAGGTTCCTTTTCCTAATGGCTTTTATTCAGCAAGCTTCTAGATCACCACCTGTGTGATTGTACTGGATTTATACAATAGTTAAACCCACTCTTCTTCCTTTTCAAATATACATACATTTTTCCACACAAAGCTGTTATAAGTGGGTTGTTTCAGGCAAGCCATGACCTTCACAACTGATTTTAATGTGATTTTTGTATATAGAAAAAGTGAACTATTCCATTTCAGGCTTTAAATAACAAGCAGAAGATTTAAAGAATATTTTAAAATGCAGTAGAAAGAATCAGGAGATTTTACTGTAGGCATATTTAACCTAAAATACAGTTTGTTATTCTTTAGTCATATTGAGAAGATAAGACTCTGAGATGAGTTTTCCACTGATGAAGTTCTAAAGACATAATGTTAAGCAACATTCCTTGCTTCAGCTGGTCCATTAAAAATCAAGTAACTCCCATCCCAGACAGACCTAGTACAGGGTGTGAAGTTCATTTTCTTCATAGCAACCCGTATGGTGGTGTACTTTTCATTTCTGCCCCTTTCCCCTCCTTCCCTGGCCCCACTGAGTAGGTTCAGGGTGGGCAAGAGGTTGGGAGGGAACACAGCTGGGACAGCTGATCCAGACTAACCAAAGGGATACTCCATACCATGATGTTGTGCTCAGCAGTAAAAACTCAGGGAAAGGAGGAGGAAGAGGGGGATGTTTGTGGTTATGGCGCTTGTCTTCTCAACCAACTATTATGTATGCTGAGACCCTGCTTTCTAGGAACTGGCTAAACATCTGCCTGGGAAGTAGTGAATGAATTTGTCTTTTTGCTTTGCTTGCATGCATAGCTTTTGCTTTCTCTACTAGACAGTCATTATCTTGATCCATGAGTCGTCACACCTTCCTTCTATTTTCTCCCTGTTCTGCAGGAGAGGGGAGAGAGGGAGAGGTTGGGGCAGTTGGCTGGAGCCAAAACTTCCTTCCCGCCCTCCCCACTAGCAGGCTTCTTGCTTCTTGGGACTATTAATCTGTATACCAGAGAGAGTAGTCTTTGCCATAAAAAGCAAATTAACCTTCTGAAGTGAACCTTTCTAGATTGAGTGTAGTAAAACTTTTGCAAGACAAGTCTGCACTCGCTTTTAAACCTTGGTATGTTTTTGATAAAGCACATCTAAGCTGCCAACTTGATACCTTTTTTTTTTTTTTCTTTAAAAAATAAGGATGAGGGTTTGTTTTATATTTTGTAGAAGTTAGGGGAAAATGTGGTTGTCTTCTGACTTAAGGATACCTTTCAGGAGAAAGTATGTATGGTTGGTTTTGGTCCTCAGGTGAAAGTGTTGAGGAAAATGCAAGTGTTGTTGTCAAGCTCCTTATTCGACGGCCAGAGTGCTTTGGACCAGACCTTAGGGGAGAAGGAGGAAATGGTTTGCTGGCAGCTATGCAGGAAGCTATCAGGATCTCAGAGAATCCTACTCGTGACCTTCCTTCCCAGGCCTATAAAAGAGAAGGGTAAGTAAATGTGAATGCTCCTTTGGCAAATGATGATTTAATAGCTGGTTTAATCATGCTTGCAGTATTTTGGTAAAAGGCCCTGTTGTGTAAGGCATTATACAAACATAGAGCATTAGAGATTTGCACCCACAAGCAGTTGTCATACGGAATTCATAAAGCATGAGCTAGGTAACAGTGGAGTAAGAGCTGTAGAAAAGAAGCCTGAAGGAGAAGGCTGTTGTGGAATAAAGCAAAGGTAAAGTGAAAGAGGAAGATGAAAGGCTGATGTGAAGTCAGTTATCACTGTTCAATTGTATGTTTACTCTAGGGATAAAAACCTTGTAAATCCGGAGCCAGAGGAAATTAGTATATCTGATTAATAATCTCTGGATCATGGATCTCGCTCCAGAGGGGTGCTATAAACTTACATTAGTGTCGCAGATGAAAGTATTAACACGGTGATGGTTTAGCAGGAAATCTAGATTTATTAATAACTAACAGCATTTATTATTACAAAATAATTCAGAAGTGTTGAAAGAAAAGCGACTTATTTACAGATTCTAAAATGACAAGATTCACACTAACTTACTTAACGGTACCTTAATTTATACATATATACATGCGCATACACAAAACGTACAAGCACACACACAGAGACAAAAGTATTTGGATCCAGTAAAATGAACACAAAACGTAAAAACACACACAGAAACAAAAGTATTTGGATCCAGTAGAATGAAGTACGTACCCACACAACAGAGAAAGAACGGGTGAAAGAGAAGCTAGCTCAAAGGAGAAAATTTCCCCCTCGAGTTTAGAGTAAATACTCACAATGCCTTGGCATTCCTCAACTGGCGATAATTGAGACTCGAGTGGGTGGACTTTGCCCTGGTTTTCCATCAGCTCTGGCAGCAGATGACACCTTAAGGGTTTTGGTACCTGAGAGGCATCCCAGCTCAGGGGAGATGCTGGTCACAGGCCCGCTGTGATCCAGGAGAGCTCAAAGGGTCACCCTTGTGGTCGCCATTTATAGGGTCCAAGATAATTGACTTTTGTCAGATACCTTCTGGCGCCTTCCAGTGGTTGCACAAGAACTTTATGAATGTGCAACTCTGTTATTGTTCCCATTTGACCATATCCCAGGCACAGCTGTGCCAGGCCCTTAGGAGATGATGGGCTGTTTTAACTGTTTCAGAGCAACTGGGAGGGGCAGGAGCCAGGCTCATTAAGGAGGCGCCTTAACGTTTGCAGTCCTTATCTCCACAGATTGGTGTATAGCTTGGGGGGTGTGGATGGAATCACAGCTAGCACCAAGCAGCCCAACAAGGAGGGGCGGGGAGGGGTAAGAATTGCACCACCACAATTAGCAAAAATGATCACTGGTATTGTTTACCTTTTAGTGAAGAGGAGGAGGAGGAAGAGGAGATTGTACACATGGGCAATGCAATCATGTCATTTTACTCAGCTCTCATAGATTTACTTGGACGCTGTGCACCAGAAATGCATGTAAGTTCATTTTGTCACTTGTTCAGAAAATGTAGGAGATTTGTAACAGAACTGTACATGTCTGTCTAAACTGTTCTTTATTCAAAGACTGCTTCTCTTCAGAAGGTGGACTTTATTGCATTTCTCGCTGTATCTAGACAGATGTGTTCCCTGCAAGCTGTTTATAAAGCAGCATGGTCTTTTGATTCTTTATGTTTTTTTATTTATCTAAAATTTTGAGAACTTTATATGAAATGGAATCTTTATGGAATCAAAGCAAAGGTGAACTACTAGTGTTGCACATTTATACTTCCAATTAAATTTTGAAACTGGCCCTTTACTGTTCTCTAGAAAGCCATAAAAATCACTTCCATAAGGTATGTGATACAGAGCTGCTTTTGTGTGCACTGATGAAATATGGTATCTATACCATATGAATACATGGAAAAATATGTAAAATAACTGTTTTGACTATACTGCCTGTAACAGCCACATGCAATACTTAGTTTTAGTTAAATTGACATTTGTTTGTCAGTATTTTAAGATTCTTTAGTAGCGTAAATCCAGCTGAAAATGCAGTATCTATCTCAGTACAACAAGAAGCAAGAAATTTGTATTGTAGCCTCCTTACTATTACCAAAGCCATTAACTTTATTAGCTGTAAAGTTGTATGTAGCTGTCTGTTGCCTGAGATAGTAGTTTCACGTTAGGAAAATTACTAGAAGAGGTTTTCAGACACACAAGTTGTGAATACCTAATTTCTGCTAGAAGGTTAAAGGAACTGGTCACCTCATTGTTAATGCATTTTGAAATTTTTACTGCATAGAAATAATAAAAAAATGCATAGATACATCATACAGGTTTGCATTTGCTCATAGTATAGAGGCAAACTCAAAACCTGGCACTGTAGATTCTGTAAGTAACATGAGTCTTTCAGAAATATTCAGTTTCATCACTTTATCTGATTGGCATAGGAATCTTATCCATGTGGGGTTGTTTCATGTCATTGGGAATATATAATATTGTGAAATTATTGATAAAATATCAAAACTATTACTCAAAAGTAAGATCTGCTGAAAATCGCAACTCCATTAGAGTGCTGGGATAAATTGAATTTCTGTGCATTTTTTCCCTGTGTTTGAAAAAAGTCATATTAATATCAGTATTTTGAGGAAACTTTTCTTATGTCACTCATTTCTAAATTTCTTAATTGATAAACTTTTTCTAACAGCTTATTCAAAGTGGAAAAGGGGAAGCTATTCGAATCAGATCAATCCTTCGATCTCTAGTGCCAACTGAAGATTTGGTTGGGATTATAAGTATACCACTAAAGCTGTCAACAGTTAACAAAGGTAATTTCAATACTTTTATTCAACCAGTTCATCTATTTGTAAAAATCTTCTGTCACATAAGCCTCCAGGTGTAAAATAGAGTAGTTTTGTTAGAGTTGAGTACAAGCAGAGAACTGTTCTTCAGATTTTAATTAGATATCTGTCAATTAGAGCTGCTCCAGTAGAACAGATACTGACTCCTGTGGGGCAGAGAATGTAAGAACATAAGAAATACTTTACAGGGTCTCACTAATGGGCTGTCTATCCCAGTACTTTGTCTCCAGCAGTGGCTGTAGAGATACTATCTTTTTAGGTAGAATGTGTAAGCTTGGACTCAGTCCCTTTGTACTTCCACGTCATCCAGTCATTTGTTCCGAAAGATTAAAGGGTACCTCCCTGTCCATTAATATCCATTTCTGGACCTGGAGTCCAAGAATGCATCTAATCCCTTTGGAATAATGTCAGTACCCACAAAATCCTGTGGCAATAAGTTCCAGAACTCCACTATTTGCGAAGCATTTTAAGCTTATCTTTTTTTTTAGAAAAAAACAAACTTATACTCTACTAATTTTAATTAACACCCTTGAATAGTAGTATTTGGGGATTTGGTGTATAGCAGTTCTTCATTCACCTTGTCAGCTCTATTAATCATTTTCTAAATCTCAGTTATATCCTTTCTCAGTCCTCATTTTGCCAAACTGAAGAATCTCAATAGTCTCTCAGCGTAACTGCTCCATTGCCTGAATTAGTTTAGTTGCCCTTCTGTGTACCTTCACTATCTCTATTCTGCAGTCCTGAGATATGAAAAACAGCTGTGGGATGTTCACTAGGTGTGAAGGTCGTGCTGATAACGTGGGCACACAATAGCTTGGTTTATGTATTAATTTTCTATTTTATATAGCAGCAAAATGATGCCCCCTCTCATATTCTGAATACCCCTTTCTGATTTTGCCCAATATCTTGACTTACTTGGTCTGCTGCTACATTTCTGCTGATGGTTTCACAGAATTTCAGTGATGACCTCAAGATCTCTTTGTAATGTCATTTCCAAGCTCAACATCATGTAGGCATGTCTTATTTTTCTGCAGATGCATTAACTTAGAGTTTTCTTCATTGAAGTGCAGCTACATCTACTTTGCCCACTCAGTTTTGTTAATGATTTAACCCTACAAAAGAATTTAGTGTTCTATACAGACTTGCAGGCTCCTTTGTTTGCCTCCTTCTCCAGGTCACTGATGACTCAGTATAGAGTCCTCTTTGTCCTTGCTTGCTTAAAATGCTACATGTGCACATTCCTTTTTAATCGTCTTTCCTGTTTCTTGGAATTCTGCTGTTTATTTCTTCCCTGGCCTTTTCAGAGGAGGTGAAAACCAGACATACTCACTTTGGGATTGTCCTGATCTGAAGAAGGTGCTCCTCCACACCTTTTCCCCAATTTCTAGGTCCACTCTGACCTCTAACATTTAATCCTAGAAGCCTGATTTCTTTTTTATTAAATGCAGGCTATTTCTGTACTTGCTCATCTTGTCCCAAAAGAATTCTCCCTTTTATAACATATCTTAACTAAATCCCTCTCCTCTACACCACTATCTCACCCATTCTTTGAGACTCAAGATCTCTGCCTGCCTCCCACAAGGTCTTCCCATAAGGTATAGACAAGTTATCATGGAATCCTCTTACACATCATGAAGCCACCCAGCTTACTGCCTAATACAGCAAATCTCCCGATTCCACTGCCTGCTTCTTCATATCCTTGGAGGCCGTGTCTACCACAGGAGAATCCTATGTGCAATGGAACATACTGACATAGCGTGGAGAAGTGGTTCTTCTCTTAAGAGATTAGATCCTTCCTTCCCAGGTAGATACACTCCTTCCCCAAGACTTATGTCCTCCTCTACCTCAAGAATTGTCACTGTGGAGTTGAGGCTATGCTGCTGTGTTGCTGTAGGACCTATCTGTTTCTCTTACTACTCTGATTCATCCATTCTCACCTCTGGGGAATGAGACTACTCTCTGAAGACCCAAACATGTACTGTGTGTACACATAGAGAACTGGAACCCAGGGTATGGCAAGAACCTGCTGCGCTCTCTGCATCAAACTGCATAGCTCCCTATCTATACCTGGATGCCTACCTGTCATTGAGGTTGAAATTGAGTTTTTGTCAGTGGAACTAACAGCCTTCTTAACACAACCTGTTAAAGGGAAGTCAGTGAAGACTCGAGTTTTCACCCTCTTCACTCTGGAACTCAAAAATATTTCAAAATCAGAGTTCAGAGTGCAGAGGTGATGCACTCTGATGTGTGTTCTTCCTTGTTATGCGACTGTTGATTCTTTCCTAGAAGCAGTCAATGTGGTTATCCACATTTATTTTTCACAAAATAATAACTTCCAAGATAACCATACAAACTGAAATTTTCTATGAAGCATAAACTCAACAGAGGGTGAGGTTTTTATGGCATATGATCTCCATTTTTGCTATTAATGTCTCCATGTTCCATGGGCTATAAACTACCAGTCTGTCATTTTCTTCTAGGGCAAAATAACTTTATCCTCCTTCTCCTTCTCTGTTGTCCTTTCTGTTTCACAAGAATTGTCTATTCCCCTTTATAGTCAAAGATGGTTTATCTGATACACAGTTAACTTCAGTGTTATTGTTGTCTTCCCCTTGAATTCCATATTCTTTCTAGTCTAGTTTACATGAGACAAAAATTAAAATTCTTAACCTTCTTTGACTTCACAATTACTATGTACTTTTAATATTTGCAGTAATATTTATCTTTAATTTTACTATATAAGCATTCTCCATAATACTAATGAAACAAGTAGAATACTTTACCATTCATTCTTAAGCTTTCATTTAAGAGTAAAAGATTAATAAATTGCAAAATAATAGGGTTTTTGAAATAGTAAAAGCTTAGTATTCTTTTTCAGCTTACAAGAAAACTGAACAAGAATATAATTTTCATCGAACATGTGGTTTTACACATTAAATGTAATTACAGTGTCTTTCATTGTCTTGGTGTTTCTTGTTTTACCAGTTATCTACTATTAAAAATTGCATTATATATTTGTGTAGATGGCACAGTAAATGAGCCAGACATGTCTGCAAATTTCTGTCCTGATCATAAAGCACCCATGGTACTCTTCTTGGACCGTGTCTACGGTATTAAGGATCAAAGCTTCCTTCTTCACCTACTGGAAGTTGGATTTTTACCAGATTTAAGAGCCTCTGCCTCTTTGGATACAGTAAGTATTCCACTATGGAGTTTAGGTGCAGTGGCTGAATATAGTGGCTCTGTAAGTGTAAGGAACAGAATTTCAAGTCAAACCAGCTTTTTTTTTTTTTTTTTTGCAAAAAGGTACTGTAGGCTCACTGTAAGCACAAATAGTAATAGTTCAGTTACTATTAATTTATAGTGTTTAAGTCTGATCATAGGCATTCAGTACTACCTTATGAAGCAACACTAATGTAGTTCAAAAACTTTTAATTGTGCAATATGTCCATTGGATATACTGTAATAGGCTTAATGGTTACTTTTATTTCATGTGTGCTTTCGAGAAGTACATTGAAAATTCATATATGTGAACATATGAAGAAGTCAAGTGAGATGAAAAGTGATACTTAATGCTTTGTGTTTTGCTGACCTGTTTAAAGAAAGCAGCTGCATATTCTTTTTTTGCTCCTATTGGTTCAGAGTGTAGTAAAGCAAGAGATAGGGGATGTCTTGGATTTTCTCAAGTTAAAAAAATAGCTTTTGTCCTCATGTGTATACTGAGAATATCATGTTAGCACCCAGCCACTAAGGGGACTTAAGGAGTATTTCATTATTATGTTTTATAGACTTTATATTCAGTAACCTTTATTCTATATGATACTAACAATCATTTACTGCTTCATACAGGTTTCTCTAAGTACCACAGAGGCAGCTCTCGCACTAAATAGATATATTTGCTCAGCTGTGTTTCCATTACTTAAAAGATGTGCTCCCCTCTTTTCTGGAACAGAGCATCATGCCTCTCTGGTTGACTCCATGCTTCACACAATATATAGGTTATCCAAGGGACGTTCCCTTACAAAAGCACAAAGAGACACTATTGAAGAATGCCTGCTTGCTATTTGCCAGTATGTATGATACCTGTGTACAAATTGATTTCTTTTGTGCAGTATATGTATTTTAATAATTTCTTTCTGTATAATGTGGAACTAAGATCATTTTATTCTTGCATGAAATAAATGACCAGAGTGTATGATAAGATTTTTCTAAAGAGAAAATACATTTGATTTTTCTGTTATGGATACTGCATTATACAAGCTGTCATGTTGATATGATCTTTATGGTGACACAGGATAAATTCTGATTATTTGTAAAAACAAAATCCCAGTAATTATCAAAAATGTTCTGGCAAGTCTGATAGTGAGTGTGTGTTGAGGATTTAAGGAATAGATGTGCTTGTATTTCTGATTGTGGTTTGAAGAACGTTGGCTATAGTTTAAAAAAAAAAAAAAAAAAAAAAAAAAAGAAAAACTCCCCTCACTCTCCAAATCCTAAAACTGAAGTGAGCACTGAAGTTGTATCAGGAATTGAAATGTAGATTTGCCAACTGAATCATAATTCTTGATCTTTGTCATAAACTGTAGTGCTATTTGTGCAGTGGACTGTGAAATTAGTAATGCAGTATGAATTTTCAGTTTGTGCATAGCACTGAACCCCTGCCAAAAAGAGGATATAGTAGAAATGGAAAAGATTCAGAAAAGCCTAACAAGAAGAATCAACATAAGAAATAATTTCGCTCCTTTTGAACAGCTTAGTAGACCAGGAATCTTCAGCCTGAAAAAGTGACGACTGAGGAGGATATCTGAAAGGCGCATTTTTACATTGATTTTGAGTTTGTAGATCACTGAAATTAAATAGCTAGCAAAGAAATGCTGGGTAATTTATTCAGTCTTCCACTTGAGATTTATTTCTTATAAGAATAATCATAATGTATTTCCCAGATTAGTTTCAGTTAGGAGTGGTTTTTTGCTTTTTAGTGTCATATCAGTAACCATTCTATTAGGATAGTATTCTGTTTCTCTTGCTTAGATTGTACCCTCTATGTATTCTGAAAAAATCCAGTACCCTTCCCTCTGCTGTCATATGGCACAATCATACACATTGTCTAATCACTGAAGAGAGTCCAGAAGCAGCATGTTTTTCTGTGCTATATCCTTCTATATGTAGATGAAGCATAGTGAGATTCCTTAAGCATCTACCACTGGTTTCTCAAAATACTTTTAATGAGTGATTTGAATTCCAGTATGCACATTGTTTTCAATTTTTATTTCATTTTCACTGGACTGTATGAATTTTACTAAGAAGTTCTAATTTTTTTTTTTTTAAATTACAGCCACTTACGTCCCTCTATGTTACAACAGCTGTTGAGAAGGCTAGTTTTTGATGTGCCCCTACTCAATGAATATTGTAAAATGCCTCTCAAGGTAAATGCTTTACTTTCTGTACGTGCATTCAGCATACAACTTACTTCATAATAATTTGTCATTATCATGTTTTTAAAAACAGAATGGGGCAGGGTGAAGCAATGCGAAATGACTTCTGAATTGAAAATGTTACAGTTTTATAAAGTTTTTTGCACTGAATATAAAGATTAAATGTTTTGTGAAATCTTGCCTAATGCAGACAGTATATAGTAAGTTGATTATGCGATTTTGTTCAGTGAACTGTTGACTTTTTCAGTGTTTCAACAGAAAAGTATTTGAAAGTATTAAATTAAATGTTAGCATTACCTTGATATTTCTTCTTCTGCTATATGAACTATAATAACTCTTAGTAGGATGCATAGTCAGGAATAAATTTTGAGTGAAGTCTACAGAGAACAGGATACAGGGAACAGAATTCACCTTTTATTTTTGAGCAATCTTTAACTGAAGTCTTATCCATCATCTCGTTCTATAAATAATTACAATTGTGAGATGATAAATAACTTTTATTTAGAATTTTTCTGTCAGGTTTTCTTTCTGTTCCAGTTGGGATAAAAGGGCCTGATCTTAGGTCTGCAGGTCTTTCTATGGCAGAATTGAAATTCTGTCAAGCTCTAAAGCAGAGCTGCCAGATTCACAGCCCTTTTCTGGAGCATCAGTAATTTTGGAGCAAAAGTGTGGCTAAGAGGGAGTGTTTGATTTGGGTTTTTTATTATTATTTTCCCTTCCTGAACAAAATTTCAGGAAAAATTAAAATAGCAAGATTGTAGTCTGATGCTAAAAGAATTTTACAATTTCCCATGGGATAGGAATTTTTAGTTCTAAAGAAGAAATCAGTAGAAATTTCAAAATATATGGAAAACACACTAATAATCATATACACTAGCTCTTTAACTGGTATGTTACAGATTGTTCTTTCCATAGGTTTTTCCAGAGATGAGCAGGCACAGCTAAAAGGGTGTACTGCAGGTGTCTTTTGCAATGTTTTGAATAGTACTGAGGCCATCAACTACAAATGACAGAAGTAAAATAAATTTGAATTTGTAAAACTTTTTACCAGAATCTATCATGTCCTCATTTATACTCATTTCATTTTCTCTATTTTTATCCTGTGAGCTAATCTGTACTCAAACAGTGACAGTCCTGAAATTTTGCAATTTTGCCACTCACTGTCATCACTGAGAATCCCACAGCAGCAGTTGGGGTTAATACAGGCTTTATACTTTCACAGCATGGGCTCTGCTGCTCTTCCAAAAAGAGAAAGAAAAAGAAAAAAAAAAAGACCTTTTTTATGAGCCTTTAGAAATGAAGAAACAGAAATAAATACTAATACCCATGTAACTGTTTAAACAGATACTGGCAGTTCAGACTTTGCTAATCAGTATGTTGTTATGTGCGTTTTTATTTTCTTGAAAATCTAGCTTCTGACAAATCACTATGAGCAGTGCTGGAAATACTATTGTCTGCCTTCAGGAATGGGAAGCTATGGAATTGCAGCAGAAGAAGAATTACATTTAACTGAAAAACTTTTCTGGGGAATATTTGATTCCTTGTCTCATAAGGTAATGACTGTAATTCACATTACAGTACAGAGGATGACCGTAAAAGCATTACAATGATAATTTGCTGTGCCAAGTGCAGAGTTCCTGTTTTAACAATTCTTTCACCTAATATGGGAGATATGGCAAGGAATGCTTTTAATGAAGTAAATTCCTAATGAAAAATTGAATGCTGAATCTTGAATCATCTCTGCAAACTAATGAAATGTTAAATCTTTATCTTGATATACCCATATAACCTTACACTAGTAATGAAGCAGATTGCTTGCTGCACTAACAAGTCAGTGTTGTCTCCTCTCCTACCTTAGCACTACTTAACTTTTAAAAATACTTATTACTGACATAAAATTAATTTTAAGAAATGCATATGCTTGTCAAATTGTTGCTGTATGCACAGTAAATTTACATTGTCTTTTCTCAAACATACAGTTGTATTTTTTTAGTTTTCTGGTTATTGCCCAGCTTAAGAAATATGATACAACATTCTTAGAAATAAATATTTTTCCATTTTCCTGTTCCAAAGTGTGATCTTGGGATATTTTCACTTACTCATTTTTTCTCAGTGTAAGAAAAAGTAACATTTCTGATAGGAGAAATGCATTACTGAGTAAATACTTTTTGTATTTGATTGGGCTCAAAAATCAGATTCTCACTATGGGACAATAACACATTTTTTTGTTGCATCTCACTGAATTTATGTTCCAGTTCTAATTGCTTCTCTAGACATTCTGATTTATAGTATGGAAGTGAACATGGTCTCTGGCATTATTTTAAAATGGTTTTTAAACCTTATTTGTATTTGATTTTAGTGACGTTTACCTCTCTCTTACTGCTCTCACATGTGCCGAGCGTTAGGAGGGCCTGACACAATGAAATGTTTCGTTAGTGCATCTTAGCTTTGTACAGATAAATGAAGATGATGTTTCTGCCAATATTGGTGGACCTCTGTAATAGCACTTTTTTCTGTAAATTGCTGTTAGTCCAATGAAAGGAAAATTGTGTAAATCTGCTGAGCTACAGTATTCTCCATTGTTCTGTTTTGTACTGAGATATTTACAGGTTTGGTATTTTCATGGCTTCCAGCTGTTTAGTGGAAGCAATTTACCCTGTGATCTCCTTTTGTTTGTGTCATACACACTAAAGAACACTGCAACAAAACTAGAGGAAGTTAAAGCCTCAAAATTTTAGGCATTCTGCTTGCTGTGATATAAACATATAATTTTATCAGCAAGTATTTTCAATGGACCTTAAAACTGTTCTTCAGCATTTTCTTGGCACAAAGTGGTCATTCAGATTTGTAGAAGCATATAGTCTTTCAATTTCTAATAATGAGGCAAGCGAAATATTTTTTCCTATAAATGCCTGATCAGTGCCTGTGTCATAACATCAAAAAGATGCCTGTGCTATTTGAGTAAAACTCTATTGAATAATTGTAATAGCATCACACTCTTACACTGTAATGTTCGTAAGTAGGTCTTAAAGCCTTTTAAAGCTATATCATTGTGGCCATTTTACAGATGGGGAATCTGAAAGATAGAGTGGTGATTTTTTTTTTTTTTTTTTTTTTTTTCTTCTTCCCTAAGCGTACTAAGAATGTTGTTTGAGAGCTGGAAGGAGAACCTTGGCCTACAGTGATCTACTGCTACTTCCTCTAGCACATGTTTTTTATAATCTAGTGTATAACAATTGACCTTGAATATGTTTCATGGCAAGTTACAAAGGATAGATTCTTCAAATGTAATTGCACCATATATTTTTATATATCAAGTACTTCTATGTTCTCTCCAGAGCTAAAATGACTATTTAGAAGAGCAAATGTGTTAGTTCACCTATTAGCAGGACAACTTTGAAAAATAATGAACTGACTTTGCTACAGTAAAACACAATTTCCTTTAACGAGCATGATTTAAACTGATTAGGGGAAAAGAGAGAGAAATGACAATGACTTCTGCAGTTAAGACAGGAATTAGTCCTTTTAGAACTAAGACAATATGTTATAGATGATCGTAATTCTATAACTAGGCAAACAACCCTTGACCATTCCTATGTAAGCCTTAATGGCCCAAAGAAAGCTTAAGAGTCATACTTGTATATACTTATACAAGTGTCAGCATACTCTTATTTTAATTTGAGTAGTCTTAAAAATTTATCAAGTTGATATTAAGAAAAATAGATGTCATATAGCAATAATTTTGCTCTATGCTTAATTTTTAAATGTGCTTTACTGTTTGTTTGCATCTTCTAATATTTGTACATATGGCTGCTTGGTTTTCACTAACATTTTGCATGTTTTTCTATTGGATTTTCCCAACCAGTTCCTATCTCTCCTGCAGAAGTATGATCCAGAGCTCTTTCGAATGGCTTTGCCTTGTCTAAGTGCTATAGCTGGTGCCTTGCCCCCTGATTATTTAGATACACGAATTAGGTCGACTTTGGAAAAACAGACTTCGGTGGATCCAGAAGGAAATTTTGATCCCAAACCTGTCAGCACAGCAAAGTGAGTCTCATAAATCATAGTGATTTATTTTCCTTAAATATTTTTATACTATTCCTTATTAACATCTTTTTCTCCTCTGTACAGAGAGTTGGCTTGTGACTGGCTTTTTAATGACATTAGTAGCTTTCAGAAGTAGTGTAGGGATTTTTGCTTCCTCCTGCCAAATACTTCACTGCAACATATCCTGTTTACCAGATATAAAATGTATTCTACTTAGAACTGTACATATGTTAAATATGTCTACATTATATCTGCAGAGCACATAGAAAATTCTATACTTATTATTACCATATTGCCTGATAGTTCAAATCTTTGGAATATATACATCTGTAATGCATTTGATACTGTCATTATTTAGAGTGTGCTTATGACAAATGGTACAAGATCAAAATCAGGTGATTCAATTGGCCTATTGCCCGATTTTTATAAAGTCTTCACTTAGTTTTAAGAATTGATCTGTAGCAACCTGATATGGCAAAATAAGCAGATAATATGTGATGATTTAATAGGATCTTGGTCTGCCTAGTAATCTTGTGCTTTTAAAATACAGATTTCTAATACTTACACATTCAAGAAGTGAGGATCACTAGTTGAGTCTTGCGATTAAAGTGTTACCCCTCCATCATTACGCAATGCGAAACCATCCATGCTAATATTATCCTGTATAAAGAATCACCAGGAAAAATACCTGTAAGGCTATGGTGAAGCAGGTTTTTTTTTCTTGTCACTTCAGTTGCTAATAAGTGCAACTGTTGTGTATTTGAAGATTGCCTGTAAATGCCATTATAGCTCTGCTTTGTTTTGTGTCATTTCTTCTAAATAAAATGGAATTGCAAAGCCAGATGTCTCGCATTCATCTGGAGGTGAAGCATTTCTATTAGTGCGATATTATACTGACTCTTTTTTCATAAATCATACTGAAGTAACTTATGATTGAATGACCGTACTCCCCTTTGTTTACAGCCTTGTACTTCCTGAAAAGTTGGAGTATATTGTCAGCAAGTATGCTGAACATTCCCACGATAAATGGGCCTTTGATAAGGTAGGAATTATTTTAAGACTGGCAACTGTCAGAAAAGGACTAGTAAATAATACCTGGGATGAATATTGAAAGAAAAACGGGACAGTTTAACTGATAGGCCCTTGTTTGCAGTGCATTAATGTCTGCATATTTCTTTAGGGATATGTGGAAGAAACCTTTTGCTCAAGAAAATGCATTGAAATTTGTCACTTTGGAAAAGTGGCCCGAATTTATTAGGACAAAAAGTTGAGGGGAATGAAAAGGGGGCAGTTGGTTTGGTTTAGTTTTTGTTTTCTTTTTTCTTTTTAAGTAATAATATATAGATCTTAGCTTCATTTTGCCTGGTGATGATGTTTTTTTGACTGGGAGTCAGAGATTCAATTTTACTGCAGCAGCTCTGTGATCCAAGAGAGTACCTGGGAAGCCTAATGTCCTTGTTTTTTATTTCAGAAAACATAGTTATAGCTTTTCTTTCTTTTTAGCTTTAAGACGACTGTTATGCAGGGATTTCCTCCATATTTTTCTAAGAGCTCAGTCACTGTGTTGTGTTTCTGTTTCACTACTTCAAAATAACTATGACAACATATACTAATTGATTTTTTTATATCTTAATGTTACAGTGAAACATTTAATAAAGGCCTTTTTAGTGTTACATTTTGCAAATAGATTTTAATGTTAATAAATATAACTTTTAGAGTTAAATTTGAGCAAAATTAAGTTTGTTGGAGTTGTTGCAGTTTTTGATAACCATGTTGGAAGTGTTTGGATATGAGTAACTCATTCAACCCAAATAGGAATTTTAAACCTCTTTCATTCAAGGAAAAAAATAGAGGTGAGGTTAAGTAATTTATTATAGCAATTATTAACAAATTAATAGCAAATTTATAGAACAGTTATATAGAAATAAGTTTTGTCGTTGTGTGGGGTTATGTATGCAAATTTATAGAGAAAGGTATACATATATATGGATATGTAAATACACACATTAGTCTCAAACCATAAATTTCAGTTAATAATATTGTTTAAGATAAAGGATTAATTAAAGTTACATTCTTTAGTGCTTGATCTGTTAACTTTGTGCTGCTGACTTTAGCCTCGCAGAGAATAGAGACACTTCTTTAACCTTAGCCAGTACCATCTTAATGCATGAGTCTGTTTGAAAGGAGCCAGTGTATATTGGGCTCAGAACTGGTTGCATGAGACCTACTACTCATAGATGGCATCTAATCTGTCTGGGCCATGTTTTCTTCTGATGTATTCACAAATGGATGCCTGCTCTTTTAACGGAAATTTCTGTGGCACTGAGTAGTTATTGGAGTAGATTAGCAGTTCAATATGACAAATTAAACTGGCCAATTTGCTGTTACTCATCTATGTTGTTGTCATGTTATTTCACTATATTTATTTTTTTCAGACTAATAGTGGATGGAAATACGGTGTTTCACTTGATGAAAATATGAAGACTCACCCATTAATAAGACCTTTCAAAACCTTAACTGAAAAGGTAATAGAGGAAATTTCAGCTGCATTAATACAAAGTAGATTCATTTGTGTACTTTTGAAAACCTATTTCAAATATATGCTATAATAGGAAGAGAGACAAACTGGAATTCTTACAGTTAAGAACAGCAACATCTGTATGCTGAAGTGGTTGTTTAGTTAATCTTACACAGAGTCTTATATAATTGCTTCCCTTAGGCAGTCTCCATAGGCCTGGGCCAATTTCTATTAAAAGTATCAATAGCACAGGGTTTTCAGGCCTTCATGGATGAGGAATGACTGGCAGCAGCTCCTGGGTTTTAGATGAAAGTGTAATTTAACATATCTGAAGGCAATTTTGTCTTCAAGAAGGATGGTAGAAAAATTTAAAGAAAGCGTAGGAGATGCTTCAGTTGAAAATGGGGAAAAACATAAACTTTTTTGAATGCACTTTTTTAACTTTAATTTCTTGACTTGGCATGAATGTTTTCTAGTTGTCAGAACAGTGAACTGAATTTGAATTCTGTTACATATTTTTGCAATGATTCATTGGGTGACTCAAGTCAATTACATTTGTTCCTCTTTACCACAATTTTCCTGTTCAGAAAATGGAGATGACAAAAATCAAGAGGGATTCAAAAGGTTTAATTTCCAAAGGTTTGTAAATTGCTTTGAAATCTTTGGAGAAGAGCTGATGAATTGTAGGTTGAGTTGTTATTAAAGCAGTTCAAAGAGAATTTTCTGAATTGTTTCAGATTAGAACTTTTGAACCTAAAAATCAGGTCTTTCCATAAAAAAATGTCATGTTAAGTAACTGTCATAAAAATTCTTATGTATGGTAAGAACCGAAATACTTTTATTAGGTTAATTTAAGAAATCTTAATATGACATATTCAGAATTTTCTTTGCCACAACTTTTCAGATTTTTCTATAACACCTTTACTTTTCAAAGGAGTATTGGAATACAGGCTGTTACCTAATTTTTTATTGATGGCTGTATTTATATGAAGAGGTGTAGAGATCAGTAATGTACTGTATCTGTGAATGGATATAAATATAGGAAGACTTAAAAAAGGTCTCGTGTGCTGATGAATTTAAATGTATATACTTGCCTAACTATTTTCATAGCACTTGTGGTGCCATCAATTTTTTATTATTTGGGCTGGAGGAATCAATGAATAAGTTTCAAGATACAAACTACATTATTGCTCCAGAGCTCACTTGAGTGCTGTTAGTTTGTACACATATCCCAGCAATAAAGGCCACTAAGTATAAAACAACAAAAAAAGTAAGTATTTTAAAGCTTCTTTTTCATGTGGAAAGAACTATATCATGTCTTCAGATATAATATACAAATTTTGTTTATTTTTGTGGCATGTGACAGTTTATAAAGGAGGACAGAATATTTTCACTGAGTTTTTTCTACTTGCTAAATACAGAGACATTTTACATTATTTTCTTCAAAGGAAAAGGAAATTTATCGTTGGCCTGCCAGAGAATCACTGAAAACCATGTTGGCCATGGGATGGAGCCTAGAAAGGACCAAGGAAGGAGGAGAAGCAATAATACATCAGCGTGAAAATGAAAAGCTCCGCAGCATATCTCAGTCTAGCCAGGTAAGGTGGAATTGCTTAAATTTAGAAAGCAAGAACCTTGTTTGTTAATTTACTAAGAAATTATACAAAATTATGTTAATTTTATATTCTTTTTAACGAAAAGAAACTTAATGTTAAGAGTTCTGATTTTGGAACTCATGTCACTATAATAAAAACTGTGCAGTAACACTAAAAAGGGGATTGCAAAAAGACAGCTTTTAAGGTGATAAGTCTGTCAGAGACCATATCTATTCATTTTCTCAGAAGGCCTGAGAAGAGTTTTCATATAGTCATTCAAAGAATACATGGCTGAGTATTTAAAGCCTTTTATTATATGATAAGTAAATCTAGTAATATTTTTTTTGTCAAACGGAAGAGTCTGAAATGGGCTTTTGTCAAGATTATAATTATGACTGACAAATATGATTGTGTGTTTAATACTTTTTTTAAATCTACAGGCAAAATTTGAGGGTAATTATATAGTACCTAGCATTCTGATCTGTGATATAGACTATTTTTTTCATTTGTAGGTTTTTTCGTATGTTGAAACTGCTGCTCATAATGTCTGTGTCTTGGAGAGGGAAAAGCTGTTTAAAACGATGACATGTGTTGGGAAATTTTTATTGTACCCCTTGAGGTGAATTAAACATGCATTTGTGCTTAAATATAGTGAGATTTAATGAGCAATGCATGGGGCAGAGTCCTACCACCATAAACAGTTCTGCAAGGAGTGTGCAAAGATGTGTCACGAGCTGATTCCTTATGTACACTTGTACCAGTACTGATCCTGTGAGCATCAGCATCAGGTGCCTTAAGCCTGTGTTGGGTTCATCCCCCAGCACCAAAAATGGCCCCTGAGGACTCTGTTACAAGGCAGTACTTCAGCATTTTTTTTATCTCTTCAGCAAACTTCACTTCCTTACAGAGAGTACTTCTGTCTCTGGCATCTCTTCTTCTAGGCAGTTGAACCTGTTCTGCAGTTAGGTCTTCTTGCTCAAGAAGATGTGTGATAAAGACATGACTGAGTAGAGAATTTCAGCACATGTTTAACTTCAGCACATGATTGAAATCACTGATTTATATGTGACCATTCATATTTAACATGTGCCTAATAGGTTTGTTGCACTGGAGCTTTCACACTTGAAACATTTAAAGACTGCATAAATAAATGACACTTGTCCTTTTTCTTCGTCTGTAAATTCTGAAACAATAACCTATTTTAACTTCTTGTTATGATGTCTTGTCTTTAATATATGGTTGATTCAGGCTGTTGCCACACTGTTCTGTCATGTTTTGAAGTTGCATCTTGTATGCCTGACTGGTCTTCTCTCTTAAGCTTAAAAGCATAGTTTTTAGCAGCTTGACATCTGTTGCAAATAGAAAGATCTAAGTATCTGCAGCAACCTTCTTATTTCCACATCAGTAGATGTATTCTGTTAACCATCCTGTGTGTCTTCAGCACACTGCAAAACAAAAGGTGAACACAGTTTCTACAAGAAAATTCAAAAATGTGAATGGTCTTACTCTAATCAGATCAACAACAGAGAGGTTGTAGTTGAATATTTGATTGTTTTATCTGAAAATAATTCTCTTTTTTTCCTGCAGGGAAATGGATATAGCCCGGCACCACTTGATCTCTCTAATGTGGTGCTTTCTAGGGAGCTTCAGGTTTGTATTTATGTTTTGCATATGTTGAAAAGAATTAGTATATTTGGGTTTTTATTATTAATGAGTTGAATTTTGTCAGCTTTTATGAGTGTATTTGTCACTCTGGTTGTGATATTCTGTTGTAGAATGGTGCACAACATACTATTTACATATTTAAAGAAGAGATTTCTACTGTTTATCCCCATTGGTGCTTTCTGAGTTCCTAGAAAAAGTTATCATGAAGCTAGGGTAAACAGCATGTGATGTGTATCCTGTGCTGACTTCAAAGAACAGCTGCATGTAAAAATGACACTTAACTGTGATGTTTCTTTACCGCAAGAGTGTATACTTAAGAATGTAGAATTAGGTAGCATTACAGAATTTTTAATTGTCACCATTTAATTTTGCCTCTTGTTTTTTCTGATGGTAATGTAGGGAATGGTTGAGGTAATGGCAGAAAACTACCATAATATATGGGCCAAAAAGAAGAAAATGGAGTTGGAAAGCAAAGGTAAGCCAGAATCCTGTAAACCACACAAAAAAAGACAAGGAAAATGAAGGGGAAGAAACAGTCTGAAAGAAGACAGTGTAAGACAATCAAAATTGAGTAGTTCCTTTTTGTACCAGCAAAATAAATCTTACAGTAGAAAAACTTACAATTCTTTCAACTTACTAAAGGTGGAGGTAGTCATCCTTTATTGGTACCTTATGACACATTGACAGCCAAGGAGAAATCACGGGACCGTGAAAAGGCACAAGAGCTGTTTAAATTTCTTCAAGTCAATGGTATAATCATATCTCGGTAAGTTGCACATTTTTTGAAGATACTTACATTCATTGCACAAACCATGATGATTGTCTTATCTCACTGCAGTCTTTTGGTTATTAACATAATTACCGTTTGGCATATCTTCTGTAAATCAGAGTCCTTGTTTTTATGTTCAGAACGACCCTTCTTAAACAGTGTAGACAGGTAACATTTTTAATAAGTATATGATCATAGTAAATACAAAAGGCAATAGTAGTGTAATTAAAAAAGCAGATGATTTGAAACTTTTAAATCAGCAGCCAGCAGTGTCAGTAAGGATCATGGGAAAATAAATCTGAGGTCTGATACTGAAACACATCTATGTAAAAGTGCTTTTTAATCCAGTTTTTAAGAAAAATGTTGGTTTCTGTGAAGCACTAAGACAAAGTGATTATTTTGTGGGCATTTCATCCTTCTGCTCAAGCAAAAGTACAGTTTTTATTAGTTGTATTCATATTGCTGTTTCTGGAAGTAAGCTGGCTTGTGGGGACTTATACTGTCAATGAAATTAAAATAACATATTATACTGTATTTTTGGCTTTATATGATGGAATTGAGAGTTACTATACTATCATCTTTTATTGTATCTGAAATACCTGAGCACAGTGGAAACTGCAATTTTGCTGGCATTAAACATTTTTGTAAACTAAACTGTATTTATGAACAACTTTTTGTGTACATGCATAACCAGATCTTGTTTTCATGTATTTCTGCTTTTCAAGTCTGTGTCTCTAGAGAAAGTATACACTCAGAAATTTATACAAATTGATTATTAGGATCTGCAAAAGGTAACTTTGTTGACTTCAACAATTAATAACATTTCTTAAGATACCAGAAAACAGCTCTAAATATCCATTTCTGCAGTACTACAGAGAAAAATTCCCTCTTGCCAGGTATGCAGGTGCTCAGCCTGAAAATAAAATGTAGGCACGCCACTAAACATTTTTATATCCTCCATAATTGCTTTAGAGCCATAGAATAAGAAAAGCGGGTTTAGTTCCTGCAAATGAATGGTTCTTTGAAACACCAATGGAATTGTTCAAATATTAGTTTTAATATCTCCTTGAAGCAGCATCTGTTCGGGTTAGGAAGACAATGTTTTCAGTGTTAATTATTGGGACAAGTCAACTTGAATAAGCCTATTCAAACTCTTTATGGGGTGTGGGCAGAGTTTGCAGTAATTGTCTGTATCAGAGTGAATCAAGATTATCCTCTTCTCAGGGTTTTCTTCAGATTAATATGTGCATATTTTAAGTATATATAAAATCTTTTGAAGTACTGGTTGCAGTGATCACATTTCCAGAATGTCATTCTTAAAAACTTTGAACTAATCATTAAAACATGGAAATTCTTTATAATTGGGAATGCATAGGCGGCACAGTGTGTGTGCTTTACATATACCATCTGTCTCTGTTTTGATTTTTGCTCCTCTTTCTTTGTTGATAACGCTTTTGAAGCACTTTTGGGTGTTTATGACATACAGATAAATATCTCTGGCCTTACTCAAGTGTATGTTAGAAATAACATGGTATTTTGTTAAGCGTCTTTAAACCTCTACAACTTCTTTTGATGTCACCTTTCTTATTTAACAGAACTATCAATGTCTTTCAATATTTAGGAAAGTACATGTAATCTTTTAGCAACCATGACTTACTATAAACACAGAAAGAGTATGTTTACAATGATCTCACTGAAAATACAGATACTTAGTTACCCTCTGTGGCAATAAGGCATCAGGAGATGCCTGTCAACCATACATAGCTGTTAATACATACCAAATAATTTGATTACACATGTGATATATCAGTTAATAGGAGGTCATAAAAGTATAAACTAGGACTCTTCAAATAATTTTTTTTTTCAAATGAAACTGTAAGATGGGAGGTTAGTCTTTTTATGTTTATGCGTCAAATGGGATTGGAATGTGTTCCTTGATTCCCTGGTTCTGTTCCCCCAGACTATAACCATTCCTCTTCTCTTACCCGTGTTCTGACATGGTCAAGAACATACATTTTAGTATTAGATGTTTTTATTGTTAAATTTTCTGCTGCATCAGCTTCCTCCCACAGAACTGCTTTTTTCCTTGGATTCACCTCTTAGCTGTTATTCAACTGTTAGTCTAATCTTCCATTTATTGTCCCTAATTTAGTCCTACGCCAGTGCTAAGGAATGTCAGGACAAATGATAATTTCCTCCATACCACAACAGTGAGTCCAGCAACTTTCCTGCTTTCTTGTTCGTTTCTTGCTTTTGCCTCAGTGCAACAAACTACCAGTTCCTCACTTCTTCCCTACTTCTGACACACTGTTTAACCCCTCTGTAGTCTCTGCATCTTCTCTAGCTATTTCTGGGTCCATCTAGGTCATTTTCTCTAACTGATAAAGGGAGAGTCTTCCTATCTACTACTGTTTGAAGAGTCTGTACAGAAGCAAATGAAGAAGCCATTATGAGTAATCAGAAGTTTCCCTTAATGTTACTCAGTTACTTCCATACTTTGCAAGTCAGTTAGATGTCCTGGGTGTAGGCCACCATCTATCAACTCTCAAATATAGTTTCGTCCTCTTAATGTGGGAATACAGGTACTATGAAGAATTTACAAACTAAACAAGTATACAAGAAAACCTCAAGGAAATGAAGAAGAAAGAATTAATGTAAAAACTTGTAAACTTGTAAAAACAAATATGTTTGAAAACATAATAAATTAAAAATCTATAGAGTTCTGTGACTTCAAAAAGAAAAAGAAAAAAATCCCTGTTCACATCCTGGATGATGAGAGAGAATGCATCCTTAGTAATTTTGTGGAATGAACCCTTACCAATAAATTAGCGAGTTTGGCTGCCTTTCAGAGGAACTTTGATGGGCTGGAGAAATGGGTTGACAGAATTTGTGTGAAGTTGAGCAAAGGTAAATGCAGTATCCTATACCTGGGATGGAGTAACCCCTGGAATAGGGAAATTGAGCCTGACAGCATCTGTGCAGAAAAAGCACTTTGAATTCTGCAACTTGAACATGAAACAGGAGTGTGTCCTTGTGATGATGAAGACTGACTGCATACTAGGCTGCATTAGTAACTGTGGTCTGCAGGTTGAGGGGAGTGATTTTTTTTTTTTTTTTTTTTTCCATTTTGTGATTATGAGACTGTATCAGGAGTATGTTTTCCAGTTTTGCTTCACTAAGGAAGACATTGACAAAAGAGTTAATCAAGTGGAGGGCCACCAAGATGATTTGGGAATTGGCATGCATGTCATGCCAGAAGAGCTCTGAGGAGAGGCTAGATTTTTTCAGTACTAAACCAGAAGCCTACAATGGAATTTTACCACTGTCTTCAACTACTTAATGCAAGGATATAGAGAAGATGAGATCAAACACTATCTCATCAAAAGTAACAAGTTGTTGGAAGGGAAATTCCAGTGAGATATATGAAAATATTTCACCCTTATTTTTCCACAGTGAGGGTGGTCAAACATTTTAGTAGCTCTCCAGAGTCACTATGAGATTTTGATCCTTGAAGATACTCAGTAAGTACACTACTGGACAAGGTTCTGAGCAACCTGATCTAACTTTGGATTTAGCTTTGCTTTGAAATGGGACTTGGATCAGATGACTTTCACAGGTTTCTTACAACCTAAATTTTTCTGTGATCCTAAAGAATTTTAGAATTTTAGTGAGGTAGGTTTCATTTCTAGCTAAAATAAAATCTAATATTTTCAATCGAGGCACAGCCAGCCACACATATTTTTATTCTTCTTTAATATCTTGCATGCACTAGTCATGATTTAGGTCATGGATTTATCTCAAAGAATAAATAATACATGCCTCTTTAAAAAGTATTGCATACTGTTCACATTTTTCAAATACTTTGAATAGTATAGTAGTTTGTTACTTGCATTTAGGTTTTCATTGAGTAGCTTAAGTCATTTTCACTTCAGTCTTCCATAAAATTCAAGGACAAAAATGAAATTTAATAGTGAATAATGAAATGAAGTGTAGTACTTAGACTGATTTTGTAAAGCTGTAATTGCTGACTTCCTAAACGTTTGGCAGTTTATTCTGCCAGCTGTAGAACTTGAGTGGCCAATGCACTGTTTCATTACTCAAATGTATCATGGCTTCATTTGTGCAATAAGATAGCTCTCTGAAGTTCTTAACCTAAAATACATATGTTTTGAATACTTTAGTCCAAAGTTATTATACCCGTTAGAGAAACATGAACTGATTTTTAACAATTGTTCCTATGTAATTGATAACTAAGAGTTGCTATGGAAGGCCATTTTGTCCTTCTTATGAAAATTTACCATAATTAATAGATAATAAGGAATGGAATACTTCATAGTACTGTCAGCATTTGTACTACTGTCATCAGTGCTATTTATCTTAATGCTTTCTAAAACAGGGGTCTGAATGACATGGAGTTGGATGCTTCATCCATGGAAAAGAGGTTTGCCTTTAAGTTTCTGAAGAAAATTTTAAAATATGTTGATTCTGCTCAAGAGTTTATTGCGCATTTAGGTAAGCTGCAGATTTTGTTTTAAAAAATAATTAAAACTGTTGATATTTAAATACTTGAATGTATGTTTAAATTTGTAGTGACCACTATTTTATTGCATTTAAGAAACTTAAATTCTGTCTTTTAATTTGCAGATTGAATTCTTGGACATCTGTAACTAGCTAAACTGTTTCTGCTGTTTTATTTGTATTTCAGCGAAACTAAGTTTGCAAGGCTATATCAAAGAGCTATTGTGTTATTTATTATTAGACAACTTCTTATTCGTGTCTGCCTTGATTGTATCCTTGCAGAAGCCATTGTAACCAGTGGAAAAACTGAAAAATCTCCACACGACCAAGAAATAAAATTCTTTGCCAAAGTGAGTGATTTAGTATTTCAAGTAATGTACATATACATTCCATTACACAGAACACGGAAATTTGTAATGTTAGACTGCTTTTCAGGTAAAAGAAATATATCTTTCCCATTGTTTTCATGGTAAGTAATCAGTTAAATGTTGTGAACAAATATTTCAAAATATCTTCCAATATATTTCAATATACTTCCTGGATACAAAGATTTCAAAATATTTCAATATATCTGCTTCTACGTGAGAAGGAACATAGAAATTAAAAGGCAGCTTATTTATTACATGAAATTAAATCCTCTTGCTGAACATATACATTATTTCTGAAAATTTTTGCCTCGGTATATCACTGAAGTGCATAGTATCATTTAATTAACAGGAAGAAGTATTCCTGTGCATAGTAATGACATACACGTTTGTGTACCTAATAAGAAAAATTTTGTCAATAATCAGACTTGAAGTAAGGAACGTTTAGGTTTTAATTTAGAATCTTAAGGAAAAAAAAGCCCTCTCCTTTTATATCTGTACTGGACAGTTACGTAAATAGCGGAGAGGAAGAGTCCTCTTAGTTCAGTGATATATATCACTGTTGAATGTGAGAAGAGTAAGCCTGCAATATTAGATCCAAAATATATAGAACTGTGTAACTGTTTATTATTTACATAACTTTTAAGTAAAATTGTAAGACTTAAGGTTTTAATTTATATGACTTTGTGTCTGAAATGAGAAAATACAACCGTTGCAGAACTTCTAAAATTCTTTGAATGAACTTTGACCAATCAGAGCATTGTTGCTACATTTACCATTGTGCTCTGTGAAAAATACATTTTGTATCTGTATTTCTTAGGTTCTTTTACCATTAGTTGATCAGTACTTTACAAATCACTGCCTCTACTTCCTGTCTTCTCCAACAAAAACACTCAGTAGCAGTGGATATGCATCAAATAAGGAAAAGGAAATGGTAGCAAGGTAAGTAGAAAATTAAGATACACACAGGAGGGTTCTATATAGATAATTAAAGGTTTCTTCTTAGAATAAAGAGAAAGATAGTTCAAAAACTCACTTTCTTCAGATGGAAAGTGAATAGTTTATTCTGTATCAGAATGGCAGTGAGTGAATAGAATTCCTAATTTTAGTATTCTCTAATATATAATTAAAAAATTAAGTATATATATTAATGATATATATTACAATATATAATTGTGGATGATAACATCAAAAACATTAGTAAATGATTCTGCAAGCAATGGAACTAATAAAACTTAAGTTTCTACTGGGTTTGTGTTTCATTGTTGATGGAAGTTTCTGGTTGAAGCTTATCCCTATTAAATGGTCTCACATTTAAATTTTCAGATATCAAAAATGTGAAAATACCATGATGCACTGTTTTTGGTGGTAATTATGGATTCTTCCTTCTCTACAAAATTACTTCTGCCCCCTACACAAAAATTGCTAGATTTTGATAATATTTAGACATCTACTGTTTCAGATTTGGTTGGAATCAGCCATTTGACTCAAAGGTATTCTAGAAAACTCAATTAAAAAGAGACAGTTGCCTTTTAATTTATAATGTGTTGCCTTTATAAAAATATTAATTTCATTTTTCTGCATTTAGCATTGAAAAATTAATATCTAATTTGTTTTTAACTATGACTTTCATCTAATATTTTTGTTGCCAATTTTTTTCTCCCCTTCAATGTGTGCTGGCAGTTATTTTCTTTGGAAAATTTTGTATTGTAATCTTTCAAACTGTAATTTACTCTCATGCTTTCTGACTTTAACTGTCAGTTTCTCAAATTTCTTTTGCTGTCCTTCACTATGTTGACCAGAGTTGACTACTTTTTCCAAGAGTAGATATAAAATTTGAAAGTAACAATTACTTACTCATTGTTATATAAGATCCGGTCTGGCACTGAACTTTCTAGATTCCATTCTTCAGTTTATCTTCCAACATATTTTTGCATTTCTCTACATTATTATTACCTTTTTGTTTCCATCTTCTAGGTGGGTGGTCATCCTTATATAACAGTTGCCTTCAAGATGGACTGTTAAGTCCCTAAGATTCTGCTTTACTGAGCTTTCAGATATATGTGCAAGATAGTCCTCCAGTAGCTGGAGAAGTCAGCTCAGGTTCAGGAGGATGGAAGTTTCATTTAATTTCATTTCAATTTCATGCTTCCTCTCTGAATACTCCTATTACTTCCCTAAAGTCAGTCAGGTCAGTTTAATAAAGCTAGAAAGATGCTTACTAGGGTTGTACAAAACACCTTTACAAGGGCACATAAAGGAAGCTAGATGTCTAGCCTGCATATCTGTTATTATAAATTCAGAAATATCTTGTAATTCTTTCTCCATTCTTCATTGGGAAAAGTGACTATCAGTTATTATCCTCTTATAGGAAGTATAGTATTTTCTTACTATTGTGAGGATAAAAATGACAATCTGTTGTTAGAAAGAGACCATACCAATTCCTAAGGGTATATTTGCTTTGTTTTGTTATGTCCTAATTCCATTTGTAAAGTATAGCATAGATGCAAAACAAGTCCACATAGCTGTCTTTGTTTTTAAAAGTTAAAGTAGCTCCTCTAATCTTTAGAGAGTTGCTGATTTTTCCTTTCTCTTAATTATCCTATTATTCTAACAGATAGGTTAGATATGGAAGTTTCTGACATACTTGCGAGAAGCTCTTCTAGTCTGTATATATTTCAGGACTCATCAGCAGTGGCTAAACACAGATTTATTTATTTACAGAGGATATCTTTGCAAATTGTTTTGAATAGTATGAAGATTTGTAATGTTTGTTTCCTGCAGAGTGCCAAGTAAAGTACTAAAATGTTACTCGTTTTTTCTTGTTCTTACAAAAAAAATTTCTTATGCAGAAATATAGCCACAAAGAATGATTCGACCATATTATATGCAATTGTTGGAAACCATAGTAATCAAAAGAAAGTTTCACATTTCAAGTCATCTCTGAAATAGTGAAGCTTAGAAAATGAGAGAATTCAGAAGCTTCAAAAAGTTATTCTGCTTAATGCAGTTATTTGACTGACTGTTATAATGTATGATTGAAAATACCCTTTCCAGGAACTATGTTGTGTTTTCTCTTTCATATTCCTACTACTCTTTACCTCATATTCTGAATAAATCCTTAATCTTTGTCCTGTCTTGCTCTTTCTGTTCTTTTCTACTTCAGCCTGTTCTGCAAACTTGCTGCTCTTGTTAGACATAGGATCTCACTTTTTGGTAAGTTGTTAAGAAAGATCTTGATAAAGTTAAAAATATAAAGAATGTATTGCCATTGCTTCTATCTTACCTGAAGCTTTTCACAAGCTATAGGCAAAATTCTATAAAATGATGCATAAACTTCCAGTACACTTAGTAAGCAGAACATGGCTTCAGAACATGGCTCTGAAGCTAGCAGTTAATAGAATATGTAAAGTGATGGAGCAGGAAGAAATAGCAGCTTTTAGGATTTTCAGATTCCTTTAAAAAAATCTTAGGCCTTTGCAGTTACTTTTGGCTTTTCAAAAGTCATCTTACACTAATTATTTTGATTTCTGTCATCCAACTGTTGAATCCAATAGATTAATCGATTTCTCAATAGGCTAGGGGGATGTAGGGAAAAATAACATACCTTTTTCAAAGGTATTGGTAAGAAAATTATAAAATAAATGTAGGTACTACAAGATACAAAGTTCAGAGTACTGCAGAGTCAAGTGATGAAAATGAACTGTAAGTAGACACTAGTTATTCTTTTTAGTTCTTGTATGGAAATGGATTTAAGAAATTGAAAGTTAATTCTAGAACCAGACTTAACTCTCCCTCCAGTGACCTAAGGTGGGAGACTTATGTCATGTCTTGTTTAACCAGTGCATGCCCAATATGACATTTTGGATTATTAGATTATCCTACATTTTCTATACTATTGTGCTCTCAACAGTATCTCTTTCTAACCAGGTAGTGATTCTGCTACAATGGTGAACTGCCTGCATATCTTAGCTCAGTCCCTTGACACGCGGTAAGTTTGCAACATTTGTACCATATACAAACTACACAGGTCTTGCAAAGCTTTTCAAGAGCAGTTGCATTGTTTCTGTATTTTTTATTCTTTATTTGTAATTAATAATGTTAACAGTATCAATAATTCAGATATTGACCTCCATATCAACAGATTTAATCTAAAGGATTTCATCTACATTTTTCTGTTCAATTCCTGTCATTAAAATATTGAAAACTTTTGTCACCCCTTCCAAGGGCATCTGAAGACTTTATTGGGAAATATAAATGACACAAACCTTGGAACTGCAGTATTAATACCTGTAGATATTGAGACAGTTTAGTGCGTATTGGAAAATTTGGCATTAGAAGTATGCAGAATGTATTAATATATGGGCATAGTTATGTTTGCTAACTTCTACTGTTTACCTTTGAAATGCTTATGTAGATTAAAACACAGGCCAGCATTGTTTTCTAATTTGAGCTGTTTTCTGGCCTGGTTATGATATACAGCAGCCTGACAATGAGCTCATTGTGAATAACACCACTGGAAAGATTCATTAAAGGATTGGAGGACAGTGCAAAAAAATTAATGAATGGGACTGTGATGCTGGTATTGTAGTTGCATTTTCTAGATTTAGGGTGCTTTGAAGATAGGTAAGCATGTATCCTGACTGGCATACTTAGTGGATCTCATAAAAATATAGGGATTGAGTTATTTTTTTTGAGCGTATTGTACAGAGGAGCTGTCTCACCACCTGTGATGTTTGCTGAGAAGGCATTATCTTATTTGAAAACAGATCACAAAAACTGGAAAGACAAGACTGAGGAAGCAAGTTCTTTGTTTTTATTATTTTGTATGAAATACTCCAAGCTAATTGTTGATTATACTGCTATGTAGATGTAACATTCCTTTACAGTTCATAATGTAATCTTCACTGATACATGTGCGTATCTTCAAACACTGATAGAATTTAACATGTACATATATATCTATACAACTACTAAAGATCAATGCAAAGTTAATATTTTTCCCTTATTATTTTTCAGAACTGTTATGAAATCGGGATCTGAGCTTGTTAAAGCTGGTTTGCGTGCCTTTTTTGAAAATGCAGCTGAAGATCTGGAAAAAACTTCAGAAAATCTTAAACTTGGAAAGTTTACCCATTCACGAACACAAATCAAGGGTGTTTCACAGAATATCAATTATACTACAGTAGCATTGTTACCGATCTTGACATCAATTTTTGAACATATTTCACAATATCAGTTTGGAATTGATTTACTTTGTAAGTATTTTATTTTATTTTTGAAGTTTACTGTGTTATAATAATACAAATGCTTTTTAGTAATGATTGCATAAATTCAAAGGATGAAATTCTGTTTTCAGTATTTCTGGCATTAAATCTGAAATTAGCTGCATAGTACATAATTTCTATTGCATGTTTAAAAATCACAATCAGTAAGTTTCAAGTTAATTATGTACAATATTTCTCCAAACATTGAGAGAGAATTTCCCCTTAAGTGCTCTCTTACCGTGTAGATGAGACTAATTTCGTATAGAAAATTAAATTATGCTTATTTTTGCTACGTATTTTTACTCGTTAGATAAAGGAGACAACTCATTCTTAATTCCTTGTGGGTTTTTTCTTACATTTGAAAAAAACTTTAGTTCTTTTAATTTCAATTTTCCTTATTTTTAGCATCATTTAGTTTAAAATTACTGAAGGGCCTCCTTGAGATTCAGCATATGCTGTTCCAAAATTTTGTGTTCTTTGGGTGATCGCAGTTTCAAAGCAAAAGATAATTAAAAGATGTGAAAAGACGTTCTTTAAAAAGGTGGGGAGCCTTTAGGTGATGTTCCTAGAGGTTAGACACGGACTGATGTGGTTTAGCTTAAAATTGTACTCTGCAAATGTGTTAACCTGCACTATCTTATTAGCAGTAACCTGCTGGCCTCTTGGAATGACTGATGATCTGTTAGGTTGTAGAATGAATGTAGACAACAGACCAGGTATCAGAGAAATTGAAGATAAATAACACATGTGGAATATTGACAGCCTAGAATGTTCAGTGATATGTATGCTAAACAGTTTAGACACTATTTATCAGATTGCATAAAACAGATGTTTAATATTTGGGAAGTAGTCTTTAGTTGAATAAATATTGATAATCTCCTTCTCATTTTCCTCTAGTGGGTGATGTACAGGTTTCATGTTACAGAATTCTTTGTAGCCTCTATTCCCTTGGGACTGGGAAGAACATCTATGTTGAAAGGTATCGAGTGAAAAACTCAGCATGTAAAATTTTCTTTAGGAGTGTGTTGTTTAGGTAATAAAGCAGTTTGAATGAAAGGTGAATCTGAAACAGCATGAGCATGTTTAAAATATACTTTAGCTGGGATGTAGTTGCCTATATCTTAGAGTTTAATTCCAGTCAAAAAAATAACCAAGCCAAAAGTAAATAAAAGCAAACAACTCATCCTGCATATGTCAGTGTATCTGCAAGGAGTTTATTTTTTCCATAGGGAAAGCTACATTTTCCCATGGGTTGCCATTAAGGTTCTCAAAGTTTGGCTATTGCATGTTGCTGTGGTAAGTAGACTGAGTACTAAGTAGGCTGTGTCTGTCTCACACCTAAATCTATAAAGTTCTCAAAAACATTGTACTGAGCATAAAATCCTGAGCATATGTAGAGCATTCTGACAGCCTTTAACTCTACAAAGGAAACCACTTTACCAGTTACTTCTAGACCCCACTCCTTTTAAAATGCAATTCCTTTAAGCATCTAGTTGCTATGATATGTTCCAAGCCCTAGATTTTCGATCCTCTTCCATTAAGAGAGCCTCATATCCATATCTGCTACTTCAGAAAGGAGAACCCTGATTATCAGTCTATCACAAGACAAGAGCCAAAATAATCAACCCTTCCTTATGCTTCTGAAGGCTTTAGGTTAGGCACTTTTCATGATCTTTCTTTATAACGAAAAGTTTAAGATCCACAGGGCCTGAGAGGGAGACTAAACTGGAGGAAATACAACTCTGTAGTCTGGTTAGGAGAGGCTTTGCCAAGTATGAGGAATGCTGGTCTCCCTTCCTTCCAGTTTATTCAGTAATTTTTCCATGCAAAATGCAAGAACAGTGTGGTGGACAGACTGTCTCTTTCCTCCCGCTCTGCATGCATATACCTGTGTGTACTAGCTCTTTCTGGATTATGTCCACATTCAGTCATTTATACATCCATCACTAAATTACAAAGCTATGCTCTTTCATTCTTCTCCTTCTGGACTTGAAAATCTTAAATACTCTTTGGCACAGATCTGATAGGCAAAATAGGAAGTGCCTTACCCCTACCCTAACTAGCAGTCGGGGTCTTCTCACAAGAAATAAAAGGTGGTTGTGTTTGTATTGTCTTTCAATTCAGAATCACTCACAGCACAGGCCTCCACGTGATTGGCAAGAGCTGTAAGCACTGGACTGCCCAGAAATGGACTGCCCCTGGAATGGGCTGCCCAGGGCAGTGGTGGAGTCCCCATCCCTGGAGGTGTTTAAGAGTCAGGTTGACAGAGCGCTTAAGGATATGGTGGGGTTGGGAGCTGTCAGTGTTAGGTTAATGTTTGGACTAGGTGATCTTCAAGGTCTTTTCCAACCTAGATGATTCTGTGATTCTGTGGACAGTTACACTAAATGTTGATGTTAGCAGCATCTCCTTTTCCTACTGCAGTTGTTTTCTTAGAAGCTGTTGCACTTAAGGTGATGAATTAATTTGGTAAAAGATGAATCCCCTTGCATTCTAGCTGGTCCTCAGAGATTAGAGGGGCTAGGGGCAGCTGGATTTATCTCTTGATAGGTATGCCAATTAAGGCCATAACTACAGGCCTGACACCAGATGCACAAACAGCCTGTATGCTGTAGGTCCAGTTGCATTCAAGAGAAGCAGTCAGGTTCATGAATAGTATGGTTTATTCTTATGCAACATTTACAGATTCTTTAAGATTGCCTATGATAAATGCACAAATTGCAGGTTGGTTATATAGCACTACACACAAAAGAAAAATGATTGCAATTACACACACTTAATTCCTGTGTAATCACTTGGTGTAGCTGAGGACTCAAATCTTACCAAAAGGCGTCCCTTCTGGGGGGGGGCAGGGTGAGGAGCACAAACCCATCAATCTGTCCCTCCGATTTGGTGTCGGATTATCGTCCCTCCGAGTTAGATACAAACTCGGGATAGTATTTATCTAAGTACGTATGTGTGAGTGGGTGGGACTGTGGTCAAGCCATTATCTCTTGAGTAATGACACAGCACATTCCTTGGTGCAGGGGGTGCGCAGTTTTTTGTGGGAAAAGAGGGAGGATGAGAGACAAGGGTGGCAGACTACTGCAAATCTGTCCTTGAGATAAGTAAAAGAATGGGACCGTGCGGCCTCCACCTCGCTTCGCATTCCTCCTTGGCGCCACAGCAACACAAATCATTGGATCTCCATCCCGCCCTGTGTTTGTTCGGGGCACCATGTGTGAAGGAAATGTGTGTTTTACAGATTTTTTCACTGTTTTGCTTTTCCCACACTTCCAACATAAGGGAAGAGTGATCAGATCAGGTATATCTGAGGAAATTAATTAGTCTTCTAAGGCTGTGTGGTTTCCAACTGTGGATTTCATTTAGTTTGGTTTTCACTAGACTCACTCAGGCTCTTAAATTAAGGCTGTAGGCAGACGTCAGTGTCTAGGTGGGAGGTAGGATTTCAAACACACTGTTCAATATTTCAACAAAACTTAGAAGTGAATGATTGAGGTGACTTGAAGTTATTCAAGTTAAACAATGTTCATATTTAGGATCAAAGTGCAGTTTTTCTCCTAGTGAATTTTGGCAGAGACATTAAGAAGTTTTACCTTCTACTGCAGGATGAGTCATAGTTCACTTTTTATAGGCCAATATCACTTTTCATGGCTGAAATAGTTGAGCTGATTCTACAAGATTTCTGGCTGCTGGGGTCAGGACTAATACTAAGCTGGATTGCTGCTGCTTTGTTGTGACACACTTCCATTTTGTACAAAGAGTGTTTAGCTTGTTTAGGAGATTGGAAATGATTCTGATTTCTCTGTGGACCCTTCTTCTTTAAATGTCTCTGTGGTTTGTAAATGTTGAGGGCTGGATACAAAATGCAGTAGTCTTTGACCACTTTGAGCCCTAATGCTCTACTGGCAAGTGTACTATTATTGCTGTAGGTATTCTGACTATGAATTCCTACCCACTACCCATTTCTTTTCATTCACTGCATCAGGAATTTAGGTCCTGAATTTGGTGTTGAAAGCTCCCTTTTCATACCCAGTACCCAAAAGTTGTATGTCCCTTTATGGTGTCTTGGTCTTTTCATGGTTAGTTTATAGAAACATATTTCCAAAGGATTTTTAGCACAAATGATGAAATTGTATGTCTTATTACTGGTACAGATATTTCTTAACTTCTACAGAAGTTAAGAAATTATAGCATATATTTTTTTTATGTATGTAGTTAAATATGACAAAATTACCTGCTGTATTCAGTCATGCATACATATCCAGATTGTTCAGTGTAAGACTTCAATTTGACCTATTTAAGGCTTCTCGAAATGAAGACTGCCAAAGATGCAAGAAAGTCTGTTATAACAATGGCATAATAGGAAATGCTTCTTCATGACTACCATCAGTTGGTGGTCTTTTATCTTGCTTTCATTTTTCAAAGTCTAGATTGATTTGATTACATTTGAAGTGTTTTCCACTTCCTCCAAGACTTTGCACATCAGCCTCTGACAGGACTTTCTCATTCTTTGGGGTGAATGTTTCCAGTTAGTCGACATCCTAACATAGTTTGTCTAAAGGGTTAATTTGGCTTTCTTTACATTTTACTCCATTAATTCTATTGAACCACTCAGTTCACTGAGTGATTATCTTACATGATTTGCTTTTTATGTCAGTGACTATCTGCTCTGAAATTCTTTTTATCTTTTCTAATTTGTGTCCTGCAAAATTATAGGCTTTTCCTTGGTTTGTCATATTTAGGACTTCCACATGACAGAAAATATCTGTGTACTTAGAGTAATTTTCTCAGCATTGTTGTATAGTTGTTCACCTTCTCTTTTTTCAGCTTCTTGGTATCCTCCTTCATATAGAAAGATGGGTATGCATTATGACATTGTCATGCATGTGATGTTAGTCTTTTCAAATTACTTTTTAATATGCGTTTGTGTGCATACATATGTACACACACCAAGTTTTTCCTTCTTGATCAAACAGAAGGCAAAGATGTAATAAAATTTCCATTTTAGGAAAATTTATGAAATCTATATATATAATATTGCATCTTTCATTACAATTTAAATTGGAAAAAGAATATTGCTGTGCTCTAAAATATAGTAGGAATTCTAACATTATCAAGAATTTGGTTTTTAGTGAAGCGTTCTGTGGTTGCTATCTGTGATACTAATGCATCATATATTTTGTTGCAAAATGTACAGTCAGAACATAAGGAAAATGACAGAGATATATAGATGGAGCACATAGTTTCTTTTTAATTTTGTGGTAATTGATTTCTGCATTTTCCATTTCTTTGATGGTAGTAAACCAACAGGAAACTGTAGTAATCCTGTACAGAGAACGAATGAGCATTCACCTTGAAATAGTCATGTTATGCGAATCATGTTACATGAAATACCCAAGTGAACAAAAATCCTTTTTTATAATGTTTTTCAATTTTGTAAGGCCATTGCTTTTGCCAATTTCTTTTGTTTCTTCTGCAACAAAAGAAGTTGGAGGGTATATAGTTGCATATCTCTTCACATTCCAGCATGGTTGTGAAATAAAAATTGACATAGCAGTTGAAGATGAGGTAGTAGGTGGGTCACATCTCTGACTTTAGGTCATATAATGAGGAAGGCTGTGTTGACACGAAGGAATCTTAAAAAGACTGTTGTTATTCCTGGAAGTTGAACAATCATAGCATCATAGAATGGTTTGGGTTGGAAGGGACCTTTAAAGGTCATCTAGTCCAACCCAACTGCAATGAGCAGGGACATCTTCAACTAGATCAGGTTGCTCAAAGCCCCGTCCAACCTGACCCTGAATGTTTCCAGGGATGAGGCATTTACCACCTCTCTGGGCAACCTGTTCCAGTGTTTCACCACCCTCATTGTAAAAAACCTCTTCCTTATATCTAGTCTAAATCTACCCTCTTTTAGTTTAAAACCATTACCCCTTCTCCTGTTGCTACAGGCCCTGCTAAAAAGTCTGTCTCTGTCTTTCTTATAAGCCCCCTTTAAGTACTGAAAGGCCACGATACGGATTCCCCGGAGCTTTCTGTTCTCCAGGCTGAACAACCCCAACTCTCTCAGCCCTTATTCACAGGTTCCTATGATCATTTTTGTGGCCCTCCTCTGGACCCACTCCAACGGGTCCATGCCTATTCCAAAAAAACCATGGAGCTTCAAAGGATGGAAGGTGTGTGCTGTCTTTATCCAATCTGTATGTCAAGTGTAACAAAATCTGTAAGGCATCTTTTATATAAACAGTGCTTCAGAACTTCAGAAGAGTACCTTAGCTTTAGTTTTAAGCCAGTGTGAGTCTGGTCTTATGCTGAAAAGGACTGTCTCAGAATCTCTTGCACCTTCATGCATACATTTCCACCCCTTTCTTTTTTTCTGGAAAATAATGTTTATGCAGCCAGATGATGAGCATGTTTTGTCGCTGTTGCTTTGGCTTGATTAGTTTTGGTTTTATGGTGAGGTTTATTTTTAGCTGGACCAGTTATTTCATCCAGTTTATCAAGATGCTGTCTGAGTTCTAGTGCTAGCACAGAACAGACAAATAGGAACATGGGAAGGTTGCTGGGGGTAATGCAATATTGCCCCTTTCAGAACAGCCACACAGAAAGCCATAAAGTCAGGAAATCAATCTTCGATAAGTAGCAATAGTCTTTCTCATCATTTGACTATGTAAATGGTGTGATGTGTGAAGCAAAAGAAATATATATATGTATACACGTGCAGCAAAGAAGTGAAATCTTGAAAAAGGGTATGACTGCCAAAACAAATTCCTATTGATTATATACATTTGCTCTTTGTTTAAGCAAACCAAAGGTATAATAAGAATATGCAGTTACTAATCTATTCTTTGTGCATATTCTAGACATGTTTTCTATAGCTTGTAGTCACACAGTGGCACTGTGGAGCAATTTGCATTTAATATACAATACTTGGTGAAGTTTGTTTTTTCTTAAAAACTGTGTTTCCTATACCGCTCTAATTTCCAACAGTTTTGTTCATGTGAGAAATAACAGTTTTTCAGAATAGTTGTTCCTAATGTTTTAAAAAGATAAACTAAATCAGCAATAAATGTTAATTCTACTTTATAATGCATGTTAGACATTGAAAGCCTAGTGAAAGACTTTTCCTCTTAGGTAACTCTTAGTGTCTCTCATACAGGCAGCGTCCCGCACTTGGTGAGTGCTTAGCCTCTCTTGCAGCAGCCATTCCAGTAGCATTCCTTGAACCTTCTCTCAACCATTACAACCCATTATCTGTCTTCAACACAAAAAGTGCAAGAGAAAGAGCAAGTAAGTAGTGTTCCTCGTGGGGGGGGGGGGGGGGGGGGGAAGTGTTTGCTCCTCTCCAGATAATAGTAATAGAAAGAAATTGTAATAATGAATAAAAGCCAAACGTACGCCTCAGTAGAGAACTCCTACTATTGCTCTTTTATTACTTGTCATGTTAGCCTTGCACTTTGTTGAGACTGTGTTAACATTGCTCCCTTTCTCCTAGGATATTTGGATATTTTTCTGAACATGATGTTTGAATTCTTTTCTTAAACTGCATATTGTAGTATTTGAAGCTTAGTTGAAAATCTTACCTACATTACAAAAATTTTTAGAAAATTGTACAGTTGTGTTCTTACTAGCAACATGCAAGAGGTTTAATATCTTATTTATGTGAACAGGAAAATTATCTATTTTTTTTTTTTATGTTACTGGTACTCCAATGCAGTTTGGTATAGGGAACTCCTGACAGAATATGACTTTGATTCCATGAAAACTTAATCAAATGAGCATGAGTCCTACATAAATTTTCTTTGTTTGCTTCTCTCCCAACTTACTCTTGATGGACCCTCATATCTTAAAGTATTTCAGTATTTTCCTTGTTAATCCATGTAAGAGTCATTACCTGACAAAATCATTTTCCTCTAAACAAAAAAAAAAAAAAGTAGGTAGATTGACTCCATATGCTTCATAACGGTTTTCCCATCTAAAATCAGTTATGGAAAAGCTTGGACTAGCCCTTCCTTCCTGTCAGCTCTACTTTATAGAAGCAGCACTGGTGGAAGAAAAATTTTGCTAGAGTGACTGGAACTAGATTATGATAGGTTGTTAATTGCTGAATAAGTACCCTTCAGTTTCTAATACAAGCATCTGACAACTGGAATTCTTTCCTGGCATTTTTGTTATGAGATAGATGTGCAGAGTTCATGAACTGGATACAGTTTAATTTTAATCTCAGCCATAGTTTTGAGCTGTTTGTTTCCTTTTCTCTGAGGTGGATTTAATCTTTTGCGAATTGACATGAGTTGTGAATGGTTATGGAAACAATGGCTAGAGTTTATCCAATATTTATATAAGCTCTCAGTTCTACACTTTTACATAGCTGGGCTGTTCACCAGATAATTGCAGGACACCTTATGGTAAAACCATAGCTTTATGGCAGCTATTGTCTACATCAGCGCTATATGCACATCATCAGAAACACATAATTTATGAGATGAGACCTATATACCCCAAAGTCTTACTACAGTTATGTCTGCCCAAGTCAGTGACAAGGAAAAACGTGAGTGACAATGTTATTTGTAGTTAGGGCTTAAACATAGATGAACATACGTGTTCTCTTTTATTTTGTTAATTAATCTTTTGCTCTTCTGCCTTTACTTGCAGTTTTAGGTATGCCTGATACAGTAGAAGAGATGTGTCCAGAGATCCCTCAGTTGGATGGACTAATAAAGGAAATTAATGATTTAGCAGAGTCTGGAGCAAGGTATACTGAAATGCCTCATGTAATTGAAGTTATCTTACCCATGCTATGCAACTATTTGTCCTACTGGTGGGAAAGAGGGACTGAGAGTGTTCCTCAAAGTACTGGGCTTTGCTGTACAATGATAACATCTGAGCATCTGAGCATCATTCTTGGAAACATTCTGAAAATCATTAACAACAATCTGGGAATAGATGAAGCATCTTGGATGAAAAGAATTGCAGGTACTGTAAATATTTTTAAAGAGTAATTGTACCTAATAATATTTAATTACTTTTCTACACTTTACCATATTACCAAGTGATATAATAATAATAAATTGAAATTAAAAGCAGCAGGAGAGAAAAATAAAAAGTAGATAAGTAACAAAAAGGTAAAGATATTTTGATTTTTTATTATTATTTTTTATGCATGCATTGTAGCATCACTGTAAGCACAGAGCTTTCTGTACAACGTAATGAATTTTGAAAATCTTACCTTCTCTATGCACTGTATAAGAGCCTTTGCATTTAATTTGGAGTTGTGAATTCCACTGATTTTCAAGACACCCACAAACTTAGTATTGCAGTAGAGAGTATAAATCCTGTGAATTCTTTTCATGAAATATCAGGACAAAAGAGAAAGAAAGTGTATATGGTGAAATAATTCCAGGAGTAACCCAAGTTCAGAATTGGTTGCTTTGCCTGAGTAACTGCGCCAGCTATTAAATGAGCAGGCAGATTTCTCAAAATGTCCTGTAACATTTAGTAGCTAGCTAGCTAAAGAAATTTACTGCTGTGGTTTAACCCTAGCCAGCAACTAAGCCCCACCTATCCACTCGCTCACTCCCTGTCCAGTGGGATGGGGGAGAGAATCAAAAGAATAAAAGAGAGTAAACTCATGGGTTGAAATAAAGACAGTTTAATAGGTAAAGCAAAACAAGGAATTCATTCACCACTTCCCATTGGCAGGCAGGTGCTCAGCTATCTCCAGGAAGGCACGGCTCTGTCATGTGTAACGGTTACTTGAGAAGACAAATGCCATCACTCCAAATGCCCGCCCCCCTTCCTCCTTCTTCCCGCAGCTGTATATGCTGAGCATGACATCATATGGTCTGGGATATCCCTTGGGTCAGTTGGGGTCAGCTGTCCTGGCTGTGTCCCATCCCAACTCCCTGTGCGCCCCCAGCCTACTCACTGGTAGGGTGAGGTGAGAAGCAGAAAAGCCTTGACTCTGTGTAAGCACAGCTCAGCAGTAACAAAACCATCCCTGTATTATCAACACTGTCTCCAGCACAAATCCAGAACATAGCCCCATACTAGCTACTGTGAAGAAAATTAACTATCCCAGCCAAAATCAGTACAACTGTATTCAAATTTTATCATTCATCTTAAAAAGTGTAAGAGTATAATATGCAATAAGTTGTCAAGAAAATCATAGATTCATAGAATCATAGAACAGTTTGGGTTGGAAGGGACCTTAAAGATCATCTAGTTGCAACCCCCCTGCCATGGGCAGGGACACCTTCCACTAGACCAGGTTGCTCAAAGCCCCGTCCAGCGTGGACTTGAACACTTTCAGGGAGGGGACAGCCACAGCTTCTCTGGGCAACCTGTGCCAGTGCCTCACCACCCTCACAATACAGAATTTCTTCCTTATATCTAATCTAAATCTACCCTCTTTCAGTTTAAAACTGTTGCTTAATTGTAGAGACTGTTGAGTTAATTGTAGAGACCACTGCTTGCAGTTTCATAGTGACTGCTTATCTATGTAGGAAGATAATGTACTAGTGTGGTTCTTGCAAGGATTTTTGACACAGGTGATCTGCTTTTTATTATTAATGCTTGTACAAAATAGATCTATGATCTTGAATTAGTCATTCATTCTTTGCATTTTAGTTTGTCCAAGGCAAAAGAGGTAAAGGAATTCTTCCAGAACACTGTCTTCTGACCATATTCTGACACTGTATACAAAAAACCACACAAAAAAAACCCCCAACGGTATTTTTATGAGAACTTTGTGTCTCAGTCCCTACTTTGTTTAGCTTCTAAGTTAGAGACATGTGACTTGCCAAAATCATGGTAGTTTAATTGACATAAAATCGAAATACTTATAATCTCAATTCCCTAGCTTTTAATATCTCAATACACAGTTGTTACAAAGCTATATTCATGATTTTGTTAATAATTTTATGATGTTCCAGAAATATGTGAAGCACTATGACCTATATGTTTTCTAGAACTGCAGAGTTCTTATTAAGATAAAAACTATCAATTATGCATTAATCATAGGATTATTTATACTTTTATTTATAGTTTATGCTCAACCCATCATCAGCAAAGCCAGGCCTGATCTGCTCAAAACTCACTTTATTCCAACACTGGAGAAATTAAAGAAGAAGGCTATAAAGATTGTGGTGGAAGAGGAGCAACTGAGAGCAGATAGTAAAACTGACACCCAAGAAGCTGAGCTACTCATTCTTGATGAGTTTGCTGTTCTTTGTAGAGACCTTTATGCCTTCTATCCAATGTTGATACGTTATGTAGACAACAACAGGTAAATAAAAACTAATACTTGAACTCATATTTATTAGTTAGTGTGCTGGAGTCCACAATCAGATAATCAGAAAGAACACAATGCATTTAATGTTATGCTGAGATTCAGATCCTGCGTATTTTAAGTTTCTTAACTTACAGAATGATATACCTTGAATTCACGCCTTTTTCTCACATGCATTTGGCTTATTTGGTTGTACTGTAACTGCGCTATTATCATTGAGAATGCATATCCCAAGCAGACTTGTGCTACCACAGCCCAATGACATTACAAATGCATATGCCTTACAAAAATTTAAAAAATGGCTAAACCCCTTAACTGCTAATGAAGGGCTGAAAAACTATTTTGCCTCAGTTGAATCATTCTATTTGTAGATGATACCACAAAGATGTTAATCATTTGTGTTGGTTTTTCTAAGACAAATAAAAAGTGTTTGGACAACGTTGTATTGCCTTTGGAATCACCAGTTTTTCTCCTCAACCATTTAATGAAGGATTATTCTGTGCTTACACTTTCCCTTTCATTTGTCCCAGAATGTGACCCCAAGATGCTCTTCAGAAGAGCATCTAAAGTATCTCTAGTATCTCAGCATCTACAGTATCTTAATCCTATCCTTAATAACATTGTTCTGTATGCAATCATTGTCTACTTATATTTTTTAGTCACTAGTACATATTGGGCTAGTTAGGAGCATTTTCATTGCGTGCATGATCATTTATGCTGTGAACTAATTTACACTGAGAATTATTTGCTTTTTCTAGATGAACTCAAGGCTTTACTATGTCAGACCTTGTTGGCAAGGAAACATTTTAAATTTTTAAAAAACACAGATTTAACTGGGCTGTGGAGAAATCCAACTAGAAAGACAGAGTTAATGAGCATAAGTTACAACATAATAATTCTTTCCATGTCTGCTGTCAGATGCCCACTTTATGTATGGTCATATTAATGCATTTTAATTTAGAGATGTTTACAGGGGCTGCATTTGTTAGTTCATTTCCCCAAGTTTTCTGAGCATCCTTATGTAGATGGACCCAGACTGAAGTTGTATTAGTTCCTGGACTACAAAAATAAACCAACTGAAGCAGTCCTTACAGCTCTACCCACTCATTGATTTCCCTATACTCTTCCTCCTTTCTCCATTATAGTGTTTTCTTTTGGATCAGCACAAAATTTTCATAACAAAGTTTTATTAGGGGGGAAAAATAAAAAGAAGATAAATACTTGGAGAAAGAGAGAGAGAGAGTGTTCTACTTTTCAGTCAAGTCTGTTTTCTAGTCTGGTTCACAGAATAGGCACAAAAATATGTGTTGGCAGCATGGGCAGGAGGAGCAGGCAGCAATAAGTAGCCAAGAATGGAGATGAGTTAAGCGGCCATGAAAAATGGTCTCTCTAACTATGGCCATGGAAAATTGAAGTGATTCTCATAAATTGCAAGACTGACCATCCAAATGTAACCTGATCCCTTAGAGATTGTTATATTCAGTTGTCTTATTTAAAATGTCTTATTTTAAATTTCTCTTGTTTTTGTAATTAGAGCCAATTGGCTGAAGAAACCAGACGCAGATTCTGATGAACTCTTTCGAATGGTAGCTGAAGTTTTTATCCTGTGGTGTAAATCACATGTAAGATAAGATGCATAATTTTTCTTCCATTTCAGTCTGTCTTTAAATATAAACATGGTACATGTGGATGAATGAAACTTCTGGTGATTTTTTTTTTTCTTTTCATCTTTAGAATTTCAAAAGAGAAGAACAAAATTTTGTGATTCAGAACGAAATCAACAATTTAGCATTTTTAACAGGAGACACCAAGAGCAAGATGTCTAAAGTAAGTTAATAAAAATTTGTGGATCAGTTAAATCTTCAGCATGTGCTTAGTGTGCTGTAAGAAGGCTCTGAAAATCTACTCAGATTGCAGCTGTTGTGCTGGTAGGAAAAACAAAACCTTGGTGGTAGACATGACAACTACTATGCAAAGTACAGGCTATGTACCTTAGAGTTATTTATTAAATGTCTGCTAAGTAGTCAAAGACACAAGATTTAAAGTAAAGGTCTTGATTTGAAAAAGATACATGTATAAGAGAAAATGGGTTGTAATATATAATATGGGTTGTTGATCTTTCACAAAAAAAGAAAACAGGTAGACTATTTTATAAAAGCAAGTGAAGAAACATTGGTTGCCTAATCTTTTTCTTGTGAATGTCAGTATTGTTCTGTCAGTTCTGATGGAAGAATGCTGTCTTTGCATATACCTCTTTATTCATACATATAGTGTGCCACAGGTGCACTGTTTTTCTTGTTTCTTATTAATGACCACATTAATTTCTTTTTTGCTCATTTTCAATATGACAAGATGCTGACATGATGGCTGGAAAGTGCATTTGTTACCTGTATAATAGAGAAAATGCATGTTGTCAAGGTAAAAAATGCCTCTTTGACATTAGCTGAGGAAGATTGCCTTACTCAACTAAAGCCAGCTGAAGTCTAATTCCAAATTAGTGTTGGTAAATGTAGCAAAGAACTCTTTGTTTTATTCATATTTGTAACATGTTTGGAGTAATCCTATTTTGAAAGTGTTCCAAAGAAGTGGTGGAGTTTATTGTTCTGTATTTGACTATATTTTGAATGTCTGTAACCTAGCTACTGTAAGTCCATCTTTAGACAATAGAGTCAGATAAAATGTGCCATTACATTTCCTAATTATTTTAAAAAATGTTTGCTTCTTTTCTGTTTTAAGTTCTGAAACTTGGTTAAGACAAACCCTGATATTGGAAAGTTTACAGCAAAAATAACAGATTTTCTGCTCATCATTAGTTCATGACTGACACTAAACAGCAATTCAACTATATAGGCAATTCCATATTTTGAGAAAAGGAAAATTTATAACATGATTCCTTGTTTTCAAGATGCAGCTAATTGAAACTGTGTGATAGAATAGAAATGTTTGTATTCTTCTCATTAGCAAGACGAATAGTGGGCACAGTCCAGGCTATTTGATGATCAGTTGCACAATAACAGAGTCTAACATGTAGCTCTGTACTTTTATGATATGGCAATCACTACACATACATTTAATACGTATACTTCAATATTATGCATTAGAATTGGCCTGAGGAGCCAAGAATTAGGTGTACTTTTTTTAAAACATGACAGATTAGAATCAGGTGATTCATATTTAGTCTAAATTGTGTCTCACTGCAGTATTGATAATAGGATAATATGATGTAAACTGTTAGTGACATATTTTAGTCAGTCTGGCATGACAGGAATGACAAAACAAATCTTTACAAAATAAAGAATATGTATCCCACATACTGCTCCATTTTGAATAAAATCACAGGAATTTAACATCAAGAATCTATATGACCCAAATTTGTAAGAGTTTGCTTTTGAGATTACATTCTCAAATGCCTGTTGTGTATATTGAAACATACAGATATATTATGTATAAATATGTAAATGCGCTATTTTTCACATGGGTATACAGTACAGGGAGATTATTTTTTTATATGCGTATAATTTTTTTGTAAACATTAATATCAAATCATAGCGTTCAGGGACACTGTGCATGGTTATTGCTAATATAGGAAGAAATAAAAGATCATAATGTTCATGATTTAATATTTTATTAATATGGTACCATGACTGCAGGAGTGATTGAAGAACAGTTGATCATTTAGGTAGGCATTTGTTTCATGAGTTAAATACCATGATACAGTACATAAGGCATCTTTTAAAGTGTTGTATTGGTTTTCTATATATGGTTTCTAAGCAGGAAATGGATAACATTTCCTAATACATAATGTAAATGCCCCAAAACCAGTGCATTCATTAAAGCATGCATTTAGATCTGAATATATTTTTTTTTTTTAAGTCTGCATAGTTTAGAATAAAAAAGAAATTCTCTAAGTAACTGAATTTCAGGGCTTCTTACAAGGTTTGATACTAATTTATATCCTCAGAGAATAATCAGTAGAGGACATTCTGTTAAGGAACATGATTTTTATCATTTTTGATTTAATATTAACACTCAGGTCAGGAAGTAGTACGTTAACAGAATAATTAGCACTTTCCTCTTCATCACCAGTTCCTCTTTATTCACATTTTTAGTGGAAGCAATCATATCCTGTATTTATCAAGCATGAGAATGTGAATATGAACATTGGCTATTAACAGTTGGCCCAAGACAGAACAGTTTGGTGTCTCTTAAAGCAGTAAGGCCCATGCTGATCTCAGACTGCTTTAGACAACTGTCTGTCTTACAACATATACTTCGTATTTTTCCTAATATACAAGATACTGTGATAGTACTAGTGTGTAAGGTATGGAAGGTCCTGTATCTTTACATGCCATATGCAAAAAAAAATATGCAGAGGATGAAGGATTAGGATTAGATTATTTATCATTAGCTAATAGCAGGGGTTACAAATGATTCCTTGTTACAATCAATAAATTGATTAAGTACCCATTGTGTTTTGATTATACAATATTAACTTTGTTAATATTTTCTCAAATAAATGTATTAACAGCTGAGCAAGTTTTTTAATTTTTCTTTTCTAAAAAAATGGCAGCAGATTGCTCGGAGGGGAATGGTAAGTTAGAGAACTTTCAGTCTGAGAGAGACTGGTAACTTAGATTGCGTTGAAATAACAGATTTGTGATAGAAGTGTTGAAATGGAGAATTTAAACACATTCAACTCCGCTAATCTGTTATTTTTGAACCCTTCATAGGTTTGTTGATAAAATAACATTTTGATTAAGATTCAGTGATGTCCTATTGTGTTTTACAGTTAATTGGTATAAAAGACTAAGCATATACATTTACATGTACGTAATAGATGTGTAATACATATGCGGGTAATCTTTCTGTGTAAGTTTTAGAATCAAAATGAATGTGTTGCTAGATATATAACCTCAGTTGCTAAGCATTTGCATAACCTACTGAAGTTTTATTTGACTGGCCCTCATTATTAATTTTTTTGTATCTGTTTTTAAAAAGCATTTGCATAGACCTATTATAGAAGTTTGAGGCAGTCATAAAATCCAAGTTTGGATTATGAAACAACATTGTGGTTTGTGCCCATTTGTAATATGTAATACATATTATTTGCAAATTTATGATAATTAGAGGATTTCGTGTTAGTATTTTCTGTAATAATTTTAGATCTCTTCTTTAAGACTATTTCAATTGCATAGAATACGTTTCCTTTAGATATACTGTGGTAAATCACGAGTGGATTACTTTTATGGTCATCTCTAATACATGAAATATAATTAACGTCTTGTCTTTACTTACCTTCAGTGTATATCTGCTGAGCCATGTCTGTGCAGCATCTGCATATTTCACGCAATTGAAATTTTCAATTAAAATTTGCTGTTTGTCTGAGTAAGCTATTGAAGATTCTAAGATGCTTAACAATTTGATGATTAGTCTTTCAGTCTTTCTTGACTTGTAGCTGGTTTTCTTCACTATGTGATATAAATACAGTAGGATATAAAAAGAGGTTTTAAAAATAGCTTGTCTTCAACATTTTGAGGCTAATTCAAGAAAATAAAGTTACTATTAGAGCTATCACAGAAGGGAGTTTGTTTGTATTAATGTTTTTTTCTGTTTGTTTTTATTCAACAGTTTTCTATAATATTTTCCCATGCCTGGTCAAGGATTCTTTTGAGTAACAGTTGAATTTTTTTGCCACTTTACCATAACTACATGGTTCTGTTGTTATCTTCTTAAGCTTGCCTGACACAATGATAATACAGTGTTGACTATGGAATACATGTTTGTTTAAGTGTATTTATGGTAAAAAAAAAAAAGTGTATGTATGAGAGTTACAGTTGAGTTTATAATAGTGTTCTCAAAATGGGTACTGCTGAGAGATATGAGCTTAAGTCAAGTTTTCTCTCAGGCTGTCTCCAAAACAGTAATGAGCTATGCAATGGCAAAATTCATCTATAAATGCTGCATCTTCACAGTGATAGTTTGATTTCCATTTCTAAACATAATTTTTTGTCAATCATATTTTGGTGGGGAAAAGAGGTAAAAAGAGCTATTTTGGTGAAAATGTGAATATTTTTCATTATTGGACTATGCAGAATTCCAGACACTTTCCTCCTTTTAACAATATTGAGAAAAAGTGCAATAATTAGTATATGAATTTGCTTATTTACTAGATGTACTTCCTGATGTGCTGAAGAAACAAATGGTAGTGCTGAACAGCGACAGATAAATTCAGTTCAATCATTTAATAGGGATTAAGCTGAATTTGATTATACACTTACAGCCTATTGTTTTAGCTACAAACTTACTTAGAATATTTTTATTGTCCTGATAAAGCTGAGTATGTTTATTACTAACTTGTAAAATTATCATCTTTTCATCTCTTTTACTTATGTTTTTTCCCCCTTTATTTTTCTTTCATACAGGCCATGCAAGTAAAGGTACAGGTCAAAGTGCATGATGTGTCTTTGTTTCAGATTTAGAGATGATCAGGCTCCAAGCATTCTTTCCATTGATCACAGCAGTGGCGTCACAAAGTAAAGGCCCAGGTTCCACCTACTAAAAATTTTCTCCAAGTTAAAGTGGCAGAAATGGACCAGAGCAGCTGGAATTCCCTCTGGCACTCCCACATGTTGCTTAATGTGAAAATGTAGTAAAATTACTTTTTCTAATTATTTAAGACGTACATTCTGCCTCTGCTGTCTTTCTGCATTCTGATTTTTCTGCTAATATATTGAAGCAGACATTGTAAATGTGATACCTAAGTAGAGTCACCAGAAACATGTATTTGGCTTGTGATATTCAAGAAAGATATTCAGGAGAAATGTGCTATAAACTATTCCCTGTCTGTAGATTAATAGAAGATTGTATTAGAACCAATAAGTTTAGATAAGGTATAGAGTTGAAATTCTACCTTTTTCCAAAATTAAAATGTTCTTTACTAAAGATGTGAGGTGTGACAAAGCTTTTGAGTAACCATTGTGTCTTTTGTGTATTTAGTGTATTCAAAGTGTTGTCTCCAGTGAACCATAGTCCACCTTCCTTTGCATCATTCATATTATCTTTTTTTAATATGAATTTCTAATATAGATGAGTACTTTCTGACCTATGGTGTGTTCTTCACTGGTGAAGCAGAATGAACAGCAAAATGGAGCATAAAACCCTTTCATCTTTCCTTTCACCCTGTGTGCTGAGAAGCACACGTGATGCTATGAAGACTTTTTAATCTATGAAATTGGAGACATAAGTTAAAAAGTGAGCAGTTGTGTTAAACTGATTTCATGCTTTGGTACTGTCAAACTTCCCCAGGTATATAGAGTAGGATTTAATGAATGCTCTCATGATAATCTCAGAAAATTGAAGGTTTAAGGAGGGTTGGAAATACTAAAAATATTAATTCCATCAATTTAACCAATTTTTGCTGGTTTTTTTAAGTATAAGTTCTTTCTTCTTTCTGATTATATAATTAATTATTATTAATCTACTGGAGAATCTGTAATTCTTTTTCTGTGTATGTTTGCTGAAGAAGTGTCCATTTGTGTGTTTAAATCCTCAGACAAGTAAGATCGTTTTGTGTTGTTAGGCAATGAGATTATATCATTCTTCTTGTTGAGGTCCTTTTAGCTCAGTTAATTATTTAGGCAAAATATATCCAATTTAATGCTCTTCACATATGAAATTAAGGTATTGTGTTTACTCATATAGGTGCATATTAGAACTGAAAGAGACATAATTTTATTGTTATTTAGGTTTCTGTCTGTGACTATACTTACACATTTATCATCAGGAGTTGTGAATTCACAGACAGCAGAATTTGATGGCAAAGGCAGAATGGATCTTCTTTTCATGTCTTAAAAATGTTCAGGTTTTAAGGCTCACCTATCTTGTTCATACCTAGTTATTAATTGCAAGTGAAAATAAAGAAAATTGGATGTGTAAAACGTCCTCAAGCATAAAGATGCAGAAAAGTAAACCAGTACCTCTCCTTCTTTTACTTTTATTTTTTTTTTAAATATATCTATTACCTATTTTGTTATTCCTTATTTGAGATGCATAGTGACGCCACTGGAATACAGTGATACATTGTGGGATTTGTTTGTCTGTTGTCAATGTAGAGTACAAACAATGTCATTATTATAGCCATTACATCACTGCTATTTCTAAGGCACTTCCAAAAGCAAAGCTTTGAGGCAAAGTACTCTCTTGCAATTGTTAGTTCCTTAAGAAAGGAAGCCACATCCATTGTGTGTTCCCTCTGACCTGCCAAATGCTCAACACCAGCTACGTACACAGAGGTTCACCATCTAGAAGACAGAATTTGCCAAAATTTACCACTGAATAGAACATGTGTGGCTGCCGTTTTTTTCTTCCAGTGATTATTGTGATAAAAGTGTGGTAATAATTGGTAAATAATGAATTGCAATTGATTCTGCTGTATCCTTATGTGGAACTACACAATGTATTATAAAAACAGTGGTCAGTAAAACTTAATTGACAGAGGGAAAAGGATGTGGAGGGTTAAATGCAAGCATTTGCTATTTTGTAGTGTTGTATAAGCCTGGAGGCCTAGTCCTGAAATCTTATCTTGGGCAAAACTCCCCTTGAGCGTAGTAGGAGTTTAATCTAGGTACAGAATTCAGAACTGGGCTATTTTTATGTTGTTGTTGTTGTTTACATTCATTAAATATATGAGTCTGTTCTAAAAATTTTGGTTCACTGTCTCATAAATGAAAAGTTGTGTATGAAATGTTGTACAGTATCTGTTGTAAGAAGATAGGGCAGATGTTACTCTGTTGTGCTGTTTACTTCACTGTCTCTTTTGTTTTCCTTTTCCTATTACTCATGATCTCCAAAGATGCAGAATACTTAATTTTTCATCCCAGATTTACTTTTATTAGTCAAAGACAAAGGGCAGTGCTTTTCCCAAAGGCATTAATTTATTGGCATTTTATTGCATTGAATCAAAGCCTTTTAGATACTGGTATTTTTCAGTTGAGATAAATCAGACAATATTAATTCATTCAGACCCTGGATAACTACTTTTATGTAAGCTTCTAACAAAAATGTAAACATCCTGAATTTGTCTCTGTAACATTGAGAACTAATAGTGTCTCTGAGACTGACTCAGCTTTTAATTTTGGGGTTGTTTCTATTTGAGAGGTAAGATCCAGAAAATATAGTTAGATTCATATGTATGAATGCACACAAAAGTATGTTACTACTATTAAAATATTACTGTTATTGCAGTTTCTGCACTGGCACACACCAGAAGTATTCCTTTACATTTCCCGCTCAAGCCTGTACACCCTTCCTCTAATGTAGACTTTTTAATTAATAGTACTACATCAGGAATATTGTTTCCTTGGACCATTAGGGGGAAGAGCATGTTGGAAAAGTGTGTGATCAGAGAATTACAGTCATTTACTTTTCTATTTTTTTAATTATAGTCTGGAGGACAAGATCAAGAGAGAAAGAAATCAAAACGTAGAGGGGATTTGTACTCCATACAAACGTCCTTGATTGTAGCTGCACTTAAAAAGATGCTTCCTATTGGTTTGAATATGTGTACTCCTGGGGATCAAGAGCTCATCTCTTTGGCTAAGACTAGATACAGCCATGTAAGTGTATACTTTATAATAGCTTTTAATGCAAAATAAGCAGAACTTTATAAACTGAACTTTGAGGCATGGATATCTAAGCAGTCAATATAATTAAATATATCAATGTACTATAAGCAATTATAGCTGCTAATTGTGCTTTCACAAGGAAAAAGTGGTGTGTATAGACAGCTGCCATCATTTCCATCTCATTTTCCATTTGTATACAACATACTTTTTTACATATGCATATTCATTTGGACCAAATATTGAAATACCATTAGTTATCTTTAATTCTCTTCAAAGTTTAATCCTTGTTTTGTGGTCAAAATTGAGGAAAGCCTTTGTCCTATGCCTTTCTGGTAACTTATGTACTTTGAAAACAAAAGAATTTCAGTTTCAATAATAAAATAATAGCTTTTCTATGTTGTACTTATGAGATGAATCATAATCTGAATTGAAAAATACTTCTACCTTTCTACAGAGGGACACCGATGATGAAGTCAAAGAACATTTACGTAACAACTTACATTTGCAGGAAAAGGTAACGTAAAAAAATCTGTCTGGAAGATGGTGATGTGCACTTTTAAAACACAGAAGTCACAATTGGTTTGTTTATCGTGATATGTGAAAAACAAAAACAAAGAGAATGTGAAAAGCTATTAGAAAAATTGCTATTTTAACATCTTCATAATTTTTTCATGACAATAATTAGTCTATTTGTAGCTTTGGCTGGTACTTTTCAAGTTTCAGGAAGTCCAATAGAATGGGACAAGTGTAAAGAATGAGATACTGATAGTTTTAAAGCTATTATTACTTAGAATCAACTTGATCCAAGAAGAAGAAAAAAAAACGTATTCCAGCTTCTCTTCTTCAACTTAACTTGCACTAATGATTAAGTAGTATTTCTAAGAATATATGCATTTTGAAGTGACATGATAAAATAAGAAAAGTTTGTGTCATCTTAACACTTAAGAGTTTTACATGCACATTTATGTTCCTGCTTTTTATATGCTGAATACACTGTCAAAGGTGATACCAAATGGTTTCCTCATAATTGTGTAAACAATAAATAATTTACATTGTTGCTTACAGTCTTTGAACATAGTAGGAGTAACTAATCTGTCATGGGAGACGACTGTCTGGTTGCTATAAATTTGTGCTTACGTAAATTTAAATTGGACACACTAAGTAATTCTAATGTACTTTTTCTATTTCTGTCTTGCAAAAAACTCAAGACCTTTGGCTGTAACTCTTCACCTGCTGAAATTTCAGCTTTTATAGACTCCATAAAACAGCTTTCCGCTGTTGGTAGGGAAGTTCTGCAAGGAGTTAAACTCAATCGCAGTACTAGATGTGCTTCCTTATTTTTAATGAGTTAAATGGGATACAGAAGTCCAGGGTGCTTTATTTGGTTTCATGAAATAAAAATACAGAACCTTGTTTAAGAATTGAGTTCGGTTACCCAATGGAACACAGAACCTAATGCCATTTTCCTGAGCTGCTAGCAGATTTTGACTAAAAGGGAACAGATGAAGCGGGAGTATCTATAATGTTCTTTATTATACTATGAGAATAATAGTGGCGGTAGTCAAATTCAGTATCTATTACAAAATATGTTGGTTTTTAGTCTGATGATCCAGCTGTGAAATGGCAGTTAAATCTGTACAAAGACATTTTGAAGAGTGATGAACCTGCTGACCCTGAGAGAAATGTGGAACGTGTGCAGAGGATTTCAGCTGCTCTGTATCATCTGGAACAGGTTAAAAGTTAAATGTCTATACTGTGTTTTAAAGTAGCTTGAGTTCTTTTTTCCTTGTAGAAATTATTTTGACTTCAGTGAGTGTCATTATTAAAGTTTCCAGATGAAAATTATTTTAGCATATGCATTCATGTGCATACACATGCACATACAGATGTCTGTATATGCAAAGCTTTTAATGTAATCTGTTGGAGTGCCTCGGTTTACCTTCAGGGAAAGCTCAGGATGTATTTACCTCTGCAAAACTTTGTGGACAGTTGCCAGTAGTATACAAATCATCACTATTCAGTAGCTGAAAAATCTGTAATTTTAAGAAGAGATGTTTGTATGTGCACTTATTTTTAATGTACAGGTTTTAGCCCATCTCCTATATCTGCACCTGAGTATGCTGTAGCAAATTTTTGAATCGGTTGCCTGTTCATTTAATTGATAAAATTTAAATACAAAAAGGCATTTGTACTCTTCCCACATAAAGTTAATCTGTTTCATTCACAAGTGATATAGCACAGAAATTCATTCACAGAAACAGTTGAATACGTGAGTTAGAAACAGACAAAATAACCGTTTTGGAATTTTACCAAGGAGTCCCACACGTGAGATACTTTGGCATCTTGAGTTTTTCTGTATAAACTGAGAGATACTATATATAAGGCCCCCAGTATTTTTTCTTACTAATTTAAAAACAAAACAAAACAAAAAAAAACCAACAAAATAAAACTCAAAAAAAAGCATTTTTTTCAGATGATGGGGAGCATTTGTAACATTTTCTAATTTGCTAACTACATTAAACACTAGCTAAAAAGAAAGTTTTGAATAAGCATTGAAAAGTTTCCATTGTATGTACTAGAAGATATTTTCTCATAGGTTGAACAACCACTGAGATCAAAGAAAGCTGTTTGGCACAAACTCCTGTCAAAACAACGCAAAAGGGCTGTTGTTGCATGTTTCCGAATGGCACCGTTATACAACCTGCCAAGGTAAATGGCTTACAGGTTTATTTTTTCATAACTTTTGTTTACATTTGAGTGCAAATATTGCTTGTGTGTATACCTACAAGTTTGTTCATTGTTAGGCCTATGTAATTTTATTTGAGACAAAAGAGTTGGTAAGTTACCAGCTAGTTCCTCACAGTAGCAAAATACTTGTCTCATGACAAATAACCAGAGGGGGAAAAGACCATAGGAATTACACTGCTTCAAAACCAAAACGCTTCATTTTTGTCAGCTGTTACTCTGTATAGTTCCTCGAGTTATTTGTGAAAATTCTTAAGATGTTGCTGTTTCTGTCCCTTTTTTGCCTCTGATTGGTTGCTCTTTTTACTTTTTATTCTCCTGTGTTTGTATTCTTTTCTCTTTTTTTAACTTTGTACGGCTATTCCTTTCTTATTGCATGAATGCTTCATGCCCTTTAGCTTGCCTCAGGCAATCTCTAGCTCCTACATCTGAATGTTATATGCATTAAAGCGGCTATAGGGGCAGAGCAGTACAGAATAATATTTTGGACTTGTGTGTTGCTCTGCTTCTTAATCCAGTTGAATGTGGATACCACAAAGTCCAAGATAAAGTACATCCTTTGCCTGGAGCCATCTACTGCTTTAAACAGAATATTAAGACCATGCAGCACTGGGGTCATTTACTTTATCCTGTACCTTCTCAACAAATCTGCTTTTTATTCAGATACAGCCTAAGCACATCTTTAAGTTTGCTTTTCACCTTATTCTGCACTTTTCCACCTTTCATGTTTAATGTTTTTGTTCAAAGATTGTTTGCAAATTATTTAACAGAAGAATTGCATTGCATTTTTAAATGCCTTTATTAAAGCCAGTCTACATGCTTGATGTTGGCTAAAGGTCTGTAGCTGTGCTACTAACATATTGGAAGAATATTAGGTTTGCACAAGACAAATAAAAAGCCAGGTATACTGTAAAAAGCACACATCCTTCCTTTACAAAAAGTAGTAATTCTAGACTGTAATAACTTCTCTAAGTTGTCACACTAGCACCAGGCAATCTTTAAAGAACCAGAGAACTGAAAACGTTTAAGAACAACATAAAGCAAACTGGCTAGCATCAACCATTTCATCTTCAAGAATTGTGTGTGGAAAAACAAGAGGAAGTGGTATGAAGAGCACCCATTTCAGTATAACATTTTTGTGAGCTTTTTTTTTTTTTACAACCATATTCTGGATTTATCACTTCTTAAAATGTTTGGAATACATATTAGCACTCAGATGATCAAAATGGTTCATCTTATTTTTGCCTTTAAAATAAACCCCACTTTTATTTATTATTTTTGAGGTTGATGGAACACTTGCCAAGGGGCAAAATGGGTTATGAATCTGTATTTTCATTTTCAAGAAAATATGGAATACTCCTCATTGAAGTAGAACATTTACATTATCTGTAATTTTCATTAAAATCTTTTGTGTGTTAAAAATACTGAGGATGGTTCTTCTCAAACTTTCTGGTAGATTTTGTGGTCGAGTTTACTCCTAATTTAAATATGAATGTGAGGCAAATCTTTAGTTATTTCATCGTGTAGATTCGAAAAATGATCTGTCATTAAACTATTTTAGCCAATTAATTGTGGTGTCTGCACTTCAAAACAGGCAAGAGTGAGACACTTTGGGCTTAGAATCATAAAATCATAGAATGGTTTGGATTGGAAGGGACCTTTAAAGGTCCTCTAGTCCAACTCCCTTGCAATGAGCAGGGGCTTCTAGGTGTATTGCTCAACTGATAGGTGCAGAACAAAGTTTTAAAATTCATTAGTTTATAGACACATATTTTTTCTAGATAAATCATAGGATTCTGATGGGAAAATAAGGCTATCACAGTATTATGCACTTATAACTATCTCCATCGTTTAAATTGATTGTGTTGTTAAGACATTTCTAGCAGGGTATGATTAATTCTAGGAGCTATGTAAATCCCCTGAGCCAGAGTTTCAAGTGCAGCTCTCCTTATCTTGTATATTTCCTCATTTTAGTCGCAGTTTTATATTGGGAGTGTTAGTTCTAAATTTGATGCTAGAATCAATTAATTTAAAGGGCAGTAAGCAAGCATTGTGGTACCCTTTCACTTATCCTAGAAAAGATTAATATCTTCAGTGAATAATGAGCTCTTTTATTTGAATATTTTCTGGAGACTTAGGTGTCTTTTAATATAATTTAATGTTAAACTCATATTTTAATCTAATTTTCTGCAAAATGCATTCTTATATGCATCAGTTTTAGGAATTCCAGTAAGCTATTTCAGAAATTGAAATGTCTATTCATGTGGAGGTTTTGTTAAATCATAGAAAAATCAAAATCATTTGTTAAATCATAGAAAAATTACTTTAACTTCTACTGTAGAAGTACTCCCTTTTCTGAGAAGTGCCTGGATATACAAAAGAAATAGTTGTACTGTAAAATATTTTTATTTTTCAAACAACAAAAAAAATCAGTTAAGTTAGGAAATACTAATTCTTCATGTTCTGTGTTTAGTTAATGTACATGGCTTTGAAAAAGTGTCTTATGTGATAAATGTTTCTTTGAGATGTGTGGTTTTTATGTTTGATGTCTTTAATTTGTAAAAAAAATTTGTCTTATTGTCTGTCATCTGTATATGCACATAGATACAGCGAAGTTGTACATGGCAATTTTTCATACACAGTTTACGAATACATTCTTTCTGACTACTTTATTGAATTTAACTTGTGCCTTTCTTCAATGAAAACCTATATGCTTTTCTTCAGACACAAAATTAGCAATTTCTTCCTGAGCACCTTTCAACGTGTTTGGCTGGAAAAAGTACATGAAAAAACTCAGTATGACAGGCTTATACTCAAGTTAACGGTAATGTAACTTGTGGAGAGCCTCTTGCTTATGCGCACACTTATTCCTTCCCAGCCATGATTTGATGTTATCATAAAACATGAATTTGTACAATTTTCAGAGGGGATTCTGATTGGTCAGTTTTTGAAATTTGGTAATAAAATGGCACCAGTGCCAGCAGAAGAGCCTAGAAGGTTGGCTCAATAGCTATTCCATTATAAAATAATAATTCATGTGCACAGTGTATTTAAACACATCATAGTGTATACAGCCAATATGTATAGCTTTTGTTAGTGGTGCAGGATAAAAGTAAATGAAAAGGCTGTGTGGAACAACCTCTGTACCCTCATGTTGTGCACCTCGAAACAAAACTTCTCCCCTAAATGTAATGTAAAGATGGAATGGTTTGGCAATTATTATGTGTAGTCTTATTGCCATGAGCTGTGTTTTCTGTGGAAAGTTAAATGAATGAATACTGTATAGTAGTAATTAATATGCCTAAGAGTTTTCTAAAATTGGTCACTTTCTAGAGCAGGTTTTGTGTATTTCTAATCCAGCTTCTTTGAGGACACATTAACACTGCCCTGATTTGGAACTGAAAGAAAAGAAGCTGAGGTTACGCTTCTCTATGTGGAAGAAGGCAATGATTGTCTGCAAATAACATGCTGGAAATCACTTCATGATTATTTTGGTGTTGATGGCCAACTTCTGCTGTCTCAATGTCCTAAATCTAGTAAACTAGATTTACATCTCATAGGTGTAAATCCCACCCACTCATTCTCAGTCTGTTCAAGTGTGTATTTTTCCCATGCTTGCATTAAGGTTTCAGTCCTGCAGTTTCACATATAATGTATATTAGCACTCCCAAAGCCTTCAAAACAAAAAGTAATATATACATGTGTATTAAAAAATAGTAAAAACGTTCAAAAGTACACGCAGATTTGTCACTGTTAGTTATGTTTTGCATTTTGTTTCACTGACCAATCAGAGGATCAGAATTGTACAAATATGTATCCTTACTAATCATTAACCACCTGAGCTGTTATACTATGTTCCGTTACCCCTCTTGATCTCACTTTCACAACCCCCCCCAGGCACCGTTCTATTAACCTCTTCCTCCATGGCTATCAGAACTATTGGATAGAAACAGAGGAATATTCATTTGAGGAGAAACTAGTTCAGGATTTGGCTGTAAGTACTGACATAATTGGGCATATTTTTCACTGCCCACTTTAGTGTATATTTTATGTATCTCTTATAACCTATATTGAATTTTGGTGTACTGTATGCATATGCATAAACTTATAAAATATTAATCCTTATGCTTCAGGGCATAAGGTCATTTTCTGCTGTGGTCAAAAAGACATTCATCCTGTGATGCACACTGAAGTGCATTAAGGTAGTTTATGCCTTCAGACAAACTATGCGATACTCATTTTTGGGAAGAGAAATGGATTAGATGAACTGTCAGACTATTTTTGTCATTATGGTAATTCCTATGTTCCTATATTTTATTTACTGGTTTTTTAAAGCTTGACACAATTGATCCTTTTCCCCTTTTTAAAATTTTTGTTGATGCATAATATTTAATTTTAACATTTTCAGCTTTGATACAAATTAATTTTGCTGTTTTCTTGTTGATACATTGTAAGGAGAAGTAAGTATATGCAGCCATATTCAGCAAAAATTTAGTTTACTTGTTTACTTGATAAAAGTGATTGGTAAGCTTCAGCATTTTGTTACTTAATATTGATTCAGAAAGACTACTTCTTTTTCTCTTCCCTCTCTGTAGTTAGTTTGTCTAAAATACTCCCAAGGGGCCTATCACCATAGTATATAAACACAATGAAAATGAGTATATAGCTTCATGGATCACATGAAAATGCATAAATGCATCAGGAGATGTTTCAGTGTTAGTAAAAGCAGTCATGTGCTTTTTAAAGACCCACTTGTATAGAAGGTTGTATAGATCTTTTAAAATGACAGCTAATATATTCTTCTCATATTCTGGACAATTATATGGTCACAGTCTTTGTTTGACTTTGCTGCTTCTTTCTAAAGGAAGGAATGAGGCCATTAATCAAAACAGTAATTACAATTCTTTCAGATTTACTAGAGAATTAAATTGAACTTCTGTAATTCCAATTATTACTATAATTAGAATAATTCTACAATAATTACAAACTCTATGAAGGGGTGATAACACAAGTAAGGTAAAAGTGATGCACTGCTCTTTTGCCAGTGCTGGCTATGTTTTATTTCAAACTGCCAAAAAATGTTTGAAGTTGACTATAAGAGCAGTCCTTACATTTGTTGAATCAAGGTTACCTAGAAATGATATATGAAAGTATTGTAGTAAACAGTAATCTGAATAGGATGTATCTGATGATATTAAAAATAGTTCCATTTACCAATAATTCTGCTAAATAATTGAGCCGGGACTTTCTTTCAATTCCAATCTACTGGAAACACGTAATTTCTGCTGAATAAGGCTTCCCTAAGATTTTCGCTGTCTCATTCTCAATACCTTGCAAATGAGAAACTTCTAATGTTACTATCAAATATGAATAATAATCAGATACTCTAACTCCTTCTGAGTCATACAGGCACATATTGTTGCAGTTTATGCTATAAACTGCTGAATAAAATGAATACTGGAGGTTAATACAAATTGGACAGAATAAAATTACTGAAATCCTTTCCTAAGCTTAATTACTCAATTTTTTTTCTTACTCATGAAGCTTAATTTGTATATTCTGATATAAATCTTGAGACAGACACCTCCAAAAAAAGAGGAAGAGGAAGAGGAAGAGACCGAGAAGAAACAACCTGATCCACTTCATCAGATTATCCTCTACTTTAGTCGCAGTGCTCTTACAGAGACAAGGTAAAAAGAGCTGTGTTAAACAGTAATTGAATTTCCAGTAACATTACAGAAGTGATTTGACACAACTGCAGTTCATTATTGTGCATGGTGAATACTTTTTTGCCCCTCAGTTTCATTAGAGTTTTCATGTATTTAAACTTGATATAACCTTTATATTGACTATTTCTGACATTTTAAAAGCTTGGTAAATACCCAATACAGAAATAACATAGCATGAATTCTCATAGAAACAAAAAGTCTACAGGAACTGTTGGTTCATTCAGAGTACCCGCCCCGGTCTCTGGTGTTAACAAGTGTGTGTTCTTGTTTGTATTCATTACATTTTATTCAGTATGTCAGAAAAGGTTTAATTGATGATTAGTGTGAATCTCTTTCAGTGCCAGTTTGAATTTAGACTGTTGATTAGAATATGTATTTTGTATGAGTACTCCAGTGCTTCATATACTTTTACTGTATGACTAACATAATATTGCCATCTGACAGTTATAGTTATTCTTATATCTACATAATACTTTTTTGCACCTGCAACAGCCAGTGACCCTTGCTTATCCAACATGACTAAGTTGAATGTCCAAATATACCTCTAAATTATTTAATTAAAAAGTTAGAGACTTGGTTTGAGATAAGAAAATACATTTATAATATGATTTTCAAGTTTAATAGCATTTCAAATAGACATGTCTACTTTAATAAAAAACCCTTTCATAAAAATTATATTTAAATGTTAGTAGGAATATGACATCTTTTTATTACTACATTGTAAAATAATTTTAAATATTTTTTACTCTTTATAGCAAACTAGAAGATGATCCTTTATATATTGCCTATTCCGCCATGATGGCAAAGGTAAGTATATCATTTCAAGCTCCATTCCTCACTCCACTCAGGTACTTCCCATTCCTTTCAGATGGATTTTAAACCTTTTCCTTCTGTTTCTTATTTGGACTGCTTGATACCAGTAATTTCTATATTTTTAATGAAGCAAAATACTGTTCAGAGTTATATGTATAATGAGAAATTTCTTATATTAAAATAATACGATAAAATTCCAGTGGGTGCAATCCTGTTGACACCACTTGGCACTTTGTTTTATACAGGATTAACTCATGAACAGTTTTAACATGTTAATTATCTTTATTCTTTCGGTAATTATTTTGGAGTTAATATTTGAAGTCTGTCAAAAATAAGTTGACAGTCAGTTTTTGTAACATATTGATTACAGCCAACACACGAGGAGAGTTTCACTGTGAAGATAAATATTATGGATATAAATAGAGATATGACACAAGAACACATAGCATGTAGTTATAAGCTGTATAAGCCTGTAGTTACAGGGTGTATATGTAGTTGGACGAATGCCCTGAAGTACTCATACATTAGGGTATATGAGCTTCCTAGTGTGGATGAGCACAAATATTTACAATTACAGGGGTTTAAAATCTTCTTAATGCCTTTTGATTATTGCTTAAAAAAATTTCTTTCATCATTTTTGTAGAAATACTATAGTAAAAATAGGCATTATGTTTCATAATAAGCAAAATCTTGTGATTTGTTTCTAACATAAAAAGAGCTGTCAGGAAGAAGAAGAAGAGGAAGAAGAAGAAAAAGAAAAGACATTTGAGGTGAGACTTTAAATAACATTTCTTACTCATTGCCTAATGTGCAAGTATTTTAAATATGTCCACTAGAATAAATGCAAGAATAACACAGTGGTTTTTGAGCTGGTTTCCGAGGTTATTCATATAAAGGAAAGATGTTGTGATCTGAAGTTTTGAAATCAAAAAACTCATGGATTATGGAGGCTGATGACCTTCAACAACTTCAGATTTCTCATCTTCCTATTTTTCCTGAATCAGTTCCAGTCTGTATCCTATTCTCGTTTTTGTTCCCAAACCCAGGAAAAAGAAATGGAAAAACAGAGAACTCTCTATCAGCAAGCTCGCTTACATGATCGTGGAGCTGCTGAGATGGTTCTTCAGATGATTAGTGCAAGCAAAGGTAATGTTCTGTGGAGTAGTAAAAGTATACATGATAAACATATCATAGGTATAATGCTATGCATATATTATATAATCATAGACTAGTTTGGGTTAGAAGGGACCTTAAAGATCTCATCTAGTTCCAAACCCCCTGCCATGGGCAGGGACACCTTCCACTAGCCCAGGTTGCTCAAAGCCCCATCCAACCTGGCCTTGAACACTTTCAGGGAGGGGGCAGCCACAGCTTCTCTGGGCAACCTGTGCCAGTGCCTCACCACCCTCACCGTAAAGAATTTCTTCCTTATGTCTAATCTAAATCTACCCTCTTCCAGTTTAAAACTGTTACCCCTTGTGCTATCACTACACTCCCTGATGCAGAGTCCCTCTCTAGCTTTCCTGTAGCCCCCTTTAAGTACTGGAAGGCCGCTATAAGGTCTCCCTGGAGCCTTCTCTTCTCCAGGCTGAACCACCCCAACTGTCTCAGCCTGTCCTCATAATGGAGGTGCTCCGGTCCCCCAGTTATCTTCGTGGCCTCCTCTGGACCTGCTCAAGCAGGTCCGTGTCCTTCTTATGTTGGGGGCCCCAGAGCTGGACACTGCACTGCAGGTGGGGTCCCATGAGAACAGACTAGAGGGGAAGGATCACCACCCTCGACCTGCTGGCCATACAGCCCAGGATACGGTTGGCCTTCTGTTCTGTGAGCGCATATTGCTGGCTCATAGTCAGTTTGCCATCCACCAATACACCCAAGTCCTTCTCCGCAGGGCTGCTCTCAATCTACTCATCCCCCAGCCTGTATCTGTGCTTGGGATTTCCCTGACCCATGTGCAGGACCTTGCACTTGACCTTGTTGAACTTGATGAGGTTTGCATGGGCCCACCTCTTCAGCCTTGTCCAGGTCCCTCTGGATGGCACATCCCTTCCCTCCAGTGTGTCAACTGCACCACACAGCTTGGTGTCATTGGCAAACTTGCTGAGGGTGCACTCAATCCCGCTGTCCATGTCACCCACAAAGATGTTAAACAGTGCTGGTCCCAATACTGACCCTTGAGGAACACCACTCCTCACTGGTCTCCACTTGGACATTGAGCCGTTGACCACAACTCTTTGAGTGCGACCACCCAGTCAATTCCTTATCCACTGAGTGGTCCATCCATCAGATCTATGTCTCTCCAGTTTAGAGACAAGGATGTCATGCAGGACAGTGTCAAAAGCTTTGCGCAAGTCCAGGTAGATGACATCAGTTGCTCTTCCCTTATCCACAAATGTTGTAACCCTGTTGTATAAGGCCACCAAAGTCATCAGGCATGATTTACCCTTAGTGAATCCATGTTGGCTGTCACCAGTCACCTCCTTATTTTCTATGTGCTGTAGCAGTTTCCAGGAGGAATGATCTTGTCAGGCACAGAGGTGAGACTGGCTGACCTGTAGTTCCCTGGGTCTTCTTTTTTTCCCTTTTGAAAAACAGTTACCCCTTTTCCAGTCAGCAGGAACTTGACCAGAGAGCCACAACTTTTCAGATATGACGGATAGTGGCTTAGCCACTTCATCCACCAGATCTCTCAAGAGCCACAGATGCATCTCTTCAGGTCCCACGGACTTGTGCACCTTCAGGTTCCTTAGATGGTTCCTAACCTGATCATCTCCTACAGTGGGCAGTTCTTCATTCTCCCAGTCCCTACCTTTGCCTTCTGCATCTTGGGTGGTGTGGCTGGGACACCTGCTGGTGAAGACTGAGGCAAAAAAGTCATTGAGTACCTGGGCTTTCTCCATATCCCGGCTGACCAAGTCTCCTGTATCCTTCTGGAGAGGGTTCACAGTTTCCATAGCCTTCCTTTTATCACCGACATACCTATAGAAGCTTTTTTTTTTATTGCCCTTGACGTCCCTGGCCAGATTTAATTCTATCTATCTATCTATCCTAACCTGATACCTGTCTGCTCAGTTTCTCTGTATTCCTCTCAGGCTACCTGTCCTTGCTTCCACCCTCTGTAGACTTCCTTTTTGTGTTTTGAATTTGTCCAGGAGCAACTTGTTCATCCATGCAGGCCTCCTAGTGTTCTTACCTGACTTCCTCTTTGTCGGGATGCATCACTCCTGAGCTTGGAGGTGATTCTTGAACACCAACCAGCCTCCTTGTGCCCCTCTTCCCTCCAGGGCTTTATCCCATGGTACTCTACCAAGAAGATCCCTGAAGAGGCCAAACTCTGCTCTCCTGAATTCCAGGGTAGCCAGCTTGCTGTGCACCCTCCTCGCTGCCCTAAGGATCTTGAACTCCATCATTTCATGGTCACTGCAGCCAAGGCTGCCCTTGAGCTTCACATTCCCCACCAGCCCCTCCTTGTTGGTGAGAACAAGGTCCAGCACACCACCTCTCTTCATTGACTCCTCTATCGCTTGCAGAAGGAAGTTACTATCAGTGCATTCCAGGAACCTCATCGATTGCTTATGCCCTGCTGTGTTGTCCCTCCAACAGATATCGGAGGGATATCAGATATGTGAACATGAGGCTGCTCCTCTCTAACTATAGAGGGCCTCATCTGCTCAGTCTTCCTGGTTGGGTGGCCCGTAGCAGACCCCCACTATAATGTCTCCTGTCCCTGCCTTCCCTTTAATCCTGACCCATAAACTCTTGGCCAGCTCCTCATCCATCCCCAGGCAGAGCTCCATGCACTCCAGCTGGTCATTGACATAGAGGGCAACACTCCCTTCTCATCTCCTGTCCTTCCTAAAGAGCCTGTTTCTTTCCATTCCAACACTCCAGTCATAGGAGCCATCTCAACAGGTCTCCATGATGCCAGTAATGATGACCACATCTCTAGCTCCTCTTTTTTATTTTCAGTCTACATGCGTTTACATAGAGGCATTTAAGTTGGGCCCATGGATGAAGCTGATGTACTGCCTGGAATTCCTTTGTGCTGCTCTTTGGGTGCTCTCCTGCTGACTGGTGACCCCTCTCCAGGCTCTGGGCATCTATTGGTGGGACTGGCATCAAACTGATAGGAGTGGGATGGATTGAGGTTCTCCTCCCTCAGCAACTTTACTTTAAAGCCCTCTTCACCAGCTTGGCAAGCCTGTGTCCAAAGATGCTCTTCCCCTTCTCTGACAGATGGACCCCATCAGCCCTCAGTAGACCAGGTTTCTCAAAGCGAGTTCCATGGTCTAAGTAGCTGAACCCCTGGCTGTGGCATCAGTACCGTAATCAATTGTTGATCTGCCAGATTCAACTGGCCCTTTCAAATCCCTTCCCTTTGACTGGGAGGATCAATGAAAAAACTGCCTGCACTCCAGAGTCGCTTACTGCCACTCCCAGGGATCTGTAATCTTTCTTGATACTCCTTAGACTGCTCCTGGCTGTATCAATGGTGTCACGTGGAACAACAGCAGCAGATAATAGTCAGTGGCCTGTATGAGGCTCGGTAGTCTCTCGGTGACACCCCTGATACGAGCCCCTGGTAAGCAGCACACCTCTCCTGAGTGCATCAGGTCAACAGATGGGTGCCTCTGAACCTCTCAGAAAGGAGTCCCCTACCACTATCACCCGTCACCTTTTCTTAGTTGTGCGGATTGTTACATGGGGAGCAGATCAGGCTGCCTTACTCGGCTCCAGCATCTCTCCTGATGTGATATACAGTGTATTATGTCATTATACCTATGATACATATGTGGTATATAAGGAAACAAAATAAATGTCAACTACAACTATAATAGGCAAAATTTCCAGACTGCTTTTCTGATTGAATAGTTCTGCAAGTTTTAATGACTGTACCCTTGTTTTGACAGGTCATACAGGACCCATGGTTGTTGAAACACTAAAACTTGGTATTGCTATTCTAAATGGTGGGAATACCATAGTTCAACAGGTAAAGCTTTTCGAACTACCATGAGTCTTGCTTGTATAAAGGAGGCAATTAATTCTGAGAATTATAGTGTGCTGTCATGCTTTTATTTTAGTGCATTTAATTTTAAGCTAAACAGTGAAGAAATATCAGGGTATTTTTTGGTACAATGATAATGATATTATTGCTTGCCAGTGATTTGCATGTTGAATGGTAAATCAGGACATTGTTAATTCATATAATGTTAATATAGATTTTTTTTTTTTTTTTTCCCAAAAAATGCATACCCACTAGAAAATGCTAGACTACCTGAAGGAGAAAAAGGATGCTGGATTTTTCCAAAGTCTCTCTGGCTTGATGCAGTCCTGCAGGTAAAAAGCATAAATTGTATTATTATACTTCCAGTTTTATTCAGGTTGGTGGCTTTTGTAAGTGGTTGGTGGATTTTGTAAGATTTCAATTACAGGAGTCACAGACTGTAGAACTTCTGTGGAAAATCTGTGTGAATCAGAGGAACAGTATGTCAGTCTTTTAGAGTATTCTTCCAAAGGAGAAAATAAAGCAAAGACTGTGTATGCCTTTGAAGGCTTAGTTCAGAGAGGCAGAAAAGTAAAATGTAATGGCTCCTTTACTGGTCCCAGATACCTCAAGTTTTCTGTCTGGATGGTTCTAAGGACGGAGAAAAGCCATCACTGAGGGAGATACAGGCCAGTGGAATTTTACGGAGCTTTCAGTTTCTGTACATCTCTGATGAATTACATAATCTCTGTCTCTTCATCTGAAACCTCTGCATACCTATCAGCTTTGTTAGAGATGGCATGTGGCCAGTGAGACTAAAGTAGTCCATTAGCTTGATAAATGAGAAGTTCAAATTAGTTACGGTAAAGGACTCCCATAAAGAAAGTGGAAAACTGCTAGTGTTTCTGATTACTCTTACAGTAGACAACTTCCTATTCTTAGCCTTTTAAAGCAACAGAAGTGTTCTGAAGGAGTAGACTGGGAATTAGAAGTGGAGAAGCTGTATGAAGACAGGAAAAAATGTGGAAGGAATGGTGACCTGCACTGCAGAAATTATCGCTGAGTAGTTGCAGCCTAATTAAATAACATCTATCTTGTAATTTTTCCATTTATGTAGAACAATTTGGCAAGGACTTGCTCAAACAGGACCTGCAGCAATGATATAACCAATTCTGTATGTGTATCATTCAGAACTTCATTTAAAAAGGTTTTCATGAAATGACTTGAACACTGACAAGAGAATGAAAATGATGCTTTAAAAAATGCTTTTGGTTTTAATGATGTCATTAGATAGTAGAATATGTGACTGCATTGCTGTTTAATTGAAAAAAAACAGATAATCATAGAATTATATTTGGACTGTTTGAATGAAAGTATTCTGAGTGGTGAGAAGAATTATCATTGCTATTTCACATGCTGGCCTATGCCAAGTTAGCAAAAAAAATATTAAGATGCTAGTGTATTTTGACCGCGGAAGATATGGATTCTCCAATTATGTCATTCTGAATATGGAACCAGAGATTCCATACATCTTCTAAATAACATAATAATGTATAATGTATACAGTAACAATATAATAGAAATAATAGTGAAAATTTCATGGAAAATAGTGTGACTGAGAAATAACTGCAGTAATGTCCTTTTGGCAGACAGGTTTAAGTCAATATAAAGAGGAATATTTCAGGTTCCTTTTCCGCTTTTCATTTATACATTAAGCCGTGAATGATGTTACTGGAAGTGAAGTTATGTAAGTGGTAAGACCTGAGCTGAGGCTCATTTCTTTTCAGAAACGGACACTGGACCCTTACTTTCATCCCAAGCTCTTTTATTTAATATTCATATTAAATAAAATATGAGGCAGTGCATGTCACAGTGGGGCAAGACTAGTAGTTGGAAGTGTCCAGAGATTTCCTAGAAGAAAATAATTTTCCATTGTGTACTATAGTACTTTTTCCTCTTTTTTTGTGTGTGTTTTGTTTGTTTGTTTTTTTTTCCCAATGTAAGTGTTCTTGACTTGAATGCGTTTGAGAGACAAAATAAAGCAGAAGGCCTGGGAATGGTTACTGAAGAAGGAACTCGTAAGTAGAATGAAATTGATTCCAGTAGTGCTTAAAACATTTGTGTTTCCTTCTTTAACTAGAACTGTTATTTACTGTGCTTGAGGTTTCTGTTGATAAACTTACTAAAAAGTAATTCTAGGCTTTGAGTTCTGAATATGCTTTATATTTACAAAATCTTTAGCAATATTTTTTTAAGAAAAACATTGTAACTTCCAATATTCTTATCCTGTATTCTTGTTATTTTTCTTTGATCCACAGTCATCGTTCGTGAGCGTGGTAGGTTTGGGTTTACAGTTTTTGATACTATTGTTGCAAAAATGTGTTGCAAATACAGAAAGAAATCTTTCCTTGCATCTTCCCAGATATTTTAGGTTTAGCTTTATGGTCTGCAGCAGGTTGTGTGCTCAGCTTGGATAAACAGTTTGACGCTTATTAAAGAAGTGTCATTCATATTTAAGGCATGATTTTAGTTATGACTAACCACTTATTAGATATATATCTTGTTGCTTTCTTTTATTTTTTTTTAACCATGGATGCATTGAAGTGCTAAATATTTTGGCTTTGCTTTTTCTGTCTCAGTTTTTCTTTTCATTGTTATCAGTCTGTTTCTTTTAAATTGCTTTAACGCTTTTATAATACTGGTTTTTATTAGAATTCCAGTTTTAAAAGTTGCTGTAAAATTATGTGTTCTGCATATTTAATCATAACAGTTGTCACATAATCATTGTATTTATATATTTTAAAGGTGAAAAAGTGTTGCAGCATGATGAATTTACTCGAGATCTATTCAGATTTTTACAACTACTCTGTGAAGGGCATAACAATGGTAAGTGAACTGAATTAATTTGGGGGAAAGTATGTGAGGAGTCTGTTCTTAAACAGAGTTGAATAGAACCAATTCTAATGGTTTTTTTCTTCTAATTCATTTAGTTTTCTGAGGTGAATCTGGCATGCCAACAATCTGAATTGCAGAGTTCAATTTGAATTTTTAAGTCTTAATGTAATTTTAGTTTTTATGCCAATTGTTAATAGTAAAGCCTATTGCAAGTCATGTGGATAACAATTCTTCAGTTGTAATTACATTGTGATCTACTGTAGTTCAATTTCTACCACGTGAGCATCTGTACCCAACAAGGTACTTAAAAAGAATGTATTCTCCATTTCTCCATGAAAATATGAAAATAACCTTGTATTTTTTATTCCTATATATGCTAATGAAGTACAAATAACTTCTTATTTCAGATTTTCAAAATTACCTACGTACTCAGATGGGCAACACCACAACAGTGAATATTATTATTAGTACAGTTGACTATCTCTTGCGTCTTCAGGTGAGGAAAAAACAGGAAAATGAAGAATAACATATTTGCCTTTCCTTCAATTTTACAAATTCACATTTTAATGGAATCAAATGTGAAAATGCTTTCTTCAGGGATATCTAAAATAAAGAATTTTTGATTGAGAATGACTTAATTTATTTAATCTCTTCTTTCCTTTTAAAATAGATGACTTTCAGAATTCTGTGTAAAACCAGATGTTTGTTAATTTATTTCATTGTTCACTTCTGCAGAGAGCATAGTTAGATAAAAATGCAAAAGATTATTGTCATGAGAAATAGACTGACACAGAAATACTAGATTTCATTTCCTGATGATTCAACTTTTGGTGATGCAAATGCAGGCAGTAAATATTGCATGCAGAATCCAAAATTATAAAATATAGCATTGTTTCTTTCTTAGGAATCAATCAGTGACTTCTATTGGTACTATTCAGGAAAGGATTTCATTGATGAATCAGGACAACGTAACTTCTCTAAAGCTTTGGCTGTCACCAAACAGATATTCAATTCCCTTACAGAATATATCCAGGTAAACAATATGTTTTTTTCAAGGTACTAACAGTGAAGTTCTATGAGTACATGGCCTGATCATAAATTTGTAAATACTTTGGTTTTATTTTTCCTAATTTTGATAAAGTTACATGGAATCACTGGCCCAGTGTAAAGTTAATACTAAAACATGTAAATGTCTGCATATTTAACATGATGTGACCTAGTATTTATGCACTAGATACCAAAGAGATCTTGGGAACCCTTCTCATGTAGCTTCATGGAAGCGTGAAGTTTCTTTTTTTATTTTTTCAGGGAGAAATCTTAGGAAAGCAAATTGGTTTATTTGTTTTGTTTTATATTATTTTATATAAATAAAAAATGTGTTTTTCTTAATTTTTTTAGGGCCCTTGCATAGGTAATCAACAGAGTTTGGCTCATAGTAGGCTGTGGGATGCAGTTGTTGGCTTTCTTCATGTCTTTGCCAATATGCAGATGAAACTTTCACAGGTATTTTCAGTAGTCAAGTAATCCTTCTTTCCATATGTTTATAAATTACAGTCATGTGAATGATGAAAGTTGTAGAGTGTGCTGATACTCATTGGTTGTGCATGGGCCTATTGTAATTTAGAGGTCCAAGACTGAATTTCAGGACTAGCAGCTTCATATCACTCCTTTTATCATTAATCATCACTGTGCACTCACCTTTTCTAATATCAAACTCACTGCTTCCAACTCAATTATACCTTTCTGATAACGAAGGTGGCAATTTGATCCCTTCCTCCCTGGTGCCAAAACCTGATGATCTGTCAGAACAGAAGCATCATTGAAAGCATGGTTCCCAGGCTGCAGCTAAGTAGGGCAATAGAAAAGCTGGGAAAGATTCAAAGAGGGAGGAAATGTGACAGTCAGTCAACTTGTCCAGTTAATTCATCACAGGCACTGAGCAGGAGGGCAAGAGGCCATGTTCATTTCACTGTGCAGGGCATTGTGGAATCCCATGTCTCTTCACAGTTTCAGGCTTCTGTGTTCTTTTGCAACTTCTGCTTAATGTACACATACACTCAAGCCTCTAGGCACTGAATGCAACAGTGCAGAGAGTCATTTCCTCACTCTTAGGCAGCGTGTCTGCTACCCTCTGACTTACTCATAAGATTTCTTCCCACCCTACAGAAGTATATCTGAATTTTGAGAATACTTAACAGTTTTTAGGTCACAAATCCATGTTAGACTCAACATTTTCTGTAGTTAAACTAAACAGTTCTAGCTCTGTTTGAGTGGCAATGCATTACACCGATCTATGGAGTAACCAGTTTTGTGAGTTTCTGCTGTCCCTTATCTGCACTTTGGTACTCCTTAATGCTTTATTAAAGCTTATCTTTATAGAATTAATATCTCTGCTCTAGTAAGTTACCCTCGTATTATATAAGACTTCTGATAGTAATCATAATAAAATGACGATGAAATGTTGCTGAAGAATGTGAACCACATTTAGATGACCATCCTGTATAGTTTTTTTCCAAGTATATTTAGTTTTCCAGATAAATACAAAAAAACCCCAACCTTATACTCCATTTTTTTTACAGGACTCTGCTCAGATTGAATTGCTTAAAGAACTGCTAGATCTGCTAAAGGATATGGTAGTGATGCTCTTGTCACTGCTTGAAGGTTGGACCTGTTTTTCTTTATGGTCAGATATGATTATCTCAGTTTCATAATGTAAAGTATGATAATTACGCTAATATTTCTAAGCTGTTTTTTAATTGCCTTTATGTAATGCCAGGAAAAAAACCTTTTCCATATTTATTTGATGATTATTCTGGAATATACCTAGTCATGAAAAAGAAGGCTGCTACAGAAAAGCATGTTGAAAGAAAAATTACAAAGATTTAAGAACATTTTTGTTCTGTTCTCAGCATGAATATGAAATTTATTTTTTTAAAATGTAGTGATGCCAAATAACTTCCTGTTTTAGGTAACGTTGTAAATGGAACTATTGGAAAACAAATGGTAGACACGCTTGTAGAATCATCTAGCAATGTAGAAATGATTTTGAAGTTCTTTGACATGTTCCTCAAGTTAAAAGATCTGACTAACTCAGATGCTTTCAAAGAGCATGACCCAGATGGTAAAGGCATCATTTCAAAGAAGGAATTCCAGAAATCAATGGAGGCTCAAAAACAATACATACAGTCAGAGATTGAATTCCTGCTGTCCTGTGCAGAAGCTGATGAAAATGATATGTTTAACTATGTTGATTTTGTGGAAAGATTCCATGAACCAGCCAAAGACATTGGATTTAATGTAGCAGTATTGCTAACAAACCTTTCAGAGCACATGCCTAATGATTCACGCCTTCAGAGCTTACTTGAACCTGCGGAAAGTGTTCTTAATTACTTTGAACCATACCTTGGCCGTATTGAAATAATGGGTGGAGCAAAGAAAATAGAAAGAGTTTACTTTGAAATCAGTGAATCTAGTAGAATGCAGTGGGAGAAGCCGCAGGTGAAGGAATCCAAAAGGCAGTTCATATTTGATGTTGTAAATGAAGGTGGGGAGCAAGAAAAAATGGAACTCTTTGTGAATTTCTGTGAAGACACGATCTTTGAAATGCAGTTAGCATCCCAGATCTCTGAAACGGATTCATCTGAGAGGCCTGAGGATGAGGAAGAGGCAGAGCCTTGTTATGTAGTGGATATTGGAGATGATGAGGAAGAAGAAAAGTCCCTGGAATCTGCTTCAGCTTTTGCAATGGCCTGTGTTGCAGTGAAAAAGAATGTTGCCAACTTTTTTAAAATGGTCACTGTGAAGAACCTAAGAAAACAATACAGGAAAGTGAGAAAGATGACAGTAAAAGAGATGGTGAAAGTGTTTTTCTCCTTTTTCTGGATCCTATTTGTAGGGATGTTCCAACTGTTCTTCACCATAGTGTGGGGAATTTTCCAGATTCTTTGGAGCACTGTATTTGGGGGTGGCCTGGTTGAAGGAGCCAAAAACATTAAAGTTACTAAAATATTAGGGGACATGCCTGACCCAACACAGTTTGGAATCCATGATGATGTTATGGAAGCAGAAAAAGCTGAAGGCACTGAGCATGGCATCAGAGCTGAACTTGTGCAGTTTGTGAAGGGTGAAAAGGGAGAAACTGACATAATCTCAGACATTTTTGGCATTCATACAAAGAAAGAAGGTGGCTCAAAACATGGTCATGATGCTGGACTTGGAGATATTGCAGAAATCCTTGGTACAGATATCCAGTCATCTTTGGAAAACACAGTTCGGAAGAAAAAAGGATTACAGGTATGTTAAAGACATTTTGTGTTTCTTTGCAGAAAATAATAATAATATTACTGAGTTTTCTATTAGTAAATTAATTATTTGCCAGTTAAATGATTAATGAATATTCTCAATGAGAACATTATTTATAATCTGTACTCTTAAAAACAAACAGGATTGTTTATGTGGCAGAACAATTCAGCCCAGTGTAGTTTAGCTTTCACTGCAGTAAATTGTTGTTATTGTTCATTTGGACTTTATTCAAAACAAAAATTGCTAGCAGCTTTCTAGGCAGTTCTTGCTTTAAATGGTTTACAGTCTTGTTTATTCTGTGTACCCCATTTTTTCACAGTATATTTCAATTACTTTTACAATTTGCTTTCTCCATAATGATGCCTTATCATTATCATCTTTCTTCTACATACTCTACTGATCACATACAATAAAATATCCTTTTTTCCTAGTATTTGAAATAATTTTGCCTGAATTTATTGTTACTTTAAGTTTATCATATAATCATTCTTTGCTTTTATTCTGTTTTATAAACAATATATTTTGTTCCACTCAGCTGACCTAAATATAATTTATCATTCTGTTTAAAAATGGATTGAAGTAAATGTAAAAACCCAAATGCACTTGTCATATTTGGGAAGTCATTATGTTTCACTCTATACTTCAGATCTGTTTCTACTTGTTATTCAAAGATATCTTTCCTCTCATTATTAATCTACCTTTTATGGTATACTTTCCAGATATTTTCAAGATAAACCTCCATTGTACAACTTCTTAGTTCATTATTTCCTCTTCATTTGTATGTTTTTCTCCAAGATTTGTTTATTGTCTAGGTCAAACTATATTTTTCATTTATTTTTCTTATTTATTGATTAATTCATTTTTATGTGTGCACTTGAAAATGACAGTCTTTTAAAATCCTGTCTTATTTAGCATAAATGTAATGTGGTTGGTATTTATAAATACTATTTTAGCAGATCTGAGTAAATATTTTGGATTTTTCTTCAACAATAGTTGAAGTAAATATTTTCCTTCAGATCTGACTAAATATTTTAGAATTTGCTTTACTTTGATTTATATATTTTTCTTGGATTTGTTTGTAACTATTGATAAAAATGCTCAGTAATTTATGGAGATACTTTGAGTCATTACTGCAAAGTCACCTATGCAATTTATCCAGCTTTTACTTTTAATACGTTATCTAGTGAAAGTTACCAAAATAATGTTTACACTAATTCTATATTACAGAAATTGCTATTCACGTTGTGTATATGAACAGCTCAAGTAATCCAGTTAGAGCACTGGATATAACTATTAAGTAGAGCTCAAAGAAGAAACGGCAATGTAAGAATCAAAAATTCACTTTGGGAAGTCACTGTTTTTCTTAAGCATTTACAAAAATAAAACTCACACAAATGGATAGAAACAGAAATTTGCCTCTATATACTGGAAAAGCAGTTGTGTAGTGATAAGGTCAACATTACCATATAGCCAGAAAAACTGCAAAATAACCTATGGAATTGTATATGATGAAGATTGTTAGGACGTAGTTTTTACTGTGAAGTTCCACAGGAATCTGTGCTGAGAGCCATGCGGGTTCGTAAATAAGAGAAGTGAGTAGTGAGATAACAGAGTTTGCTGATAAATCTGTTATTCATAGCAGTAAAATCAAGAGCTAACTGCAAAGTTCCCTTGAAATAGCAGATAAAAAATCTGTGAAATTATATATATGGGAAGAAAAGTTATAATTTTACATGCAAAATGTTGGATTTTGAGCTCATTGTTACTGCTTGGGTATGAAATCTTGGGAATATAATAGAATTGTACAGAAGTATCAGTTCAGTTAAAATGTCAATCAACACACATGAAAAAAGCAAGCTGAAATTTTGAATTGTTCAAAAAGGAATAGAGAGAGGAAACCTCCAGAATATTTCTATGCTCCTTGAAAACAAATCTGTCTCTTGAAGACCAGGATTCCGCATTTCAAAAAGAATGTGATAAAACTGAAAAAGGTTCAGTAAGGGTCAAAAAGTTATCAAAACTCAATATGGAACAAATCTTGTGTATAGAATTAAGTAGATTAAGTAAATTCTTCAGCCAGGAAAGGAGACAAATGAGAGAGCATATGATAGAGGGATGTAAAGGATGGACAGGGATTTATTAATTCTTCCCCAACCCTACCCCTTAGAAGAACTAGGTGTCATTAAATGATCACTGAATTGCCTTCCACCAGCTTGAGATCTTAGAGGAAACTCTTTGTGGAAGAGATACACATGCGTCCATCACATGTACTAGATGAGGTTCCTTCCATCATGTGTACTTGATGAGGTTCTGCAGATAAGAGGTGTGATAAGAAAGGCAAGATTGATTTAGTAAATTCTTTTATCAATTCTTTCACTACTTATGTGTGAGAGAGAGGCATCCAGCTGAGTAGTGGGGAATAAGTTTAGATAACTGTATTTATGTATTAACCAGAAATGTAGGAAAATACACCAATAGACAATCGGTGTCTAAGCACTTAGAGAGAATACAGAAGAGGGTAAAGCATTAAGATAGGTTTTTGTTAAAGTGAATGGTAACAAATTTAGACACTTTAGATTCCTTTGTGAATCTAGGACTTTGGAGCCTGCATCTCTTTAACTTCCAGTGAAGCTTAGATACTCAAACTGTATTTGAAATGAGTTTAGTTTGGTCTTGCAACACTGAGCCTAAAGGTGTTTGAAATCCAGGCCTCAGCTTCTTTGCTACAGTTAGCCATCTGTAAAATTGTATATTGTTTTTTCCTCATCTTAAGGGAATGTTGTAAGCACATACTTAGATGGTTGTGAGGTGTGCCAGTAAAGTTTTAATGAACCATCAACCCACCTAAGAGAAATAGCTTGAAGAAAGCATTGTATAAGTAGAAGTTGTTTAAATATTTGTCTATTTTCAATTGCATCAGTTGATCTTGACAAAGTAATTGGGTTTTGTAATATCTGATCTTTTCAGATTTTTGATGCTATCATTGATATCACAGCATATCATTGATTCCTCGTTTCATATTTGGACACAAACTGATGCTCATTTTCCACATAACCAATAACTTCACTGAGTCTTTCTGAGTGACTTTTGTATTGGGGTATGATCTGGATGTAGTTACTTTCATCCTTAACTGGTCACATAATCTGTCTGATAACCATGTATAATTACTTTTAAGTTGTTCAGTCAACTGGGCTAGTTACAGTATTGATAACACTATACTGAAAAAGGCTGAAGAATATTGATAACACTATATGGAAAATACTGAATTCTGCAGTTTTCACTGTTAAAATCTAGTCTGAGCTGTTTTTAAAAATATAACACATTAAAAGTGCAAAGTGGTATAAAATATATAGTGTGGTAATTATTTTATTTGTTTCTTAGAAAACAGTAACTAAAGTTACCAAAATTTTATTTGAATGGCTCCATTTTGACAATTAAAATACTTTTTGCAGATATCTGAGATTGCAAAAGAAGCTGAAACAGAAAGAAAGGCAGAAGCTGAGAAGGCTGAGTAAGTTGTTTTTGCACAGCTCCTGTTTAATTCCTTGCTACTTCCTAATGCTAGATAATTTGGCCAGGAAGAATCCAAGCAATGCTCAGTATTCAGAGGACTCTATGTACACTTTGTCTCATCAGTATTTTGAAAAGCAGCACAGTCCCCAAGAGGTGGCAGACCATCTCAGTGGTCAAACAAAATGGCAATCTGATTTTTGTGGCCCTTGACAGTTCTGCAGAGAGCTGGGGATGAGTCTCTTGAACCAAGTAACAAGCGATAGGACAAGAGGGAATGGCCTCAAGTTGCACCAGAGAAGGTTTAGACTAGATATTAGGAAGCATTTCTTTACAGAACAGGTTGTTAGGTGTTGGAATGGGCTGCCCAGGGAGGTGGTGGAGTCCCCATCCCTGGAGGTGTTTAAGAGTAGGGTTGACATAGCGCTGAGGGATATGGTGTAGATGGGAACTGCCAATGTTAGGTTAATGGTTGGACTGGATGATCTTCAAGGTCTTTTCCAACCTAGATGATTCTGTGATATAAATCTGTGGCCACTGTCTCTTTAAAAATTCCCATAACTACCTTTAAAAATGAGCATCAGGCTTGAAAACTCTGCGACTTGTCATTACTGCTATTTACACTTTCCCTACTGCCCACTATAATTTTCAGACAACAGTAGGTGATCATTGAAACACAAGATTTGACTAACCCAATAATTTTTATTATTACTTTTTTATCTGTTCTCAAGTTGTGAACTTGACAGCTGATACATTCCTTTGTCTAGTCATCCTATATATGACAGCCTTATAAACAACACTTAAAATGCTTACCTAGCTTTAGCAGCATCCCGCTTTTAAGGGGCATGCTGTCTTTCCGGACCTGTAGCCACATTGTAGGCTTGCAGCCTGATGAGCACCCTTAAAATACTTGCAGACACATGCAAAAGATCTCCTAGAAATTCTTACATATTCAAAACCATACATCATTTTTTTCTTTGTTTGCTATTTTGCTTCATGTTTAAAATGCTTCACTCAGCATCATTTATCTTTCTCCTCTTACCTGCCAAAGTTAATTCTTTTAAGTGTGCCATTGGAGTCAATATTTTAGGACCAAATACACTTTGTATAGCTTGTCTGAAAAGTATCCTTTTTTTTTTTTCTCTGTATATATATGTTTGTATGTGTGTATGTATGCATACATGTATATGTGCATATATGTATATCTTACATGGACAAAAATGTGGACACATATATGTATGCTTACATATGTGTGCATTTAAATGGGGTTTTTTGTGTTTTTTTTCTGTTACTTCATTAAAGTATGCCATTAACACTACCTGTGATGGTTCAGTATATTTCCATTTCCTCTCCGTTACCTTTCAGGCTGTGTCTAACATACTTCTTCACTTTAAAAGTTCCCTTCTTGCATTTTATTGTACCAGAACCGTTTTGATACGATTTGTCTCTCTCTTCAATCCCTGCACGGATGTTAAGCACATTCATTGTTTAGAGGACTTCCAGTAATTAAAAAGTGCACTTACACTCTTCTGTGGTTTTTTTGGTACTGTGTATCCAAAGAACCTGTTGATGAGTGTTACTCAGTATAAGAATCTAACTTCAAAATAAGCAGTTTCAGAAACTGTTGTTTTATCTAGACCATATTACAATGTACTATTTAGTTGGTTAATATTTAGACTGGTCAAATGACCCCTTTTAAAAATTTTGTTACATTATATCACTGCTGGGCTTTTTTCTGTGTTGACTGATTTTGATCTCCCGATTTAGACACTAGTAGCATATTCAACAGTGCTTCAGTGAAGCAGTTTATAAATATCTAGGAATTTGCCCAAAATCTCCTGTGCAACTCATTTTCTTAATAGGCTTTTTCACCTCTTCTTTTCCATAAGCATGATCTCTTTGTACCTCTGTTATTTTATTTGACTTACTTTTCCTGTTCCCTGTTGTCTTCACTTGTCTGCCATGCTTAATTCTCCTCTCAAGTACTTTTGCAATTTATTCAAATTGCATTCAGTTTACAAATTTGAGTTTAAACGGCTTACATTTCTGAGACTGCAACAGGGACTTTTTTGGTAGAAGATAAACACATTCTTAGACACCCATCATATGATTCCTACTGCAGTAGTACTGTGATAAAGTGAACCACATACGGTATTTTGTTATCCTCATGCCTTAAACTTTCAACCACCTCGATGCCTCAACAGTCTTTTTACATATATGCAAATTCAGCTTTTTTTAGTTTAGTAACTGAATTCCCCTATTACTACATACAGTCTTTATACTTAATTTTCATAAGGGTGTTTCAGTGGTGCAGAAGGAATGATTGTCATCTTCTACATGCCTTGTAAGGTGCGACCCTCTGAAACAAACTTCCTTGTTAATACTCATTCACCTCTAACAGCAGTGATTGTCTTGACTGAAATTAATTCATTTCATGATACTGTGATTCAGTTATAATACCGTGTACAAATCCCAAAAGCTTTATTTCTCTTCTTCAGCCCCAGGTTCAAGAAAGTACATGTGAACTCTTAGAAATTTTATGTTGCTTGTATTGAGCATATATGTACATTGCTGGTTTTGGCAAACATCCACTGCATGCATGGCACAGTAACTTCTGCCTGGTTTTTGGCTTCTTATCCTTTTCATCTCCCCTCAACAACTCTATTCTTGCATATTGTTTGAAGCTAAGGTCACTTTTTTTTACTCCAGGTTTACTGTCTACCTCAAGTCTTTTACTTACAATCATTTTTCTCCCAGTGTCAAAACTAATTTTCAAAGCCAAACTTTCTGAATTAGAATCCCTTCTAAATGAATGCATTTACAATACAGAAGTTTGGCTAGGTATTTTTGTTTAGACAATGTTTCTTCTAGCATGGAAGATGGTGAGAAACAAGATAAAGCAAAGGAAGTACAATCTGAGCAGCTAGAAGAGGGAAAAATGAAGAAAAAGAAGCGAAGGCATGGACAAAAAATTGAGAAACCAGAGGCTGTTATGGCTAACTTCTTCAAGGCTTTGGAAATTTATCAAACAAAAATGCTTGTAAGTTCTTCTTAAATTCTTTAGTCATTGAGTTTTTATTTCTGTAATACAGAATGCTTATTTGATATTGAAAGGAGAAATGTCATCATAAAAGGAACATTGACATGAGTTTTCAAATGACTGGCTGTATTCAGTCTTTTGTGATTTTTGTAATACTTCATAGAGTTATATAAATAGAGTGTTTGTGTGTGTAATTTCTCCTTGGTCTAACAGGACAGATTAATTTCTAGAGCTCCCTGTTAGGAGCTCCCTATTTTCCATAATCCAACTTCTAGAATCTCTAATTCTATTTTCTATAAGATTTTTCTTTGTTCTTAAAAACATCAAATGATGAACTCTATGAAACCATCTCAAGTAGTTTATTCCAGTGTTCTAGCATTTCTTTTCCAGATTTCCTTCTAGCAAGTTTTCCTTAATATTCTAGATCAGTCTTCCCTGTTGCAATTTTAAGCCCATTATTTTTGATCCCGCTTACCATGAAATGGGAGAATAGGCTGCCAAGAAATGCCCTTGCTCATTATAACTGGTATATGAAGGCAACACAATTATGTATTTATCTTCTTAGAAACCTTGCTGCCTAATTTTCTTTTCTTGATATTAGCTACAGTCCACCTTTAATTTTTTATTTTTTATTTCAGCACTACTTGGCAAGAAATTTTTATAACTTAAGGTTTCTTGCTCTATTTGTTGCATTTGCCATCAACTTTATTCTTCTATTTTACAAGGTAAGATTATGTATCGCTCTTTAAATGTTTTTTTGGTTACTTCCAGAGGAATATTTAGTGATGGTTTCAAGGCTTGCTTAATAAAGCCATTATTACAAGCTCTTCAAACATGAACTAAAGCATTTAGATATGAAGTAGTTAAAATAATATTTTAAATTTTGTTACTAAAATTTGTGAGTTTAAACCTATTCTGTTTTTGTTTTCCTCAGGCTGAATGAGAACAGATCTCGTTCATCCTTTATAGTTGAGCTTGTGTTTCTAGGCATTTTTTAATTTGCTCACATAAGTCTGTTATTGTTTGGATTGTTAATCTTGTCATGGGAAATATGAAATCCGACATAATTCAAACATCAAAAATGTTCATTTTTTTCTCTCGTGTTTTAAAGAGACTTCAGTTCACCTGATTATTCTTAATTATTATATTTCTGCTTTATCTTAAGAACCCTACTGACTACATTCATTTTTTGACTGGGAAATCGTTTATACATAATTTCAGAATCAGATTGATGTCTCAATTTCACTACATGAGTTCATATGTTTTAGTTATACTCGATTTGCTTGTAATTTTTTTTCATGCCTTTCAGGCCTGAGGTTTGGCATGTTGGGGCAAGTTCTTGCTTTATTTAATGTCTTTTTTCATATTTTGTAATGAATTTGGTAATCTCTAATGAACATCAAATGTATATTTTTTTCCTATTCTGTGTTTTTATGTGAGAGTATAATTCAGTTTTTGTACTTATTTGCTCCATTTTCTTTGTTATCATTGCCAATACAGTTGTTAGTGACTGTTGTGAAGATATTTCTATACTGGGATTGGGACTTTGACTGGTATGAGCAAGCAGAAGAAATATAAAGCAAAAGAAGCCTTTTAATACTGGGCTACAGTTCTTTTTTTATATCACTGCTGAAGTTATACGTCCATACTTTAAATGTAATCTTAGGGGTTTTACCTGAATCTAATGAGTGGTTTCAGGTTCTGGTGTATAACCCAATGATACAAAGTAGAACATCTTCAGCAGCCTTCACTAATTTTATTCCTGAATCTTGACAGCCTCTATCCATGAAAACTCTGATCCATAAAAGCCTCATTTTTTTCTCCTTTCCATACAGATTTGAAGACTTTAAGAAAAGTCCTCCTTTACCTTTATCCTGGAATCTGGCCCTTTTGACTTTCCCCTTCTAGATATAGGGTGGAAGCTGGAATAATCTGATGAATCTTGTGTTTTTCAGTATCACATTTTCTAGTCCTGTTGTTTGCAAGCAAAAACTTCAGAGAAGACAAAAGCAGCTGGCTTGAACATTCAGTTTAGAAATAACTGAATCCTGATCTCAAATATGTTGAAAAGCAACTCCTACAACACAGTTATAGTCTTGGAGACAGGGCAGGTAAAGATGCAGAAGGCTCCTGAAAACTGGGTAGAATGTATGTGCACCATTCCAGGAGAAAGACCATCAGTGCTGTTTAAGGCTCCCTTCTTGCCTCTCCCCATCCCATATGGTTAGAGAAGATGGACTTCAAAGGTATACACAGAAGTCTGCTCTTGTCTATGCCAGTCCTTTTCTCCCCACTCTCTTCTGCTTTTCATTGGGTCTTGTGGGTCAGCCAACAACCCCATTCTGTTGCAGAGTGAGGACAAAAGTTTGTGTTTATCAGTAGAAGTATATCTGTCATAGATAGGAAAGGGTCAGTGGGAGCCAAACAGGACTGAACAGGACTTCAGCTTTCAGGTAAAGCTGACAAAAGAAGGGCACTTAGGGCTTTAATTTTAAAGGCCAGATTTTTAAAGTTGCTGGAAGAATTTAGGACAGTATGTCCGCTTTATGGCTCGGCATATTTACAAAACACTGATTAAATACTGTATTAATTTGTAAGCTCTAAGTCATGAAATATAAATATATGAACAATGTACAAGTTGATTACATGAGAACTTTGTTTCTTTCTAGACTCTAGTGTATAATCAGGAACAACGTAGATTACAAAACAAACTGTAAATTCAGTCATATTAGATAACCCTGTCATTGCTTGGTTCTTCCATTTTTGCATGACTTTTTCATTGTTTGTTTTGGTTCTGCTATGGCACTGTTAAAGGAGAGATTTGTAAACTGTTGTATGCCTGTACTTGCTTTTTCTAGATTCTCTTTTCAGTGACATGAGATGATACGGAGGGTTCTGCTGTGAAAATGAAGGGCATTACTGTTCAAAGCTAATGCTCTATCATCTTCCCAGGAGCAGGCTTTGCAAACATCATTTGTCATTTTAGTAAAGGAAAAGCTTTTAAGTTTGTTGTGTGTTTTCAATGTTCCTGAATTTCTGTCAGGTGACAGAAGAGCCACTTGATGAAGTAGAGGAAGATTCTAATCTCTGGAACTCTTTTGATGAAGAGGAAGAGGAGGAGGGCATGGTGTTTTTTGTTTTAGAAGAAAGTACAGGTTACATGGCACCTGCTCTCAGAGCATTGGCAGTTATTCATACTATCATCTCCTTTGTCTGTGTGATTGGATACTACTGCTTAAAGGCAAGTTCTGAATCTTATTATTAATCTATTATTTGTTAAAGAACATTGGCTATGTCCCAAAGTGTTTTTTGCAGCTAATACTGGAATATCTATTTGTACCTAATTGTTTACAAACTCTTACTATTCAATATGTAGATGTTTTCCTCATGTCTGGAGCATTTCCTCTGCTCGGTCTGGCAGAGATGGAGTTAACTTTCTTCATAGCAGTGTGTTTTGGATTTGCAGTTAAAACAGTGGTGGTAACACATCCACCTTTTGGTTATCACTGAACAGTGCATGCACAGTGTGAAGGCTTTCTCTTTGCTTCACTCTCTCTGTGCATCCCCCAGTGGTATGTTGGGAGGAGGCAAGAAGTTGGGAGGGGGCATAGCTTGGATGGGTGACCTGAACAGACCGAAGAGATATTCCATACCATGTAATGTTGTGCTCAGCAATAAAAACGGGGCGTGGAAGCTTGACTTTCAAGGTGGCCCTTGCTAAGAGACTGGATAGGCATTGGTCTGCTTGTGGGAGGTGGGAGGTGCTAGTGTGATAAGTGGTCTTATGTAGTATTATAAACAGTACTTAATGCTGTAGATATCATGGTTTCTAAAAGTATATAAACCATGACAAAGATGTCCACTGTAATTTTCATAGGTCCCTCTGGTTGTATTCAAGAGAGAAAAGGAGATAGCTAGAAAGCTGGAATTTGACGGATTATACATAACTGAACAGCCATCTGAAGATGATATTAAAGGACAGTGGGATCGCCTGGTTATAAATACGCCGTATGTAAAATTAAATGGTTATATGTAAACTGTTTATAAATATTATAGCTCATTAAGTTACTGATCTAGAACCTTTCTTGTCCACCTGCCACCTAGTTCATCTAAAAGAAAAGCATTTTTCACCTTATATTGGATGCTACAGTAGTAAATTCTAATGTGAAATCCTGTATTATCAGTTTATTTAATAAATGCTATCATAACATGTATATTCCACCTCCTTTTCATTTTTCTAGGGTTTGCAAGGATTGTGCATCTTACCTCACAAACTCTAAGACATTTCACGTATTTGTCACTATTGAGAAAGTTTTAAAAAGATAACTTCCACCCTTTTCAGTGACTCAATTTCATATTCATATTGTATAGCAGTGCTCTCCTGCCTTTCTTTCCCACTTATTGATAACAAAATTTGTATATGACAAGAGAAGTAAATCTAGTGTAAAATAACAATCCCAGAATTTGAGTAGGTCTGACAGGCATTACTGTTGGGTTGTGTGCATGAGCAAATACTGTAGTAGTCATACACTGATTCTAGGAGACTCACCTGCTGTTCTGTGAGTGAATGATACAAATGTAGGCAAGAAAAAGAAAAATATCATCAAGCTGCAGCAGTCTGTAGGAGTGACACACAGAAATATAGCAAGTCAACTCTCTTCTCTTGGAACACTGCCTTGTCTACAGGCTATTTTTCAGAATTTACTCTTTCAAAACAACTAGAATCATGTTTTTGTACTAGTATACCTAGGCTTAGGTTCCTGTCTTTCCCTAATAGTATCATAATTTAAGGACAGTTACAGAAAGCTGGAAAGGAACAAAGTTATTTGCAAGTCACAAAGTAGGTGTGGCTAGTGTGTGCAGGCTAAGTATTTGATAAGAACAAGCCAGCAAAAATAATCAATTAAGTGCATCAGAGTGACAATATGCTGCCAAATAGCCAAAATATCTATCTTCTCAGTCATACTCAATTTTTGTACATTATAAATAGTGCCCTTAGTTCTTTCATTAAAATTAGAATGTCTAAAATATCAGTTCTTGAATGCTTTGTTTTCCTACACCTGAATTTTAAGAATTTTCCTTAATTTCAGTTAGAAACACAGACTAGCATGTATTATTGAAGTTACAATAGAAGGTAATTGGGAAACTGGAGAGCTTGCTTAATTTTCAACCTGTTTCTTTCACTAGTGATAGCAAGCTATCTAGACATCCAGTAAGTTTACCCTTGGCAAAAACAAGCATGAATTAATGAGATATGTTGTCAGCTTATCCCGAACAACATGCTGTACAGCCTGTTCTCAGCATGTTGCACTATCTATTGAAGTTGAATAAAAGATTAAGGCTAATTTAAGAAGACTAATCCTTCCCTCTGATGTGAACTGACTCTTGAGGTTTAGTGCAGGTATTGTACCATCAGGATAACCACTGCTGGAGGGTACCCAGTACTGTGTACATACTAAAATGTGCTTTCTATAAGTGAAAAATAATTAAAAAGGCAAAAGAGGTACCCTGATAAATGTAGCACCATTAGATGTTTGTGGTAAAAGAGATAGTCACAAGCTGGCTGCATTAGAGACACAGTTTGCTTAAAATTCTGAGAAATCAAGGAAAGAAATAATATAGAGCATTGGACCAGAATATACCATCTGAGTCACTGGAACCATTTGACTTTATCTGGATTAATTTCATTCAGAACTTCAGTTCAGAAAAATAAAAAAATCAAGCACTTAGTAGTTGTTGGGAAGTTTGCCTCACATCCCAGCAGACCGGTGTTCTGGAATCTCATTCTTTTGATGTTAACACTTGCTTTTTATTACCAATACTGTCATTTAGTTTAAGCAGTTATTTTTCTGTTTTACCTTCTTGCATATTTGCTCAACTCAGTGTTGCAACCAGGAAATGGGGAGAGAAAAACCTTAAATTTTGCAGTGTTTCCTACTAATTGGCGTTCTTTAAAATGGACATAATATAGAGTAAGACAATCAGAATGAGGAATTCTTGGGTACTGTTATTTGTAAGACAGTTCAAGAACAATATTTTTTATGATCAAATTGAAGATCAGGGAAACATCTCTGATAAGAGAGAACACTTTTTTCTTGCAGGTCAAAGCTGATGTATTTCCTAGTGTCTGTTGTAAAGATCTCTCCTGGACAAAACTGGTTGCTTATTGAAGCATCATGGCTGCTCATTACTCTCAAAAAAAGCAGGGAATTTTCAATAAAAGATACCCTGACACCTCCTCAATACTTAAGATTTACTGCTTTATTTCCTTCTCTTTGGTGTACACAATAGCTTTTCTTTTAATTACTGGTGTGGGCATGGCTGCTCACAGGCAGATGATGCAAAATACTCTTTAGCTGAACTGTCTTGCAGCTTTAGAACTATGTTTTTTACCTTGTCTTGTTTTGGGACATCAGATCCAGTAACAATATAATGCACCTGAGAACAAGATTACCACTAACTCCTGTTTTTGCCAAATGATCTTTGCAGTTTTGCTAGGGTTTTTTTTAAAATATTTTTTGAATTTTAATTTTCTGTTGACAAACAGTCCACTGGTTCCCAAGTGTTCAGTCTCTATTTGAAATGTAAACCAGTGAACTTAAAAATTATTTATGTTACAAGACTTTTATTCTCCTCTGAAAATCATTGTCTGTATTGCTTGTATGGCTAGGAGCAATAAAGTATTTATTTAGGAGATGAATGATATTATAGTGACTACCCTGCTATTATTGTTAGGCTCATTAGGTGATAATATTTAGCCTGCTGTCCTTTTGTAACCAATCATATTTATGGATGTGAAAAAGTGTGGGGGAAAGATGATATTGTAGTGAATGATGATTAATAATAGCTGCTGTCCACATGAAAAGAAATTGTTCTCATAATTCAAAGTGCAGTGTGTGAGTGAATGCAGTTGTACCAGAATCTGCAGTAATTTTTTTGGCTGTTTTTTTTCTTTTCCCTAACAAGTTAAATAACTTGAAATATCTTTGCCTTATCTATGTAGGTCCTTTCCTAACAATTACTGGGACAAATTTGTAAAACGGAAGGTAGGCTTTTATATTTCTATTACGTTAGTCATGGCAATAATCTATTATTCAGTTAATTCGGATATCTCTGTGTAATAAACTTCTGTACACATAAATATACAAATAATTGAAAACTGAAATTTGTTTCATGGAAGTCATTGTTGTGGTAAATGTCTCAGTGAACAGACAGCTGCAGCGTAGGTGGGAGGAGGGAGGAAGACAGAAGGCTGTGGTTTCCTTCCTAGACTCAGGCATTTGAAATAACTTTGTGCTGTCAATCAGCCACACAGGTCTAATTTACAGTCATTGTCATCTTTAGGATACAAAGCCCACTCATCCCTCTAAAAAAAGAAAAACATGCCATCTTAAATGACAGCAAATTATAGATAAGCTTTCAGATAATAGCCTTTAATGCTTCCATTTTTCTTTTTTATGTTCCCACTGCCTGGCTTTCTGGGAGTTCTGACTGTTCTAGTAGAGTTAATTGTGAAAGACTTTTTTTTTTTTTGTTTTAAATTTCTGACAACTACTGGCTTAAAGTAGGGTGAATGTCACCAAGGTCTTTCTCTGAGCAGAAGCTCATCTTCTTACATTTTTAGGTTATTAACAAGTACGGAGACTTATATGGAGCAGAGCGCATAGCAGAACTTTTGGGTTTGGACAAAAGCGCCCTCGATTTTAGTCCAGTGGAAGAGAGCGAACCAGAAGAGGCATCTCTTGTATCGTGGTATGACTTCTGAACTTCACAGACAAATTATGTGTTGGCATAACTTCACCATCAAAAGTAAAAACGGATTTTATATTGAAACTGTAGTGATGTTTTCCTCAACATGGACAATTCAAATGGAGAAATCTTCCTAGTGTGGAAGTAAAATAAAAAAGCTTTTTACTTGTTCTAAAACATACTTATACTTGTGTCAAAAAAGTAAGAAAAAAAAAATCACACAAATTGATGCTGACTGATATAGTTGGGCTCTCTTTTATTTTAAAAAATAATAAATGCAGAAAAGTTCTTCAGGTGTTAGAACAGAGTTAGTTTATAAATCAAAGGACAGAAAAAGTATTGATAACAAATATTCAGATGCCAGCTATCTAGAAAAAATTCAGAGATGTCTTCCTGACTTAATCTACCAGTGAAGATGAGAGTTTGAAGGTATCCAAGTCTCAAATGATTTAGGTTCCTACAAGAGTTCAGTTTCCTTGATACTTAAGGCACACAAGAAGAAGGATTTCCGTGCGCATGTCATCTAATGGCTAATAAAATATTTAGAACCTTGCAGAAGGCATTACCTTTTCTCTTGGTAATTTTGGCAATGTTTTACACTAGACAGAACACGTATCTTTTGCATGCAAGCAAGTCAGGTTCCACATTTCACTACTTATAACACACATTTTAGTTTTTGTAAGTCTGGAATTACAGCAGTATCACTCCTACTTAAATTGTCCCACCAGTTTCAGTGGTTTAGAAACTGTGTATAGGTGCTCAAAGTTAATGAATACTCTGAAAAATGAAGCATCTACATTACTCAAAAAATATGTAATGTACATCACCACCTTCAGCAAACAAAGGTGAAGTGCCAAACCTAGTTTGTTGTTTATACTTACAGAATTCAATACTTAGTTTTGGCATTGATGCATTTCAAAAACTTTGTATTTCCTAGGTTAAGCTCCATTGATACAAAGTACCACATCTGGAAGCTCGGAGTTGTTTTCACTGATAATGTGAGTATGTTAGGCTAGAATAACGTGCTTTGATTTACTCTAAACATGATTGCATGTCTCGCACCATCTGCTTTTATTTTAAACAAACATACACAAGTGATATTGCATTACAGAGTTGTTTTAAAATAGTTTTTCCTGTCTTGTTTTGTAGCAAATTGCTTTAATTTATCTTAGAATTTTCATTTTGATTTTAAAGGGCAATATGCACCTCCCCATCATTAATACAATGTCAGAATTTTGGAAGTTAATGGTGCAATCATTTTATTTTGTAGAAAACAATCTAGCAACCAAAGGTGTCTTTTTTTAAAACCAAGCACAGTCTACAGAAAGTTATCCTTTTTTATCCTTGAATCATCTGTTTGACATGGTTGGTTAATTCTTTTCTTTCATACCTTCTCCTTTGAAAGGACTACACTGATATTGAAATTCCTTTCTTTGTGAACCCTCTTTTTGCATTCTCTTGAGCTTTCCCAAACAAACAAGAAGGCCAAGGTGAATCAAGTGATGATGTATAAATTCATTGTGCACTAAAAGCACACTGAGACATTGTTCTTCAATAAGAGCTTTCACGTCAAAGTGGCTTCAGGTTCACTGCTTGTTAAAAGAAGCTGCATTATGTGCCTTAGGTTTTCTGGCTGTTCTGGTTGACGTGGTCTGAGACTTAAACAGAATAAAGTGTCTCAAGAGTAACACAGTGTATTTTGTCTCCTCCAGAATCAGTATTAAAGTTTAAAGTACTGTGTAACAAACTCCCCAAACAAAACAGTTTTAAGGTAGGGGTGTCATGTCCGGCTCAAACGAGGGACACAAGTGACTTAGATTCGTAAATCCCCAACAGAGTGGACAACAGTCTCAAAGTCCAGACATTTATTAATTTCCCACAATGTACTAATTGGCTACACGATAGTTGACTTAAGTATATAGCGAATTACAGCAAGTGACATAGTATGCCTTGTGTTACTTAATGATAATAAGGAAAAAGTAAAAAAAAAAAAAAAAGAAAAGAAGAGAGATAGAGGGAGAGGTAGAAATAGAGATCACCGGTCCAGGTTCCTGCATTGGTTCTGTCCGAGTTTGTTGGGGATGCATCCATCTTCTTTTCTTTTCACTCCTTGCCCACCCTCAATTTATGCACACTTTCCTTGGGTCCCCCCCCTAGGTCAACCTACCTATCTACATATCCCATGTATGGGGAGGGGTAAGGTGCTTCATGGGATGATGTAATTAGCACAGTCTTCTTAATCTTTATTTGCATCTTCAGGGGTGTCAACTTTAATATGCATTTCACGGATAACGAAGCAAAGGTCATTCATGAAACAGATGGCCTTTGAAACTTTACAAGGTGCCCCAGAGCAGAACCATCCTGCCTTTACAGGGCTCCCCGCTCCAGCTGCATCCTGTGCTATCCAGGCAGCCTTATCAGCTCCAACCTCCACACTATCCACCCTGTGACTATAGTTTCATTACCTGGGAGTGTTTGAGACATTCCTTGGCTTGGAGGCTCTCTGCTTCCCCACATTCCTTATCTCTTTCTCAGGCCCTGTTTCTCCCAGGCCCTGATTTATAACTCACAAGTCGTCTCTCACAAAGGGATTTTGATGTTAATAACATATATGCTGAAGACTGCATTTAAATAGGTAAAGATAGAGGTCTCCTTAGCAAAACTAAGCAATAAACACTCCTTAAGTGAACAGCGGAGATGATAAGAGACAGCATAAGACAGTCTTTTTGAACACGTGAAATAAGAGGTATTACATTCAGACTGTGATTCAAATCAGATCATGATAGTATTACTTTATTGTGTAACTTGAGTGACTAAAAGAAAGCTATATTCTGGATCCAGTAATGCACATTAGCACCTGCTAACATTCTGCCACTTTTCACTTTCTCTGCAGTCGTTTTTATACTTGGCTTGGTATACAACCATGTCTATCCTTGGGCACTACAACAATTTCTTCTTTGCTGCTCATCTGCTGGATATTGCTATGGGTTTCAAGACACTGCGAACCATTTTGTCTTCAGTCACGCACAATGGCAAACAGGTTAGTGCTATGTGCAAAGGTTTGAAAATGAATGCATTTCGTAACAGTATTGGAAAAAATATTATGATACCTAGGAAATACTGGAAGGCAATCCATTTTGATCTTAACTAGATTAAAGAATAGATCCCATTGTGTCTTCTGCAGCACATTTAATACATGTTAAATCCTGTGAAATTATAATAATCTATACCCAGAGAGTGCTGATAGCTAAAGTTTTGTACACAATAGAAAAATGCATCATTTTAGAAGAATACAAGAATACGAATTACAACCTAACCAGCTCCCTCTCTATGCTCAATGATGAACTGATTGGTGATAACTAATAAGAATTCACAATCTCTCCTTAGCTACAGCAGTAATAATGACCTGGGAGCTGAGATTTCAATACTTAGCTAGTATGAGTGTGCTTACAGGTATGGGCATTCTGCACTGTGGAATATATTTATGTGTAACTTTGTCATGCAAAAATCAGATTAATAAAATCTACTTCCAAAACTTTTTGTTGAAACTTCCACAGGGAATCATCCTCTGATCTCTAAAGGTTCTGTGTTCATAGCTAGCATACCAACTAAAACAAGCTTTTCACTAACACACTTTTTAACTTACATTTAAGAAATCTAACAGAACTTCCCCAAAATTTAATTTCAAACATACACATTCCATTCCTTCTCAAATGCAGTAACGTATATTCTAAGCCCACTCTTATGCCCTGTTAGACTTGTCAAAATGTTTTGAACTGTATAACGTTTTGGAAGAGGCATAAGACTATCCCCTTAGCTTAACTCTGTTATATCCTTTGTGTTTGCTTAATCCTTTCTTCCATTTCTTTCATCTTTCAATTAACCAATGGAAGTTTTTTCCCTTATCAGGAGAGGAAGTTTCTCAAATAGTACATATGAGAACAAACGAAATATCTGGTTTTATCCCCTTCATTCTCCTCCAAGATGACCAAAGTTATATTACTTTTAATGTAAGGACTGATACATTTTCTTTATGAGATTTTTCTAAGTGTAATACTCAAAACTGAGCATAATTGACAAAACTGTTTCAACCACAGCTTTTAGTATACATTCTTAACAAGCAAAGATTAGTTTTTCTAATCCTGTTGCTTTTCTTGCTAGTAGATATGAACACTGAAAGACACCTGCAGATTTTCAATTGAAATGTTCACTTTGGGAGCCTACTTAGAGATCTGCAGAAAGCGATAATCTGACAATCAGCTCATTCAATACTCTTACATTTAGGAGCAATACCAATTGTTGCACTTTTAAAAATATGTAGCCTTCCGTAACTCCTCTCCAGAGCTGCACCTTCTGATACCAACTCCAACAAACAATATAATCTAGTCTCATTAAGTGCTAAGGATTTTATTTGTTGAAAGAACGCAGAGGGAGCCCAGCCATCATTTAATGCACAAAGGCTCAAATTTATTAGTACTCACACTTCTTTTATATCCACAATAATTAGTTCATACATATTGCAAAAAGCAAGCTCCTTATAGGTTGCTAAGGTTAGATACATTGGTTGCTAAGGTTAAATACCAATCTCTCCCCTTATGATTTCTGCAAGGCCTTCTACATAGTCCTGCTTCTGTTCTTTGTTCTTCTTTGATACTTTTCGGTATTCTCCCATCACGTCGCCGTTGTCAGCAGTTCCTCGGTGCTGTGCCCTTTCTCACGTAGCCAGTTGTTAGCAAACTGCTCCACATCTCCCCCGTTTTCTTTTTGCACTTGTGCTAAAAATATTGCAGAGGCAGTCTTCTGCAGGGCCCTTTGCAGAAGACTGACAATACATGGCAACATCAAAAGCACAACCACAATTACCAAGATCATGACCCCCACAGACTTGATCAGAGATATTAACCATCCTGAAAGTCCCCATCCTTTAAACATCCTTGTTAACCAATCTAATCCATCATCTTCTGTTAAATGTTTGACACCATCCTTTAGCTGCTGTATGCTTTTGAAAATAGATTCTGAGTGGTCAGACAAATTCATGCAACACATTCCTTCAAAATCTTCACATCCATGTCCTTGCGCTAAGAGCAAAAAATCAATAGCTGCTCTGTTCTGTAAAGTAGCATGTCTAACACTATCAACATCAGTTAAAAGACCACTTAAAGCTAAAGAAGTAGCATTAGTCTGTTTGCTAAGCCAACATCCCAACTTATTCAAAGTAGTTAAGGCATTTGCAACACCAACTCCTGGTGCCAATATGGAGGCTGTTATGATTTGGCCTGGATTCCAGAATTCAATGTTATCTCGACAAGAACTTTCAAACCGATGAACGGTCCTTGGGACTCGCTTATGTTTTCGAGCCATATTCAGAATCATTGACACATTTGGTGTTAATAACGTGAGACGTCCGAGGCTACACGGGCCTCCATTCAGTTTAGATGGGACGCCTCCCCAGGCACGATCTCCACAGATTAGAAACACACCAGGAGGTAATGCAAGAGGAACAGCAAAAGATCGTGAGATGTTAGTCGAAGTATAATTGCACCAAGCAGTTGAATTATGATAAGCAGTATTAGTTGCATTCACATTTTGCCCTCTCCGTGTGGTGTTATAGGAGTAATTAAAAAACACACAAGCATCCATTATAACAGAGCCTAGCAACTCTAGCTCTTGAGGTTCTTGCGTAACCTGTGGAAGGTGACTGTATACACCATCCCAATTATCTGTACAATTTTTTGGAGAGTTGCAAAGAGAGAAAATCTGAAGGGTTTGTGGGATTGGCCATGTGTCTACTGGCACTCCCACCAAACAGGTGGAGAATGGATTTTCCGGATTCGTAGTAGAAAGGCACAAGGTTTCTTGATGTGTCATGTTTGCCAAAGTTACCCAGACATTCTGTTTAGGTTGTGAAACCATCCAGCCTTCAGCTTGATATATTGTCCAAAACAGGCCAATCACGCTGGATAGGATCTTAATGAAGGTTGCCATCTGTGGAGACACAAATAAATTCCTAATCCTGATTAATCAATTGTTCTTTGTACTTCCATCTTTTATTGCTACATAACGCCTTTTCATCTGTCCCCACCTACGGGGAGCAATCTGTATCCACGTAGGAATAGCACTATGTATGAAACACTCAGTCTGTAAACATGCAGATTTTGATTCCTGTTCTAACCGTTGCTTATGATGCTGCAGCCACCAAACAGCCGCTGCCAGGGATAACGACTCTCGATTTTCCCACAAACCGAAACATTCTTGAATTGGCTGTCCTGCAAACCTTGCTAATGCCCTCTGTGGGTTGTCATTAATCCATGTGTTACGACAGTTAATACATCTTAACCCAAAATATAGCTGTGATTGGTGTATCCAATATCTTTTTTCACATCCTCCACAAAACACCTTTACCCACGCTTGATGATCTGGATTGTTGCAGTTTAAACAATTTTGCCCACTTCTTATTACATTCCCATTTAACCACTCAATAATTCTCCATACATCTGACAATGTTGCCCAGTAAAGTGAATGTCCGAGTAGACCCTCAAGTTGGGTCAAAACAGGCTGGATCTTCAGCCGCTGTCGATGAGCTTGTCTCTCCTCTGGTGTCATTGGGAGGTGCGGCAGGTTTCGCCCATCTCGCTGGAACCCATACGGTGCCTGTTGGTGTAGAAACACAAAGATATCCCCTTCCCCATATTACTACTTTAGCTGGTCCTTTCCACAATCCATCTTTTGGATCCTTATAATTTACCCATATCTCTTTCCTTCCCTCACTTACTTTTGCCTTTTCATAATGTAACATAGCTGGTGGTTGTTCTGCGTCTCCAAATATACACAAGTGATTCATTACAAATAATGTTTTTGCTAATCTTTCCTGTACATCCTGTATTTCCTGATATTTTGCTACATAACGTTTCAAGGTACCATTTGCTCTCTCAACTATGGCCTGTCCTGTGGGAGAATGCGGTATCCCTGTTACATGCTTCACTCCCCACTTGCTTAAAAATCTTTGCACTCGACTTCCGACATATGCTGGTCCATTGTCTGTCTTTATAGTATTCGGGACTCCCATTATTGCAAAACAACATGTTAAGTGTCTGATTACCTGTGTGGCCTTTTCCCCACTCTGCGCAGAGGCCCATATATATTTGCTATAAGTATCTATAGTAACATGTACATATTTAAGTCTACCAAAACTTTGTATGTGAGTCACATCCATTTGCCATACTTCATTAGATTTCGTCCCTCTAGGATTAACTCCTATTCCAATACCAACCCCTTTATTGTGAAAACTACAAACAGGGCATGTTTTTACTATGGCCGTTGCTTCCGCCATTGTGATGCCAAACTGTGTTTTTAGCCCTTTTGCATTCTGGTGGAATATGTCATGTGCTTCTTTTGCCAATTTGTCTTTCGGCATGGGAACATGTATAACAGTGGATACCAATTTGTCCGCTCGAGCATTACCTTCCCCAAGTCCTATATCCCATTTATGACTTCTAACATGAATTACAGCATACGGTTGTTCCCTTATTTTTATGGCCCTCTGTAATTGTAAGAACAACTCATAGAGACGCTTATTTTGTACTTCCCTGACTTCTGCATCTTCTATCCTTGCTACTATTCCCGCTACATACATAGAGTCAGTTACAATATTCAATGGTTCATTAAACTTAACCATCGCCCAAACTACTGCCAACAGTTCCAAAGTTTGTAGTGTGTCTTGTGCTGTGGCTTTTAATATCTCGTGTTTCCATGTATTATCTTCCTGCCACGTTATAGCTGCTGTCTGAGATTTCTTTCCTGCATCTGTATAAACTGTGATGGCATTCGGGATCGGCGCCTGTTGTCTTTTTGGCTGTTCAATCCAATGTAATTGTCCCAACCATCTCAAAGGTTCCATAGATAATTGATCAGTTGACAACATCATTGGCCCATTTAACATGGCTTCCTGCAATGCTGTGCTATTTGCCAGGTACCACTGCATGGTTTCCTTCTGCATTGGACAGTATATGAATTGAGGTTCTCTTCCACTTATTTGAATAACTCGCACACGACCTTTCTTTACTAAATTTGCTAATGCCTCAACTTTTTGAAGTAGAGATTTTGATTGTTGTAATGCTGGCGTGATCCATTCTAGCACCCATGTCTCCCCCGTTTTCTTTTTAGACTGCGTAATAGCTCCGAGCAAATGCTGTGAACCCATCCACACAAGTATGTCCAGGGGGAGCTCAGCGTCTCTCCGACGCACTTGTCCAGATGTAATACGATCCATAATTTGTTGTAGCACTCGCTTCTGGTCTGCTGATAAAGACACCACCTGTGCAGGATCATTTCCTTTTAACAGTGGTCTTAATTGTTGTAAAAGCTCGTTTGGGATGCCCACTATAGGTTTTAGCCATTGTAAATCTCCTAATAGCTTCTGAGCATCATGCAGTGTTGAAATTTCAGGATTAATTGTCAATTTTTGTGGTGTTACTATTTGTTTCGTCAAAGACAATCCTAAATATTTCCATGGAGCTGTTTTTTGTATCTTTTCTGGTGCAATTACCAATCTTTGCTTTGCAAGGGTGTTTACAATTTCTTTTATCTGTGCTTCTGTAAATGGTTCTTTCTGTGCAAATAATATATCATCCATATAGTGATAAATTATAACATCAGTCCATTTTTGACGTAATGGCTGTAAGGCTGCATCTACAAAAATCTGACATAAAGTTGGACTATTCCTCATTCCTTGCGGTAAAACTGTCCATTCAAACCGTTGATCTGGCCCTTCTCTATTTATTGCCGGTAAAGTGAAAGCAAATCGGCGCATGTCCTTTTCATGAAGCGGAATCGTAAAGAAACAATCTTTTAAGTCCACAATCAATATAGGCCATTCATAAGGTAACATAGCTGGATTCGGCATACCTGGTTGTAAAGCCCCCATTGGTTCCATTTGTTTGTTTACTTCTCTAAGGTCATGCAAAAGTCGATATTTGCCTGATTTCTTCTTTATGACAAATATTGGAGTATTCCAAGGACTAGTAGATAATCTTAAATGTCCTTGCTGATATTGTTCTTGTACTAGCAAGTGTGCTTGCTCAAGACTTTCCCTTTTTAGTGGCCACTGCTTTACCCATATTGGATCGTCAGATGTCCAAGTTATAGGGATCGGGAAAGTCCAAGCAATGGCCATTAGGATAAATGGTGATCGTTTGTCAAAACTATTCCCATTTGTGCTAACACATCTCTTCCAATTAAGCAATTTACCCCTGGAGGTAATTGCACTACAGCAAGCACCGCTGTGACTGTTTGTCCTTCAATTGTCAATTGTAGGGGCGGCGTTCGATTAGCTAAAGTTAAACCACCCACGCCAGTGATGGTAGTGGTATGCTCTTGTAATGGCCAGCCTTGTGGCCAAGAAGAAGGCGACAGTATGCTGGAATCTGCGCCTGTGTCTAACAACCCTTCCACAGTTATTGCGTTACCTTGAAATGACAGGTGAACAGTCTTTCTGGGTCTCGTACTCAGATCCAGTGTTAGCAGGGTCAGGCTTCCTGTGGAGCCGAAGCCTTTATTTCCGCGACTCTCCTCAGTTATTGGTCGTATTGTTTGAGTCACTTGTGGCAGAGGCACCAGCTGTGCAATCCGTTGTCCCTGTGCAATCTTTACTGGTGGATTCAGTGTATATGCCATAATATAGATTTCACCTTCATAATCTGCATCAATAACTCCCGGTAAAACAAATAGTCCACATTGTGATGCCGATGATCTTCCTAATAATAAAGCTCCCATGGTTCTCCCATTAATAATGATAGGTCCTCGTACATTCGTAGATATTGTTTGAGGATTATTTGTTAACAGAATAACATCTACTGCTGCTGCCAGGTCCAACCCGAGACTTCCCCGGGTGGCGGGTTGAAGGACTGCGCTGCGGCTGCAATTTTGGTCGTTGCGCGGCGGCCGGCGAACGCGCTCCGTGTGGAGTTTCCCGACCGTCTGCAGCAAGCCACCTCATTATGGGAGTTGGATCGGCAAGTTTGACACCATACATTTCTGGCTGTACAACTCTTTCGTACATGCCCTGGAGCTCCGCATCGGTAACACCGCAGCTGCCCCTTTTTAGGTGTTTGCACTTTAACTGCTGTTGCTGCTGAAGTCTGGAGAGGCGCAAGGGCTGCCATAACCTGACTTTGAGTAGCCTGAGCCTGTTCTTTCATTCCTTCCCCTAATTTCTTTATTGCCTCTACAAGAAAAGCCTGAGGTCCAGTAGGTATCGATGACGCTTTTTCAAGTGCCTCCTCTATAGTCCAATGTGCCCTTAATGTATTCAATAAACTCTTTGTAGCAGGATTGCCATTTTGTGAAATACACTGTTTTAAGAGAGCACCCTGCATGTAGAGAGGTACTCTTGCTCTTTCAATTGCATTTACCAACTTATCTACAAAACTGCCCAAAGTCTCTTCTCTCCCTTGCTTAATCCCCATATACATTGGAACTCCGCCTGGCTCTTTCACTTGTTCTATAGCTTCTCTCACTAACCTCATTGCCTCTCTCACCTTATCCGGACCGAGCAGTGCTTGAGCTTCTACTCTAGCATAAGGTCCTAACCCCATTAATTCATCCATTGTAACCCCTTGTAATGGATCTCCTGCTTGCCGCTGTACCGCTATCGATTCTAACACTCTCGCTTGCCAATGCGCATTAAACAACAACCACTGACTAGGAGAGAAAATTAACTTTGCTATACCCCGACAATCTGCAGGCAAAAGAAGTTGAGTGCTCCAGAGATAATCTAACATTTGACGAGTCGGTTCACCAGTAACACCATAAGAACTCACTGTAGAGCGCAATTGTGATAAAAGCTTCCAATCTAATGCCGTAACAGTAGCATTTAGTCCACCAGCTGGGTTCGGCTGAAACTGAACTGGAAAAGCCATTGCTGTCGCCATCTGAGTCATCTCCTCATCCCCTTTTTCTAGCCCCTCTCGTGCCAATGCATTCCAAGCCCGACACCTTTCTTTAGCGATCTCTATCCCCAGCCCATCTTCTGAGCCAGGAGTAGAATTCTCGCTTTCCGGCGTCACAGTGTGGCTGGACGCGTCAGGGCTACTCAGGGCAGAAGCGAGAGGAGCGGTAGGGAGAACTCGTTCTGAGCTTTCCTGTCCCGTCTCTTCGGAACGTAAAGGTGGTAAAACAAGCTCACGAAACGTAGGCGGTAATGGCCACTTAGTTTCCTCCTCCCCATATCTGGTGTTTTTCTCTTTTGCCGCAATTGCGCCCTGTGCAGCTCTTTTTTCAGCCTGATACCTTAGCAATTCATTATGAACCACCCTCCATAACTTTCCCAACTTTTTTGCTGTCTTATCATCATTCAATGTTAATTCCCATAATTTATCTCCAAATTTTCTCCATTCCGATAACTCATGAACTGTATGTGGATTAATAAAACAACCTTGCTCTACCCCATAAGCTAAAAGCCCCTGAAGATCCTTTTTTACATCTATTCCCTCAACCCGGCGTTGTGCCAGCCAGGATGCAAATAAATCATATGCTGCTTGCCTGTCCATACCTTAATTTTTCCGTTGCAGCCTTTCCAGGTCTCGGCAGCACGTATCAGCAGGGCTCACCTCTTATGACACCCTGGGCGCGGGCCTTTTTAGTCGCCTTTCGCCGTCCTCGCTGCTTAAGGACCTGAACAACCTTCTCTGGTCTTTATCCTTCGTGGTGCCTTATACGTCCTTTGGCACGTATCACGTCGGGGTCACCATTTGTTGAAAGAACGCAGAGGGAGCCCAGCCATCATTTAATGCACAAAGGCTCAAATTTATTAGTACTCACACTTCTTTTATATCCACAATAATTAGTTCATACATATTGCAAAAAGCAAGCTCCTTATAGGTTGCTAAGGTTAGATACATTGGTTGCTAAGGTTAAATACCAATCTCTCCCCTTATGATTTCTGCAAGGCCTTCTACATAGTCCTGCTTCTGTTCTTTGTTCTTCTTTGATACTTTTCGGTATTCTCCCATCACGTCGCCGTTGTCAGCAGTTCCTCGGTGCTGTGCCCTTTCTCACGTAGCCAGTTGTTAGCAAACTGCTCCACATTTATTTGCTTAAAAGCAAGACCTGGAAATTATTTACTCTTTGGTTCTCTAAAAAATTTTCTATCCACTTTATCGATGGCTTTGCTAACCAGCTTTGGAACAGAAAATAGAAAATAAGTCATAATAAGTCCCAGTTGAAATTATTCATCATATTAACTAAAGGGGTTTATTTTTTATAATTTAATTTTCACTGTATATCCAGTTTTTCAAGTTACTAGAATTTAATTAAATAGTGGAAACGTTGCTTCGGTGATATATAGTTTGTATGCATACAGCTCAGAAAGATGGAAACAACTTCAGTTTCTTGGTACTGTTTTTCCCTTTGATTTTCACACGAGAGCAGGGTGACACCTCTACACTGATCCAAGCAATGGGTTGACCTCAAAGCTATCATAACTGCTATCTTTAGTTTCCTTATTGGGAAAGGTACAATACGATACATTTTCAATACTTAAGGCAATACACTGAGCTAGCATATCTCTTCTGACAGAATGAAATTGAAACCTACTTTCATGTCATGTCTCCATACACAGCTTGTGCTTACCGTAGGACTCCTCGCTGTAGTAGTGTATCTTTACACTGTTGTGGCGTTCAACTTCTTCCGCAAATTCTACAACAAAAGTGAAGATGAAGATGAACCAGACATGAAGTGTGATGACATGATGACGGTAACTAAAACATCACTAGCATGCTTAAATTTCATCCCGAATTTTCAAATGAATACTTAAAAGAGAAGATGATAAGCAAGGAGGGATGTTTTTGTTGTTAAATCCATGGGTCTCTTCTTGTCATTTTGAAAATCTAAATGGTCTTCAAATTCCCTCTGCATTCTCCAGTGGTCTAAACTCAACGGTAGATAGATGACACTCACCAGTATGGGAAGCTATTCTGGATTTTTCCCTTAAATACTGTAGTATATGATTTGCTGCAATGCTTTTACATGTGAAGATGGCAAACCCTTAAAGTATGACAATAACGAAATTTTATGACAAACTGGTCAGCCCTGCCAAAACAAGCTGTGTTGTTGCAGCACAAATAAACCCAATTTGTTCCCAATGTTTGCAAGTGTGCAAGCTCTTCCTGTCCTTAAGATTATATGAAGTATATGATGTTATTAGCACTACTTATAAAAGCCTGCTCCAAACTGCTTACAACTAGTAATTTAGTCGTGAAGTAATAAGTCAAGGGTGAGTAGAGAAGGAGGAAATTAAAATTATTATGGGTGATAATCTAACGCTACTAATTTCCCTTCTGATTTCCACTTGTTGCCACATGATGTCATTTATGTCATATTAAAAGGTACTCTACAGATACTTATGATGGTATGAAGAGGATTTGATTTTCTTACTGTATACAGAAAACAGTGCAAATTCAGATATTAAAAATGTATTAGCCTTGAGTTTGTGGCCAGCTCATTTCTTCCATGGAATAGTCATTCTCTGTCCTGTGTTATATGCCAAAGATAGAATAAAATACCTCAGAACAGAATGATCCTCCTTATTCTTGACCTTTCTTTCACTCAGTGCAAGTCAGATGTCAAATGATAGAAATTATGAAAACTGCCCAAGCAGTATTATTTAACTGGTCCTTCTGCAAGCTGGATACAGTGGTCTGGTCATAGAATAGATGTAGGAGTAATTGGAATAATGAAACTATATTACATTTTAAACCACTCTACCAAGTTAGGTAAATCAATTCCAAGTTACATTTTTAAGTATGATTAAACTAGTACAAGCATCTTACATCAACAGTAAAGTTGCATTATAAAAATGGATGTATTGTTCTGTTTAGTGTTTGCTTATAAAAGACCGGATTTGTCAGGTTTTATGCTGATTATTTAACACCAACATTGCTGCCTAATGTGACTTCAGAACAGGGACTGGGCTTAGAGACTTCCCTTGTTTTAACCCACATTGTGTGACTGAAGGTGGTTTACAAGATTTGGTAGCCAAGTCATACAGGAACTTGAGTAGTATATTGCTTCAGCAGAAGATTCCTTAAAGATTTTTCCATGAAGACTTATATGTTCAAAAAATATGACACACAGCAACATTTTTGTAAAGTCATTTCTTCCGCATCGACCTGAACACAGGCTATGTTTCCCAGATCATAAAAAATTTACAATGCACTAAACCAGATATCTAGTATTGCAAAATGAAATTATTCAGAAACCACCTAAACACAGATAGATCTACCTGTTGTGAATATGTCACTATTTATTTTATGGCAATATTTGCCAACATTTCTAAACTCCATTACAAGACTTTAAAAGAAGTCCTCTGCTTACTCAGAGCAAGCTAGAACCTTAGGAATTAATATAAGGGGTAGAATATAGTTGAATACAGTAACAAATACAAGAAAAATGTCCCCCAAATGGTTTTAGTCTGTAAGTAAGACCTAGGAAGTAACAGCTGATGCTGACTCCCCCTCTTAATAAGTGTACTTGAAGATGTAGTTAAGACAGAAGTTTAGTTAAGACAGTTACAGATTTTTGGTGCAGCGTGTGATACATGGGGAATTATGTGTTCTTTGTTACTATAACTTGTGAAGAGAATTAGCAGAGCAGATTCATTTATGGTAAATATATCTGTAATTTTCCTCCCTCTTTTTTAGTGTTACCTGTTCCACATGTATGTGGGGGTGAGAGCTGGTGGTGGCATTGGAGATGAAATTGAGGATCCTGCTGGAGACCCTTATGAAATGTATCGAATAGTCTTTGACATCACATTTTTCTTCTTTGTCATTGTTATCCTACTGGCTATTATTCAAGGTACTGCCACTTATCTTAGTAGACACTGTTAGAATTTACTTAAGTTCTGCAATGTATTTAAACCATATTTGTGTTTGAGGTAAATTTAGCAGTATTGCTATAAAGACTTATTTCTGAGCTCATAAAATCATTAATTCTGAAAGTAATGATTTTATACTTAACTCACAAATAATGCATTGTCCCAAGTACCACACAACGACAAAGCACAAGATACGTAACTTACCCAGGTTACAGTGTTTATGAACACTTTGACAACTACCCAGCAACAACGCAGCTTCTGCAGGACCGCTGTTCTTCCTATAATAACCATTTAAGCCTGGAGAGACTTGCTGTAGACACTCTTCATGCCTTTAATTTGGAACCACCACAGCAGGCAGGGGGATTGAGACTTTCACAGTGGAAAGGGGAAATGGCACAGAGAAAGTCACCATGGCCACGTACCCATTTCCTTCTTCCTTTAGAGGATGATTTGCAGTTTTAATTGGTTTGTAGTTGTGGTTTACAGAGAAGGAGACCTCTCTCCAATGACTAACAGTATTCAACACTCATTGTATAAACTGACCTAAGGCTGCTAGGAAAAAACACTGCAAAGAAAAAATGTAATACATCTATACCAAGAAGAAGTTATGAATGTCAGAGCACCCATAATGATCCAGCTCTATTCTTAGCATGTGGGAAGTGGAGGAATAACGCTTCAAATGCAAAGCAGCATCACAAACTGGCCAGGGGGCCTGTGGGAGCAGAGTCATCTTTGTTGAACAAAAGTTGGGATACAGGAGTTCCATGAGAAGGAGAATGAAAATGGGAACAAAAGAGATGAGATTATGGAAGGTTACACTGACCAAAATATAAGTACAGAAAAGCCTTTCTACTCTCAAGGTTATACACTTCCATCTAAGAGAAATTACTGCTAGGAGTGCAGTGTAAACAAATGTTAGATGTCTGGAAATTGATACATTGTAATTTGAATTGTTCAACCTAGACGTTAAGTACGCTAAACTCTAAAGACAGTGGAGGATGTCTGACAGACGTTACTTGAAATATGAACGCTGTTAAGTACTGAAGTGCTGTTACTTTTCCATTTGAAATAGGTCTGATTATTGATGCTTTTGGTGAACTAAGAGACCAGCAAGAACAAGTGAGAGAAGATATGGAGGTATGAGTAACACACTACATTTTTCGTTACTCTTACTCATCTGGATTGTTACAGTTGTAATTCATTCGTAACCACAACTTGTATTTCCAGACCAAATGTTTTATTTGTGGAATCGGCAATGACTATTTTGACACAACCCCACATGGCTTTGAAACACACACTTTGCAAGAACACAACTTGGCAAACTATCTGTAAGTATATTTTACTACTGGAATTATGATAAAGAGACCTTTCAGCTCCAGAGTAATTTAGGCGCACACATTGCTGACAATCCTAAACCTGAATTCTGTAGGACTGAGGAATAGCTCCATCCCTTTCTGGTCTTCCCTCTTCTACTCCACACTGCTGATTATCTTTAAAGTGCTCACCTTACACATGAACTACCTTAGTGGAATGAGACCTGAAGGCACACCAACTCCCTATTCCTCTGGAATGAAACCCACATATGTGGAATGACAGGGAACAACAGTTTAGTTTGGAATTTTGACTGTGACTTCCGGGGGCTTGGTAACCTTGATAAAACCATTAAAAATTAGCCTCAATTTGTCAAAAAGAAAACCCAAAGCAAAACATCAAAACAAAACAAAAAGCGCATCTCTGGAAGATTCCAGAAAGATAAGCTATAAAAAATAATGCACAAGTCTGATCCTATAGTTCTTTAGTGACAGTGCAGCTTTCCGAATCCTCAAAGCAATCAGGAGTTGTATGTATTTAGACTATTGCCCAGATCGTGATCTTCTACTTTCACTAGTAAATACAGAACAGATCAAAGAGGATATTGAAGAAGTTCATCTGGTGGCATTAGTTACTCATACAACAGTGATAAGTATATGAGCACTGTGCCGGTAGAACAAATGAGCTGAACTGGTGGTATCTTACAGAAGTCTGGCTTTGGAATACTGCATCTGAACTTTTTAAAGGGGTGGAGTGGTGGCTGCATTATTCCTTGCATAGCAACTGACACTGCAAAAGCAATGCACATTACTTTGGTGAGGCAAATTTCCATTAACATCCGTAGTTTTACCAGTCTACAACCTCCAAGCTTACTGTATTGAATTGCTTAATTGGTATATGTGAACTTGTGATTCACAGTAAAATAAAAATGGTCATTTCCTTAATATGAGACTATATAGTGAACAACCTTTCTAAGCAGGTTGCCCTTTAATTAGACAAATGTTACAATCACTGCACATTTCTTTATTTACAATGAAAGCACATACCAAGTTTAATTCCAAATGCACTGCATCAAAAGTGGCTAAGCAAGAGTTGTGTTACATGCAAACAGACCATTGTTAGTACTCTGCCACCTCCCTAATTAGCTCAAGCTCTCTACGTTTCACTGATCCCAGGAATCTGAGCTAGATAGGCTCAGCTTTTGAGTGGTACAGAATGAGTGTTTAGAAATCCTGGTGCAGCTGGGTGTTTCCACACTTCAAACTTCTTGCATAGTAGTCATAGTAACTTGTTCCAAGGTGAGATGTTGGAGCATATGTGTATAGGAGTTGTCATATGCCTAATTCAGGTATTGCTCCTAGCACTGCAATGAAGAAAATGCTAAACCATATTTTTCCACTTCTACAGATTTTACATCTGTTAGCACTTCCGCAGGAGGCGTGCTGGAGGATAGAATTTTCTCCTTTAACAAAGTATTTTAGACACCTAGCAGTATCGTTATGCCAGCCAGCAATCTCCTTCACACAGCCCAGTCTAGCAAAGGTTAGGCAGAGATGTTAGGTTTTCTGCATTAATACCTGCTTCATGTGCTTGTTTTAGGTTCTTTTTAATGTATCTCATTAACAAGGATGAAACTGAGCATACTGGCCAGGTGAGTAGAAATTTTTTTTTTTCTCACCTTTCAAAGTTTTTATCTTCTCCAGCCTTGTGGCTGTGTACCACCAGGTGGAACTGGTGTACTACCAAGGAGTGGAGAGATGCCACCCTCCCTGAGAGACTTCTGGGAGGGAAAGGGCTGCAGCAGTGTGCTGTCCTGCCCAGCATGATCTGTCAGAAGCCAATTACTAGTAATCTTACCTCTGAAATGAAACCCTGAAATATACCAGTTGTTAATCTTTTGGGAATCAAGTAGTTAAGCTACTCTATCTAAATCCTTACATATGTATACATAGATAGGTATCTGGATGGATGGATGGATGTTTAGTGTTGTTAGGCCCTAAATGTAAATAAATAAGAAAATAAATTGGATTTAACTGTATCTTATCTCAAATAAGAAGCTGTTATGCAAACACTACAGAAGTACCTTACACTTCAATGCTTTCCAAGCAAACCAAAACACATTTTACATATACAGATTGTGTACAGGTTTGCTCTGATATAACTAGACTGATTTATACTTACTTACACGCTTTTTCTAATAGGGCTTAAATTTCAGTAGTACTGAATCACAAAAAGTGCAGAACAATACTTTTACAAACATTCTTGACTTACAATCTTTAATGTCTTCACAGTTCTACTCCATGGTAATAGGCACAGTACCCAGTTATTGTTAAAGGTTTATCTAGAGCGCCAACTACAAGGTGTCTGTTAAAATAATACTCTTTGTTATTTTCAGGAGTCATTTGTGTGGAAGATGTACCAAGAAAGATGTTGGGATTTTTTCCCAGCAGGGGACTGCTTCCGGAAACAGTATGAGGATCAACTTGGCTAGTATCAGAGAAGAAATTATTTATTCATGAACTGTTAAGATCCAGTATACAAAAAAAACCTTCCTTTCCTTTTCATGGTGTAATTTCACAGCTTGTATTTGCTTTACATGTCTTTAAACTTCAAGACATACCTAAAATTTGACACTACTTCATAGGCTTTTTGTACCTACCACATATGAAACAGGTCTTTTGTTGGAATTTTAATTAGAAAAGAGAAAACTATGCCAGATCAACTTAAGCCTTCCAGTTCAAACATGGTCTGAAATCATAACAACTTTAACTACATCATTAACCTAGTGTTTGGCAGTACAGTCGAAAGGGCTAAAAGGTGTCTTAATTGCACAACATTTGACATTTAAGAACTTGAACATCAGAGGCCATGCCTCCAAAAAAAATATTTTAACTAACTGCTGTCCTGTTTTTCCCCCCAGTATTTGCTAGTGAATGTATTAAGATACAGCTTGAAAAGCTTTAAGCAGTTAAAAAGAAAACATTTTCAAACACTTCGTCGACCTTGAAACATTAAGTGCCTTAAAATCTCTGTAGACATAGCTATGCAAACTTTTTATTTGTGTTAGTGTTCTAGATGAACAGATCCATTAACTGTATTGCTTTTCTGTCCTTCTGTATGAAATTGCACTTGAAGTTTGTTTATATACTACCTTCAATAACAGCTTATTAGATGCTGCTGTTAAAGACAGACATACACTGTATCAAAATGAATACAACTTAAATCTTAGGCCAAAATAAAACAATGCTCTGTGGTCACCTGCAAGTAGAAGCTGCTAGGATTATGCATTTTTTTTTTTCCTCTAATAAAAAGTGCCCACTGCAATAAAGTATTATAAACCAAATATTACCTTTGCTGTCATCTTTCTCATTTTTCTACAATGTAGAGATGTGGTGTGAGGATGGTGACTAAAAACACATGCATTCATTGTTCATTCATAGCTTTATTTTAAGGACTACACAGAGCAAGTACAAGCTGAAATAACTTTCTCTTAGTGTACTGTAGCCTGCATATTTAGCAAAGAAAATCCTAATTCCATCACAAATTTTAGACCTTTCTAAGAAGATTAATCTTAATTTTTTAATCACATCTAAATGAATTTTGGTTGCACAGAATTTTAGGCCCCAGTAAAGAAAACCGGGCATTTGGCATACTGAACAAGGTGAAACATAAAGCAAATAACAAGGAGATAAAGGAAGAGTCAGCTTTCTACTTAATGTTCAGTTATTCACGTAAGAAAATTTGAGCTTCAGGAAATCATGCTGTCTAGCCAATCTTCAAGCTCTTCCTCAGTAAGATCTTTAGATGTACTTTGCTGTTGCTGTGATGCTGTACTCTTCTGTTCAGGCATATCTAGTTTTAAAGGCTCTAGAAAAGTGAAAAGAAGAGACTTGAAAATCTGGAAACAATTCCATACCAGCTCTTTGTCCTGGATCATTTTGCTTTTTAATGCACAACTGACTATTTAAACACAGTTCTTGAAGAATAGCAAGTCATATTCCAAAAATAGAAGCAACAATTAAAAAAAAAAAAAAAAAAAAGGCACCTTAGTAAGTTCCACCAGAGCAATGTGGCTTCCACCTGATTCAAGGGGGCCAGGGCCTGGTCTGCAGCAGACAGGTTATAAATCATCCCCCAACTGGGATCTGTTCACAATCCTGTCCGCTGCAGAGGTTACTTTAATGTAAGAAAGGAGCAGGAGGCCACAACAGCAGATTGCCCTGCATGATTATTACAGCATGATGTGATTCCATATTCTGAGGGCATTGTTTTCTTCAGGGATTTACACTGTGCTTTGGAGTGGAAAGCATGACATACCTCTCAAATGAAAGAGTATTTCAAGATTGTCTTCAGTAAGAAGGCTTGCTGTATTGCTTGTGGTGACATCTTACACCTTCAACCATCTTAGACTTAATTTTTAAGATAGCAAGAAAATAATTCTTGTAAAAAAAATCAGAGATACTAAAAATTCTTTTACAGCATTGTGGACTGGGGGGGATTAGCAAACCATCTCCATCAGAAGTAACAAACAGTAGTATAACTGCTAGGAATGTACACAAAAGGAAGGGTTTGCCTTTTTTTCTGAAAAGTAAAGATTTCTGTATATGTTTTGTTTCCATACTAAACTTAATTTGGTAAAAACAATGCTAGTAAAGTTTGAAAATAGCATTTATAACAGACCATTGGAAATAGCTGTCAGTTCTGTATACTATTAGCACAGTGAACAAGGGCTGATGATGTTATGTAAAACCTTTATCTTCCTCTCACTAAAATCCTCTAGCAGTACATTAATTATTTTCTTTATTTAAAATTTTGCTGAACCATAAGACTAATGCTGTTCTGCAGAAGAATTTCTCTTAATGCTTAAAATGAACTGACAATGGTGAAACTTTAGTTCAGTGGGGAGTTAAAACTGAAAAGGAACAAATGGGTCAGAACATAGCCCCGGATAAATGAAATGCAGTTTGACAGAGATGATGACAGCAGTACTGTCGACTGGCTAATCAAGAGTTCAAAAACATCACCCAAAGAGAGAGAGGAATGGAAATTAAATCAGGACATGCTGGGGAGAAGAGAAATCTTACCTTTGTCCTTAATATCCATTTTCAAATCTTTCTTAGTTGATATGTTGTAGGATAATACATCTGACACAGGTTTGTTTTCTGTACTAATGGGAGCATCCAGATTTAGGAGAAGATCTAGTTCTTCATCCAAATGGTCAGTCTCTTGCTTTGATAGTGGATGGGCTCTCTGAAACGGTTCTGCTGCACTTGCCCTAGCACCACTTTTACTTCCAGGCTCTGATGGAGCAACAGAATCACCAATGGGATGGGAGACCAACGCCATTTCACTTTGAGCCAGAGACTTTTGGAAGAGAAGCGCTCTCCTCTTGCTATCTTCAATAATTTTAGATTTCATCTGTGGGAGCTCTACAGGTGTTGATGCCTAAGAGTACAAGAAAGGACTTGAGTCTTTCTAGTGATTAACTCCATTGTTACTATTCTATCTACTTTGGATTGTAATTCATGCTTCCTACATTTTATCATTTAAGAAGGTACAATGAATTTCAGCAGAATTGAAGTCAGAAGTAGAAGTAAACTAAAGTTATCTTGATAATTTTACAGAAGCAACTACAACATACAGACTCCTTTTATCCCTTATTAAGGAATATGAGACTGTAAGCTAAATCAGCAAGTTCCACTCTTCCACAAATACTTCCTGAAGAGTTACTTTTCTTTAATTCTTCTGTAATGAAATCCCACCAATACTCTGAATTTTGGAATGACTGAAGTCAGAATTTGGCTAGAAACATTATCCCATGTTAGGCCTTCCCTCCAAAATTCCAGTCTTGAAAGCAAATCATACTACAGGTCGCTTAAAATCATTTAGCAAAAGTTATAGTATATAGATGTATATTTTGAAAAATGAAAACAAATTACAATACATTATCAAATAGTGAGACAAGAAATGGCAACTCATTATTTAACCATGGAACACAGATGCTGCTTTTATCAGGCTGCCCTAGCATTAATAACACTGCAGCATATCTGATGACCACATCACCTGTCAGAATTACAAGACAAAGATTAAATGCCATAACACACACTTTATAACCCTGATAAAAGTTAAAGACCATGACTAGAACTCTTGAAAACTGTATTTGAAAATAACATTTTTTTTACAGATTCCCTTACACATCACATCTGCAGACATATTTGAGCTCCCTTAAGAAAGAGCATAGTTGTGTCAGTCACAGAAACACTTTATGCAACTCCAAACAAATAAAATTTCTTCTGTAAGTGTCATGATTCTCTTTCCTTGCTTGCGCAGATGGATTTTTTTTTAAGAATTTTGTTTTTATATTTAAGTCTCATTGGTTCTTTTGCCCTTGCACAAATATTTTCTTTTTCACAGCCTAAAGAAACATTTTTTCCTAATATTCTGTTGCTTTTTTTTTTTTTTCCTCACCAGAGCATAAATGACATTTTCCTCACCTGTTTGGTTGACAGTTCTGCCTGTTCTAACACAGATGTAAATTTGATTCATGGAATAAACGTGTCTGCTATTAGCTATATAGAAGAGTAAATCGCAATTAAGATAATTAACAGGAAAGAATGTGAAAGCACTTTGAAAATTTTGGTGCAGGCTTTTAACAGCTGCTAACAAGAGAAGCAAATACAAAACCAGTGCAATCAGTCCACATCAAACACTCTGATACCTGGCTTCAAATCTAATGTGCTGCACATCAAAGCATTTTGTTTAAAGCCAACAAAGCACAAAAAGTGCTGATAGGGGGGTATCCTGCATTACATGCCATTTGACATGCCAGTCTTAAGAAATGTATTTACTTATAGCATACATTCTACTTATGTTTGAAGACCCAAGTTTAAAGTAATCATTCTTGCACAGATCGTTTCACTGAAAATATTTGCATTTTCTTGTGAAAATTCACAGCATTACCTGCACAAGGTCAGCAGCTACATTCAACCTCAGATGTAAAGGCAATTCCTGAAGGGCCTGGGCCAAAGACTGGCAGTCAACAGAAAGTGCAGATAACTGAAATATAATTCAACACACAGTATGCTTGTATTAAAAAAAAAAAACAAACCATGAACTAATAATGACTTTAACCTATTACATTCCCCTGTTCCACACATTCAAGGAATGTAAAGAACAATCTAATGAAATACAGGAATTCATAGTTTTAAATTACACATGTACAAAGCAGTTTGGCTAAATTACCACATAAACACCTACAATGCAAATAATTGCTTAAAGGTTTAAAAACAATGGAATGCTCCTTAGGCAACACCTCAAAAATCCAAAGCAGGAAATAGTTCTACAAGTTGACAACGTGTCAGAGGCTTTTCCAACTGAAACATCTTTTAGTCTGTGAAGCTTTCTATGCAGTGGGAATTGCCATTCTTCAATGAGTGGCTACTATTTTCTATACAATCAAACCATGTAGCTTGTACGTAGCTTTACTGGTTTTAGTGTCTAAACAACATGGCCCTTTTTATACTTCCCCATCTTTTAAAATGTTGTTTTGATGCTTACAAAAGCAACAAACTATAGTTGAATATGCTTCTAAATCATATTCAAGATATTCAAGAAATATACTCTACTGTTGCCTAGTTGCTTAAAAGGCAGAACTGTCACTTATTAACGTGACAGTTATTGGAATTTCCTTTTCTCTTGACCCCCTTTTTTTCTGGCTGTAAACTATTAAAAACAAATTTTTGCAAAATGGACCAGCAATATTTGATGTTTTTTAGAGAACACCCTGGAGTTTGGTAGACTTAAACAGATTTTGAGCTCACAGTACAGAGAACACTCTGAGCACATTCACCATCGATGAAAAATATAATTCAGTATCCATCACTTATTTTAAAATCTGACAACAAAATGCTTAAGTTCAGTCTATACTCTCATTTTCATGGAAGCAGAGAAGCTGCTTCTAAATTTAGTTTAGGGACAAAAATTTGTACCTCTGAATATGGTATAGACTAACACAGACATCTAGAAGTTCAAATATTCATAAATTAGGAGAGAGTGTTTTGTGCCATATTGTAAGAGGTTTGTCAAAGGAATTCACACTGCTCCCAAAAGCCAGTCAAACAGGATGGCTTTTGACACCTGCACACACAGCAAGAATGAACATCAAAGACATAGTGTGTTCCAATAGCATATTTACAAAATTAAAATAAATTTTAAAAAGAAACAGTGCAGTTTGCTTAACAGTTTCTTGTATCCAAATTCTGGTTCTGGTGTCCAGTAACAAGACTAAAAGGACCAAACAAATATCTGATGGTTAGAATTTTTCTTCTTTACAAACAACCTATTTTTACAATGGATTAGTGATCACCATGAAAGATGATTGACTGGTACAGGTAACCTCAAAAAGTCTTCAGGCAATTCTTGTTGCCCAGCAATGAACTAAAGCTTCAGAAAACAGTTCTTTTGACAGACAGTGAAGATCAAATATGTTTTCTGCACATTTGCAAAGGACAAGGAAATCATATGAATCTGGTAACATAAAAAACTGTAAAAAGTCAAGTATCACTGAATAACATTTAAGTACATGTGGTAAGAGCAAAGTGCACTTCCAAAAAGATTAATGTGAATGAACATTGTGAACAGCAGTGAAACTGGAGACAGGGAAGAGGAGGAAAGTCTGAGGATGAAGGAAAAGAGGAATTTGGAGAAATAACATAATGGAAGAAGGAATTCAATATCCAGTAGAGATTTCATTAAAAGAGGTGTTTGAATAAAAAACAAACAAAGGGATCAAAGCAGTATTTGATAAACACATCATGGCACACATATTTATTCAAGAAAATAAGTAGAGGTATACTTTGCTGCTGGAATTGCCATTTTTTACTGAAAATTCCAAGTTACTATTAGCTGCTTGATTTTTAAATTGCAGACCATGTTCTGAAACATTTTCACTGCATGTTATTAATATAGTAAATCCAGATCTACCTTTTGTAACAATGAATGATAAGTCTTAATAAACTGAAAATTCGTTACTGTTGATGTCACTGTTACATTTCCATTCGATTTGAAACTGATGCTTTGACATTGCTTTCCACAAATAAAAGGAAATGGGATATATCTAGTCATTCTGCAACTATTTTTATGCCTTTTCTGCTTTATTTTGTTCCATCATAATCACTTCAGTTAACAATTCTCTAATCTTGTACGTAATGGCAAAGAAGTAGAAACAGGTGAGCTAAGAGGCAAAGGCAAGGAATTTGGCAAAGCGGATCTCGGATGAAAATTAGACCTGGATCCAGCTTTCAGGGAGAAGAAAGATGGGCCAGAAACAAAAAGGAGATAACAGCCTGAAGACCAGAGATAATGTGAAAAATTAGACAATGCTATGAAACTGTCTGGGCTAAAATAAGAAATCAAAAGAATGGTAATTGTGACTAGCACAGTAAACTATTTCAAACTGACATAAGAACAGTGAAAGACAGGAAACAGTTTGAAACAACAAATTTGGATGGGATGGGACGAACGACTGCAGTTTGGTAGGGACAGAGGCAGAAGGCAGTGCCCACCACAGCACACTTCAGAGTGAGCGAGGGCGTGGGACCAGCTCCAGAACTGTGCAGTCTCATCACTGGCAGCCAGAAGAGTATTTGTGAAATCCACTGGCAATGTTCAACTTCACCCTGCTCACAATGGCTTTAGCCATTCAGAAATTAATTAATGTGTTCCAACCACCTAAATGCTATAATGACAAGCCTAGGAGGAAATTATGAAGAAATTAATATTCCAGATACTGACAGCCTGCACACTAGGAGCGGGAGGAACTGATAAGAAAAAAAAAACACAGTCATTGAGAGACATATACCACTATACAAACATGATGGTTTAAACATATGCTGCACTTGGTTTTATTTCCTCATTTTAATATGACTTTGTGACTTTAATGTACCTTTAAATATCACTTCCCAGGGAGTAATTATTGTCAATATTTTAGGAAATAAATAGCAAACTTTTAAAATCTGAATACACATGTATGTTTTAAGAAACACTCAAGCACAGTTTTACAGCAATTTTAAGAAAAGCTTGGAAGACAAAAAGCATTTATCTTGCAATAGTTCAGGTGACTTATGTGAGGAAGACAGCTGCAGACATCAAGACACTTTCCAGTATCCTGATATAGAAAATGGCAAACCTCTATTCCTTTGAGCCTTTTTATTCCAGCAAGAAAAGAAACTGGAACAAGCTTCATAGTCTATACAAATATACTCATATAGGTTTTGTTATAGTCACTTTAGTAAACTATTTTCTCTTGAATACAGCTGAAAGGAAGGCTGACTTGATATGTCAGTAAAGCAAAGTGACAGTCCCTTATTTTCCTTTCACTGTATGGATTTGCTTGTTCTTTTCTTCCACATTACTTAAAAACCTAGCCTCCTGCTTTGATTAGTACAACAGAAAAAAAAAAAAAAAAAGGACAAGACTCAAGAGCCTCCAGCCTCAGAGACAAATTAATAAAAATATACAGAATAAAGAGTGCTATTATTGTATTAAACAATTTGCTGCTGAAAGGACAACTGCCTAGGTATTTTGTGCCAGGTGATTATCCATACAATCTCATTTGAATAATAATTCTGTTACCTGCTTATGCCATATGCTTTCTCTATGCCATTCTTTCTCATCAGCAAATCGGAACTGTGCAAAGGAATCTCCTACAGAAAAGAAATTAAAAATATGTTTATTTTTAAAAAATAACAAGCTCTCTCCAAAGTTCCCAACCCTACAGAAGTAAATTCAATCAATAAATGCCACATCTTCAACAAATTTGCATTTAACTTTAATGGTGCTTGCGTTCACAACATTAAACTTCTTTAAGTCAAAGTTCTATAGAAAGATCTTTCAATCTCTTGTTTGCAAAACAGGACTGAAAAAGGTGCAACAAATTCAAAACTGAATGAAGAGGTCCTAGGTGCCATGTCAACACGCATGATTTTCACTGAAAAGTCTGATTTGGACAACATACTGGGAATATGCGGAGTATTCACAGAGTGTTTTTAATGAACAGCTTTAAAAGTGCTGCAGATAGGCCTTCTCTTACCAACATGCAAACCTCTCTTAAAATGGGTTATATGGTTATAATGTCCTAAAACCAGTTTGTACAGGCCAAGTAAAGACTTCTTGCTGTCTGGTAGCTAAATTCTCCAGACTCTCTCTTCCTTGAGCTAGTCCCTACTCCAGTATGTCATCAAATAAAGGCACTGAACCCCAAACTCCAATTCACATGCATACAGGACCGAATTAAAAGAAACCTTAAATAAGGCTAATCAAGCTACATATTACAGGATCTTCTAACCTCCTACCACGTTTCTCCAAGACAATAGAAACTTCCTCTTACTACGGGGGGGGGGGGGGGGGGGGGGGGGGGGGCGGGGGGCGCCTTGGGTTATTATTCTGGTTTAGATGCAATATTTCTATAGCAGTACCATGCTAGGTTGTGAACACAGTCCTACAAATTTACTGAAAAACACACAAGAATTCCAGGAAATCAAAAAAATTAGTAAGGTTTGTGACAGAGGAAACACAAAAGATTAGGGTTGCAAGATGATGGCTAAAGGTCTAGAGTAATGGAAAGCAAAGATGTTGCTGATGCAGAGTATGGGACATGTGCCTTAGATCATGCGGTTTGAGAACAAATAGCTTTTTCAGGACCTTTATTTTAAAAAAAACCCAACAACCTGTTGAATTATTGTGTGAAGGAGATCAAATTTGATCCCAAGAATTGAAGATCACCTATAAGTCACTAGGATTTAGTCCAGCAGTTAGTTGAGAAGCAACAGCTCATTCTTTCCCAACCTCTAATAGAGAATGAACGTGCTAGAAGTTTTCAACGGCATTGCCAACAACTGAGCATCTAACTTCCATGTGGGTCTCAATAGCCTACCTGCCATTCACACCTTTGACAATTCCTGAATCATGCCCTTAACCCTGCATGAAAAATCTGAACATACAGTGTGCTGTCCCCAAAATTGGCTTCTTTTCCATTGTCTGCTTGTCCCAAAACATAGGGGAGTTCAGCCTTTCAGCAATTTTACTCAATAGTGCAACCATCAGCCAGCTTCTGTTTTGCAAACAGGATGAATAAGCAGCAAAATAGCATAGTAATTGGCATATTTCTTTGCCAAACAATAAAAAAAGGGAGAGCTAACCATTTCCCAGCTGGAATATCAAATGTATTGGCCATGGCTTTTTTTTTTTTAATATCTAAAATTAATTTCTAATTCATTACATTTCATATACTCTCTTTGGGTATGCAATGTACTCATATACTAATCACACTGTGTACCTCATATGTCCATCATCATCATCATCTTCAGAACTATTCCAGCTAGAAAGTGACCTTCTCAGCTCAGTATTTATATAGGTATCTATGACCATTACTATGTCCACCCTGAATTTGCATCTCCCTGTTTTCATTAGATTCATCCAACACTGTTCAGCATTACTGGGTTGATCAGTGGCTAGGCTTTGGTTTACATTCAATGCCTCCACATATTACTATTTTGAAAACAACCAGTGTCAAACCATACAAGTGCAGATAATTAAAATCAATCACTGAAATTAACATTTAAATATCCAAGGAACAGCCTAATTTTATAAAAGTTTAGTTTGTATACTTCACAAACACCACATTCCATGACAGCCAGGTATGCTCGGCTATATAGAAAAATAAGATCCTGTCATCATGTATCTATCTGCAGATGCAAGTACTTCACTTGAGCACTCGCAGTTGACTCACTGCTGACAAAGGTGCCTTCCTCTTCATTGCACACGGCACAACAGTAAATCACTGTGTTTCAAAACATCTAGAATAGTGCTAATAAGTAATAACTAATGCTGAAAATTAAAGAAATCCAAATTCACTCTTCAGTCTCATGACTTTAAAATGGGTACAAAAATGTGCAAATTAATTTGTTTTAACAACTCATATTTTAAAGGCTCAATTTAGTTACACATGTAAAGAAGTTTTATTGAAAAATAATTAAACCAAGTGATCCTCAAAGTCTTCATACTATTAGAACAAAGGCATAAGTATTTTCTTCCAATATCCTCAAGACTCTTGCAGTTATTTCTCATGCTGTGTCACAGAGGAAATAAAGAATTTCCTCTGCTCTTATAAAGGAGTAAAATTAAACTAAAGGATTAGTCAAATGCTTTCAATATCTGAGAACAACCAGATGTAAAGCAGCTAAACAAACCTACTTCATCAGGAAAGTCCACTGGGACCAAGAACTGGTTTATGATTCTCCACATTCACAAAGTTGGTAATAACAGATCCTCAGTTTGACATTGTATTGCTGAATTAAAGGGTATGTCTTAAACCGTAGTTTAACCAGGCTCTTTAAATAAGTTAACAAAGCATGCCTTTCAAATGGAAAAGCAATAACTACAATTCACAGTAGCATATTTAATGCAAATTAGGTTAATGAGAATGTTGGTCTAACCAATTATCTTTTCACAAATTCCTTTACCCTGAAAATAACTTCCTTTTATGCCATGAATACTAATCAAACATCTTGCAATGAGTCCGAGTTCCTTCCAACATAAAAAATACTTTTCTTCATGTGAATAGTTTTTATGTTACTTACAAATATCACTTGGACTTCAAACACAGAGTAGCTAAAAACAATGCATTCAAGTAAACTTCACACACCGTCTTTGGTAACATTCATAATAAGCCTTAATATTCTTTCTCGTATAAAATCCAACTTTATTATGAAAGAACAGCAGATCTAAACCACCATGCTTTCCTACCACTTGAATAGATTTTAAAGCTAAATCAATTGATTTAAATAGAACGTGTGTTTCATAGCCTTATTAGCCCAATTATTTCTTCAGGATCAAACAAATCCTACCCGTAATCTGTAATAAGTATTTTCCAATCTGTGAAATGAGTCTAAAAGTTGAAAAAATAGAAGAAAAATGGTTTTCAGTAGGAAAACTGACATATCAGTGGAATGACTGTTCATTTTAACTCTCTAATTCATTAAAAACAAAAGACATAAAACATTACTGACAACAGATGAAAAATATTCTGTAGTCTTAGAGATTTTCAAATTGAAGGGAGGGAACAAACAATGTAACAGGATCCTTCTAAGACTGCTGTGACTGTAAAGCACTGCAAGGGCAAATATAAGACTCTAAACCCATTTTTTAAATCAAGAGTTTACCTTCTCCTAAATAAGCACCAATGATTTTGATAAACTTATTTGGGGTTTTCCAACCTCTGTTCATCTCGTATTTATTTTATTTTGGGAACTCTCGCCTCTGCCTACAAGTCTGTTTAGTCAGCTAAATAATATGCAATAAATTTATGACGGCAGTATTCAGCTGAACCAAATAGACTACAACAGAAAACTACAACTTAGCTACATTTGGGAAATCAGTAATGAGATCTAAAGTATCTCAAAAAGCACCATCTACTACACTAGTCAAAGGCCTTCCTGAGTTACTAAATTGAGAAAATTATCTCCAAAGAAAGTCCATCTTTAGAATAGGTTTTAAGCAATTTTGCAAGTTTATCTTGCAAGAGATACCCAGTTCATCACTATTTTCAAAGGATATAATACCAAAACAAGTTACTTGCCTGTTCCACTGGTGTTCTTCATGCATTTCAATAATGCAGGAGGAAATAGATGTTATTTTTAAGGTGAAAAAAAAGAACCAGATCCTCCATTCTAACACTTTCAGCAGGGAAAAACAATCTGAATTGCAGAGTTTAGGCATGAATGATGCTTGAAATCTTATCTACCATCAGTCATTCATATAAGACTGACCAACTCTCTTGAAGAAGGGGGGGAGATAAGCAACATATTCTTTCCCTTTTAATTGTGCAAGACTTCATGTAGAAGGTCCAAGAGAAGACAGAAATCTATAGATCAAAGAAAAGGTGGACAACTACTAAGCCACAAATTTTAAGCTAACTTGCTAGCACAAAGAGAAAACTAAAGCTTACCAGTCTTTTGGCATGAATTAGGTGTGAATGAATCAAAAACCTCCTCAAACTGGAAGAAAAATCATGAGGAAGAGCTCCCATCCATGCCATGGCTTGATCTAACTAGAAGGTTTTGAAAACAGCATGGAAACAGCAAGAACCACAGACTAGGTGCTTTGGAACATCATTGGAATTAAAAGAGGTCTTTTCTCCTTATGCAGTGTTCACATAGTGCAATTTTTTTATACATGTAAAACATAGATATATAGATATTTTTATATATAATACATATATTAATTGTTTATCTACAATTAATGCTCATTTTATATAAAAATCTCTTTGAATAAATACTTCTGAAGACTTCCTTTTATCGGACACCTAACAGTTTTCCTTTCTTTATCCTACAAAAGGAGATTTACATATACTAAAAATAATAATAAATATTCTTCCAACACTATGAAATGTATGCTCTGCAAAGGTTTTATATGAATAATTTTATACACAACATAAACAGATAATCATCTAGATACAGTAATGTTCCCACAATGAGGTAGCATATACCACTGAGAAACAGACTTCTGGAAAACACAAAGCTTCCAAAGACTCTTCATTGCAGTTCTAATAACATCGCTAATTTCTATTTCTGCTTTTTTAATTTCTCTACTTCAGTAGAGTACACACTGTAACTATTATCTTTTACTATGACTAAGGCTGCAATGCGCTACTTATGCAATTTGCTACAAGCATAGATTGAGTAATAGAAATTTTCAGATTGTGAGAATACAAAAACAGCAGAGAAAGACCCTGTAAGAACTCAACATCTATTGGTTTTCTTCAGATACTATTAGGATCAGTAATATTGCAAGTCACTGCAAAGTCTGTCTTTTATCAAGAACACAACAGGTATTTCCAAACAAGATGCCTTCACCACAAACACTTTAGGACAACCTACATTCTTCCCTGGTTCTGCTGCTCACCAGTAGGTTGCACAGTCATGTATTACAAACTCCAGAAGGTTTATGCAACAGTTCAGCATAAGAATTCTACCTACCAGCAGAATACATATATTAAAGAAAATATTTTAAATAACATTCTTCTACCAGTAGAGTTCTTGAGCTCTCTCCAAACGTACTGATGTCAAGGTTATTTGTAGACAGCACTGCAAACCATAAGGCATATTCGTAACCCGATTCAAAAAGAAAAATACTCTAAATTAATTCCCTGGCACAACTACACAGTACTACTAGTCACAATTTGAAAAATAAATATGTGAATTTGACCAAACAGCAGCATCATCTGATCAAGGCTAAATGATGTCCTCAAAACTTAAAACATGTCGCAGATAAAGGAATAAGAAGGATCTTGGGAAACCAGTGCTGCTTCTGGAACAGCGTGTCTCTTCAGGAAGAACAGAACTAGTTTAATGTACAGAGGAACTGCAGCCTATTGAAATTAAGAACAGATGCCAGTTTTTCAAATGAGGAGCAGGGTGAAGCTATCAAATGCCAAAGAACACAATGGTATAAAAAAAAAAAATTACCTGTTTTTACTAAAAGCTAAAGCAGAGGTTAACAAGAGTCAAAACAGGAAAACAAAAATAAAATTATATTTGAAGAGGTTCAGAAAAACAAGCAGTAGTACACATGCTTCTGCATGAACACCAGGTGACTAAGAAATAAGACAGAAGAAACTGGAATGCCTTTAAGCCTTTAAAGTTTCAAAAAGCTAAATGACAACATGGGAATACTGGGAGCAGTGAAAGGAAGACTGAGGAGGCCAGTGCAATACCAGCTCAATGCGTTTGATGGACAAATTAGTAGAAACTGAAGAAATTTACTGGATGTGTGGATAAACATAATATTTGGGGGAAGAGTCAACATGGCATTTGAAAAGGAAAGTTCTGCTGAATGATGTATGACAATTTTTTGGAAGAAGCAAATAATCATGCACATAGCAGGATCTAGTTCATATAATTTACATGTTTCCAGAAGCTCTCACTGATGTCCCACTCCCTTTCCCACCCAGGACTTCAGAGCAGCAAAAAAGAAGAGTCTTGTATGAATAAATAATTGCCTAAAAGTAGGAAGAAAAAGAGTAAATTGTCAATTTTCACATTAAAAGAAACTACCAGTACAGTTCTCTGGGGTCATATCTGTTTAACCTCTTCACTCAATTAAAACAGAAGAGAAAAAAAGATTAGAAAAAATGAAATAACAAAGTTTGCTGATGATACTAAGCCTCTCATGGTAGTGCAGATGAAGGTAGGCTGTGGAGAATGATGTAAGAACTTCACAAGATAGAAGGAAAGTAGATTTTAAAATGGCAGATGAAACTCAATGCCAAAAATGCAAAATGCTGCAATTCTAACTTTACATACAAAGTAAATTCAGAGCTGACCAACGCCATTCAGAATCAGAATCTCAGTGCTCCGCAGCGCTCAAAGAAACAAACCCTTTGGAATTATTAAAAAAGCAATAGGAAACAACACAGAGAACATCATTACACCTCATCATGTATTATCATCTTAAATACTGTGCACAGTCTTGGTTTCCCAAGCCCAATCTCAAAAAAAAAAAAAAAAAAAAAAACACAAAAACAGCATTAGAAAAGGCAAGGAACAGTTCCTGTATGAGAGACAATTTAGTAATTTAAGCCAAGGGAGGGGAACTAAGTGAACATGACAGAGATCTGAAAACCATGAAAGGCATAAAAAAGGCAGATAGGGACTCACTGCTCATTGTCTCTTCTCACAGAAGACCTGGAGGCATCAAATGAAGCCAGGAGTGAATGCACTCAAATAAAAAGTGGCAAATCTTTGTAAGGTGAAGCTAGGTTGTGGGACACCATGCCATCAGATGGTACAGATGCCACAAGTTTCCACAGATGCAAGGAGGGATATGAGATAACTATTTTAAATACAAAGATTCCGTATCTGGCTCAGGAAGTCCCTGGGACATAAATTGTTGCAGGTCAAGAGAGTACTGGGAAAGTAGCATATCATATAGCCTTACCTTAGGTGTCTCCAGATGGACTTTAGGTCTAATTCATTAGAACCAGGATTAAATTAAAGCAAGTAGCTATTATTTTTACTTGTATAGCTCTACCTTTCTCTTAATCTTTCTGCAGGAAAAATAGAAAGGATAAGCAGGTAATCCACAAATTTTTCATCTGTAGCTAAGAGTTCTTTCAAGGCAATTCACATTTTACATCTGCAGGGTGTGTAAAGAGACAACGCTACCATACAGGAAATTGTATAAACAGCATCAAACATACTCTCTTTGCTTTCTGATTAACTTTTCCACATTTTCTTAAATGTATCACTTTTACATATGTATTTTTTATTAAATATTTAATGATTATAGCTCTGAGAATGCAGCAAAAATGCAAAATATTAAAACAAAGTGCACTGAGCAAAAAAGTATATTTAAAATTTCACCCAAATACAGTAGCCTGATATGGTTATTCATAAGTACCAATCCCATCTTCTCCATTATTCACTTTTTTACTGAACAAACAATAAAATGATATTTAAGTGTGAAGTTACTGATTTCCCCATAGGTTAAGCTTAAACCTTTCATTAAGTTTAAGCTAGACACCTTAAATATTTACATTTTTTCTGATGCTTCATGACATTTTCTAGTGTCATTTTTTTTCAGGTCACTAATTTATAACATACTTAGTGATTTTTAAATGTCACTGCAACCAACTTGCTAGATTAGACAAAGTATAAAAATCCATAGAGCATACTGCTTTTTCAGCAATATCATTCAAGAGAAAGGCTGAAAAAAAGGGCAAAGATTGTTGCATAACTTAATGAGTAAATAATCCAGACCAAAGACTTTTTTTTTTTTTTTTTTTTTTTTGTAGCATCAGTATGACATAGCAGGAGGTGAAATTTCTGATTCTCCCTAGGGACAGGGGAAGACAACTCTCCTCTGGGTGAAAGGGAGAGAACTCGTGTATTTTCATAAGCCTGGACCCAACAGAGGAAAAACCAGCTTAATAGTAGAGTTCTTGATCCCTGCAGACTAACAGGTTAAGGAATGATCGGGCCCTTCGCAAAGACCTTGTCTTCTCCAAGACCATATAAGCAGCCAGTATCAGTAGAGCATGTGTCCACATCAGGAAACGCAACTGAAATTCAGTACTTGAAGAAACGGCAAGGTTCCCACCCACACAGGAAGATTTGCATAACATCAAACTGCAGGACTCGAAAGAGGAATCTGTTTGCATGGGCTGGCAGAAGGTACTCTTGTCAGATTCTGGCTTGTAAGCGAAGAAAGAAGAGACAGAATGAGAAGAAGAGAACTGAAACAAGAGGAACAAGGTTCAAGCAGAATGGAAGCTGGTCGTCCAAAAAGATCCCTTATTTGCCTTGCCTGTTGACAGGACCCGCTGTGCTGCAGCCACAGTAGATGGGCATCAGAGGATGAGAGTGAGGGGAGAAGGATGCTCTCCTATGGATTCTGTTAAGCAAAAATACTGCCTGGAGACCTTAGGGAAGATGGTACCTCTAAGCTCACACAACCACTCTGAAGAGGAAATGAGAGCTTTGATGAACAGTTGTTTTATACAGAAAACAGACAAGTAATTCTGAGGTTAAAACTGAAACAGCACCCTTCATTCATACCTTTGACAGTACAGCTTGTAAGTAATTCAACAACCTACACTTCTGAGCTCTGATATTGTGAGAACTTTAAAAAAAAAAAATCTTTAACAGATGACATAACTTCTGCAACTTATTCAGGAAGTTTCATTTTTTCTAAATTACACATGAAGGCCAACTTTTACAATGCTTCCAAATCCAAATATAATGAATGTCCTACTGCATAAAACCAAACAAGATTTCAAACTTTGCCAAATGCTAGCTAGATTACTCATTATTAGAAAGCTCAGAATCAAAGCATGAGGAGTCTACAACAGCAGGAGCATACAAAATAAGCCTCCTTTATTCCACATTGGACCTCCACCCAAAAAATTTCTACTTAAAAAAAAAGACAGTAATCTTAGAGCAAACAAATGAACAAACTTAAGAAATACTTTATTTCAAGCAGCTTGCTATTTTTGCTCCAATAATAGCAACTAACTTGACACAATTAGAGAAAAAATCTGCTATCTGTAGTTCTTACATGCCACACAAACACTGGAAATCTTCCCTTTCTCTCTCCCCCTTCCCTCCAATTTTTACAGCAGACAAGTCATGAAAGTTTACAACTGTTTTGACAGTTGACTATTCAAGCTTCTATTTTAAGCATTTAAAGACAGTCTTAACTTTTGATGATGGTACACACATTATTTGACAGCCCATGCATTATTAGAATTTCACAACCCAAAAAAAATATTCTAAATTTCTCTTAGTGCTACAGTTTCATTCCTGACACTGTATTTGATAGAACACTTACAGCAAAGAATGCAATTATATAATCAATAAATATTCTTTATGCTGCTGTGCTGGATATTTTTAATATCATCACATCAAAATTAGTACCATTCTTCCCTAAAGCAGAATTCACTACTCATGCAAGTGGTACAGTATGCCATGTCTATGGGACTATCTTTCAAAAATATTCATAAATTATACATAAGGTGCAGGACTAAAAATATTCAAGCGGTTTGATATAGCGAGTACGAGGCTTGACTTTCTTGCATTTATGAAGGGTTCGGCAAGATACGACAAGTCAAGTACTACACAAGCTTTGTTTAATGTAATGAAACAAAAAAAAGAGACATAGCTTCAGAAAACGATACAGGAAGATTTTCTTCTGATATGTTAATAAAATGATAATGATTACAATTAGCAAAGAGTAATCTAGTAAAGCTTCATTTCTGTAAGTATGCAAAAGCTTGGAAAGCATTTCTTTGCACATGCAAGTTACTCATAACTCTCTAAAGACAGTAGCGTAATGATGTTCAGAACTCTCTGATAAGCCAACTTAAAATTAACAGCAGATTGGTAAGCATTCGCTTCAGATCAAAAATACAAGCAAGCAGCACACTGGATTTGTCTTACCAAAGGCTTAGAAAGCCACTACATATTTGGTCCAACACACATTTGTAGGAAAAATAATTCATGAACTAGAAGCTCATGTTTATTTTCCAAAAAAATGTGCTTTTTAAAAAGTTTCTATTATCTACAGCAAAGTTTTCCCACTGCTACAGATGAACTGGTCAGTGCAAAGTTTCAAAACCTGTATTAACAGAAATGAAGAGCCCTTCTGTAAAGTAGAAGAATAATTACTATCTACAATTCTTTGGGTCATATTAAAAAGCAAGTTGTAGCTGCATATAATCTTCTCTTCATCTTTTCTATCAGGTACCTTCAGGGTTTTTCTTAACAAATTTATTGTAAGTAAATAAAGCTTGGGTTAGCTCAAGTGAAAACATCAGTATCCCCGGTGTTGACCCCTGCGCTTGCTCCTTTGTGCTGAACACACTACAGCATTCCACATTCTATAGCTTACAATACCTCTTAGCAACGCATTCTGTAGCCTTCTGACGCAAGTTCTCCTTGTACGGTAGGGACAAGAACTACAGCTCTCCCACAAGTTAAAAAACATGAAGAGATGATGCAGAATGGAGAATTACAGTTTTCTGGATGACAAACACCATCTGGGCTACATATTTACCACTGATACACAGTGTTTCACAGGTCTGAATAATGCAAAAGTATTGATTTTTATTTAATTATCTTCTGTATTCAAACAGCACAGAATTGAAATGTGCACTCTAGTGTTCATTTTTAAATATTCATTTGGAGAATTTATCTTCCATCACAGTATTGGCATACTATTAAATACCATCATAGCAATATCAAAATTCAGGTTTTAAGATATTGAAGACAGTGGCCTATCTGGTAATAATGATAAGGCTAAAATGAAAAATCATCTGTATCATAGCTATTCACTACACATCTTTACTTTCTGTTGTTGTTTACTTGTAGATTTTTCTATAATCTAGTCCTATACAGGCCACACAAATGGCTCGCACAACTTCGCCCCCCAAGGACATTACTTCATGATGTATTTTACTGTTGTACTAAAACCTTCACTGCCTGTTCATTCATCCATCACCCTGCTTGTTATAGCCCTGTTTATTAGGTTTATTTTAGCTTTTTACCTTGTTTAAATCAATTCTTCCAGATTTCTGACCATGACTATGGTACTTTAAGTCCTTCTACCCTACTTGGAACATAATAAACCGGTGCTGATCAATGAATTCTTTACTTTAGCAGGAAATGACCTGTGAATCACACAGAAAGTACTAAGTACTCTCTCTCTGCTCTGCCTTTTCAGATTGTATTGCTTTGTGGTAAACATTTCACTGTGCACAGAAATATGCAGGGCATCTGTCAAACATTATTCTCATTGCTTGTTTTCATTTTGAATGTGGTGAGAAAATAGTATTTCAAAACAAAAAGTTACAACATTTTTCTTTTGCATACAGGAGTTTGAAAATTGGTTTTTCTTTTATTTTTTTAGAAAGAGATCAATACTGAGTATGTATTTCTACTATTGAGTAGAAATATTTTTTTTTTTGTTTAAGAATCTTAAGGAAATGCTTTCGGTCAGCCTTGACTTATTGGGCATATTGATTCTCATTTAAGCATGTCAACAGTGAAGTCACTGTGTAGTATATACCAAGTCAGTACAGAACTTGAATAAGATTTAGAACTTGAATAAGATTTAACATTTAAGCAATGACAGTACAGCACTCAGTAAAAAACGGAAATTTTTCAGAAACTGCATTTTTCATTGGAAAAAAATAATTCAGGCAGAATTTCCTGAGCAGCTCAAATTGTCTAATTCTTAATCTAACCAAATTTATTTTAAAAACCAGTATCGGACACTGAGATTTGTAGCAAATTTTTGGATTATCATTACTTTCTTCCACAAAATAATCAACTGACTCACTTTCCCATCAGCAATCAGAGAGGGAAAGGTTTAACAACACATCTTTCCCACTGAATCAACACAAACCTGCAATAACACAGAGCCAAAGCTCATTCAGTAATCTGAGAACAAGGATTAGCAGACAATGAAAATGTGCTTAGAACAAGTAAAAGATGCTTAACAGTTATAAATCTTAGCCCTATATATGTAAGAAAGAAAAATAACAGTCTTCATAGCATAAGAGAAAAAAAGCTTTCACCAAGATGCTGCTCTCGTGCATGTGTTTCCCTACAGATGAAAAATGAATGACCTTTTCTCTAAACACACATTCGGGTATTTTTAATACCTCTTCAGGCTTTGGTCTGCACTTTTTTTTTTTTTTTAAATTAACATTTGTAAAAGTACCTTTCTTCATTTTGTTTTTAAGCTTCAGAGACAAGAACAGAATCAGAACCTATCAAAAGTTTTAGGATGACAAAGGTCATTCATGACTCTAATAGCCTAATATACAACCTCACAGATATCATCTCTTTTTCTGGGCCAGAGGGTTTTTTCCACAGGCTTCAGTTAGCAAACAGTTTTGCTGCACATCTGAAGGTCAACCCAAAAATGGGAACAATCTTCTCAACTGGGAAGGAATGTACTGAGGGGTGATGGAAGGGAAAAAAAACCTCTCTCCACTGTTACCAAGAAAACGATACATGGTACTACAGTGCCAGTTCTCACATTTCTAAAATACAGTCTTTTTACAGACTTAAACCATTCTTCGTAAAGCACGTTAAGATCTACACACAAGTGCTAAGATCTAACACTTGTGTTAAGTATTTATTGCCAGTCCTACTACCACCAAAATAGCACCTTCCTGCTGAAGTCTGATACTTAACCAATCATTTCAAAAACACTTAAAAATAAAGATTTTGGCTACTGCAGAAGCAAAAAGAGATAAAATGCTTGGATGAATGACAGTCTGGTTAATGAATTACCCAAATTCTAACAAATCAAGCAACTGAACTCAACTTTAAAAATATCCTCTGCTTTACTACAATCCACAGCTCTCAAAGGGAGGAAGTCAGTTTTGCTTGTGTTTTTCACATCAGGTGCCTTGATTTTGTTAAGTACAAATACATAATGCAAGCGTTCTACTAATGGTTCCAAATTTTTCCAAAATTGAGTTTGAACATCAAAGCTAAGCTTTTAATTTAACTCTTTCAGATGTGAATTAAGAGACTGATCATATCTTCAGATAAATGACAAACCACAAATTTTTCCAGAGTATTGCATACCCATTGAATACCTTTTAGTTTTCAAGGCACAGGCTTCAAAGTATTCAGAGGTTCAACATAACTATCCAATAATACCATGCAGAGGTTTACAGGAGAGCCAGTCCTCTGACATGTATTTTCCTTTCACAATAACTTTTTTACTTTTTTGTATGTGTTTTCAAAGTCACAATAGTGACAGTAAAATGAGTACTTCCCATACAAATTTTGAGAGATACATCAGTTTGAGAATACAAACCAGCACACACAGGAAACTGCAGAATCAGGTATCTGAGCCTTTTCAGGAGACAGTACTTTGTCACACTGACTGGAAAATACTCAGAATACAACATAAGTTCAATTCATTAAAAAAAGTGACAAAACAAAGGTTAGAATGATATATCAATCAAACTATATTTACAAAAATATTAAGATTTAAGCTTAAGAAAGCAAAAATTATATGTAAAGGTCATGTTTCAATTCAGCTAAACAAATTTTTATCTATTCCTAATTTCTCTACTCAGAGAACTCTGCATCAGTGGCTTTCAACCATGGGTCCTATGGACTACTTCTCAGGGAATCTGTAAAAGGTGACCAAAGTAACACAAGACTGTGATACTTTCACCACAGGATTCCACACCCCACTGTAAAAAAAAAAAAAAAAACAAAACAAACCACCAAAACACTAAAGGTCTGCAAGGGAGAAAAAAAAAAAAGATTAAAGTCTATTCAGGTCAGTTTAGCTACTGCAATAATTCCAGTTTACATTACATATGGGGGCATCTAGGCTTCTCTGGAAGTCAAATTAAAAATATACTTGAACTGTCAAAGATCACTTGCACTTTATTCATATATGTTTTTGAGAGATCAACTGCTCTAACTTGCCAGCTGCAGTTTCCTTACCTACATCAAATCCCTGATGTCACTGCAGAAGCTAAATGTACTGTAAGGCCAGTTTTGATGGATGACTCAGAACTAGGAATTAGCAACCATTGGAGGGAAAAGCAAAACCAAGGAGAATTTGGGAAGATCACATATTTCTAGTCAAATACATATTTCAAAGTAAACCTTAACTAGCCCTATACCCTCAAAGGTGGTGGTGGGGAACAGGACTCCTGGATTAATGTCAGGAGGAAAAGAAGATACAATGGGTTGTCACCTTATTGCACTTAGTGATCAAAATATAGATTGCTGTGCTTTTAGAAATGTTTTTTATTACATTGTACAGTAGCACAACATCCAACATTAGGAATTTATCAGTACTGCACCTAAAAAAAGAAGTAAAAAGAAGGTAAATAAACGCAAACATAAACACCCTTAAACCCTGAAAAGCCATGCATATCTCTGGTTCTACAAAAATGTAGACACAACAGCTGAAAATGACTCACATTTAAAATACCCTTATGAAAAATATTGTCAGCCCCAGTTGAATTTATTAAGTTCAGAAGAATAAAAAACAGTTTGGCAATTGATAATCTTAGAAACAAGCTCTCTTTTTATGACTGTCAAAATGCACACCAGGAAATTTTGGAAGATGCCACCTACTGAATTCATGAGCAATCTTTCTGTTTATCATGTGTGCACTTCACTGTGAGACTTTCCAAGCAGGGTAGTAAAAAGGAGACAGAAGTCATCAGCCTAGTGTAAAGCCAGAGTTACCCTCACTATTGGTTGAACCTGCAAATGGGAAAGCAGCAGCCACAATCCATTGGCCTGAGCTGGAGACCCCAGGGTCTCTGGGCTGAGCAGAAGGAATCCCCAGGAGCTGCTGGAGGTGGTGGCTGCTTATAACACCCCTTAACAAAAAAAAACCAACAACAAACAAACAAGGAACTTGCTCCAAAATTTTTGTTCTGAATAAAAATGGCAAACCTCTTTGTAATCATCACAGAATATATGGAAGAAAAGTAAAGCTATAGGTCAATAATTCAATTAACACCAATTTCTTTCAGTAAATGAGTTCACTGTGGTTGAGAAAGACTTTCTTTTCCTCATGGCTATAAGGAAAGCATCCTTCATGAAAAGGTGTAGAAGTGAACATGGCTACCAGGTTAATGAGATGTCATTAGAGAAGAGCCAGATTCATGACTCATATCACTTTGGTAAAATGAGAAATGTTATATCCCCTGTACAATGCTGCTGTAAGTGAACATGCAAATGTCAAGACTGTCAACTGGAGAGTACTATACATACACGCTAGATGCAGACAAACTGTGGAAAAGGTTCACTGACTACATGGAGAAAGCATAATCCAGTGTATTTGTTAATGTTAAGTACAAACAGAAATGTGACACTGATTACATTATCATTTAAATCTTTTAATTTGAAAACATGTATGATTTCTTTCTATGTTTAGAGAAGATGAGTTTAAAAGGTGGAATAAAATCTTTCTAATTCAGACAGTCATTAACATTTTGTTGGGTATAGTAAATCAAACCACTTTCTCCAGCTTTTGTCATCAGGTGTGTCCTGAGAGTCAATCGTATAGATTGTATATGTTTCAAATAATCAGAAAAGACAAAATTGCTGGGCCTACTTTGAGTTATGAGTAATTCTAGGTTACTTGACAGTAATAGCTCAAGGTAGAAAAGCATGTATCAGCTGAGTTAATCATAAAAACATGACTCCATACTAAGCGTATCTTCCAAAATTCCAGAAGGTTTTTCTCTCAAAAAAACCCAAACCTCTACGCAATTTCTCTGCAATGCATTTATCTGGACCATAGATTCATTTCACTTCTTCCATGTCTATAAATAAATAATGAAAAAAGCTATCGCATGAGATGCTACACGTCTGTAAGAGGTCACATGACCTAAAAGGTGACCAAGTTCATAGTGGAAACTGCAAGCCTGATTTCACAGTGCAGTCTGGCACCCATCAACAGTGCATTTACTCATGCTTCTGTGAGCCCAGAACTGTGGCCATAATTTTTACAGGGAAGAGATAGTAAAAAGGTCTACTGTGTACTTTTTCAGAGGCGCCTTTTTCTCTTCTTTAGCTACATATTGTTTGTAGGCTTCCTTTGATACCTTTTATATTCTTGTACCTGGCCAATGACTGCATTTGGTACTCTAAATTTGCTCACAGGAAATGTCTTTTATAAACCAGACATCTTCACCTATGAACAACTGCACAGCCTGGCAGCATAGATAGCCAAAGCAGTGTTTTCCTAAATGTTCGCACTCCTACCGGTCAAAACAGCAGCCTGTACAGGTGCTTAATACAGGAATATAACATATTCCAAGTGGGGATCTCAGAAAAGCTTTATGTTGGCCGGCTGGCTACTTATGAAAGTAGGCACCTTTGCTATTTCATTTAATCTGGTAATGAAAATAAAAAAGTGACCAATGTGAATACAACATGGCAGCCAAAATCATTCAATTCCCTCAAGTGAATTCACCTCCTTTCTTCTTTGGAAGGAAGAAGTAATAAATTCTCCTCCTCTGAGATAAGAAGATACAAATTCCATGCCTCCAGCGAAGATAAAGGCTTACTGTCTCTTTGAATAGTTTTTCAATGAAACACATTCCTGAAAGTAGAAAAAGGACAGCTAGAAACAGACAGCATGTGCATTTTGTGGATTGTTTACCTCTGATCTTCATCGGTGTTCTCTACGATATGAAAAATTAAGAGAGGCAACTTTTCTTATGAGTAGAGGATTATGAAGAACAGATACGGTCAGGATCAAACATCCAGTCAGAAAGTGTGCTTACTGTGTCAACTGATCTGCTGTGATCTTCCTGGATTTCTTTGTAGGTTTTAAACACTGACAGAATGTAGTCCCAAAAATCTGATAATGAATATCCCTGTAGTAAAGGTTTATCAGATAATTTTATACTGATACCTTTTAAATTTGTTTCTCTGGTCAGGTACTGTTAAATTTTGGAGTTACACGAGAGCAAGAAATACCACTGTTTTACAAAACTTCCTACAAATTTTATGTTTAAGACTTTATTAAAAGCAGCTAATGTTTTATTCCATCAGCAGCCCAAGTAAGACTGCTACATGCACAGATGTTAGAGCTACCCAGAAATAGAAAGAACAGCAAGTTATGAAAAAATTCTCAATGCATTTTTCATTCCATCAGTCGGTGAATGCAATATTAGCATCTTCTCGTTTACTGAAAAAACAATAGTAGTGGCTCTGTTTTACTGAAAAAATATTTCTGGTTGTTAAATAGATCCTGGTGGAATCAAATGTTTTAATAGCATCTGTTTCTATTTCTGAAGCATATGACATCTAAGTATAACCTGTAATTTTCATCTAAAATCTAGCCATAACATAAGAGAACTAGTGTATCTGGTAAAATGGGAGTTCTGATCTCCATGTACTGCGTCCTCAGAGAGGAACATGAAAAATGAATGAGGGATCAGAGAATTTAGTTCACATTCTGTTGTCACTGAAGTGACAGCCAAAGAGAAGTTCATTTTCAGAACAGAAATACAAACTTCACGGTCTGAGAATATGACAACTAACCTTATGGTGACACTTGATTTCTTCTCCCTGTGGGCCAGTAGTTCTTAGCTCCTAAGGTCAGACCCTCTAAGAAACTCTAAAGGGTTTTTTATGTATGGAAAACATCATATGATATTCTAGTTCTTTCTTATAAGATTTTTGAAAATAATCTAAGACAAAAAGCAAATACAATTTTTTTAAAGTCTGAAAAAAAATTTGCTGTATTACTGCATTCTCATTTTAAAATAGCTTGTACATAAATCTACCATCAATAAGTACGCATTACCTTACTTGGCAATATGATTCTTTGCATTTTTCTGCTGTAACCTACAACAGTCCTCAGCAGATACTTAAAAAAAAAAAGGTATCCTCTAATTTATAAATAGACTAGTAACAAAAGACTACATTAACTAGTCCTCATGAAAAACTTGAAGATCCTGCAGTAGGATCTGTTGTGCTCTGATGTTTACTCTCAGAAAAGTACATACTTTCCCTTGCAAGTTTTCACAGAAAAGGAGAGTAATGGTCATTATATGGTACACGTATGAAATAAAATCACAAGTTTTAAGCTTTAGCTCCAATACGAAGTTCCTTTAAAACAACCCCTTAAAACAAAATTTGGTTATTACTAAAGACCTATGAAGTACTGACAAAGCAAAAATATTTCCTCTAGTCCGAACTTAAGAACAGGAGTAAAACGGTCAACTATGTGCCTGAATCTTTTGTCATTTGTCCCCTCTATTTTTTCAATTGCATATTTTGCAATACATGGCTCCAGTTAATACAAAAATGAAAACTTTTACTAATTTTTTATATCTTTTGAAACACCTACTCAGCTGCAGAAATACAATGAAAGTTTCAATAAAGGTTAAAAACCAAACAAACAGCCAAACATATGTAAAACAAAACCAGAAAAGAAAATCTGGAATTAAAAGAGTAACATTCCAAATAAACACACTAGTTAAAAGTGAAAACAGACTGTTTCAGAAACTGCAACTAAGGAACAATATCAAAAAATAAAAAATCTTATTTTAAAATGAATGAGATGTTTCTTCAAGACAGCTGCATTTAGAAGTACACAAAAATGTACAAGGATCTACTTCCACTAAAATAGTGTTCAATGGGGAGTTTCATTTCCCCAACTAAACAAATCCCTAGCAATCTGTACTCTGACCAACCTTTACCCTTCAGCTTCATTATCTTTAAATAACATTCTTAGGCAGATTAAAATGGAAATAGCATTTTTCTTAGCAAAATATGAAGGAAGCAATCAGACAATACAAAATATTTAGGCAATTTTTACTTCAGGCTACCAGCAAAAAAATCATACCACTTCATTCTAGGAAGTACACAGTCATATCTATGGTCCTACATTTCCAGTCTAAAAAACACTGGGTGACTTCCTGTATCGCAAATATTGACTGTGTGAAGTTTATGGTAGAGGCTTTTGATGCTAATCTATGCTGTCATTCTTAACACCCAGCCTAAGTATGTAAATTGCAGTGGTCAGCATAGCAGTGGCTAACATACAGGCAGTCCTCGCTAGCACTGGGCTTCTGGCATAGAATCTACCACTCAGTCATGTCAGAAAGAAGCCTGTCCCACTCACCCCTCCTTCCACCCACACCCTCGCTATATAATCACACACCTTCTCCCTTCCGCTGGCTCTGGGGGCCCTTCCACTCGCACCTCCTCTTGCTCAGGTCCTAGCTGTGTACCTGCACATCCTCCCTCATGCTGAATCCTTACTGACCTGACTCACCTTGCTAAGCCATCAGAAAAATATTGCTTTTTTGTTTGTGAATTAAAACTTGTGCCATTTTAGCAAGCAGATTCCAAGAAGCATCAGAGCTGTCACGGCAGAAAAAAAGGGAGCGGTGAAGAGAAACGATAAACTAGGGTAAAGCAGGACTCTAGCTCCATTCAAGATCAGAGCATTACATGAGTCCCTACAGTTGTGTGTCTAAAACTGAAGAAATAAAATTGCAACAAGCTCAATTACTTAGAAATTAATGTCTGAAAACAACATTAATTGCTAATATTAAAGAATCCATTCGCTTTGAAACTGAGCACATTATACAGAATGAAAATATTTTCCCAAGAGAAGTATGTACAATGTTTACAAAGCTGAAGGTGTAATATAAAAAGCACATGTGAGAACTGGGCTTGCATGCATCTTGCATGTGATGAAGTCAGCATAACAAAACAGCATAACTACTGGCAATCACTTCTCTCTTACTAACACTTTTTCCTCAGCCTTAGAGAAAAGCATTCATTTGTGAATCCTCAGTGAGAGAGATATAAATATTTCAGAACATATTTTTCTGAAAAAATTGGGGCAGAGTAGCCATGGACTGGAATTTGAACCATTAAATAAAACTTCTTGATGTATGTTCAGGGATGAAAGGGAGAAAGAAGGAAACAAAAAACATTGCAAGGAGAGCATAGTAACTGTTACAACAAGCTTTAACAAGAATAGCTACTAAACTTAAAGAAAATGCACCATTTTCATCAGTAAAGCATTAAACAAACCATTTTTTACTACATTTGAACTATAAAAAATGATTTTTTTTCCTCCTGTAATCAGAACAAAAACATCAAATGGGTGACCACATTAATTTTAAAGATTAAAGACAATTAAATTAAAAATCCATCCAAGTAATTTTAACAAAAACAACTTATCTGGTTTTAGTTACAGGAAAGTTAAGCAATGTGAGGTTTTTGGATGACACACATTTTGTTTAAAGGACACTCATGCATTTTAGCATGAAAGTGTAGCACGTCTTTACTAACAGACCTCCCAGGAAATGTCCTCTTGGGTAGAGCCATCTAATTTCTTTGCAAACTAGGATTATATAGTCACAGCATTTAAAAAGAGGGATAGGTATATAGAGAGATATATATGCAGTATCAGTTTGCTACTAGAGAGATTTATCCTGTAAAAGAAAAGAAAAGTCCCTATCTTGGTGTCACTAATGCTAATTTTCAATTTAAAGAATAAAATGCTTTAATCCGTGCAAAAAATACTTTGCAGGTTAGTGCTGTTCTGGAAAATTTCAGATAAGTGCACATATAACTTGTTTTCAGCACATGCACAACTGATATGTAAATGCAGTTGAGTCTGGAATGCTATCTAACTTGTTTTGCTTGTTAATCCTCCATTCTACAAAAACTCTTTTTCCCTTTTCCATTAAACTGGTTTCTCAACGGCTTTCTGTCCCCACAACTAATTTAACAAGCTCCGTGGCTCAACCAAAACAATGAATTATTAAAAAACAACTATCTCATACTTTTTTAAAATTAACATAGGGCACCCTCACATTATTATTATTATTATTCTATTAAAAATCAACATTGATGAAGTATTCCTTGTCTTTTCACTTCAAAATACAATAAAGAGAAGATCATCATATCAAAATGACTGGGACTTGCACAGGTCAGCAAAGTCACTAGTACACAGTTGAGAGCTGAAATGAAAGAGAAAACGATGTATGAAGACCATTTACTAAAAAGCTTGAAACCTTATGATAGATAGCAAGAAAAGAATAATTTAAAATATCCTCCATCAGTCTATATTCTTGCAATTATCTTTATGATGCCTCATATATTTCTGTGGTGCTAAACGGCTTAATTTTTATTTTGTTTTATTTATAAGAATTTTCCATCATAAAATACACTAATAAACTATCAGAATTTCAGGTCACCCTGAAATTAAATAATAAATAAAATTATAGAGGTAGGCATCCTATTATAGTCAAGAGAGTCTTATTTTTAAAGAGAATCATCTTTTTTTAAAAAGACAGCTTGAGATGTCAACTAAGGTGAAAGTCCACTCTTAGAAAAATAATAGATTTGAACCAACTGTCTACACGTCAAAAAGGCAAGCAGCTTTGGTTTAAAAATGATGTAGCTGAAGAAAGTAAACATCATATCTCTGTATAAGACACAACTAACAAATGTTGCATAAGTCTATAGATAAGTCTCATACAAAACAAAACATGGCATAAGGCAAAACAAATACAGTAAACCTGTTGAAATTAGTACATCCTGAAACCTAAAAGCAAGTACCTCAGATTTGTGAACCGCATGCCCACACCAAATTTTCTCACAAACAGGTTCTATCTGTTAAGCTAAACACACTGGAAATAAAATGTGTGGTATGAACCAAACCACAGTAAGGTGGGATGACTGTGAGATTCACTTCAAAACTGCATTTCTTTACCCAAATTAAAACACCAGCACAGATGCATCTAGAGCATGCAAATAAGACAGCTCAGAGATCTTTTTCTATACTTATCTGCAGTAAGCATAGTGTGATCATATGAACCCTATCCACAGAATGAAAAAGGCTTATCCTGTAAACTGAAACCATGTAAGTAAAACTTACCACCAAACATTCATTTAATTTAGCTTTGTTTACTGTTAAGTATTTTTTGTTTCTCTGGTATTCCTCTGATTTTAGCCTCAGATTAAAATAAAAATTTGATTAGATTCAGTGTCATTTAAAGTCAAAATCCAGATGAAGCAGTCAGCTGACAAAGTTGACAACCAAGCAGTTACAACACACTCACTGAACATGGGGTCAACATATTTCATTTGCTCACGTGGCTTCTGGATGCAGCTGGCTCACATCTGGACCACTTGGGAGCCTGTCCATGGGCAACCACAGGCATAGATATAAACATCTCCAACACCTGCCTTTTGTTCTTGTTGCTTTATTGAGATGACTACAGTTTACATTTCCTATTTAGTATCAATAAGGAAGTAGATTGTGCTTCTACTTCGCAAAAAGCATTGCTCATGAACTTACAAGACTTAGACTCATGAAAGTACTCACCGTTATTTTTATGAGTACTTTACAGAGAAAGTACTTTAATTTTCAAAGTTTATGGGTCAAATTTAAGATTTAAATTGACATCAAACAATATGCTGAAAGCTTAGATAGTTTGAAAATTATAAGGTGAATGATTTGTGTATCAAGAAAAAACATGGCATTTCATATAATTTAATGAAGTGCAGAGCCTTTCTAGTCCATTAAATTACAGCAGCCTTTTAATAATTGAACATTTTTCTAAATAGCATGAAGCTGAATGATTAAAAAGAGGTCTTTCATTTTAGTAAGAAATTAATCTATTTGTTTTAATGAGGGTTAAGCATGCTGGTTCTTATTTCAGTGCCAAGGAGCCTCATGGGAGAAAGCAATTATTAAACAGCTCTAAGTATCTGTGTGTAGGCTGGCACAGATACTTGCTCTAAAAGGAAAACACATTCTAAAAACACTTTACCCTGAAGTCTTCCACTTCCATAGTACAAATACTGCACACCTGGAAAATCAAAGGCCTTACTAAAATATCATGTTCTTTAGTAAGTAAATTAAATTGCATAGTATCAGCTATGGTGCTGCATAAGTTACATGGCTATGCATAGATAAAACTATTTATAACGGAAACTACTGTAAAGCGCCTGTGTTGTCACACAGTAGTCTTGCCCTAATACTTATAAAGCCTGCCTAATAAAGACTATATTACAAGGCCTACCAACTCTTAAAATACCAGAAGCTCTACAAAGTACTTGCTAAGGGCAGCAGTCTTTCTGCAACTGTGGCAGAACTCTCCCTTAAAATTAACTTTTACCCTGAATTTTTAGTACTTTCTGGTTTTCATTCTCTGCACTATCTGTAATTCCTCTCCTCAAAATACATAAGATGTGCATATACATGTACAGTTTTAAGACAGTTACATGAAATTGTATCATTCTGCTAGCTTGTTCCATGTCTGAAGGTTCAGTTGCCTCACTGACCATAGTCAGGACTTCAAAGACATTATTTCATTAACTAAACAGGTGTTCACTAATTCTGACATCCAAAACAAACCCTTGAGAGATTGGGGATCTCTTTTCAACTTCCGTAGTTACAAAAAACCTCTGGAAAGACTAAGTATCTCTCTTCAACTTCAGTAGTAAGGGAATCAGTCATAACTGGCTACACAGCATTGGATTAATGTTAAATTCTAATCCATACAAAGGTTGGAGGTGAGTAACCATCTCTGAAGCCAGATTTGTCAAAAAAGGACATAAAGCTCATTTCCTTCAGCAAGGATAGGTATCACAAACAATCCTGTTTCATCGTTAAAAAAAAAAGGAGTGAAAGATGTGCTGTCCAATTCTAAACAAACCTTTTGTTTCAGCTTTTTACCTTTCTCTCTCTTTAAAAATCCTAGATAGCAAATCTCACTTTTGCTACAGTAACACGAATTTCTTGTGCAATTCCCTTGCTGCTCCCTGTTCTTCTAATTGCATTCTTAAACACAAATTGTCAAGGCTGTGCTCCCCCTGGAATAACTCTCTTCATTTTCAACCACAGAAACAATTTTGTATTTTTCTCTGCACTGACATAGGTGTTAGCCTGGTCTCTCAAAGAAATTAAGCTTACAGTAGGAATATACATACGCGTGTTTCTATTTGTGAATATATAAGAACTGGATACAAAGTACAATATCAGCTGAATCCAAAAGGCAGACAGCAGTCTGTGCTCCTCTCTAGTATAAATCTACTCAAAAAAAAACCCCCCACCCACAAACTAAGAGTCAATCCACGAATATAGATGTATAAACAGATCAAGATTTTTTAAAAAACACCAAAAACACCCCCACAAAACCTGGGTGGGAGAAAAGGATTAAAATTCTATGCCTAACAAACAAGCAAAAAAACCAAAACAAAACGAGCCCTTGGGATTTTTAGTATATAGCGACAAATGTGATAGTTTTCTATATCTGAATTGAAGAGCCCTCAGCCTTGTTATTTCTTGCATTGCTCATCAGAAATTGAGCTCAACAGCAATTCTATCAAAAATGAGGACAGCAATTAGTGAAAGTAACTAAGTGCTCTGTTTTCGTAAGTGATATAATGGCTGACTTGGAAGGAGAGTTAACCAGCAAATTATAATTGAACATGACAACAAGATTGTTCCATATTGGAAAAAAAATCAAGATCATTATGTTTACAGTTTTCATTTGCACTGTCATGCTATCCTTATTAGTTACCAGCATCCTGTATCTTTATACTAAGTAGCAATAATCTAGTTTATTAACTGCTGGCAGAGGAAAATGTAAAGGAAAACATAAACCTTCTTACACCTTAAGTTCTGTTGTACTTCACAACAGCCTCAAAGCAGAGTATTAAAAATCTAGAATTAAGTATTCCAGTATTTATTAATGTATAATGATATTTATTAATTACTTTACAGTAATACAGGATTAGAGCTGGAAATAATGTTTGCACTTCTGCATACTGTGTCATGCGTATCGCCTCCCAAAACTCAAGTCCTGTTAAGTGGTTTATTAAAAGCTGGCAAGAATCTAGTATTTTTAGTTGCTGGTGCTAGCAAAGAAAATAATTAAGGCATCCCTCACTGCTGTATCCTCATCCTTCTATGGTTACAAAACAACAAAAGCTTTCATCAATTTATAAATACCATTCTATTAAATCATAAAAAGGTGACCCTTCAAATGACATTCTAATTCAGACAGGAGAATTCCAACACAGACATTCTTTCTGAGCCTTTTTTAAAGTTTTGTCTTCTTCCCTTCCAGCCCCAAAGCCCCACATGTCTTCACTGGATGAATCAAGAGTAGTTAAAAATAAAACTGTCTAGCTAAGTACTTGGAGGACACAATAACTACAAAATATATTTAATAATGTTTTGTTGATGTTAGTTCTGCATTTGGACAGAACAAAGCTATGGCATGCAGCTGCCTCACATAACGTGGCCGCCTCAGTATCTGAATCTTTGAAGAGAAATTATGATAGACGGGTTCTTTTTTCTCAGACTCACAAGCCTGTGTATTATTTCTAGGGTAACATTTGCTAATGAGTGTGAAAAATACATGTCCGAAAATATACTGACATTCTCCTAAATTCATCCTCATAGGTAAGAATGAAAACAACTTGGAATTTATAAACAAACAGAAGAATTGAAGTTATTACAGGACTGAAGTGAGACATGAAAGAAAGGGGGAGTATTTTCTACCAATTCCAGTTAAAATTAAAGTATCTTTTGCTGTAATTAACTGCATCCATGGCTGGAATAGCTTGCTGTTCTAACGATATGATTAGGACCATACACCCTACTATTCCTAAAATATTTGTGAGCATTTTCTTCCTTACAACCTTTGGGATAGTTTAAGTAACTAAAACAATTTACACTGTTTTCAATAAGCAATCATCAATTCATACAAAGACTTGTTTTCAGAAGATACTGATCCTTCAGCAAGAAATCATTTTAAATGAATATCACAAGTATTATATTAAAAACGTATGTGCAACATGTTTAATGACCACACAAAAACTTAGCAATAAAGAAAACCACCAAATGTGCAAATTTTGGGACATATTTAGTTACTTAGAATAATTCTTAAGGAAACATGGTTTATGAGATATACTGTTTGTCTTTCTACCCATAACTTGATCTATTTGGCAAATTTCAATTAAATATAACAGCAGGTGAAGCTTTTGAACATATGAAGGTCCAAGTTTTGTGACCGACACTCATCAGGTAAAGAAGAGCCTTTGAATGTGTTTATCAAAGGAATGACAATTAGAACTTATCCTCTTACTCATTCAAAAAAATGTAACAACCAGCAGGGCAATCAGCAAATCTGGAAGTCTAAACCAGTAACAGCATAGACTGACAACTGTCCAGACAAAAAAGCTAGGAACAGAGAAAAGAGCTTGCAGAAACAAACTATAAAGAAAATAAACTTATTAGTTCTCTTGCCCGTGGGAAAACCTGTTTTTAAAGAAGAGCTTTCAGAAAAGACCCTTTTTGTTATCATGGTATTATCTCACGGCATTATTAAAAAATTTCCTTGTCACTGTCAAATCTTGGGCTGACTACACAGTCTTCTGCTTATTCTGATTCATGTTAATGACTTTCCGAAATGAAATCATTAAGATATGACAGACAAAGGCTATTACCTTCACAAAAATTTTCATTTAAATCAAAGAAAAACAACTTAATTTTTCAGACACCTTAATGCCCATTTACTTTCTAATTTAATTGTTATACATTGTGTTTTCTGGTTACTAGCCAAGTTTGGTAGGAACTTTAACATACTACATTTCTGATTACCTAGTTTATAAGGTCTTCAGGGAAAGGAATTTATCTTCCAGTGAATCTTACTGAGAAGCATATAGATGTTATTATAAAACAAATAACGAATAAAATATGGAGAGAAGGGCTAGCAAATGTGCTATTATTGCCTTTCTTGACTGATTTATGGTTCATACCTGACTGTTAAATAACCCTCTTTTACCTCTTTCAGATTCTTTTACTGTCAAGGCTTTTTGACACACATATTCTATTCCTCTACATGTAAATGAAGAAACAGAGTATCTACAGGGAAGAAACACAGAGGATGTAATCAAGCTGAAAGACAATGTCAGAAAATGAGATGATTATATTTCCTAAGAAACTCACACTTCCATTAATTACACACAGCTACTTATATAAGAAAGCATAAAATGGTACAATGAATTTAAAACTATACAACTGAATCCCAAGGGAAACAAACAGGTTCTACTTTGGTGGAATTCTACCCTTACAGTGGTCCTATTAAAAGAATTGCTTGTAAAATGGGGCATAACTTAATATGAATGAAGGTGGCAGAATCTGTCCTTTAATCTATAATGCTATTTAAAGAATTATTTGTACTACTGCATCTACTAAATTAGTTTGCAAAATACATTATAGAAACAAATTAGTGACATAGATTTTTCTTAAGCTTGTAAAAGGGACAGAGGAAATAGCACTGATTATTTCCGCTATTACCATCATTAACATCAAAATTAAGGGCTGCAGAAGGGCGCATTTAATTTAAAATCTCTCTACTTTAGTCCTTAAAAGGACCCTTTGATATATAAGACATCTTAGAAATAGGAAACTAAATCTGTACTAGGGGAATTTCACTGATACCCAGCTAGACACATACAAAATGTGCAGTGCAGGTAATACAAACTTAGACTCACCAGGTAATAGTTTAAGAATAACAGAGTAGCATAGACAAGCCTTGTTCTATGTGTATCTTTAGGATATAGTCACTCATAAACATGATCAGCCATACAAATGATCAAAAACCTCAAGCTAGCATTAAAAATTAATACCAGAACTACAATGTGAATTTCCTATTTCTCCAATTTCATTAAGATCAAAATTTCAGTCAACTGTTTACCTGAACACAGATGACAACACTGAAACTAAACTGAGGAACTGCAGGAAAGAAAGAAGCCTTTATGTTCACTTCAGACTCTCCCCTGCCTTCAGGCTAACTGCTCTTCACTCTGCTGAGTTGGCATTTTTTAAAGCAACATTCTGCCTTTCACTGTTGGAAAACCACTGGAGACAGCATTTTGAGACCTCTAAGAACTGCAAAGTAAGGAACTCCAAACAGAAGTTTAATTCATCTCAAGCTACTATTTCTGAGGGTTTTTTATCTTTTTTTGCTCTTATTAAATAGGCTTAACTTAGTTCATTTAGAAAATCTGCACCATTTTCTTGAGCAAATTTCCCCCCCAAAATTTAATATGCCAATAGTATATTGGATAGGATTAGCTGTAAGCAATCATGTTGTAACTGAATCAACAACAGCAATTAAAGAACAGCAGATACCAATATATGTATAGATAGCCATAAAGCTCCAAATCAACAGCTGCCTCCAGCCCCATTACTGAAGACACATTCCCATTCCCTAATGGCTGCTGAAAGTGACATAAGAGGAAATATTTGCAATTTTTGTAGAAACTTTCGACAATTTGACTTTTTAGTACCAAACTACTTTATGAAGGAAAAGGATTCAAAAAGATTAATGGAAGATTATCCGTATTTTAAGATTAGAACTTACATAGCCTTTTGGGCACAATTTTTAAGCAGCTCATGCTCCTAGGGAAAGAAGATGCTTCTCCACTGCTTCTTCACCCATTGGAGTGACAAGCAGTGGCAGCCCATGGCTTCTCTTCAGGCCTGCATAGAACTGGGGATGGGGCACATACTACCGGAACTGCTTCCAATTTCCTCTGGAAAAACATGCAAGTTAGATAGTTTTTATTTTTTAAACATCATCTTGAAGCAGTTTCTGTATCATTTGACACGTCATGGTTTGGAAACTTCTTATTTAGACTATCTGAGAAACCATCAGAAGATAGTAGTAATGCTGGAAACCTCTGGTGTGGAGAGACCAGGCAGAGGAGAGGATTAAAACTTGAAAGAGAAGGTTTCACTTCCAGATTTCTTATGACTCTATATGCAAGACTAGACATCCCCCAACTGTCACTACCTAATTTCTACAAGAATCATAGAATACCAGCTTGGAAGGGACCTCAAGGATCATCTGGTCCAACCTTCCTGGCAAAAGCACAGTCTAGACAAGATGGCCCAGCACCCTGTCCAAGTGTTGAAATTGGGGAATTTGCCACTTCCCTGGGGAGATATGCCAGTGGCTGACTGTTCTCATTGTGAAAAAGTTTCCTGTTTTGTCCAGTTGGAATCTCCCCAGGAGTAACTTGTACCCATTACCCCTTGTCTTTTCCCTTAAAAAGGGAGTCTCCATCTTCTTTGTAGCCAGCCTTCAAATACTGCAACATGGTGATAAGGTCTCCCCTAAGCCTTCTCTTCTCAAGGCTGAACAAACCCAGTTCTCTCAGCCTTTGCTCATATGACAGGCTTCCCAGTCCCCTGATCATCTTTGTGGCCCTCCTCTGGACACTCTCCAGTCTGTCCACATCTTTTTTTGTATAGCAGGGACCAAAACTGAACACAGTATTCCAGGTGTGGCTTGACAAGTGCTGAGTAGAGTGGGATAATGACTTCTTTATCTCTGCTGGTGATGCCCTTGTTGATGCAACCCAGCACCCTATTGGCTTGCTTTGCTGCTGCAGCACACTGTTCACTCATATTGAGTTTGTCATCTGCCAGGACCTCCAGGTCCCTTTCCACAGAGTTGCTCCCTAGCTGGGTAGATCCCTGCAAGGCCCTACACTTGTCCTTGTTGAACTTCGTAAGATTCTTGTTAGCCCACTCTTCCAGCCTATCCAGCTCATCCTGCAGGGTGGCTCTCCCTTCCAAAGCGTCTAATTCCCTGCTCAGTTTGGTATTGTCAAACTTCATCAGTGTACACTTGATCCCATCATCCAAATCACTTATGAAGATATTAAACAATGTTAGGCTCAATATCGATCCCTGGGGGCCCCCACGGGTTGCCAGTTTGAAAAAGAGCTATTTCCCATCACCATCCAGGTGCAGCCTGTCAGCCAGGTCCCACCCACCACACAGACCACTTGTCCAGACCGTAACATGATCAGTTCCTCTAGGAGGAGGCTGTGGAGAACCATATCAAAAGCCTTGGAGAAATCCATGTAGACAACATCCACCACTCAACCGAGCAGGTTACTTTGTCTTAGAAGGTGATCAGGTTTGTCAAGCACAATTTGCCCTGGGTGAATCCATGCTGGCTTTTCCCAATCACGTGCTCCATTTGACTTGGGATAGCCCCCGGGAGGATCCGTTCCGTAACTTTCCCAGGGACTGAACTAAGACTGATGGGCCTATAATTTCCTGGATCATCCTTTAAGCCCTTCATGTAAATGGGGGTGCCATTAGCCCTCTTCGAGTCTCCTGGGATGTCCCCTGATCTCCACGACTTCTCAAAGATTACAGAGAGGCCCTGCAATGACATCAGCCAGATCTCTTAACACCCTTGGGTGGATAATGTCAGGGCCCATCGATTTGTAGGGGTCAAGCTCCTGTAACAGTCACACACCAACTCTTCCTTCACTGATGGAGGGTGTGTGTTTGCATCAATCTGGACTTCTGTTCCCGAGTCCTGGGAATCAGCAGTGCTGATAAAGACAGAGGTGAAGAAAGTATTGAGAACCTCTGCCTTTTCAGTGTTGTTGGTGACTAATTCACCTCTCCTGTTTCACAGTGGGACAATATTTTCCTTCTGTTTCTGCTTGTTGTTTACGTACCTGAAGAACTCTTTCTTGTAGTTTCTGACACCTCTGGACAATTTCAATTCAAGCTGAGCTTTTGCTTTTCTAACTGCATCTCTGCACAGCTTATCAATGCCCTTGTTCTCAACAGGAATTCATTCGCTTTTCTACCTCTGGTATGCTTCTCTTTTGGTTTTGAGCTTGCAGTTAAGCCAAGGGGGTCTCTTGCTCTGCCTACTTCCCTTACTTTTAAAGGGGATGAACTGTTTTTTGTGCTTCCAGGAGAGTGTTCTTGAAAAACTCCCAGCACTCGCTAGCTCCTTTATCCTCCATGGAAGCTTTCCACAGAATCCCTCCCAACTGAGCTCTGAGTGAGCTGAAGTTTGCTCTTCTAAAATCTAAAACCTTTGTCTTAGTGCTAATCTTCAGCATGCTCAGCAGGATCCCAAACTCCACAATGTTGTGATCACTGCAGCCAAGGCTATCACTAACCGAGATAGCACAAAGCAGGTTTTCTTGGTTTGTGAGTAGCAAGTCCAGCAGTGCCTCATTCCTGGTTGGCACATCTAACATTTGTATGAGGAAGCAGCCCTCTATGCATTTCAGGAACTTGGTGGATAACATGTGAGCTGCTGTACTGTTCTTCCAACAAATGTCTGGGTAGTTGAGGTCACCCATAAAAAACAGGTTCTGTTGACCTGAAGCTTGCTTATGTGACCCAAATATTGCTTTGTTGGCCTTATCATCTTGGATTGGAGGTCAATTGCAGATGCCTACTGTAAGATCCCCCTTGGAGACAACCCCTCTGATCTTGACCCACAGACATTCAACAGGGCTTTCACTATCACTGTAGCTGACTTCTATACATTCAAGGCTCTCCCTAACACAGAGTGTGACTCCTCCACCTCTTCTTCCCTGCCAGTCTTTACAAAACAGCCTATAGCCATCCACCATTGCAATCCTCCAATCATATGAGTTGTCCCACCATGTTTCAGTTATTCCTATATCATCATAACTTTCTGACAGCACAGACCCTCAGTTCCTCCTGTTTGTTCCCCAGGCTGCATGCGTTGGTATACATACACTTGAGATGTCTGGTCTTCTGGTTCACATCTTGGGAGGCAGCTAAGGAACATTTGTCACTGCTCTGGTTGGCCTGGCTTATTCCCCAGTTGGTTACAATGGTGTGAGCATTACCACTTTGGGCCCTGTCCCCTGAGTCCTTCAGTAAGGACATGTACTTAAATAAGCCAGAGGGTCTCAATCCAATTCACAAAAAGACAAATAACTCCAACATACAAACCATCAAGCAGTAGCTGCCATAGTCTTGACTGACACAGACCCTGAGCAAAGAAGCTTACCTGAACTAATAGTGTTAGGAAGGGCCTGAATAACCTAACAAATAGCACTATTATATATGCACCCAATTTTCAATACACCTCATTTAATACTGTTTCATTTTACTGCAAGTTACTTTCTTCCACTGGACAGTCATCAGTCTTTGTTTTTATATACTACAAAAAGAAAGCAACAGATTTTTTTTCTGTGCCCGTCATTTTCAAACATCATAAAACCAATCACACTATTAGACACTATGGACAGATTCTTAAGAAATATTAAGTAGACACATTCCATGTGTGTTTGTATACAAAAGAAGCCTCCTATGTGAATTAAATCATTTCAGATTTTACTACTGGTGTTATCTTTAGAATGTAAAGAATTTAAACTGGATTTACTGAAACAGGTAAATTAATTTCATTTAAAAAGATTGATATTTGTGTAGTTCAATTTAAGATTTTTTTTCTCCCTTTATTAAGGCAGTTAATTGCGATAGTCCAAAAATCAGACTGATGCTGGTAGATCCTAAAGAAGTTATAACATTACTTGCAAAGTTCATCTATTACACACACAATCTTCCAGAAAGGAAGAGAAGTCACTTTTTGTAAAATAATTAACTACCTCATCACAAAGAAGCATTTTAAGCTTTAACCTATACATTTATCTACATTAGATTTTTCAATGCTAACATTTTCTGTCTTGACATTAAAGCAGATGCCTAAAATATGGGGGAAAAAAAAGAAAAAGGAAAAGGCACCAGAATCAGACTTGACCTGCACTGAGTACCTAAACTCACTTATTATATTTATTCTTTTTCTGAAAATATTATCTAAATCTAAAAATGTCAGAGGTAATAATACAATGAATTTTACTGTGGCCTCATAAGAAGTAGGAAGAGTATTTTTTATTCAATTTAGAGTTTTAACATGATGCAGTAGAAATTCACAATATGATTAGTATTTTTCACACTTATGCAGAAGCCATCTTTCCTTTTCTCTAAAAACCATCCCACATTAAGAAGGGAGTTTAAGCATTATTAAATTTTATTTTAAAGAATTCTCTAACTTTCCTGATCCACTTTAGGAAGAAAAGGTAACCTTTTATGTTGCATGGCAATAAAACTTCATAATCCTAATCCACTTGTGCATTCTGCAATGCTTTGGGTTCTGGAATGCATACCATTTTTCACTAAAGATAAGTAGAAAACCCAAGAAAATAAGTTTGTCCACTGTGCAAGTATTGCTTCATACTTGTGATAAATAGTCTTCCACTCCGGAAGCCCTGAGTAGGGATTCTTCTTTATGGTCCTAGGCTAATATATGTAACCATAAGAAAAGTAGAACAGTAACAGTACAAGGTTTAGGCTAAGAAAAGTTCAAATTGTTTTAGCTGTTGAAGAAACATTTTTTTAAAAAAGAGAGAAAGAAGAAGAAAAATTATGGAAAACAGAAAAAAATGTACTTAATAGAAATGTATTACATTCTGTTTCTCCTAAAACGATTAGTGACCTTTTGCATACATTTTTTCAAGCACTTTACAAATGCAAATTTTTTAATGCGTAGTGTATATTAAAGCATCTGGCAGGTTTAGAAAGAAGTGTACCTTTTAAGAAGATATTTTGAGAGTCTGAAAAGTTGTTTTTCCTGCATTCACTTTTCTACTGCCATTAATTCAGTATATGTAAGTGTTTAGGGGATGAAAGATGAGGGGGAGCACACCTTTGAAAATGGAATTTGAAAAAGAACAGTAAATTATTGGGTTTTTTGAAAGTCTCAAGATGGGACTAATTTTTGAAAGCAGTGTCATAAACACATCTGCATTAAAACCTTCAAAAGAAGGTAACTATGAAATAAGCAAGCACTTAAAGTTTATAATTTGGAAAAAAAATCACAGGCCTAATAACTATTTTTACATATGCTCACATGCATGTACATTATTTAACTATATAAGGCAGATAAAACATTTACAGATTTCTATACAGTTTTATAAGAGATGTACTAATAGTCAAGGACTTGTCAAAAATAGGTTGGAATATTAAGATCTACTACTTGTTCCTTTATAAAAAAAATAAATTTTGATATTGCCTTTTTAAAATTACTTTAGTGTTTGTACTCTGAGGAGTTAAACATGCAATCTTATTTGAATATAATTTTCACTAGTGAACATGCATTTCAGAACACATCACTATGGCATTACTCTTTCAACATCTGATAACCCAACCATACTCACTACAAAAATTACTGTCAAATGGCACATTTGTAACATGTATCAGTTAACATTCATGAAATTATAAAATGGCTATCAATATTAACATTTACAGAAACAAATATTTTAAGAAAGCATAATTCAATGCACTGAAGACTGATTTAAAAAATCTGGACTTCTCAAGTTATAATAATTCTGTAGTTATAATAATTCTGCTTCCTACTTCCACAGTTCTCCATGGAAAATATGAGCAAAAAACTAAAAACAGGCAGTTAAATAAATAAATATAATAACATATATTAACCTGCATTCTTTAACCCCTTACTCCACTTAGTTGAAAGCTAGAAAGCTACTAGGTACCGTGGTAACAGATATGATAGAAATACCTGAAATACTACAGGTCATTCTGTAATGATCCTGATGCTAACAATATACTGTGAATAAGTTAGAGGAGAAATGGCAAAGATCACCATCACTGGGAAAGGTAATGATGACAGTTTATAGTAAGTCATTCAGTTCTTTCATTGCAACAAGAATGGCTATAGGTGAAATGAAAGAAGAGGGGTGCACAGGCTGCATAAGGACAGTTACAAGAAACTTAGTTAAATCTTTACTAAGGATAAAATTCCCAAAAGCAGAAAATCTCAATGTACTTCTCAACATAGCTTTTGAAGGCTCTAGCACATGGGAAATTAGTCCAATGTGGATGCACACCTTCTGGGTGTGACCCACCTTACCAACAAAAATTCCTAACTAGGAAAGTAATGCAATGTCTAGCCATCTTGTATGGATTCAACTGAACATGAAAATATCTTTTCAAACAAGCACATAAGTAGAAAACAAGAATAAACCATTCATATTTTGGAGGACAGCACCAATTTCCTTCAGCTATTTAACCACACCCAGAACAAAGACACACATCCCAAAAAAAAGGCAGGGAAGTGATGATATAACAACATGGAGTGAGGAAATTATTTGTCTGTTCTGTTAGTATGTAGGTCTGAACACAAATTAACACACATACATTTTAAAAGGGAAAGAAAACATTTTAAAGTATGGATACATTGTCAAATTGATAAAACAACAGCTATACCTTTGTCTATAAAAATTCTGAAAAAAATGTAGCAACTTCATTAAATGATATGCAAGAGTAGTTTTTGTACCTAAGTCAGGAGGAATCTACAAATAGAAAAAAAACAACTATCCTGAAATTATAATATTGTGTAAGATTAAAATCTGAAAGAACAGAATTCTCTTTTGATTGTCTAAACAGGACTGTCAAAACTGGGTTTTGGTAAAAATTGGTAATTTTTAAGAGTTTCTTCTAGTTTTACTCTTTCACCATCCCCAAACTATTTTATCATTTTTATGAACCATTAAAACACTGAAATGCTAGAAGTGATAATACGCAAAAGCCCTCATCTCTAAGGTTTTCTCTGATTTTTTAATATTTTAAAAACAAAATCCCCTGAAAGACTCATACATATATAGTGGAACATCCTATTCTTCCATATGAAGTCACTAAATTATTCATAATTACTTTTAAATCTTCTAGGACAATAAGCCATTTAACCCTTAAATAACTAGACGCAGAGAAATAAAAACATGAACTGTGATCATGTATCTTCTCATTAAAGCTCAAAGTGTGAAGACAGAAGAATAAGCTAATATCTTGTATGTATGCATGGCAAAGTACTCGTAACTAAGCAACCAGCAGGAAACATGTCAGAGAGAAGAAGTATATTTACAGTCCTAACAGTCTCTCATTTATACACAGCTATAGATACGTTACAAGAGGAGAGGATCAGAAAGCAGCAGAAAGCAGTCACTGCACCTTTTTTTTTTTTTCCCATTTTGCTTTACTACAAATATTCTCTGGTTTTAATTGGATTAGTTTCACATCACGATAGCTACCTTAATTCCACATTTTATTCTAATAAAATAAGTAATACGCCTAAATTCAGCATGAACAGATACGCAAATACAGAATGCATCCTGAACTTATTTCCTACTTGTTTGGTTTTGTATTTTAGTAAGATTCTGTATTTGTGTTGGATTTGAATTATTCACTTTTTCTGTAACATTAACAGAATGCTCAGGTAAATACATATATAATATTAAACAAACATAAATATATAGTGTATATATATTCAGCAAGATTATTCATGCAAGGACCATTATTCACAAACATAGCATAGAGTTAGACATTTAGCCTTTAAGTTCTTAAGATTTAGTGCAAAGTACATAAGTTTATTAAATCCCCCAAAGCAGAAATTATATTTTGAGTAATTTATTTGTCCCTTTTTAACATACAAATGGCAAGTAGGAAGGTTTTCAGATATATTCACACTAAAGTGTTTCTGAGAACACAAGTATAACAGAAGCAATGTCTATCAAAGTTTCTTCAAACTAAAGGATTCTCAAGACTGAAAAAAAAAGTTTTGTATTGATTAACTTTATTTATTTATTTGGTGAGCAGAGGAAGGAATGAGGTGTTAAATAAATTTTTATATTCCATTTTTATTATTTTGATATTGCTATCTAATATTTACCTAAACAAAACCATTAATGGTGTATGTTGATCAAGCAGTGAAAACAGTAGCAAGCCTGGTCATCATAATACCTAAAACGTACTTGCCAAATACAACAGACACATATACACATGGGACAGATATCTTGTGATCTGTGTTTTGGTTGGGGCTATGGGGGGAAGAGAAGTCTTTCCAGGGCAGATTTCTGCTTCCTCAGAGACAAACATCATGTTGAAGTATCACTCCTACATAGCAAACATAGTTTCTATTTTTGATACAAATACTGGTGCTAAATAACCTAAAGTCTATCACTTAAATGGACACAAATGACAAGAGAGATTGCTCCTAATTACTAATAAAGATTTCTAATAAAGTTTATTTATTGCTTTGTAATCAAAATTTAAAAATACGGTAGTTACACAATCATCTGGAAGCTCAGTATATAATTTAATTTTATTTGATCGCCATGATACTTGTACTCTTTATTATAATCATGTGTACAATTTAAATCATGCTCACTGCATTACAGGTTATTAACTCAAAGAAGATTTAATAAGATGACAATACAACCAATCTGGTTCTGAAATAAATCTTTAAAAAGCAAATCATGAAGAGAAACAGCGAAGAAGTACAAGGGCTGATTTCTAGGACTGCCACTGGCATCAGCTGTTTCTTCTTTCAGCTGTCAGTGACATGGTAACACTTTATATACCATAATCAAAGAACAATATATAAGAATAATATAATAATCAAAAAAAAAGACAGAAACAATATCACTAACTGTGAGAAATATTAAAGGGTACTGCTAAACAAGACTAGCATGAGAACTGAACTTTAATACTTCATCAGTTTAAGATACACAAATTGAAATGAAACGCAGAAGAGAAATGGTGACACATATGCTCATATTTTTTCCTGTTTTCATTTCTACAGCTTATGGTATGTAGGACTATGTTCATTCACATAAATATAATTCTTTCATGCAATGTTAGTTTAAACAGCTACTAATACTTACAAAGAAAATGTGAGGGGTTTGTGTTCCTGTTCAGACTACTGTGAAATCCCAGGACTTGAACAGGATTCACATGATCATCTAGATCATCTTCCTTCCCAAGCAGGCTCACCTATTCCTACATCCTTCCAGGAAGACGTTTTTCTAACTTGTAGAAGATCTTCAGTGACAGATACTCTCCAGTGGCTTTAGAGAGTTTACTCAAAATGTTTTGTTGTTCTCCCATGAGACTTTTTTTTTTTTTTCTGTGTTTAACCTAAAGTCTGTCTCACTGCAACGTACTTGCTATGTTACTTTTGGTCTACACCATGAAGATATGTCCAGGCTGCAACTGAGTGGCTGCAACTGAGGCCTTGCCAGGCAGTGAGCCGCACAGGAGCCAGCAGTCGGATCACACCGGGAATAGTGCACTCTGGTTTAGGTCCCAGTACAGACACTCATAAACTGCAGCAAGTTCAGCAGAGAGCCACCAAGATGGTTGGGGGTTGGAGCACTTGTCCTGTGAGGAGAGGCTGAGGAAACCAGCCTTGTTCAGCCTGCACAAGAGACGGCTTTGGGGGGGACCCAACAGCAGACTGACAGTACCTACAGGGAGGTTACCAAGATGATGGAGCCAGACTGTTCAATGTGCGTGGGGGGAGGACAAGAAACAACAGGGATAAAATGAAATGAGAGGTTCAGACTGAATATAAGGAAAAACATTTTCATCGTGAGTCAGGCAGTGGAGCAGGTTGTGCCATTGCCAACCTTTGAGATTCCTAATGGATAAAGCCCTGAGCAACTGCGTCTGACCGCAGCTGACCTTGATTTGTTAAACAGGCTGGACTAGAGACCTCCTGAGGACTCTGCCAACCTGAATTATCCTGTGATACTATCACATCTGTACCACTTCTATTGTCAAATATGCAAAGGCTAAATCCCCCATTTCATCTTGTTTTCCTTTACAACATAAGAATGGTTGTACTTATTCAGACTGATGGTCCATCACACAGTATCTCAACTCCATGAGTGGTCACAAGTAGCTGCCTAGGGCAAAGTTAAACAACAGAAGCAGGATACTCTCTCCTCCCTAATACTTTAACTAAGCAGACTTTTGAACCTGACATTTCCAGAATTCTCTAACAGACCCCACTTCCAACCACTGTCAAATATGTTATCTAGTCAGAGGGGATCTAGTGTGGATTTAGGCAAAAAAAGACATTCAAAGCTTCTATTTTCCTGCTTTCACCCATTGACAACTTTCCTCTCTGCTCAGCAGGAGGGCAATTCCTTCCTTATTTTCTTTGCTCATATTTGTTCAAAAACCTACAGCACAACTAATAGGAGAGATAATTAGAAAAGCATGGCAGCTTTAATTACTCTTATGCTAGAGCCTTTGCATGCTTCCACTCTGCTTTTTTGCCAAGGCAGACTCTTGCTCTGTTCCTTGATGACACCACGATCACCCCCTTTCTTCTACCCCTATCAAAAGTAATCTAAAACATATGTACATCGTTTACAAACTGCTAAGTAATCTCTTTTTACCAGGTCAAATTCAGAGTTTGGTTTGTTGGTTTTTTTATAGTGTCCATTTTATTTTTCTATTTTTCTCTAGTCTTCACTCTCTCAAATTATTTTCCTGGGTTTTCCACCAAATGGATCAGTAGTGTAAAAATGGGAAGATAACACAATTACGGCAAAAACCCTTCAGCATCTTTTTTTTCATCATGATAAACAGAATTACAATAAGTGTCTACCTGGCCAATAAATTAATATATACCATTTTTAAAGACACAACCCCAGTGAAATGTATTTTACAATATAAGACATGCATTCTACAATAGCCCACTTTTCTGTGTTGAGTGCCAAAGTTTCTAAGAGATTTATTATTTAATCATAAACGTTGAGAAAATGCAGCACCAAACTCACCAAAAAAATTATAAATATATATCTAGTTACAGTTTGTTAGAACAGTGTGTTCCAATATGGGCTTCAGTAAACCAAAATTATACAACTTGCAGTATCATCTGATGCATTTATAACTTTTAGTGCACTGAAGTTGCCAAGAAACCCTGAGAAGCAGATGGGCATTACTGCTGTTAAAATGCAACCAGTTACACCAGAAAAGAATTGGGTCTGTCATACTTACAGAAGAAATGTTTAATATTACAGCTTCCTATCATTTAATTTCTTATTTTTATTACCAAAAAAGCATAAATTAACTTCATTTTAAACAATCCAATTTCCTTAGAAGTGGCATCACTATTTCTAATCTGTTTAAGAATATAATCATAAAAATAAATAGACCACTATCTGGGCAACAGTCACATTCACAGAATTCCCAGCAGCAAGCCACCTGAAACTCTGCCTCTATCTAAAGCTTTTCTTACTGAGTGTCATAAAACAAAGCTTGATTAAAATCTTAATTTGTTTTAAAAAAAATGAAAAAAAAACCAACATCTTCAAGACAAGAACTAAATACTAGCATTAACTTCGAGCTTTCAAGAAGTTTCTTCTTTATATTCCATTAAAACCATATCATCACTCATCATTATTTACTAAAGAAGCAGCCCTCACAGCCACTACAAGGTTATAGTTCTTATACAAGCATAAATTATAAAATTTATGAGAAATTTCTATTTCAGATCAAATATTCTTTCAAAGTCACTACCAGTAATATAAAATTAAGGCTTACCTGAGACAAGCCTTTATGTTTGATTACTCCAATGTCGTTTTTCTGAATATCGCTCTCGCCAAAGAGGATGCTTGCATACTCCAAGAACATCCAATAAAGGACTTCCAAATGGCCGTGCTATTTTTTTTCCACTCTTTAACTGAGGTTTAATTTAACATTTTTGAATGTATATCCTATGGATTATCTCAAAATGCTACAATAAATGTTGAAGTTGTCCTACCAGCATGGTCTGCATAAAAGATTACAATGATTTGGAACACACATAGGAAATCAAATGTCTAAATCAACATGGTCAACATACATTTTTAGTGCCTCTCATTCCAATTATACAACTATATTCTGTTACACCAACAGAACATTCTTCATCTCTTTTACTTTCAGAAGTATATCGCCTTATCAAAAGAAACCGTGCTTTATAACAGAAGGTACGTTTTGTACTCAGCCATCCTGATTTGGACTGGCTTTAAAGATGGGATTGTTCACCAAGGTGTTTCTACAGATAGCAGCATCTCTTAGGCTGTTGGAGGTAAAAATCATCTTTAATTAGTTAAACAAACAGCACTTCTTTTCTCCTAGGCAGAAAACACCATCAGCCATAATATATTTCAGATATTTTTTAATATATTTAAGATACTTTTTGCAGGTTTTGTTACTGAGATAACAGGAAAGTGGATGATGGAGAGGGTGGTCTCTGAAGCATGAGTATCTCTCCATAGATCCAATGAATGATATTCACCTAATGTCTTTTAACTGTCTCAACTAATACACAAAGTAGTCTCAAAATATTTTCAGCATCTCACTGATTGATAAAGTGTATCAAATTGCTCTTGTTCCTCTGATCCGTTCCTAAAGGTACTGAAAGAGCACGCAGCTGTTCCATATTGTCCCATTGGCTTCTGGAAGTTCTTTTACATTTCCTGGACCAGCCAAATAAAAGCTGAAGCACACAGATAACAGTCAACTTCTGTATCATCTACATATATAATTTCTTATTTTTATGTCTATCTGTTAAACTGTGCTTCATGATACTGTAATACCCTCCCCATCCCCCCACCCCCAGAGGAGAATAAAAAAAAAAAAAAAGCAAGCCTTTTAGCTAACTACCCAAAAAAAATTAATTCAAATTTTCAAAATCAGATGACTGAGAAGATACACCATCCTGAAAAGACAGGTGAAAGAAACTTCTTAGAGAGACAAAGGATGGAACAACAAAACTGCCACCTGCGTACACAGCCAATTCCACCTGAGGGTAGAGCTTCACGGATCCCTTCTCTATTCAAATACCCAGCAGGAAGCAAAGCTTCACAATGCAGAAACGACTCAAAGGCTCAGGATGAACTGAATCAGAGCTTAACTTCCTGTTTCTTCCCATCACACAATTGGTCATGTCTCCATCAGAGACATTTTAACTGAATAGATGTATTATTTTGCAAGTGTTGAATTTTAATGTTCAGCTCTATTTTAAAGTGGCAATCAATAAGACAGGCTTTCCCAAAAAGCAGTTCTCTGAAGCATACTAGAAACAAATGTAGAAGGTGCATGCATTAGGCAAAACAATGGCAATGGGCAACACAGTTCAGTGATAACACAGGCATACATCTGTATCAGCTCATGTAGGACGCATGTCCCTGTCCTGCAGCTACCGCAATTGCAAGATATAGCTAGAGGTGTGCTCCGTGCTTCTGCACAGCCCTATTGCCTCTCACCCAGCTCTTGATGCCCATGCCTCTTTAGTCTGCAAATCTTTCATTTTCTACCCAAGTATGCTTCACACGTGGGCCGACAGAAGGGTACCAAGATAGCAGTCTTTTGCTGCCAGTATGCAAGATGCTTGCAGTGTGGCAGGAGTTCGTGATGAATAACAGAAGCATGAGTCTTGTGCTCCGCTCTGAGACTTGACACTTGTGTAATTGAAAGAAAATAAAAAGATTCCTTAAAAATAAGGCTGAGATAAGGCATAAAGGATGATATTCATAATCCAACTGACAAATGCATTCATACATTGAGTCACTCAAAAAAAGTACATAATGAAAAACCAAACTAATGTTTTCATAATTCCCCAGTTGAACAGAAATGGAAGAGAATTACACTCAAGTACCATTTAAATAACTAGATAATTACTAAAAGCTATTGGGTCTTTCCTACTGTACATTCCCAGTCAGATGTAGAAAGGAGCACTGGCCGCTAATCAACAGCTAAAGACATAAGGAACACTTTTTGACCTGTAGTTTCAGCGACAAAAGCTGCATGCCCAAACAGGTGTTCGAAGATGCTACTTGCATTAACCTGGCACTACCCACCAAGAGGCTAATTCTCTCCTAGGACATCTTTATTGACAAACTTTTAAAAATGCAATTCAAAAAAATTGTAACTGAGCATAATTAAAACACCCAGCATGAAAACAGATAAGTAATGCATTATATATAGATTAGTTTGTCCTCCTTTTGCTTACTCAAATGTTGAAGTGTAGACAGTTACTTGATGGACTATGTTGCAAACTATTCATTATAATCTATTTTTCCCTTCTTCCCTTAGTTCCTGCAAATATAGCATCCTTAAAATCATACAGATACATCTGGTACCAAAATCTTATCTTTCTCAAAATTCTAAAATAACTTTAAAACAGTGCATGAATTGAGAGTTACAATGTGGAATCTGTCATAAGTGATTATAAAGGTGTTCTACTGTTTTTTTCCAGTTCCCAACTCTGCAGAAATAAATCCCCAGGAGAACAAACAAACAAACCCCTACAAAAACTATTTTCATAGATTACCTTAGAAGAGACATCTCTTCTATGTGTTTTTTTTCTCTCCTCCTCCTGAGAAAGAATCCTAGTCCCTCCTCCACAAGCGGGCAAATATGATAAAGCTCGATTCCCAGGATTCATTAATCAAATACTAAAGTGTTGACTAAAATGCAAAAGAACCAAGTTATCAACAACGAACACCGTTTCATCCCTATAAAACTGCAAGAATATGTATGTCATGATTCAGGGACACAGGAAAGTTTCTCATCTTTTCCGATTTTTTGGCCTTTCAATATGCACTCTTGATGGTGCCTTATTCATTGATATTCCCCTTCCAAATGAGAGCAGTACTGGATTTCTTTCTCCTTTAGACTTTCTTGATCTATTGTTAGAACTGCTTTTTAACTAGCCAATGAAAGCAAATTCATTACTTCGTTCATTCTTCTTATTTCTTTCAAAGCCTCCAGTAGCTGCTTTTAAACTCAAAAAATTATAGGTTTAAAATGTATAAACCAGAAAAGGTTACTTAATAGACTGCACCGTAACATACCTAATTACCAAGAGTAAACTAAAATTCCAGTATTTTTGAATATTCATTATTCATTGCATAATGAGTAGATTTTAAACTGCACCACTGCAGTAGTCCTTAATTGTTTCTGTCCTATCAGGCAGCCCAAATTATATTTTCTGTGTACTGATTTCACTTAAAAATTGACAAGCTTATAAAACGAGTCTTTAGAAAAATCCTACATACAGTCTGAAAGCAGGAAGAAAGAATTTATTTTCCACACAACACATACACGAAAGCAGACGTACAGCAGGAAGATTATAGATGTTCTTGAACAAGACCTGTTTTTCCCCCTCCTGGAAGACTTCAAGAAATCATTCCTCATTCACTGAGAAACTGGTAAATTTTGTTTGTGTCCTTTGAAGGATAGCCCTGCTCATTTGCAGAATATAAGCGCCTAGCTCATGTGTTGCATCACAAGACAGAATGAGGACCGCACAACACCACTATAAAATCACCTGAATTATGGGCACATGTCTTTCAGATGCATGACTATCTGCTGGGTCAGACCAACACACTTGGCTCACAGAGAACATTTTAAAAAAATACAGGAAACTAATAACCTTTCAGATAGGCTGAAACTTAACAAAATTTGAACCTAATCGCAACTGAAGGCTGAACATATAATTTCAGTGAAATGAATATCTATTAGAAAGCAAAGACATAAGATTTTACATTAGTGAATGTCCAAAAAGTTCTTTTAATTGCAGTAATTTTGCAACCATGTAGTATTTTTGAAGGGAATTGTTTTCAAAATCATAAAAGACGTGAAGTAAGAAGAGAAGGGATCTATAGCTGATTGCTTTCAGGAAACAAGCTGCACCTAGGCATTTATGGATAATCATTTTTACAATTTGCAAAGCATGGGCTTTAAAAAAAACCCCAAAACTGATTTCTGTAATTCCATTTAATTCTCCCCCTCATAAGTATATGATACTTCCACCACCTAATCTCTAATACGTTAAAGATCAACATAGCGTATATCTTTGAAAAAAATTTTAAGACCTTTTGGAACAACTTAGCCCAACAACACAGACTTTACTAGTTCTATTAGTTCTATACTGTTGTTCCAAAATGTAACTGACAAATCTCATCTTTTACTCCAACCTTCACTGACAGAAGAGGAAGATCTTTGGTACAGATAATTTCTAGCAAACCCTTCTAACTAATGTAAGTTTAGTAGTCCCACAGAGTTATATTACAAATCTCAAAATAAATGCAGACAGACTGTAGTTTACCCACAGCCTGCAACATTAAACTATTCCTTTCAATATTCCCTCTCATCTGAAGTGTACTATGAAGAAAAGTTCCAAGCTAATATTAAGCTAGGATTCTCTTTGGATATGTACTCAAAAGTAGGAAGCCGCAGAGATGAGACACTATCACTCAAATCTGCAAAGGATGCAAATGTTTCCATGAATTACTACTTATCAGAGAGAGGCTAAAATGTTTTAAAATGAAAATCAAAACAAAACACAGAACCTAGAAAACAACTAAGGCGAATAAACCACTCATGCTAAGGTTTAAAATTAATCCTCCAGGTAAAAGAGCTCTTTGAAATTCAAAGGTCCATAAATTCAAGGAGTAAGGAGGGAGTAAAAGTAGAAACTAAAAGATGACAGGAGAACAAATGCAGACTTCTGTAAAACCTAGAAAAAGAGATGCAATTTGCAACCACCATCATGATGTAGCTTTTAAAAAAGTAATTTCTTTATTTGGGAGTTAAGTGGGTTTTATTGCAACATTTATAGGTTTTTGGCTGTAAAATCTAATAGTCAGTTGGAAACAAAATCACTCCAAAATCAATTTTGTGAATATGATTTCAAAAACATAATAGGAAATGGCTAAAAATTGATCAGATTCTGGGAGGGAAGAGGAAAAAAGCGAAGCAATAAAAGGATGGTAAAGTGTTGGGACATAGGAAATCCAGGTTGACTATTTCACTTGTCTAGAATCAAACAGAAAGACTGTGGCAAAGATGTCAATGAGCTTTTAAAAAACTATTTGTATTTTTCAGTTGGGAAGTACCCACAATCTTTCTTCAGTGCAGGATATACTTGCACAAACACTTTCTAAATAGGATGATTAAATTAGATTTAATATAGTCAAAGTTTAAACTAGATTTTCCCTTAAAAATAAAATCAGAGAAACTGGCATTTGAAAAGAAGAGCTACACTTACTACAGACCATTACAATCAAATCAAATGAGTGTTTCTTTTGAAGTTACATGTTGTTGCTGAAGTTTTTCAAACATCAACTGAAGTGATGCAAACAAATGTCTAAATACCTGCAATTAGATGATATTACAGAAGTTACATAGATGAACTAAAAAAGAACATACCTGCTTCACATTTAAGTAATTTTAGGTAAATGAAGACTTTAATTCAAAGTAAAATAAACATCAGTGATTAAGAAGCAGAAGAAAGTTTGTTCCCTTCTAATTTATGAGTAACAATACTACAGAGCATTTTCTAAAATTGCATAACATACTGTCATAGTGTTATCTCCTACAGCAAAAAGATATCATTTTGTTATAGGTGCAAGTGTCTTGCAGTACATTTGGTAATAAGATAACTTAAAAAAAAAAAAAAAAAAGAGGCAAACAAAAGCCCCACAGATCTTCACAAGCATATAATTCATAATTATTCAGGGCAGCAAGTTTGTGTTGTGCCTTGTAAATTTGCCTGGAACTAATGTGTTTAAAAAAATAAAAACCATTTGGGTGGAACAGTCCTTGAACAAACCCTTTATCAAGTTCCTAGTGGAATCACCTGTTACGGAGCATGGAGCAGATCCTGCAAATTTTGTAACTGCTTATATGGGTTTTCCAGGTTAAACAATCTCCAATTTTAGAAAGCTGCATTAAAGTTATGCACAATTCCTTGCTAAGACTCTACAACAGGAACTGTATCTACAAAGAATAACTGACTTTTTTCAATACTAGCTTTTGTTCATAGACTCCCCCTCTACTTGCATTTCAAGAAACCATCCACCATCTAATATAGCTAGTCTTTATTTAACATAAAAGTATTGAAGATGTCAAACTCTTATTTCTTAATGAGATATGAAATTCTCTTATTAAAAAGGTTATTTTTTTCTTACTTCCCAGAAAAGCACCATGTTCACACTAACCTTTTAACTAACAGGAACAGATGGGTCTAACTGGATACAGGCGTGACGGAGCATTGTGGTAGAGCAAAAGAACATGTTGATTCTCATACCTCTGGCAGATGGGAACCAGTCAAAATTAGTTTTAGACTAAAAATATTTTGCTGCTTCTTGGTAAAAAAGAAAAAAACACTTGAAACAATATATGATTTTATACATGCCATCAGAGACCAGACAACAGCAGCTTTCAAAAAGTTGGTACCGTACATTAACACCAATTACATAGGCTTACTGTATGTCATTTTTAAGTCTGTGGATAAATTACAAATTCCTGAAAACAGTAGCTTATAATGGAAGTGCTGACACAACCTTAACTACAGCAGCAAATGCACTGCTATTATGAAGTTGTTATGGCAACTAGAATGATCAAGTTGGGAGAGAAAGAGGAAGACTGCGCATAAGCGAAACTTAAAAATCTTTGACACCACCCCCAAAAAACTCTTCTAAAATTTGTGGTCCTTACATTTACAACAAAAAACCTAACTGCAAAGCTTCCCTTTAACACAGGTGAGGGGGGAGAGGTTCCACATTACTGTAAAATCTAAGACAAACTAAGGTCATAATCCACCTGGTGCATGCACATATCAATAGTCTACAAAAATATAGTTAACTGAAAGATATCTGGACAGCATCTGCTGAGCACATAATCAGATATCACAAGTTAACAAACCATAGTTATGCAAAACTCTTCAATCTTTGATACAGTTTCATAATTTGTTACCAATCTGAATAGTTTAGTAGCAGCACCCTACTGTAATTTGACTAAATCAGACAGCACATTCACAACTGATTCATTAATTAAAAGGTGATTAAAAATGTAATTGAAGCTCATATATTTGTGAAAGAGTCATTACTTATCCTTCCTGATACTGTTAGACAAAAGCTGAAATCTTTGGGTGTTTCCAATATTAAAATAATGGGGAAAAAACATAGCAAAGCAGTCACATTTTAATACATAAAAACGCACAAAGTATAATTTGTAAAACTTATTAAAACCTGTGCCAGCACACTAGTTACCTTTCTCAAAAAACATTTTATAGTTTAACTGCAAGTATTATTCTAGTAAAGTTTCACTGACTAAAATTTCCAACAAAATATTAGTAGCACCAACAGTCCTAGAAATAATGTTAAATCATCATTATTATACATTTTTGTTAAAGCATTCTGTCCAAATACATCTACTAGCAACACTTCCTACTAGAAAAGTGGAAAACAAATTATTTGTCTGTCTTCTCAAAAGATTTCATATTAAAGCCACTTTGTCTCAAGTCTAAACTTGACTGCCATAACTAAAATCTAGGAAACACAAAAGCCCCCAGATGTCTGACACGATAAGAGTTGTGCTAAGTACTTATATTCACTCATTTCCTAGGTAACAAATACTCCTTTTCTTCTAAGCTATCTCACTCCATCTCTCTTTTGAGTTTGTTGTTCTAAACCAGTTTTCAGACTACAGGGAAGACGGGTTTTATGATGAATAGTCTCATTTTAAGAAATACAAAAGTATCTCTCTTCACTGAGGGCTAGCAGATATTCCTGTTAAATAAAAAATAATTTTAAGATTCCGGCTGTCATGTTTTTAAGTAAAAAATTACTCAGTGTTAATTATATGATTGATTGCAAAATTTTAAACGTTGAAGATTGTTTCATTTATATAGACAATATTTTTTTTTTTAAGAAATGTACAATGTATTCTATATTGATCACTGAAAATTACAGCTTTGCAGATGAATTTAATTTAGCTGGAAGATAATCACATATTCCACTGACAAACAGAATGATTTAATCTGCAATAACAAATAATTATGGATATGAGGTCACAACAAAACCCTTCCCTCCTCCACCCCCCCAAAAGAAAGTGAAAAAAGAATAAGGATGAAGAGTAAGTAGGAAAATAATTTTGTTCACAAAAGCAAGAACTACTTGCAGGCAACAAAAGAAGCAGCAATAACAATGACATTTTCTTCAGAACATTAGCTTTTCAGCAATTTAAAAATTCTGATAAATACACTGCCTGCCTCTGAAAAGCAACACTACAGTTATCAACTCACTTGAAACAGGTAATGATACAGATCTATAGCAGCTGAATGACAACATTTAGAAAAAAAGTAAAAGTGGGATTTCCATGTGCATAGCTGTTTGTTAAATGATAAATACTTGATAAAATTCTTAAAAAGAAAATGCTTAGACATGTTCTCTAACACTATGCCTTCTTTTAATTTTTTTCAAATTTATTTGTAGTACTAACATTAGTGCTTACCACACACATTTATAATTTGTAGAAACATTTCACTGAGATATGGCTTTACTGATCACTCCGTTTTACTAGAAAAATGTTTTTCCCGACATACTTGACAAATTACTTTCACACAGTAGGGGTAACACTTGGCCTTTTAGACTTTAAGATTCCATAATTATTAATCATGAATGGACTAACACAGACAGTAGTACACGGTTTAATATTATTTGCAAAGCTATCAGCTTTGATACTGTAAATATCAAATCTCACTGAGATTGCAATGAAATTTCAGTGAGCTTTCACCTCGAATGGTCACACATTTAAAATGTAAAACACTTTTAAAGAAAGCTGACTTCTGTGCTCACTTGTTATGCAACTTTTAAAAAAGCGATCTTCTTAAAACAGGTAAGTACATTATTCACCCTAGATCTGATTTTCAGGTGCAGTTTCAATACATTGTTAACCAAAGCCACATAGTAGTTATTTCGAGGTTTTAGGCTGTAACATGTCCGTGCGTAACGCCACTCAAAAAACAGAGGGAATCGAAACAGAAGTCTGTTGAAGATGTATAGGACTTTTTCCTCACTACAAATTAACTTTTCTGTTATCAGAAAGTAATGCAGAAAACAACATGTCTGTGAACCAAATGAAACGAAGCCCCCTGTGATTCCTTACTCCTGGTTTAGAAGTATGAGAACTTCATGTCAACTGACGTTATTTACAGATGTGGAATCCCTCATCACGCCATTCTGTGAGTGTAAGAGAACCAAACTCTGCAAGAATTAATCACATGCTACAGCACTGACTGTCACATAGTGGACAAACAGTCACAAGACAGACTACAGGCCCAACAGAGTTTATAGTCATGCATGCTTGAAACTTTTGCCACCTCAGCCATACCAGCAACATTCTCCACTGGAGATGTTATTTATTCCCTTTATTTATGCAGCTTATATATATAGCTTATTCCTGTTGTAGCTTGACCAAACAGAAAAGATTTTCAGAACACCGTGCTAAAAATACAATTCCTCTTCTTTGTGCTATATTAAAGGTTGAAAACTTTAACCAGCTTTGTCTTCAGTTTGCATTCCTAACACCAATCATCTCCTTATTAGACTCAGACTGCACAAAGATGTCAGGATCACTCTCATCCCCTAAACTTTAACATGATGCTTTATCCAAGTTTACCCTCATCTCCAGGCTTGAGACAGCAGTATACTTTTGATACTAACATACAAACAGCTCAGCTTACCTAGTTCTGAAGAGGAAAAAAAAGTGGATTTTATACATATATGTATGTGTGTGGTTGCACACACACATGTATAAAAAACAGTTCAATTATTTTGTGCTTCTGGACTTCTTTTGGGGATAATCACAGAGTAGATATTTCGGTGCCCTGTTTTGGGATTTGCAAGGGGGAAGCAAACTGGGGCTAGTGTTTGGTTTTTGTCTCCTCAAAGGTTATCTGAGAATACAAACCATATAAAGTTATCTTATTGCTGCACACACAAAGATTGTGCCTTGTCAGATTCCAATTACTTGGAAGGGTTTTGTAAGAATCAGCACCTTTATGAAATATCCTAATAAATTTAGGACATTTTCAGTTCAGGTTAGGCTACTAACTCCAGACACACATTAGTATCCTTGAGGACAGAAATCATGAGACAGAAGTGTTAATATTATTTCAGAAAGTATACCTCATTCCAGTACTTTCAGCATGGACTTTACATCATGTACCCATTGTATCCTTGGCAACTCCTTATCTAAGGAGACAAGATTGATAACTTAGATTTAAAGTTACAGCCATCATATGCTACTAGGCTTGGATTTGGTCTGGAGCTAGACAGGATGCAAGCTAGAGGCCAAAGGTATTCCAGAAGTTATTTGATGTGATATAAGGGCATAACTGTGCTCATCATTATTGACTGGATAAACCAGAAAAGCTTTATCCAGATGCTCTCCATTGTTTCATAACAAGGAAGATGAAGTTAACTTTGCTGTTTCAATGAAACAAGACTAGGGCAAATTAAGAGAGATTCTTCATACTTACAGTAAACAAGTACAAACCTGTGGAAGTAGCCCCTTGTCCCACCATCTTTTTGGTGTGGTTCATGTTTTACCCCAGTTCTAAAGTAAATAGTCTATTTTTTTCTCTCATCATTTTATCTCTTGTCACCTTCAACATACAGAAGGCAAAAAAAAAAAAAAAGAAATAAACTGATGGTAAACATTTTCTTGTCAATAAATTAAAAAGAAAAGTTACAGTAAATAAGGTTCCGAGTGGAAAAAAAAAATGAAACTATATTCTAAGGAAAAGTTCCAAATGTTGCATTATTTCTCCCACTGTAGGAGTCTGGGCCGTGCTGGGAGAAAGTTAGTGCAGACAGAAGAATGCAAGGACGAAGACAAGGCCAGCAAAATAAGGCTGGCAAAAACACACAAGATAGCAGATAAGTGAGAAACACCTGTGGTCAGCAAAAGCACACAAGTCTGAGCAAAACAGGGTATGAGATAAGGGAGTTTTGGCAAGTTTTGGGCTTTACGTGCTAATTGCAATTAACCAATGCAAATGCTTGTAGAGGCGCGTGAACAGCGCGTGTAGATGACCTGTAGCCTATTAGAAGATAGATGAGTGCGTGTACGGAACTTAGTAGAATATAAATGTAACCAGGATTGGAGAAAAAAAAAAAAAAAAAGATGGACAACCTGATCATCACATTGGTGTTGCGTCGTTTCTGTTCCCGCACGGAGAAATAAGGACCCCGGCTAATGGTGACCCCAATACCCCACAATCAGTAAGTGTTGCACCTAACAACATTGCTACAGTGAATGAATATTTTACCCATCATATTTTAGGATAGATTTATGAAGGGCTTATTCTACATTAAAGTGAGTTTTTCAATATATATTATTTCCTACATATTAACCTCAAGAGAGCGTTTCATTAACATTAAATCAGACAATTTAAATTTCTAAATTAATTCAAAAGAGATTTGTGAGTCAGAAAGCCTTTGTTTGATACAAAGAGTGTGATGAGTTTGAACATCATCTTCATACACAAAGTCCTTTGAAAAACATTTTTTTAAAACATTAAGGTTTCTTTATGTAGCAGAAAAAAGGAAAAAAAAAAAGAAAAACCCAACACCCCATGAATGTGATGAATGTGTAGGCTTAATCTGCACATTAAGTTATAAATGAAAAACCACTACAGCCAGGTTCCCCAAATGAAAGGCTACATGAAGCAAAACACAAACCATGATTTTTAAAGCAAATCTTTTGGAACATCTTTCTGATTAAGAGCTAGCTATGAATAGACCTTAACCTGAATGGAGTTTTTAACCCTATACATGACATCTACCATGTCAAAACAACTCTGGTCCATTTTACCTGATTCTATCCCAAAACAGCATTTTTTTCCTGGATTCATTTCTTGATGACAAGCTGTTCAAACACAGAGAACCTATCAAATGTAGTATTATCATCTGCTGATTTTTTCTTCTAGTAGACACTGCTGTCCATCAGAAGAAATAATTAATGGGTCTATTATGTATGAAAGCGTCATCCTGTCAGTTCAGTGACTGGTCTGAATAGCTCATATCTGCTACTCATTGATGCCATGCGTGCTCACTGTCCTAAGAGATGACAAAACACTACACCCTTTGGGATTTTTTTCCCCCTCTGTTCTAAAGCAGCATTTCACATCTGTGTCTGACAGAAGCATAAGGAGCTGAGAGAGGCAGACCTTCATCATCCTTCACAGAATAATATTGCATGGGTTAAAAGTTAAGACCTGATATCTACTGATCCTGCATATTTTCTACAAAAATCTAAAACGTGGAGGCTACGAAAATGTGTAGGGAAATAACTTTTCAGTGTTGGAATAGCTACAGAAAACAGATGGAATTTACTGGATACTAAATCTTTAAATGATTTTTTTAAATGAATACTTGAGTTAACTGGGGTCAGTGCATTTGCCTTTTTTTTTTTTTCTTCCTTTTTTGGGGGGAGGTGGGAGGGTTGGGAAGATGCAAAGTTCACAGGTTCTTTTCTGTTACCTGATTAGGGCAGAATAAACAAAAATGCTGAATGTGGAAGAAATCAGATATTGGAGATACTGGAAATAAACTGGAAATAACCAATACCACAAGACGAAACAGCAGTGAACAACAAGACGCTGTGGAAAAAGAAATCACAAGACGAGAGTGCACAATGCATTTCAAATAGAAAAAAGCTTCCTATCTGCTGAGTGAGTCTCAGTATATTCTGACAGAGCACAGAAAAAGCTTCAATCAAGTATCTCCTAGGTAAGTTTTTATTTCAGATACTGCTTTAATTGTTTATCACATCAATATATACTTTAATGTATGGACAGTAACACAATTTAAATTTCTTTATATTGAATCTGAAGTTTAAATCCTTCTATAACAAATATTTGATGTTCTTAGATTTCCTATACTGCTCAAATAACAGCTCTCTCTTGATATTAAGGTTCTTCAAAGAAAAACTATTAAATGCTTTCTCTCTTGACTTATACTAGAGTGAAATATTTCCTAAGATTTAAATAATTCAAAATATTTTAATACATATTTCCATGCATGGCTGTTTAAGAAAAAGCAAATTAATAAAAAGCCATGCTTCTGTTAGTATTACCATAAAAACATTTACTGTACTTTATTATCTATTTAATCTGGCAAAGGAAACAACATTTTGCACCACAGCAGTAAATGTAAAAGGGTATCTTTTATTATAGGATAATGAATTTTTGTTTATATAAAAGGATATTAAATAAAGCTAGAAGTGTTGATTAGTTATTTATGAAAGGTAAACTACAGCACATTAAGGAAACAGCATCATGTTAATACACCCCAAGGCACTGTGTACAGAGTTTCAATAAGAAGATTGGACATTGGTGCCCCAGTAAAACTGTAAAAAAAGAAGGTGCAGGTCCCCTCAGTTATTTCACTCATTTGGAACATCCACTACATAAGCCACATGGACATGAATTCTACATGGAAATAACATGTAAAACATTTTAGAATTATATTTTAACATCTAATAGGGCTTGAAAAATAAACACAGTATCTGTTAGTCAGAAAACTACACTTATGAGTCATGGAGAAAGGTACCTATGCTCACACACACAAAAAAACCCACACCCCTTGAAACTGAAAAAGCATAACTAGTTGTATACTGTTTAACACACCATTGTATAGTATCACACTGGGCAAGTCTGTATGTAATATTAGCTTTGAAAATCTACATCTTTGCTCCTACTGTCTTTTACTGGTTTCACACCATTTTTTCTATTTAGTAAGACGTAATATTTCTTTTTCCAGCATTGTTTTAAATATCTTTCCTTTACTTCTCTCTGTATCACTTCCCTCATTTCTATTTAACACTTCTTTCTTATTTGATGTATCCATTAATCCTTTTTCTGGGTTTTTTTCTTTTTATGTTTTGCTAAAATAATCTCTCTCTTGCCTGATGCTTGCTTAAGACAGACTAATTTGCCATTCACAAACACCTCTTCTGAACCCTCCACTTATACACAAAGGGTTTATGAATTTTACCAGGTGCTAGAAAACTAAACTTGCTTGCCAAAGACTGATAGAATACCATGAGACTAAAAACCAGAAGTTAATACTATGCTGAGCCTTGTCTCATATCAAGAGTCAACAATATACTCCCAAAATAATGGAATTCCTACGAGGAAAGATATGTGAAACAAGTTCTGCAGGAGATGGGTCATCTCATGCATATTACTGTGGAATACTTTATATATTTGAAATTCCTCCTTCAAGATCCCACTCTTGACTGCCATGATATGGGGGGAAAAGAAAGTTTCATATTCTCTAAACATTCACACTTAAGTCTTCTGCTTAGTACAGGCAAAGAAGTTCCCATTATTCTAACCCTTTTCCACTTTCCCACTTGCTGTATTTGATGAGAACTCAATGAGAATTTTTGCTAGTGTACCTATCACTCAGCCATTTTGTTATTGACAGGTTCCAGCATTCTCTACATTTCTACAATTTCTGTCCTTTTATTTTATAAGTAACTCCAGCTGATCTCTTCACAACTGCTCGATCAAACATCTCTCAATCTTTTTTCCCTATGCCTCACTTCACATATTACATCAATCCAGTAAGAATTCTTCCCGCCTCCTCACTGCTCCTATACAACACGCACTGATACTCTGCCTCTCATCTAACATACCAGGAAAAAAATCAGTTAACAAGTAGGTTCTGTACAATCAAAAACAATATGGCTATAAGTCTCAGTGGCACCAGTTCAAGATTTCCATAACGTTAACCATCAAAGCCTACTACAACTCGGTAACACTTGTAACAAGCAGCAGATGTAATACAGGTTTTGTCAGCTGATTTCAGAAGACAGCTTTGTATCTGTTGAATCTGATTCGGAGTTTGAAGTAAGAGAGAGAGGAAAATAAAAATTGTAATTCAAGTTTTGATGCTCCAGTTACTGTTCTCACACTGGACAAGTCTTCTTATTGGACATTGTGAGTTTTTTGCCTCCTCTTTTGTAAAAGGTATTATTATGGCTTAAAAAAAACAAACAAAAACCCCACCCAAAACCCCAAACATAACAGCTAGCCAACATGCCTATTTAAGAAAAACCAGATTATTCGATGAAGCTTTCAGAAAAGCTTACTCAAAACTTAGTGTTTCAGAAATCTCTAAACTGAGAGCTGCAATTCAGACTTCTTAAGCTCTCTGTTGAAAATATGAGGGGGCTAGGAACAAGTGGAAAGCTTACTTGTAGAAAGGAGAATTGGATATAACTAATATTTTTTAAGAGACTGGATAAAACTATGTAATAGTTATAAAGGAAAAGGTAGATCCTTTTTTTTTTTCAGATGTATTCATTAATAATTTTTAATTTTAGACATCAAGATAAATGTTTTTAAGTGCATTATTCCTCTCACTTACCTTCAAACAATTCGGATGCATTAACAATAAATGAACAGTTCATTACCAAGTTCCAAAATCTAAACCTCTGTTCAACCAGAAATATCACAGGACATTTCCAAAATGTATAATTATGTAAAATCACCCTCACCTGAAGGCAGTGAGTAGATACTTATTTTGCATCTTTATCATAATCAGTTTTTCAAGGATCACTAAGCATCTGACAAGGATATATTTTCATTTCCTCTCTGTATTAAGTTGCTCGTCTATGTGAAATGAGTAAACCACATCACAAAATAACTACAGTTAATTGCATAAAGAGAGTACATCTGCTCAGCAAAACGTCACGCATGGTATATACAAATGGAACCCCCTTCCCAACTAATTCAACAGATAACAAACAGTAAAGTGGCATAGCATGGTTTAATAAACCTGTTAGAAATTATGCAAATGAGACACAGGCCAAAAGTCCAAACTGCCCCTTCTGGGCAGTTATCAGCTAAAACAAATCAATAAGTAGCATTACAGATGTGTAGGCCCACATGTTCCTAAACTGTTGGCCTATCTTCTGTATTCACTTCCATGTCTACTCAAGACTATTATGTTAAAAGTAAAACATGAGATACTTCACTTCCTACACTTCCATCTTTTTTTTTTTTTTTAAAGAGATACAACTTACATAACCTAATAGAAAGTAAGGTGTGAAATCCAGAACTTCTGCTCCTAGCAGTTAAATCACTGGCCCAATATGTGTATTTCACCTTGAATTACAGATGAACACAAAACTCACCACAGCTATTTGCATCTCTCTCAAGCCCCTTCATTAAATAATCCCCCACCTCCCAGAGTTATTCTAATGAGAAAAAAGGCACTAAAACACTTCAGGACCATTTGCACTGTAAATACATGCAGGTAATATTATGCAGTATTTTCAACCAGATGCAAAGAGACATCTTCCAGAAAGCCAAATTGACCAATATTAGTTGTATTCATACCCTGTTGTTGTGGAATAAACAGGCAGAGCCAGGTCAGGCAAAACCAGTTTATAGCTACAGGAGAAAATACACAGTGACAGACATTCAGCCCTCTATCAATACAAACTCTGACTTAAAACAAAAGCACGAGGGCTTATATACATTTATGGCAGATAGAAACTGCTTTGTGAAGAGGCCTGATATGGCAAAGAAGCATGTGCAGAGAAGAAAGCTTTGTTACAGCAGATGTAACTGGGTGCTTCTGGTAACTCAAAACCTGCAGCCCTACAGCCCTGACTTACATCTGTTCAGCTCATCCTTCTCTTTTGCTTGTGATGCTGCTGGTCCTTGATCAATTTTTAGGTCCAGCAAGGCCTGCCTCCACCTTTTAAACCTAAATTTACCAAATCCTTTATCAGCTCTTCCATTCTTTTTTTTCCCAAGATTGACATCAAGCACACGGGCCTACATTTACCTAACTCATTTCATTTGATAGCATTTTTTCAATATTCAAGACAGACATTCTTTGGTCTTCTTCAACATTCCTGCAATTATGAGATATTAAAAATACCCGTTTGTATAGTCTGCCCAGTTGAGCAGTATTGATGCTTTACAAGGAATTCAACTTGCTACCCCCTTACTATATACTTATATATCAAACAGTGGTGAAGTCAGCAAGCTTGCTGAAAATATTAAAGTTACAGAAAAGCGAATCCTTTACAGGACCCCAATACCTTTCAACAGTTTTGAACTGACACCATCTCTAAATATTAATTTACCAATTCTGCAGATTACAAACAAGGAAGAAAGAAGCACATCACTTGGGAAAGGTCACATCAGATCGAATCAGAGGCTCCATATAGTCCCAAATTCTGCACAACAGTGCCCAAGAGCATAAGTCTAGGGAAGCCTGAGAACAGGGCACACACACAGGGACACTTCCTCAGAAATATTCTGCCAGCCTCTAGCTATTTGTAGTTCAGGGATTTCTTGACCCAGAGATGATGTCTTATTCATAACATAACCTTCAAAGTATTTTTCCAGTTGTTTTTTGAACCTGCACAAAATGTAAGCTTCCACAAGATCCTGTGTCAAACTTCCATATTTAATTATGAGTTACATCAAGAAATACCTTGTTTTGAATTTGCTGCCAGCCAGCTTCATTCAGTACTCCCTACTTCTTGCACTACAAGAGACAATAATAATTTCTTATTCACCATATCCACCCTTCCATGATTTTACAGACATCTACACCATACTGTTCTCAGTCATCTGTCTTTGAGGCTGAAGACCTCTATTCTACTCTACTCATACCATCCTCAGCCATACCTCGAATGTAAATTCTTCCATACTGTTAGTCATCCTGCTGCCCTTTGCTGTACCTTTTCAGTACTACTGTTTCCTTGTGGAGCCCCTGGGATCCGAATCAGAAAAAGCTACATGATATGCCTGTGTCACCCGTTTGTAAAGCGACACCTTAATGTGTTTTCTGATTTGTTCTCTGTTCTTCTCCTAATTTCTAGGGTTCTTTTGCTTTCAACTAGTGAGTAGTAACAATCACCTCAGATGTCTTTAAATGTGATACGGGACTATTTCCACATACACACACACACACCAGGTACATCACTTAATCTTCATCTGCACTGAGTTTAATCTGTCATTTGTGTGTTTTTTCTGCAACTCTCTACAGTCCTCAGGCTATACAGAATTAGAGGGGAATTAAGATGCACACTTTTAACAGTGAAGGTAACAGCACATCAGATCAATCCAAGAGCCCAGTGGGACAACCTTTCAAAAGCTCTGGGGGACTCTGTCACTGAAATTGTTTAAACCAAGACTGACAATAGCTTTTGACAGTAGCTATATTAAGAGATTTGCCCTAATTCAACCAATAACTGGTTCATAACTTTTTTTTTGTTATGACTGCTCATGTTATCCAGAAAAGTTCACCTGATCACAAACAGCTTCTTTGGCTTTGTAATTTATGAATTTTACTGGCTATGCTGGGGTTAACCTTCCATGTACAATTACTTACTAGAGAGAACCTGGTCCACCGTTCTTCAAGTCAGTAGAGGATTTGAGTTGTGGAGAGAAAAACCAGCAAGTTTCACTTCCTCAAATTCACCCCAAACCTTACTGAAACTGATTTTTTATGTTTGCTATTTCACATGTTTTGCAAGTTAAAAAATGAAGGAACTGTAATTCAAACATGTTTGTTGGTAGTATTTTACCTCTAACTTCCAAAAGCAAATAATGGAAAATATTGTGCCACCTAACTATTAAAATTATATAAATTTTTACAAGTGTCACAAGGAGAGGAGGAAATGGAACCATTTCTAAGTTTAGCAGTGCCAAGCTGTCAGAATTCAGACACAGAAAAACAGACTCTAGAAAAAGTAATTTTCTTAAACACCTATACATACTCTCCTTAATAGGCTGTTCAAGAATTCTTTTACCTATTGTAATGTAAATTAGATAAATCATCCCTAATGCCATTATGTGGACGTCATCTCTTCCTGACTGATATCGTAGGTGTACGCTATCACTGTCACCAAAATATACCTTGTCCATGTTATATTCTCCCTGGATTAAACTACTGTGCTTTCCTTTCATGATTAAATGAATTCTAGTCACACAAAATTACATTCTCAGTGTAGTTGTTCAATGCCTCAGTTTTCAAAAATGCATTACAGCAGCTTTTTATCATATAGTATAGCTTGCTCAGCAAGTTATTTTTGTAACAGAACAAACTTATTTCACAAGTCTTTTTTGAATGAAATAATTTCAATTTACAACCAGCCTGGGAGATTGACAGACTTCAGGAATATAGCTCAGATTATTTTTTCTAGATACTTAGAAAAAAATCATTGTCTATAGCATCCATCACCACCGTAAAGCATTTGCAATTGTGAGGTAAAAATTCTTACATCTCTCTGCAGCTTTATTAAATTAAAAAATGTCCTTCGGGGTTTTTTTTTATTCATGCAAAAATTTAGATCATAAATACTCTTTCCCTCTACCGAGCAAGTCTGTAAACACAGGTCTTTAATTCATACTCCAATTTTACTTCGCAAAGGGGTTCCACTGTTCACTTCCTCTGTTTCCTATAACCACCACAGCAGTAGAAAATGGTAGTATGTTAAAATACTTTAAGGTAGAAAGGTTTGCAAAAAGACAACCCCCAAGAACTGTTATATGACTCTACTATTAATAAAGGAACAGCCAAAAGAAAATTGTTAAAGTTCAGAGGAACAGATATGATAAACTGAAGTACTGACACTAAAATAATCACTAGGGGTTTTGTTGCTTTGTTGTTGTTTTTTTTTTTAATATGAAGATAACATGACCAAACCAAACACTTTGGAGATTTAAAATGCTTTGTCTCTAGTTAAATATTACTTTACACAGAGATATTTATAAAGATCAATTTTCTCTGACAAGCTAAAGTGTGCTTGCAAGTTACAGGTATGAGATCTGATGCTTCCAGATTACATTTCTACGAGTTAATTTAGTCATCTCATGTAGCAATTTTCCTCAAGTGACTAGATTGTTCTTCTCAGAAATTTCTACTCCTCCTTCTTTCTCTTCCTCCTCCTCTCTTTTCATATTCAAATACAACTCAGAGAAATAAAGTTGTCTGCGGGATAGAAAGAGGATATATAAAAATAAGAGTAAGCAAACACTTAAGGCATTATGAAATGAACAACAGAAAAAAGGTAAAAGAAGAGGCAAACAGAATCATGTGGAGTTACAGAACACAGAATTTAAAGCAACAGAGACTGTAATCTCTTATTTGCATTTGAGAATTGTCTTGCTGTCAATATTCTAACTGCAAATGTACATTAAGATAAATCAGAAGTAGGCATCTGGATTTAATCCAATACATATGCATGCTACCACTGAAAAAGGAGCTCTTGCTTCCTTCTTCCCTTACTACGACCAATACCAATCCTAGTATTTCCCTGATTCCCCAAGATCTTTCCCTTCTCACCAGCTGTTCCATTTCAAGTTCCTGCCAACTTTTTTATACCATTCATGCAGTCAAATCAGGCAACTAGATCCGTATCTGGTGGTGGGCCAAATTCATAATATCACAGAAGTGTCTTTCAAACTTACTTCTTCAGAAAACGGGAGTGATCTTAACTTGTTATCAAAGGCAAAATATAAAGCAACTTCAAATTCATTACATTTTTATAGATAAGAACTCCACAGCTGCATAACAAACAGAACAACAAAATCAAACACTCCATAAAATCAAGAGAAGCAGAGACATGCAAGAAACAAAGCACAGACATCCACTAGGCTCCTCCTATGAACGTACAAAAGGAAGAGAAAATCCAAAATAAATTACAGCTGCTTTCAGCAGAATTCATGTTTTAGTAGTGACTGACATGATGGCTAAAGCAATTAATAATTACATCTACAATTGCTTAGAGATGAAAAACATCATCAAATGAAGTCAATTCAGCTGGTAACAGCTACAGGTTTTTTTTCTCTGGTATTTAATGCATGGGAGCAGGGCAAGTCAATACAAGTCCACTTTTTGCAGCTGGAACAAGCAATGTTAGCCAGTCCATTTTTGGGCAAATGAAAGTATTTTGTTACTTGGGGTAAAAGTCAGTTTCTCCCCTTACATGGAAGTTATCTTTTGCACCCACTCCCATTTGAAGTGACAGGTGACACTGGAAGATGAAAGGGAACATGCAAACACCTTTGACTCTCACTGTTGCGCCAGTGGCACCATGTCCCCTTCAAACAGATTAAATAAAACCACTAGTAAGTACTGGATACAATTCCTTGTCAATTTTTGTCCTAGGGGTAACATAGTCCTGAAAAGGGCACCTGAAAAGTGCAGCAAATATATTGCTTTCTTAAACGGAAAAGCATGCTTTTCAAGTGAGAAGGTAAAAGGGAAGTGTATAAAAATTAACCATGTCTGAGACAGAGTGAGAGATGGAGAGAGAATGAATGCTCCAGGCCTTAAGAAAGACTTCTGGAATAATTAACAAGCACCTACAACTTGCTCCCTGCATACAACAAAGGTGACAAGGAGCAGGGTTTGTTGATTTTTCAGGAGACAGATCAAGTTAGTAGTCTCTGAAGTAACGTGCAGAGACCTGTGACAGTTGGCAATGCTGAAGGTCCCAGACTATAAAGACTTTCTCAAAGGATCCCATTTGCATTTTAGAGGTTTTGTTCCAGGTTGATGGATGACTTATCCCCCAAAATGCAGCATAGTATTATGTGGAAAACCTGGATAATGAACAAAGGACAGCAATGACGTCTTTAGACTAACCTAATATTGTTGGGTTGGGTAAGCTGTTTCAATTCCCAGTCATTTTCAAACTAATTGCCCCCACCCCCAGGGCCCAAAGACACATCGTGACAAAGCCCTGTGCAGACAGCAAGATACTCAAGTGAGATGTAGTTACTGGCTTTCAGAATGAGTCTGTCTTCCAATCAGATAGGGTAGCAACATGCATTAAGAAATATATCTACATGAGAAATTCAAAACATCTTTTTTGAATATTCTTTGCCTTTGAAGGCTGTTTGCCTCTTCAGTTAAGCACAACTTCTGTCTTGCTAGTGTCACTCTTATTTCTGTGTCTAAGGACTTCAGTTAAGAAGTGGGTTAGCCCAAAGCAAATCTTATGTTATAAAAGCCATTTGTCATCTGTCACGCTGAACTCTATCTTCTAACAACTTCAGAAACATAAAGTACACCTAGAGGAAAAAATAACTCTAACAAGACTCCATCAGTAAAGAAACCAGGGCAAAAGTGCCATTTTCCATTATAACCACTTTGGTACACTTCCTTGGGCATCAGAAATGTGACGATGAAGACTACAAACAGGGTATCTTTTCCTGAAAGAGTACAAATTGTATAGACTTTCTCTCTGGGACTATTACCCTTGCACCCCCCTAGCACTTTATTTACTCAGAAAAATCTAACCCAGTCTACCTCCTATTACCACTGAACTGTCAAAATAAAATACTTAGTTTTCCAATACCTCCATTCTACCAGCATTTTCCCACCAGAAAGTTAACCAAGTGTCTCAAATGAAAATTTCTTTGCTACAAATAATTACAATTATGGCCTCTAGCCTTTATGACACAAAAATGAGCAGAATATCATCCTATTAAAGCACTCCCATCTTGAATTAGTTCTTCCACCCTGTTCCCTTACATTTTGTAGCTAGCTGATACACACTTTCAGTGACACATTTTCTGCATGTTGAAGCACACGCACATATTCAGGAAGAAAATACCACATTATCACTGGCTGTTTTCAGTCAAGAGCTTAAAAAGAAATAGAGAGAGTATGATCGGCTTCACAATCCAAATTATCTGCAGCATATTCAGAAATACCACGCTTTATAAACTGAGATGATGAGTGTGTACTGTCAAAGGAAGGTCATCTGATTCACATTCCAGTAAAGGTTGAAAATGAGTCAGAACCGAAGAAAACATAATTCCTCCCCACTCGCACTCTATTCTGTCCCTCAAACATGCTTTTTATTAAACGAGTTTCTAGTTCACAATTTTACACATGCAGAGAGTTTGGTTTGCAAGCAAAGACAACAGGCCGGAAGAGTTCCCTTAAGGGTGGAACAGACAGTTAATACAACTCTTGTTTGGAAACAAAGACTTTGGCAAGGCTCAATATGCCTTTGACATTCTTCATGAAAATTACTTAAATCTAGGCAAAAAATAAGCCCTTTAGGAAAAAAAAAAAAAAACCACAAACCAAAAACCAACAAATCTTTTAAGTGGTCAGAAGAGCCATCTTCCTACACAACAACCAGAAATGCCAAAGATGTCACTCCCAGGAGAGCTGAGAGCGAACAATAGGCAAGAGAACACAAAATAGAAGAGCCAACATGTGATTTGGATAGGTACAAAAATATGGGGTGGGGGAAGGATCGAGAAAATGTAGACTAGAAGTTGGATGTAGGAACTGGGAACTCTTGACCAATAGGATGAGATCAGGGAAAGAACAATGGCAAAATTAATAGCTGTGACTCAGAAAGCATTAAAAGGAAAAGGAGAAGGACTAGGAGAGCCCAAGCCATCAGTAGCAAACATGAGGAGGAATTCGAGAACCACAAATAGGATAAGAAGAAAAGAGGAGCTGCAACTGAGATTAAGGAAGAAATAGGCACTCTGTGTCCTTTAGAGCACTGCTTACTTCACAGCCCTTCTTTCACTCTAAAACCAATGTTTAGAAGTAGCACTGCTCCCTGCAAACAAACTTCTGAGAATCTTGCTAGAAGAATAGGTCTGACAGTCTCTGCTGATGGTGGTTCACATGGAGTCTGATCACAACACTGCTTTGGAGCATCCGTCAATGAACAAGGAAACATTCCTATCAGTTATTTTGTTTATCAACTGATACTAGGAATAAATTTATCCTTATGAGAAATAGAACAGTAAATGAAGTCTGACTTCTGCAATTAAACCAACCTGCTACACCCGATACTCTTATCATCCTTACCATAAACAAAAAATTTGGGGTTTATAGAATTTTATAAAATTTCTATTTTTTATTTCTTTCTCTCATGTAGGCTGCTGAGAGATGGACCAAAAGTATTACAATTAAGACAAACACAGCTCCTCCAAATCAATCATCATCTTTTAATATTACCATAGAAGTAATATCTACTAATGTCATTATTGGAAAAGAAACAATACTTCGCGGGCAAGCAAAAGAAAGTCCCTGCTCTAAAAAGCAGGTGATTTAACAACAGCTCAGGACCCTGCTCCAAAAAGCTTACGGTCGAATTTAGGTGATTGAACAGTGGTTCAGAATCATAAGTATAAAAAGGAATCCAAAAGAAAAGATTAAAATCAATCAAAAGTAATATACAGCAACAAGGAATATCACAAAGTTCATGGAGTAAAAAGAAAATTTGAAAGAAGGGGGAAAGGCAGAAAATAAGTTAAAAGGAGTAAAAATAGAAGAAAGGGAACAGGAATGTAGTGACAATAACATACTGAATTTTGAAAATGAAGACTGGAATACTAATGTACTGTCTGAGTACAAGACTCAGAGTAATTAATTTTTGGTTAGGGGATTTCACTGGCAGGAAAGTCAGAGATGACACTGTGGCAAAAATCTTAATGACCAACATGAGGCCTAGTCAGACAGAACTGGTTTTAGGGGTATTACAGAAACAAAGCACATGATTAAACAAGAGAAACAGTGAATCAGGTGAGCAGACATTTTTATCTAGCTCTCAAGCCTACAAATTCAAGTAGCAGACATGACAACAGCAAGACAGGAATAAAGACAAATTCTTTCACATTTAAACTTACTAATTTGTGATTTCATAACCTAAACATACTTAAACACAATTCAGCAGAAATACTGTCAATATATAGTAACAGCAAAAAATTAAGGCCCAAGATTAGAGAAGGATGTTGGTCAGAAAACTTTATAAATCCAGAAATCTGAAACTTAACAAAGAAATAAGTGCAATCAAGGTGTGAAAAATTAAAAAAAACGGGAAAAAGCTTACCACAGTGATTTTAATGGGAACAAAATTTAACCCCTTCAGTCTGTGAATCTTACTCTATTCAATTCTAAATCATAAAGCATACAAACCTGTCTGAAACTCTGAAACCTTTCAGAATTTTCTTTTATTACTTACCATTAGTTTTGCAGTACTATCACTAACACATACATGGTCACATAGTTCTAAGATAACAGAATGTTAAAATGAAAATAAGAAATGTTATCCTACATTTATACGCATTCAAGTCATGGAATCACATTATACTTCTATACTTCAATCATACAGTTTTAGTTACATTTTAGATAAAACTCAGGAGGAAAAAAGGCACAGATATGAAAGTATATATAATGAGCACAGATTACCTATTACAGGAAAATACATTTATCAAGAAAATGTAATTAATACTTAAAATCTGGCACTTCCTATTTTTAGTTCAGTCAAAAAAAAAAAAAGGACAGCTTGTCTGATTAGAACAAAAAAGATGAATTTCTGTAATGTTAGGAACAGTTCAGGAGGAAGCAGTGAGCAGATGGAGAACCAGCTTCCACTGATGCCAAGTCCTGTGATTTTACTGCAAATCTTTATTGTGGAAGGTTTTTTTTTCCTGTTTGTTTGGGAAAGTTACTTTGGCTAGGGAGGAGAGAGGGAGAGGGGGAGAGGCTGCATTTTTGCTGATTTCAGATACCTACAGGTATATAAACCAGCAGTATCTCTCAGGTCTATCAACAAGTCCAAAGCTGCAGAGCACCCAGGGCATAACTGTCACAACTAAAACCTTTGCAAGTGAAAAAGAGACCATTTGGATAAAGAGTCTCCACAGATGGAAAATGGTATCTAGCGCACAACCATCAAAAAGGAAAGTAAACTTCTGATGTGCTGGAATAGGGCTAGAAGGAGATGTGGGAGAGGAAAGCACGTCAGGGAAGCTCAGAGAATGTTTATGGAATGAGGTAGCAAAAAAAGAACACGAGGAAATATGCAAATGAAGTACATGCCCTTAATTGTTTATTTCAGGAGTGCATATACTAGGAATATTCAAGTGACCTATTACCAATCCTTAGTTGCGACAGTGTAATCTTCTTTCAAGACCAGTAACCTGGTACTAATATTTTAAAGCTGTTGATAAGTAATAAGAAGTAAACAATACCTCTATGTTCTACACAGAGCTCATGTCACCTGGTGAACAGAAAGGATATGAAGTTTTGCATCTGTTGACTTTCTGACCAAAGAAGATGCACTAGTTGAAAACACATTCCACACACAGTCATAAAGACATGCAAAAAATAATTAAAAAATACTTCTCACTATTTTTTGCACAGAGCAATAATGCTTTCAGAGCTGATAAACAACAGTTCTTCATTAGTCTAGATATCTCAATGGTACAAGAAACAAAGATGCAGAAACAGAGTCCTATGGACACATGTGGACAGAAATAATTTCAAGTAACAGACATACAAAATGAAACGTAGTAGATGTTGGCAAATACCACTGGAAAGTGGGACCCCTTATATATACAGTAATCCAAATCAACAATAAGGCAGTTCTGTAAAGAAAAGTGATTTTCTGCTATTCTCTAGAATTTTAAAACTCAAAGGATTCTTTTTTAGCATCCAAACAATGCCCTGCCTTTGCCATTCTTTTTGTTTGAGCAGAATTAGCATCGAAAATAAGAAAACTCATTTACTCTTCACTGTACTTTTTTTTTTTTTTTCAAATCTCAGATTGAAAAATTGAAGGAAAGCCTATTTTTAACACAAGCCTTGTCCTACAAGTTAATCTGTTCAGCTTTTCCAAGACAGTCAATCGTCTTCTGTATACTGCTAATTCTCATGTATGTATCGATCATGAAATGACAAAAATGCAGCAATATATTGCAATGGGGGTATCAAAATTAAACAGAGAGGCCCAAAAAGCAAGAGGTTAAAAAAACCCAAAGCAACAGGGTTTTAGGGAACAGAAAGTAACTGCTACCTCACAATTGCTATACTTACTGTTCATTACTGTTATGCTCCACTGACTGCTCTTTTTATTCCACATTTTGTATTGCATTCAAGTGCCTACAGAAATTATACATAGTCTTACAATATCAAAACCATTCTGCCAGTTGTGGTTGATCTACACAGCATTTCTCTTTCTTACCCTTTAAGGCCATCAGAATTATGCTGCCATGGCCAAAAAAACAAACGGGAAAAAATTCATGTCCAAAATTACACATTTTCATCTTGACAATCATATCCTGCAACTCCGCACACTGTTATTGAGGCATGTATGTTGGCAGCTTTTGGCTGCTGTACTGGTAATTCCTACCACATTTAAAGGAAAGTGATTGGGTCCCTGGATACATTTTGATCAGCTCTGTAATGAGATTTTAAAAGCGTATTTTTAAACCTAAAGTGTCTATTCACAGCCAAAAACCTAATGAAGGACTTAAATCTATTTTGGGACACTTAACCCTCATCAGTCAAAAAATGAGGGCAGCTCTTCAAACATGGCAAGATTCTTCTAGCAAAGTAAGGCTATCCTATCACTTCCACTTCTCTTGTTCTTTACGCTTCAACAGTATTTTTACTAAATTGATTCAAGACATATTCCCCCAAGGCTTCACAATGGACTTGTAGTTTACATCAGCTAGACATCAAAAGCAAAACAGAAAAGTTTGCTTTGCTATATTCAAGGCTAATTAAATATATATATAAAATGCCAAAAAAAAAAAAGGAAAGAAACAGACTTATCACCCTACTTTACACACAAATATAATAAGCCCTAACAAAGAAGCTCTGTCAGGCTAGTGACATCAGCTGTTATCAAAGCCACCTGGCAGTTCTTTCTTAAAACTATTTTCAGCTGCTTTTTTAACTATTCAGTCTGAAATTTTCCATGTCAATTGTCCGCTTCAGGTAGTTTTTCTTCACCCTCGCCTCACCACCACCTTTCAAAAAAAGTCAGAGAATGGCTGGCACATTTTTCTACCGTGAAAGGACCTGAGAAGAAAGCCCTTGCAAGTTCTTCCTTTGAAAAACCGTAATCACTTTCCTGCCCTGAATCAGTAACTTGAAATCAGGCTGAACAATGTCTTCCAATGAGAGACATACACTCTGCTCATTTTGTGAAAAATCTGACCTGATTTGACCAAGCTACAAGCTTCTAGAAATCAGAGTTTGTAGATATTTTTTGGCAAGATCTGCTGCAGCTTAACAACCAATCACCAAACAGTCCATCCTCAGTGACCTCTTGTATGTCATCTCAACATGCAACGCAACTGAATTAAGTTTCCTCTAACCTTTGGTTATGAGTGAAGAGCCAGATATTCACTGTAAGAGAAGTCTTCATTTAACAGGCATTAGGTACAACACTGAAGAAGTGGTGTCACCTTGAATATTTCTGCAACCTCACCTATGCCGATATCCCTACCATAGTTGAAAACAGTAGCCTGTCACTTCATATTGTTGGGTAACTGAGTAGGATTTAGGGTATACTGACAGGGCATGTGGAGTGAAGATGGAGAAGACAGCTTGTAGTGGAGACTAGAAATGGAAGCTTGAAAGAACAAACTGGAATTGACTACAAGTGGGAAGAAACTAAGAGGAACACAAGAAGAAGATGTGGTAGTGGATGAGATTAAAATTAAGACAAATGAGCAATCCTAGGCAGAACAACTCAGAACTGGGAATGACCAGGACTGGATAGAGCAAGGGACAGAATATTCTGACAGAGTTGGATTTCAGTGAATATATGTGGAAGGGAGTTGGCTCACAACAAAAGACTGAGAAAAGACACACCACCAGGAATCGGGAGCACAGACAACAAGAAAAATCAACAGAAGCAAAGGAGAGTGAGAAGAATTAGTAGGCAGGCAAAGGCTGACAGCAGAGAGACAAGGTGCAGTCAGAGATGGTCTGGGACCAGTCAGGCCTAAATATTTGATTGAAAAGACAGAATCAGTGCTGCACTGGAGACTGGCTTGAGGCAGGGACAAGCTGGAAGTACAGGGAAAAAAAATTTTGAAAAAAAGCATGTGTCTTGAGAAGCTATTGAAAAACATAAAGTACCCTAAAGACTTCTCATCCTCTGCAAATATCTGCAAACCCCTTCCTCCCTCTCTCAGAAAAAATATCCCACTTTCCTTTACTACTGATAAAAATACAGTATAAACACCCATAACTCTTGTTACTTTCTTAATTTAAGCAACAATAATGTTCATGTACTAGTTTTAAAAGCTCCAATCCTGCTAATTATCAACATGACACCAATATCACAGAATATTAGTTTTCTCATTTTGTTATGTTTTGGTTGATTTTAACTGAAAATTACATGTAGAAGCACATTTACAAAACAAATACCAAGCTTGGAACTTTAATTCCTTGGACATCAGGAATTCCTCCATTTAACTCTGTCTATTAGCATTAATTCTGTCTTTATTACTACATTATCCCAAACTATTTTTTCTACCCTATCTCATTCAATTTACAGGATATTTTCTGGGAATAAATCCAAGTTGCATCTTGAAGGATGGCATTCTCCTTAAAGACCCTGCTTTCAATATCATGGACCTAAATGTTACATAGGAGAACAGGTTTTTAATCTGAGCTTCTGCCAAAGGATTCTTAACTGGCTGCATTAATTACATTGCTGTGTATTAACAGTAAATTGCAAGACCTTTCCAAGCTTTTGCATTCATGAAAAATGACACTTTAACTCCATTCCCTCTCCAGTACTCCCCTAACTGCTTGTTGCAATTGAATTGGATCCATTGTGAAACTTCAGAATGCTAAACAGCAATATACTAACAGAAGTCAAAATTATAAAATAAAGCAGAGATGCAAGCTTCTTCTCAGACCACTAGAAATAAAGATAACTGCATTCTCAGCTTTCGCACATAAGCCAAAGAAACCATATAAAGAAACTCCCCAATACACACTGCTTTATGTGACTTCAATAAATCTGCATTATTGTTTAGAAGATACTTTCTTCCTCCTATGAAAGTACTTTATTTCATTGCTGTTTCTTACCAATTTGTTTTAATGTCAAGAACAGTCATAATATATCTTAAAATAAAGCACTCTTTAAATGAAAGATTTACAATTTTTAACTAGTAAGAATACTAACTAACAGGATTTTCATTTTAGTCATTAAGAGAATCTACAGAGTATAATAAATGGGTTGGTAATAACTGTATTGGAGTATAACTTACCAAAAATGAAAATTAGTAGAAATATTTAGTATTTCCTTATAGACTCAGTTCAAAAATACTATTCATCAGAACATTTTAAAGATATTCGGAAGGCTAAGTATAGAGATATTAAAGTTTGTTTTAAAAAGCTGAACCATGGCAACATGAAGCTCAAGGTAGGTCTCTTGATTTAAAAAGCTTTGAGTTGTGATATCTACTTTGCTCTCCAGGCTATGTTACCTATCCAGCTCTGAGGTCCATACCAGGCATGTGGACTCCAACGATGTTTGCCATGCAACAATACCATTCAGAGAAGTCAATACATATCTCATGATCCTATGATTAAGACTGGAAATTTAGGCCCAATTCTGCAATGTTCATGCAAAACTGAACTTCAGAAATTGATTTTGGCACAGAGAAAGAAAGATCTGATCCTTGTTTCTTTGCTGTAGATAATTTCTAACTTACCCCTCCAAGTTGTGGCTGAAAAATCCAGTTATTTAGATTTGAGAGATTTCAGAGCTTCCAAGTTGCTCAAAAAAACCCTGTAATACATTGTTTGCAGCTTTTTACTGAATGGTATTCCAACACAATGGCACATCAAGAGTTTCTAAAATAATTTCAGGTAACTGTTTTTTGTGCAACTGCCTATACTATTCACGTATAGCTAAAAAAATAAGATCTAGTACAGCCTATCCCTCCACGTCCTCCTTCTATTATCTCCTTTGAAGAGGGGAAAACAACTGAGCTTTATTTTCAGGAGAGTAACCCTTGCTATTCATACACACATCTGTACAGTGCTGATTACAAATCTTTGTCAAAACAAACAACAGCAAGCAGCTGTTTGACTGCTTTGCTGTGTTTAGCCATACTAGCAACCTTCTTTGTTTTCTGGAAAAATGGGCTGCTCCCATGGAGACTTTGAACACTCCTAAATACATCAATGGCAGACTTAGAGGCAGATAGGAATGGTATTCTAGGGTCCTGTTTCATCATCAAGGACAACAGCCAGAAAAGCAGTAATGTTTCAAAATGAAAAACTAAAAAACTATCTATAGAGCAGAAAATGCTTACCTGCTGAGCTAAGCAAAACACTGAAGTCTGTTCCTCTCTGTGATTCCCCATATTCACTCCGTCCCTCTTTTTCTGTATCCTCATAGCGGCTCCAGTTGGAAAAAATCTTTCTTCTTGAATACCTTGTCAGTTCTTCCTTCTCTTCTTCCTTTCGTGATTCAGTATCATCATCCTCTTCTACCTGTGACATTTAAATGGACAGTTAATCCACTGCAACTCAATAGCATTTTGTTCTGTATTTAAACAGTCTCAGTTTAAGTACAAACTCTAACACACAGAAAGACAAATCAGCCTGGATCCTGGTCAAAATTTTAGATCAGGTGCTACCATCTTCCTGAACTGTATGTAATACATCAATAGTATAATTAAAAGCACCTAGTGAGGCTTCAGTTCTTACAGAGGTCAAGCAGTGACACTGATGCAAGTTCCACTGGTTTCCCTCCTATTCTGGAAGCCCATAACGAACACCTTCCTTCCTGAAACGGAGAGTAATGTGTAGGGAGCAGAACTGAGAATTTAATCACAATATCTCCGTCCAAGTGTTGCAGTGATACAGATGATAACTGAAACAACTGATGTTTGTAGAGCAGAATAGGAAGAAGATAACAAATACTGCAGAAAAACATCCGAAAGGGTGATCTATGTAAGAGTTTCCATTATAACCAACTACAGGGTCTTAACTCAAGTAATATGGATAAATTCATCAAATTATTTCCTTCATGACAGCCATTTTATGGAAACATACATGAAAAAATTAAATAGACTGCTGGCAGTCAATCTACTAGCCCAAAGTCTTGAAAAGCTGTAGGGTCAAAAGAACTCATTGCAGAGTCAGCTTAAGACACAACCAAAATAGGCATTTGCCACAAGTAGTCAACAGCCATGGAAAAATCTCCCCTCCCTTGAATCCTCTGTATCAACAGAGCTCTCCTCTCCCAGAGCTTGGGGTTCAGCTGGAATGACTATCGGTTCAGAAAACAGAAAGGTTTGCTTCCTGGAGGAAGGAGCACTCAACAGGCAAGAGGAGAACTGAGAACAACCAGAAAGGTTCTGCACAAGATACTTTTTGCAGAGGTCTAAAGCTCTGAAGAGATTGGAGTAAGGGAGTCAAGAAAGAAGAGATACCCACTGTGTCTGCTCCCAAACATTCCTGCTGACAGCTCCGCTCTCTCTTCTCTCCTTTACTCCATCCTTTCACAAACCACAGTGTGCTGCCACCATAAAATTAAACTTTACTGTCCCAACAAATAAGTATATTCTTCATAATCACAGCAGTGAAATTCAAATTTATCTACACTGCTGTAAAGCTTAAAGCCATCTCCATTCGGTCTAAAATAATTTAAAAAGCAAGCTACCTTTTGGTAAGTCATTACATATCCATAAGCCAAAGCATTCTTACAGCTCACCACCAGACACTGGCTTTAAGGAGGACCTTGGCTTTGACAGTTTAAAACAAATGTAATCCTGAAATAAATGTGAAGAGCAATTATTTATGCTTAAAAATACCCCCTTGTAAGTGAAGAGCTGCAACATCTTGTTCAGAAAGATTACTGAAATCTCTAGTAGTTACTGTGTTTCTAAAACATTAGGGTTTTTATAAGCACATACTGTGGACTTACATAGTGGTACAACATTGGATAACCTGGTAAAAACAACTGCACAAAGCCACTATCAGGAACAAACCACCATCACTTCATTAACTTGTTTTATAATCGGTGAGTTACTTTCATAGGTCAAGAAAGGACATAGGGCCATGCAACTCATGTTTTAGACTGGTTTTAGAAATCCATCGTGAAGAAGGCTTAACTAGTCTGCAGAAAATTTTGTAGTTACATTTTGGCTCAGCTAGACAAAGACAAACTGTTTAAGATTTTCATGTTCCTTTAGCGTCCAATTACACAACAGAAAAAACCCCTATCAACACCAAATAACTCCCTGTTGCATACCAAATACTGTATTTGGTATTGTACATCAAGTACATCACAAAAACAAGACCGACACAGACAAAAAAGCAGGAAGTAGCAGTTTGTGGACAGTGGAGCATTACTACTCCTTAGTTCTGAAAAAAATATTAAAAATGACCAGAAGTAGCTGTGAAGCCTGTTTCACGGCTTTTACACAAATATCCACTGAAAGGCAAAGCATCTTCAAACACAGTTGTGAGAGTTAGGTTCTCCCATGTTTGATGTCTGGACTGCCCAGCATATCATACAAGTAGAACTAGAATAATGACTTCCCAAGAAAAATAATCCACCAATCCTCATAAACAAGCTTCTTTCAGCAGTGTTTGAGAGATGTGGTAAGGAACAGCATGAAGGAATAGTAAATCATCGAAGATCTTAAAAACATATTAAAAGCTGTCATAATTATACAAATATATTCCCAGTTGTCAAAGAGCTAAGAAGGAAAATATTCTGTGCGAATTTTAGGTAAATTCTCTCTACTTTCTATTAATCAGATAAATATACTAAAATGGCTGCTGCGGACAAATGGTTGTTTGCATGAGCAAGGGGATAAAGTCACAACTCTGTATTACTGGGGACTGATCCAGAGCTATAGTTTCCACAGAACAAAGGCCAAATCCACTTATATCAACATAAGAACTAATTTGTTTCTCCTCAGTTCGTCTCCTATAAATTGAATGGTTTGCTATAATCCAGCAAACCTAGTGAAATTCTGTGCTCAAAATAACTTGGAGTTGATAGAATTCACAAGTGAAAGCAAGATAGATTTATGTTGTGCTTTGCTTTTGCTTTTAAGAAAATATCAGAATCACCTTGGGCAACTATGGTGTTACATATAATTACTTACTATATGTTTAAAGGATTCAGTCCTTTCAGCTGTCAACATAAACAAAACAGGAGTATCACTTTCTTATTTTAACAGGCTTCCAGTAAACTAACATGGATTCAAATGTTTTCTCTTAAACTGGACTAAATTCTTTTTCACATTCTGTTATTAGCTATATTATACAACACACCTCAAGGAAATTTCATTTCTTAGAAGTAAAATTGTTAACTTGAACTTTAAGAAATAAACCACAAATTCTCACGAGTGTTAATAGCAGTTGTGCAGCTTGGCTCCCCAAGTACTGTCCTGAGGTTTACTTCTGAAATGAGTAAACTTCAAATACATTTCCAATAAATATTTAATGGAAAATTTTACATGATGCACTGCCGTGCTACAAGATAAAACTGCAAATAATCACATTTGAATATTCAACATTCAAACAACTTAAAGATGAGTCTTCGGCATTAAAATTATCAAATACATAAAAAAACCTCTGATCAGTGAAGAGATTAATTTGCTTCTACCATCTCACCTGAGACTGCTACCTTCTAAAATAACAGCCTCAGAAACACATAAACACAAATTTTCATTACTTTCATCTTAGCTGGCTATTCAGCTAGACTATATGCTGCTACCATTGTCATCGTATCTTACTAAAAATGAGTGTTAATCAGTACAGAGCAAACATCTGTCCTATGTGTAATGAAGTAAAATAGCTTCCCTCCTGCCCCATCCTCAAATAACAAAAGATACAAGCTGAAACAAATTTTAAAAGTCAACGCAAATATAACCTTTAAAACAGTATTACTCAGGTAAGGAGAAAAACTTATGCCTTTAAACAGTATTGAACTACATCTACACATTACTGCTCAGTGGTATAACACACCGTGATACCACAGGAGGTATAGTATTTATCTGTTGTGCCTCTGTTTCAGATAGTATTACATGCATTACCATTTGCACATTTCATTGAAATTTTGAAAGTGGGGAAAGCATGCAAAAGTCCATTTGAACAAAACCAGGAAACCTTCAGGCTGTTTTGCCTATCAGAACAAAAGAATATACACAGTGTTCTGCCTAAACACCAAGTTAATCAAAATCATTCACACAATAGTGAAAGAGCCCAGCTCTCCTGCAGAGCAGCTTGCATGATTTGGGGTCTTCCACCAAGGAATGTATTTTCATCCTTTACCAGAGCCTATGACTCTGCTTCCCTTCTGAAGGAAAGCAAAATGGATAGCACACATGACCCCAATCTACAGTCTCTACCACAGCAAAAGGCTATTTCAGTATACCCTCCTTTAGACACTAATTCTGCATACAGGGTCGGGGACGGTATGGTATTGAGAAAAAACAGGAAAGCAGGCTTTCTGTTTGACTTTTCTTACAGACAAGAACATTTTGACGCACATGGTTCAGAATGAAGGTGTCAAAATGAAGTAAACATTGTTCTGAACAGGCAATTTCCCCTGGGGTCATCCTTCTGCACTTCCCTGGAACCCAGAGTGGTTTGGACTAAACCAAGGCTGAAGTACACAATGAAGAAAGTGCAACAGTGACCTCTTACATCCTGCTTCAATTACTCAACCACTCTTCACTGTAAGCACAGTCAATCCTAGCATGTTAAGCATACGTGTGCACTCAACAAGAATTGTCAAATTCACAGCCCTTTAAAAAAAAAAACCAACTAAAAATGCATTAGAAGTCAGAGCTTCCATTAAGACTTTCTAAACTTTTTATTACCCTTAAGAAGCCATGGGATTAAGGCTTACAGCCCTCTTCCTGCTCAGTTCTATTAACTCTGTAAGAAAAGTTTAAAACATTTAATCTTTGTCAGTACTCAGAATATTCTATAGTGTCTGGGAGGAACACAGAAACAACACACGTTCAGCTTGCCTTTCTCTGGGCAAACTGCCCTTCCCCATTATGTAGGTATCATGCATTATTAGACTTCTATTCTTGTTTATTTTGTAGTATTTCTCCCAATTTTCTTCCTTCGAATGTCACTTTACAGACATATAAAAACACAGTCTGCATTTTTTTGTTAATCTGATAGAAAGAGCAGAGTTATTTTTCTCCTTCACCTTCTTCCCAAATTTATACAATAACCTTTTCATTTTATCTTTCCAATTATATTGATCAAGTACTACTTTTCCCCTTTTCGACTGCATCTTTTGTATTACTGTTTTGAATGTTACACCTCTCAAAACCATACACATTTCCTTAATCTTTTCCATTCTTTAATAAGGACACTTACCTACAATACCCCAGACATCCTGCATGTCCACACAGAGTCCACAATAAATAGTTAGCCACTGTGAGGCATAGACTCCCTACATTTGCTGCTTTCCCAGCCAGCAACAGCACACACCAATTCCCTGAGTAAACTTGTCTTGATTCCCTCTTACCTTCTTAGAAAGTGCTGTAAGGCCATGGCCAAGTGCCATGACATTCAGGTTTATCTGTCTCATTCCCAGTTTCTCTTCTCATCAGGGGAAAAGGCTAGCAAGACAAAATGAAAATATCCTATGGGTTGAATCTGAGCTAGACTATTAGCTGCATCATAAATGGGCATGTATCTTTTCCTCATTTCTATTTAAAATAGCGAGGTGTCTGTGCAGAGACAATTTCTCCTCTCCTCATCCCAAGTTGAGCAGCATCTGTTACAGTAAATTCTCACACATGGAATTTGTAAGTCATAGGGTCAAAAGACCATATATAATTAAGCAACAAAGCAGTTCATAATCTCTACACTTTAAATTGTTTTGCAGAATAAAAGTTTGTACACAAAGGCTTGCGTGAGTGACAGTAAGGTAGCTTGGCTGATATTACCTATTGAGTGGTTCCTCTAGGCAGACATAAGTGGAAATGTGAAAGACTTACAGTTACATTGTAATGACTTAAAAATCCTCTTGGAAAGACATACCTGCTTTTAATTTCATGGTTCAAAGTTATTGCTGGTGTAACCGAACAGGAGCAGTTAGATTACACCAGCGATTATTTTAGCACAATATGAATACAACACAGTCTCAAAAAGATTTCATTTTTTTTGTAACAGTGCTCATTAAATGCACTTTTTTTTAATCTCAAATCCAGAAAGGTACAGGAGAATCCCCTGACAGCTTAATTTTCTCTATCACAATGATTGATAGGCTTATACCTTATGATAGTTATATATAGTATAATAATCTTCAAAAAAGTTGCTCTGATTTTCCACATTCACCTAATTACTACCCCTAGATATATGTCCCTCTTCTCTGTCTTGTAAGTAATTAGAGATTTATTAACATTAAATCTAAAGTTGGCAAAGGAACACATTATCTGATTCATTGCAGTGAAAATCTAATGGGCTCTCTAAAAGACGAACTGTGTAGTATATTAAAGAAAAATAGTATATTCAGAATTATGGCAAATGAAAGAAGTGCATTTTTAAACATATTTCTTAGATTACTGCTATTATTTTACAAAAGACAAAGTACTAGTGCAATTTTATTGATACTGATGCAAGTCTGTAAGTGTTTAGAATCAAGATGTCCTTACATACAAGAAATAATACAGAACATTATCTTTATGAAGTTGCCTAGACAGACAGCTGAAATTCAGTGACAGAGTTTGAAACACAATTCACAATGGTATAGACAAACAGGAATTTAGTTTTAAAAATAAAAAATAAAAAGAAGTACCAATAGTGAATTAACAAGGTAAATATGTCTGTCAGTATATTATATACATACTCCACTATCTGGGAAAATCCCATGAAGCATGACAACACATTGTTCTGTCTACCTAGGAATAATAACAATACATTTCTGTACAGAGAAAAAAGAGCAGGTTAGAACAATATAAAAAGGTCAGTATGAAGTAAGAGTGGAATACAATCCCCCAGACTACTCTTATTTAGTACTCTTAAACTAGATTTTAGAAAAGTAAATTAAAGGTTTGTAAATTTCCCTGAAAAATAAGATTTTCCTAATGCAGTGACACCATAAGATAACATAGCTTCTTTCAGAGACAGAAAATAATATTTTGTAATAATACTCAGCAACGCCTGCCAAAAACTGAGCTGTTAGCATATCTATACTGAATTGTTTTCAATAGACATCATATTCACAAGTCTAACCACAATAACAGTGAAAAAGATAATAATCTTGTCCGCCAAATTATTTTGCTTCAAAGTTCCTGCTTATTGTATCTGAGATGCAAATAATTGGAACTGATTAAAAACTTCAAATGAAAGAGACTGTTTTCTAATTACTATTTAACTGAAAAACACCACCTCTAAAAATATTCTTTGCACTCAGTAAATTTATAACATGATCAAGCGCCAGGAGGCTACAAGTCGTACTTCATCTTTCTCACAGATCATTATTAATATTTCCACAAGCTATAGCCATATTTTGTATGAATCTTATGCCTCACTGAATTGGAACAGCCTCTATTAGGAGCTAAAGCTCTCCCTTAGACTCACTGAGACAGGGAAAAAAAAATAAGCCCCACGGGCAAACAGCTTGGTTATTTTGTTTGCAACTACTGATTTAAATGGCAGGCTATCTTCTCTTTCAAAGAACTAGAAAATAAACCATAAATTCTGATGCTCACTTTCCACTGCTATCTCAAAAATACCTCTGTAACCTGCTAGTACACAATTAGCTGCATGGTCCTTCAAATGGGTGGTTTACAGGGGCAAAATGAACCAACCTCTCTATTACACACCACTGAAGTTTTTACTGAAGCTTCTAAAGATCCAGTCTGAAAACTGTTGAGGCATAGATAAAATAAAATTAATAACCATGCAATGTATGTTCACAGGAGGAAAGCCTCAAAAGCTCTATTCTCTAACATTAGAGGTAGACCTGCGAACTTGGTAAAGCCTGTCAAGTAAGCATTTATTTCGGAAACTGCGTATGTCAAGACTTTGCTCATTAGATACAGGATTTTCCAAACTACAAAGCCATCGGCTAAAATCTAGCTCTACTCATTTACATTAAAACTCCAGACTGAAGGATATTTGATGGGCTATGTTGTCAGAATAGTGTAATTATAAACTCAGCACTCATTCTGCACTAATTAGGAAACTCAGTAGAGAATCAACAAGCTGCAGTAACTGTGGTAGTCCTTTGCCTCCCTTCCCCAAGGCTGAGCCATGCTGTGAGCAAAGAGCCTGTAGGAAGCTTGTCCAGCTGCTGTCTATAGATAGAGACACTTGATTTTCTAAACTTGCCAAGCCAATACATTTCCACGAACAGAAAATCAACTCTATTTTTTTTCTTTAGTTCAGTGGAAATGATTATATGAAAGTTACTGGCAACTATGCAAACTCATCAAGCAATTTATACAAAATTGTCACATGGACCTTCACAAAACCTGGCAGATCTTTTACCTTCAAAATGACAGTAACTTAAGAAAGCTGAATGTTTTTCTTACAAACACTCAGTCAAAAATATGAGTGCAAACATAAAATAGGAGTCTCTGACTTGACACAAATAACAGGTTTCAAGAAAACCTTACAAAGTAAGTATATTGCCACAAAGATTATAGCATTTTCAGCTAGATTACTGATTGTTCCTACGTATAAGATGTATTTGCCAAAGTCAGGTAGTTTCTACATTGCATACATATGGATTCACATATGTGAATGCTGTATGTCATATTCGAAAACCAAATTATACTTAGTATTCTGGATAGGTTAAGGAAAATTTCTACAGAAAGTTATTTGTTCTTACCAAACCTGCCGTTCCTAAATAGAAGTATCCTGAGCTGCATTAAAGATTGACTGTATTCAGAGATCAATTCAATTCTTATGTCAAGTATTATAGAATAATCCAAGCTGAATGGGATTGCAAGAGGTCATCTTATCCAACCACCCACGCAAAATAAGGTCTCAACTGAAATCAGACCAAACAGGGTGGAGCTTTTTCCACTCTTGGCTTGAAAACCTCCAATGGTATACCTGATTCTTAGTGTTTCGTTTTGCTGTTTTATTCTAGCACTTCTAAAATTGCAAAAGCAGTTGTTTTAACAGCTTTAACAGTAACTTGTAAAGAACACACATGAGGAGTTCTGTAACATCAAGGAATCAGTTTATTGAGGGTATATATTCACCTCAACGGTTCAATAACAGACTTTTTAAAGTATATTGCTATTTTGCTAGTCTTAAGTCAATGAGTGAGACAGCTTCTCTCAATAAATATGGTATAAACTGATATGTATTGAAAAGCTTTGTACTTCTGCAACCATATCAATGATGAAGTAAAAGTATTATAAATTATGTAAAAAGCTCACTCAAAGCAGCATCCATCTGCAGAACAGAGAAAAATTTGAGTCTTGATCCTAACCCACAAAGATTATTTCATAAATTTAAAGTTTGCTCAGAAGAGTAAAGTTTAGAGAACACCTCAGTTCTACAGACAAGTCTAATGTTTATTTAACACCCCCTACATGCACACAGTTTTAGAACAAAACCAACACAAATCCAGCAACTCTCTACCAAGATCAAAACCAACATGTTGAAGAAGCGTCAGGATTTCTCATGCAAGGAAAAATATATGACAAAGTTTCTCAACAGATCAATTTTTTGCTACAATGAAAAAAAAAAACAAACCACCAAACAAAAACAACCTTTGGAAATATTTCAGCTGTGCTATATTAAGAATGAAAAGTTCTCCAAAACTTGTGTTACATTTGAATAACAAGATAACTATTTCCTACCTCTAAATTCATAAATATTTGATACTATTTAGTGCCAAGTTAAAAGTTTAGGTTTCTTTAAATGCATCTATTTTGTAAAAAAGAAAGCACATGAGTAAGACATTATTTTTCTACGGATTTCAAAGCATGGAAATAACTAGTGATATTCACCCGCACTGTTATATTTTCAATTGGCAGAGCATTAAAGAAGAAAAAAAATTCTGAAAGACACCAAACAGAACAGTATTCTTTGAAATTGTACACCTAAACTGGCAAAAAAATAATCAATAGTTTTCTTCTCTTTCCTACTGCTAACCTTCTGCCAGCTTAAGTTCCTTGTATCACTTCACAGCAGAATCAAACAAGCACAAATAACAGTTAGATAGGCTGGAAGCATGCCATGAAACATGGGATCTGGGAAGCAGGTCCTTCCTTTGTATCTGGCAGCAGTTATCTGCTAGATTGGCTAATTCTACTGGTAAGCCATATCCTTGGCTTTAATTTCCTGTGATGTTAAACTTGTTTTTCTAAAGCCAATTTTGTTTTCTCTTTCCATTAAAGACTTGCAGATTCTCCATTACTGTTCCTGTTCTACATAATACACGTGGACACACAGGTGTTCTTTGTCAAATTCACATATTTTAAAATAATAATAATTAAAAAAAAAGATACTTTGCTATAAATTTTATTGTCATGGTTTAACCCCAGCCAGCAACTAAGCACCATGCAGCCGCTCGCTCACTCCTCCCCTGCCCAGTGGGATGGGGAGGACAATCAGGGAAAAAAAGTAAAACTCGTGGGTTGAGATAAGAACAGTTTAATGACTCAAAATATAATAATGATAATAATAATTGTAATGAAAAGAAAGATAACAAAAAGAGAGCGAGAGAGAAATAAAACCCAAGAAAGACAAGTGATGCCCAATGCAATTGCTCACCACCTGCTGACCGATGCCCAGCCAGTCCCCAAGCAGCCATCGGCCCCTCCTGGCCAACTCCCCCCAGTTTCTATACTGGGTGTGACATTCTATGGTATGGAATATCCCTTTGGCTAGTTCAGGTCAGCTCTCCTGGCCATGCTCCCTCTCAGCTTCTTGTGCACCTGCTCGCTGGCAGAGCACAGGAAACTGAAAAAATCCTTAACTTATGGTAACTGCTACTTAGCACAACTAAAGCATTAAACTAAAGCATTAAACTAAAGTGTTATCAACATTATTCTCACACTGAATCCAAACAGAGCACTGTACCAGCTCTAGGAAGAAAATTAACTCTGTCCCAGCCAAAACCAGGACAATTTGTGTTGACTGGGAAAACTTTCAACGTGAACTTTAGAAAATTTGCAACTGGTTTTAGTTCCCTTTTTCAGTTACTGCTTTAAGATAGTCACATGTGTAATGCATCATTTTAGAGATTCAGCATACAAGTATTGATGTCTGGTTCACAGTGGGAAATTCTATCTTGAATTTAAATTGAAACACCCAACATCTGTCACTTTTTCAGATCAACTGTCACATAATAACAGCATATTGCAAACACAAAAATATTCACATAATGAAAATTAAAGCTGTAAACGGAAACACTACTAACTTGAAACCCTACAAAGGTACTACATAAGAAAGGACAACATTCTGCTTTCCTCTCCCCTTTCACTATGTCTGCAATACTGTCAGTAGCACAGTCCCCAAGTTTTTCATCTTTCATTACTAATACACTGCCATTTCCTAATTATAATTTCACATGCTACTGAAAAACCTCACATCTTTACTACCCTTCTATCAACAAACTGGCAGATCCAGCCATCATGCATTTTTGAAATTCAGTTGCATGATTACATTTATGGTGTAGCACAATGAAGCAGTAAGACTGTAGTTACAAACAGCCTGATTTGACAATATTTTCAGAAAGGGGGGTCAAAAAGGGATAACTTTTAGGACCAATACACAGCCATATAGTAAATCAATGAACAATAAATTATATAAAAGATACTAAGGATAAAAAGCAGATTGCCTAACATGCAAACAAAATGCATAACTATAAAGCTGAATGCAAAACCATATATCAAGGAACAAGCAAGGAGGATATATATATATATTGAATGACACTGATTAAAAAAAAAATAATTGAGCCACACTAGACAAAATAACCATGTACCTCAGTGATGCTACATCGAAAAGATGCTTCCTCAACTCCCAGGGTTTTAAACAGCACTTCTGAGACCAATACTAAAATTACTTTCTTTAGACAGCAGAAAAACAGAAAAGACACAGAAAGTACTAACTACCCACTTGAGAAACAGACACCAAAACCCTTCTTCTTCCTTGCCTTTTCAATGATGTGAGAAATGTATGGGCTGGTCAGTGAGGAAGCCCAGTTTTCCATTTTCATAGATGACCGCAAACCACACAGTCAACATAGTGATGCAAGGAAAGGGGAAATGAGCAAAAAAGTAATTCATCAATGATACGCTTCCAAACTTAGAGATTGCAATCCCTGCCTCATAATCCAGGCAGGATTTCTATCACAAGTATTCCCAAGTGATGCAAAAAAGCAGCCACTCACACCCTCCATTATCAACTTTCTTCATGCAAGTCAGTAGACCCCTTCCTAGCACAAACTCAGCAAAAAAGAGAAGTTAATCAGCCAGAGTTCCCTCAGGCACCATGCAGTGTGCTGTCCCATAATGCAGCAAATTACTGCCAAACATCTGATTTGTGGTGGGTTTGCCTCCAAGAGAGACAGGCTTGTGTTGAATCCACCATGCACTGTAATTCAAAATATAGCTGCATGATGGGTAATGTGTCTCTACGATGCTCCTCCAAAACAAAAGGCAGCAACACACCACGCCCCCCATTTTCAAGCTCTTTTAGTAGTACAGCTCCCTGAGCACTATGTCCTCCAACTGCTATACTATTTGAGAATTAATGATGAACGTGTTTGGGGATTCTGTCCACATATCAAATTATCAATATAACACAGATAAAAAAAGGTGTAGACACATCACACCATCCCAACTCAGGTAAGTCAGAAGCAGAATTTTATACCACCAATGTGTGGCATGCACTTGGTCTCAAAACAGGGGCCCACTGCAGGCAACAGAAACATGAGGAATTATCAAAAACCTTTAAAAACTACATTACCACTGTACACTTTTGACAGAAACATAAAAATTTCTACAGCAAAAATAGTTCTGTTTGTCCTGAAATGACCTGAGAATAGATGTGGACTGGAGCACAAGAGAAGGGAGTGCCAAAACAAAGCATCTCAAAGAAACAGTGAAAATAAATACAATCCACATTTATCCAGTTACTGCAGAACTACAGCATTTTATCCAGAAAGTGGAAATAAATTCAATTCCCTTCTCTACACAAATGCATTTCAAGTTGCATCTCCCACATCCCATGAGAATACAGTGACTCTACATACCCTGAAATGGGTGATCCAGCCTGCTTTCTCAGCCAGACCTATTCTACTTTGTACAGCAACTGGACACTCCTGGCAAGAGAGCCTGAAAAGCTGGTGGCCTATGCTCCATGCAGATGCCAAACCACCACATATGCAAGGAAAAAAGAGACAAAAAATCCGTAAGACTTCACATCACTCTTTCTTTCATGCCTGCTCTATCTTTATGACAATATCATGTTTTTACATAAAGTACAAAGGGACTGAAAAAAAGGAATTGAGGGAAATTCAGTTCAAAAAGTATTTAAGGTCCGATGGCAGGTCACTTATCTGGGAAGTGAAAAAAAACTTGACTGCACCTTGTATTTGAAACTGGGAAGAAAATAGACCGCAGTTTGAACTGGCTCCTTTTCTCCACATTCTACAGATCCTTTGCTTCATTACCCACTGCAGATTGAAAACTCTTCATCGTGCACTCTCTGAAAGCATCAGTGCTAATGGCTCTGTAACCTTATGCACAAGCTGTTTCTAATGTAAAATGGCAGACACAAGGATGATTTTGCAATATATTTTGAGAAACAGCTGAAAAGAATACATTCCTTCATTAAGAGACATTTTTTTCTGCATCATAAATAGCATTTTCAATGGCTAACAAAGGATACAATAAGACAAGAAAAAAAACAATTATTATTGATAAGTACATCAATCCGCTTTGCTGTCTCACTGAAAATAATTAAACGACTTTTCATTACACTTCCTCCTTCAGGGTTTCACATAATTTAGATAAAATTTTTTTCCCCTTCCAATTATTCAACAGAAAACAAGCATTTGTAAAAGTCACTTAATTGCAATTCTTGGCAGCCAGCTTAGACAAGTCAGTATAGGTATTTGCAAATTCTTTTGCTTTTATGCTTTGTTTTTTTCCAGACTACACCAAATGAAACGCAAAGACAAAAAAAAAATCTTGATATTAAATAATTTTGTGCATTGCACTTTATGCTTTCTCATCAGTATTCATAAGATTAAATAGCATTGCCAAATATTAAATCTATTTCAGCATTACAGTGACACATGACAGAGTAAATTAAAAATTATTTCTTCAAAAGTATTAATGGGGACTAGGTCATGTTTGCATGTTTCTCATAGTAGTCTTCTCATATTGGCATATTTACCTATCAGTGAATTTTTAGTGAGCCTCCAGTGATTTTTAAGCATTGCCTATCATTAACAGTTTACTTCCTTATAACTCACTTAGACATCATAGCTCTTCCAGTACAAGTTCAAGTTCCTATTACAGACCATTTTCTCAATTTAAGGGAAAAAGGAAAAAGCTAATGCTTGCCTTTTTTTTTTTTTCCCCTTTAGACTAAGGAAGGAAGAGCCTCGAGAGAGGTTCTTTCATGAAAAGAGAAAAAATATCCCTGCAAAGAGTAATCCTCTTCACTAGTTTGCTCTCTTGGTGACCTTTAGAGAGATCTACCAAAGCTAAAGAGAAGCTTAATTAGCAGAAAGGGCAGCTGAGAGAACAGGTAGCAAGAAGAAAAAAGCTTTTAGCCTTTATCGTACAGGATGAGAATTTTTGAGGGGGATGAAATCCTAAGACTGCTTCATAAATGTTGGATACTGGAACTCATCACTTTGAGTTAGCTAAAGAAAGAATTAGTCAAGAGAGACATCCTATTCTGAAATCTATGTTTTGCATAACAGGAATGATGTTCCAGTTAAAGGGAAAAACATCTCATGAAGCACAAAAGAAAGAGACTTGTTCTTGAAGATTTTGCATAAAACTGTTACTGCTCCAACACTTACAAAGTATGGTTCTAGAAGCTGCCTTGCTAACATCAATAGCAAAAAAATATTTCTCTCCCCTTGATTTTTAAAGTGTTTTATGGGTAATTCAAACAGATTAGTCATGTGACTATGACCTGGTGTGAACTATAGTCCTCTACAATATGTAAGTGTAGATAAAGAGTGTAGCCAAAGTTTCCTCCCTGAAAAGCACTTTTGCAGTTGTAGAAAACCAACCTGAAATAACAGAAGGAAAAGTCTAGATCCTGACAAGTTCTTATGTTTAAATCTATTTACAGCTGAAGAAAAGAACAGGTAAACAGGTAAAGAAAAGAATCTGTACAACGCCTATCATCAAACAAGGCTTAAATAATTCTATACAAACAGATGTAAACCTATCAAGTGCTCATGAAAAACTCCACTGTGCATTGTATCTCCATGTTTATTCTGTGACTATCAGTCTCTCGAGAGGCTCAAGAAGCAGTAATGTTGTTTCGTTTTTAAATCATCTTTATGAAACTGTTTTATAACTACACCAGGGTGGTATAGTACCATGGATATTTTCAAATACCTGTCTTTGCATTCACTCAAAACCCCCAGATTTGTATAGCAAATCTGAATGCAAATTACTGCAGACATGTTAGAGATCACCACTCAAATCTCAGACACCCCTTCCTCATTCATCTCCAACTTTTTTTTGGGGGGAGAGGGAAACCTCTGAAATATATTTTTCCAAATAGCCTTAAAGAATGTGCTTCCCTCAACCCAACATGCAACATGAGCTAAAGCAGTGAAGAATCACTGTCCAAGGTCCTCAACACCCTAATGCCATACTTACAAAAACAAAATGTTAAAATGTCATTTTATTTTGTCATTGGTCTAGAGTATAATTCTAAAAAGTAAGAGGTACTGCACAATGATGCTCTGATCCTGCAGTTAACACTACTGTGAAGAAGTTCTAAAAATCATTCAGAACTTGCTGAAAGTACAAACACATGCAAATTACCAACAAGGTAAAGGAGGACTGAACTGTACTTGTTGGGATGCGCTATGATCCCAGGATTTTATGTGCACTGTTGCCAACCCTAGATGCATAGAGAACGCTAACTGCAGGAGAACTTTGCATCCATTTTGCAACAGTGAGCTACAGACAGTGTTCAACTGTCTAGACAACTGGTGGATAACTTTAACTGTAGTTCCACCAGGAGCGAAACCACTTTGAGTCCACCAGTATTACATTTGAGTGTACCCCACAAGGCAAATCTGCACCAAAAAAAATTCTTGACAGTAATTCAAACTAAGTACAGAGAGCCATGACAAAAATACTGAAGGAACTAACTTTTCTCGTTAGCACAATTCATTTTTGAACTTTACTAATAAATTTTACTCTGAGACAATAATCTCTTAACACCCTTGCTAACAATTAGGGTGAAGTGGAAGGAAAAGAAATAAGGAGTATGGGATCATTTGAGCTTCTCTTGCTTCCATGGGCATGTCACCTACTGTTAGAAATTAACAGGAACATAATAAGCCAGTGAAGACAGCAAAGCAGCATAACCTGAGTAATACAGCCTGAAACAGAACACAGAAAGGAAAAAAACCAATCCACCACCAAAAAACAAATTCTTGGTTTGTCAGGCGCCTTATAACATGCCAGTGACAGAGCAGTAGCCTAGGAAGAGCTGTGCCCCAGAATCATCACTCTGTTCTCTACAAGACTATTCCAGGGTTAAAGAGAGAGTCTGTACAGTCTGTAACTGTACGGTTATCCTCTGGGAAAAGTGAAGCAGGAATAGAAACAGGACCTTGAGGCAAGGTTCTCACACTTCAGCAGATTTACGGGTTTTACCAGCAGGATGTATTATTAAGTCTACCTGCAGAAAAGTTAAAGTCTTATTTAAAAAAAAAAAAAAAAAGAAAAACCACATGCACATAAAAATACAGAGGAATTGCATACATGAAAGAAAACAGTGGGAAATGGACCCCCTCTATGCCTTACCACAGAACACTGAATCACTCAGGCTTGAAATCCTTTGATTATAAAAACCTGTAAGAAATATTCCTCTGTACTTGTTATAAGGCTCTAAATCACTAGCAAATCAATAATCAGCAATTTTTTGTTTCTTTAAAATACAGTGAAGCCTTCTGATAGCTACAAAAGGTTGTGCAGCACCATTAGACTGGCTGGAAACCCATAACAGGGCTCCTGAAACTACCCAGTTACTTTTATGAGGAAAACTGAAGCAGTACTGTATGGAATAATATTTTATTCAGATTTCATCACTTCTACAAATTTGTTTATTCTTCAGCATAAATACCTGCTATCTCTCACTTGATGTACCCACACAAAACCCTGTATGATGCTCTCTTGGACCAACTACTCATCCCTCTAGCACAAGAAGATTTTTAGCTCAGAATTACTAAGTGTCCCCTTCCTATAAATAGCTTTCCTTCAGAGTTGTGTTTGGAACAAACACCCAGTAGCAACTCCTAATAGTTCATATGTATGTGTGATTTTCATATGTTCCACTGTGCATTCAGAAAACATCACCCCGAGATGAGAAAAAAACACTCCCACGCCATGATGTGCCCACATCCTTACTCTCCATCATTTAACTGGGGCACTTGCCCTGCCCGAGGACACGGCTGGGCTGCATGGCAGCTTAGCAGGCAACCAGCACTAAGAGGTGGGCTGCCTGCACCACACACTAGTCCATTGTCTCATCACCAAAACGTATTTTAAGATGGATGGATAGATGATTCTTAACTCTGTACTTTCAGTTCTTCCCTAAATTCTAAAATATATATACAAAAATGTATTTCTATATAATAGATTTATAAATATTTTAAATTATATTTTATATTATATAAATATATTTATAAATATATATAAAATATGACAGGAAGTTTTTGGGAGAGCTTCTCCAATATTCAAGGTATTACCATTTTACATTTGCTCTAAATAAAATCCACTCCATTTTATGGGATAATTACATCTAGATAAGGTAATGACTGAAAGTTGTGTTTCATACAATTAACAAAATATGGAGCTGATAAAGTTATTTGTTTAAGCTAGTAAATTTTCAGGACAACCTGTTTGAAAGTTACCAAATTACTACCACAGAGACTTGAGGGGAAAAAGAGGAACAAAAGCATTTAAGTAGGTGAGGATGGAAATACACAGCCATCCAAACTATAAAAAACCCACACTCTTTCCAAGGAAGTTACAAAAAAAGTGTCAGACATGAAGATGTTATGCAGCAATGATGCTGCATGTTCACCTGTGTAATGGAATGCTTTCAGTACAAGTGTCTCAAGTTAAATCAGCAGGGAAGTTGGTGAAATACGATGAAGGAAAAACAATAAACATCACTAAACCATTCCACGCTAAACAACTGGGCATTATTACAAAACACTGCAGTCCCCAGCGCTGTGAAAAGCAGGTTTCTCTATTGTCTAGAAACTGAAAAGAATAAATTATCTTCAGCTGGATAAAAAGTGCTTATCTTTTTCCACTGCAAGGACAGCCTTGAAAAAATAAAAGAAAAAAAAAACAGGGCTGTGACAAGTAGTTACACAGAAGCTCTACTGAGTAGGCTCAGTAACCTTTGCCATACTCTTAAAACCTTTGACAATATTCTTCTGTACTGATCTCCATACACTTCCTACACATTGCATTACACTATCTACCCTTTCAGTCACAATTTTTATTCTCAATGCCCAAATTAAATCTCCTCCTTGTTAATAATGCTTTTCTTCTTGTCCTATCTAAATTGGATCTGTTTGCAGCAACCTTTCTACTTAACGGAACACTGCTATCCAGGCTTCCCCAAAGCATCCTCTTTGCCAGACAAAAAAAAAAAAAAAAAAGAGAGAGAGAGAACACCAGGTCCTTCAACATTTCCTGCTAGGTTCATATCTTCTAGACTTCACACCTTTCTTCATTCCTCCCCTTTGAACTTTCCCCAGCTGGTCCAAATCTTGCAGTTCTTCAGTGTGATTGCATTGCTAATTGATGCTTTCTCATCCATTAAGCTACCAGTTCCCTTCTATAAAATTGCAGCTTAACCAGTCACACACCTCTGCAGATTTTTCTCACAGAAATCTAGTTGTATTTGATCTTGAATTACACCTTACTGCAGGCTGTTTCTCCCATTTGTTGAGACTGTGTTCCGTGCTCCACCCTCCTGCCCAACCTTCCAGTTTAGCACTGTTTGCAAATTTTAACGCTGTATATTTTACTCCTTCATCAGAATTATTAATAGAAACACTGAACATGAACAGATACAGAATGAAGCCTTGCAGAATCCCATTTAACGAACACCAGTTTGACACTGAACCAACCCTGAAGAAGTTTCCAACCACTTGTTCACACACTTTTTAAGAGGCTTAATCTAAATCAGTACACTCAGAATAATACTATCCCCCCTTCATTCACAATCAGTTAGTGCCTCTTCACATATCACAGTGAAGAAACTCCTGAGGGAAGCTCTTCTCACCTCATTAGTAATTAAGTACAGCTCACAAATTGGTGTACATTAATATAAATAAGTTTCTTCCTACTTGCTTTTGAGAACATTAATATAAAACCTCAAAAGATTTATTGTGTTCAAGATCCAGAAATCCATTCTTCTCCTATCTGCACAAGCTCTGTTACAGTGTTCTAAAGGAAATCAAATGTATCTGTATTTGAAAAATCCAAGCTTTTGTTGCTGTGCCTGTGAACAGATTGCTTTTTTCAGTTGCTTAGACTGTAAAGATTTAGCTCATACTAATTAGGAAAAAGTTATCTGATGCTAACAGTGTTAGATGTTCTCTTAGATCAGTTCTACATGTGCATGTGCCACAACAATGAGAATATAATAAAAATGTGATGTCACCTTGAAACCAACCATAAGTAAGAAAGACTGCACTAAAATCAGTCTGTTAACCTCCATTCTTTAACAATAAAATGTTTACTGCAGCCAATGCCCAAAGCCAGAAAAGGGACATTGAAACAGACCTGCCAATTCCAACTGCACTGAAGGAACAGCATGCATCACATGCACACTGAGCATATCACGGAAAAGAAAGTTAAGAGAATACTTTGTAAATTGCAAATGTAATAAATGTAAAGGACAAAAGAAAGTTTCCTTAAACCACCCACAAAGGGATGTGGTCAAGGACCATCAGAATAAAACCCAGTATCATGTCCACAATTTCAGAAAGTTGTTTAATAGATTATATTTCACAGAGAGAGCAATTTAAAAATTCTGTCAGTATATAAAATATGAATTCCAAGCAAGTTAGAGGAGTTAGAAGTGAAAGATGATATTGGGCCAGTGTCAATCGGACCTTTTACTTTAAGCATTATAATTCCACATTATTTTACTATAAATTAATAACTGCAAATGTGTTCTATTTATCCAAGATAGAATAGATGAACTAAAGCAGACAGAAACAATGGAAAATTATTCAAGGTGACAGATCTACAAAGAAATCTGTCATTTGGTAAACCAGCTGGTCATCCAGTCCAACCCTTAACCTAACATTAACAGTTCCAAACTACACCATATCCCTCAGCGCTATGTCGACCCGACTCTTAAACACCTCCAGGGATGGGGACTCCACCACCTCCCTGGGCAGCCCATTCCAACGCCCAACAACCCGTTATGTAAAGAAATGCTTCCTAATATCCAGTCTAAACCTTCCCTGACACAACTTGAGGCCATTCCCTCTTGTCCTATCACTTATTACTTGGTTAAAGAGACTCATCCCCAGCTCTCTGCAACCTCCTTTCAGGTAGTTGTAGAGGGCAATGAGGTCTCCCCTCAGCCTCCTCTTCTCCAGACTAAACACCCCCAGTTCCCTCAGCCGTTCCTCATATGACATGTGCTCCAGACCCACACACTCGTTACAAAAAGACCTAACAAGTGCAAGACCCTTTGTCCTCTTCACAAGGAATAAGAACACTTTTCCTCAGAATTTCTAAACCAATTCCATGTTTGAGGGAGGCAGCATCTTGTTTGAGGGAGGCAGCATCTCAAGAGTGGAGCTGGGGACCTCAGAGAGCTATCTCCTCAAGAGCCCACAGAAATCATGAAAGCTTTCATCTTTAAGACTGATCCACTGCTGGATCTACCATGCACAGTATATCAATTATTTATAAACAAATAGCACCCTGATCTCCTTCTACATTAGCACCCAGCAGAGGAGGGGAGAACTGACTCAGCAAGTACTGGGTCTTGACAAGCTTTGCCAGTAGCACAACTGATCACAAAAAAACCCTAAAAAAACCCCTAAAAAACCAAAGAATTGGTTTTTTAGAAAACTAAAACCAAAGAATTACAGTACACTTACAGTACTGTAAAACATGTAAAGCAGTGTCCAGCCTTCACTAGTCCACAAAAAACTGAGAACAAAACATGCCACCACTACGCTTTCTTCTCTGGGTTGTACAGGTAAGAAATATTGTCCTCCTATAGCTTCAAACTGAAGCTTAGGAACCATTAAATTAAAACACACAAAACACAAAATTTTAAGATGAATAGTGGTTTTAAATGAATGCAACTGACTAAGAAATATTGCTGCCAAAATAGTATGCAATTTAATGCCAATTTCTACTTCACTGTAAAAATTGTTAAGCATTTCCAAGAGGTTTTAATGAAGTTTGGTTTTATTAACACTCTTATTACACTTTAATGAATCCATTCACCTATAATTTTACTGCTGTGTCCATAGCAGGCTCACCAAATCCAAATCCAGTTACTTTAATACAATTTGATGTAGGTTTTGTTATAAAGCTTTTCATAATTGAAGACACAATAAAGAAGAAATTTCTCGGGCAACAACTAAAGCTCCAGCAATAAAGTACTTAAATATCAAGCTTAGCAGCAATAGATTTATAAACAAATGAGGTATAAACAAATAAAATCATAAGTTTAGCATAGCTTTAAAACTACAGAAGAACCTAGACTTAAAATTATTTTCATGAAATAATACCAGGTTATCTAAATCCTGATTATATAATGCTAGAATGTTCCCAATCCAGTACGAAAATTCCTCCAAAATGCCAAGTTGACAGCAGCATTGTGGAAATGCAGAGTGTAATCCTCCACAATTTTTACCCTAGAAAGCAAATGGGCTAGAATTGCCCCTGGAAATCCCATATATTACAAAATTACAGTGTTCTTAAATTCCCTTCTCTGGGGAAATTCAAGGCCCATTTGAAAAAAAGAAAGGAGATTTTCAGAGAAGACTCCAGCTTCTCAGCACGCAGTAAGGAAAGCAATGTGATAAGACCACCCACATTCCCCGTATTATTACCTAGCTCTCCAGGTTTGCAATTTACACATTGCCACCGATAAGATCGGACCCCCGTTACTGGAAGAGTTACTGGAAGACAGTGGGGTATCCTCTCACACAAACTGCTTACTCTGGGTCGAGCACCTCTCACTGAGCTGGTACATTTGCGTAAAACAAGTCACTTCTCTGAACAGAGAAAGCACTAAGGAACTGAGAATGAAAGGGGGTACTAACCTGCCAGGTAAGAGCTGAATCTGTTCAGAAAACATGGTCTAACACACATCAAAGACAGTACAAGGGAACTTGTCTGACCACACAGGTGGAAGAAAGAAGAGGAACGAGGAGGTCCTCCCTCTTTCAGAAGTGGTAAATTATGAGATTGGCTAGACTTGAGCAGCTGCAGGCTGGCACAGCTGTTGATGCTATGGCTGGATTGCTGGAAGCCAGTCCTGTCCAACTGGCTGCTAAACACAAGATTTGTGACAGGTGTGCTAAGAGACCATACAGTACTTAATATCAAAAGCCTCCAGGGCAGGAAGAGTGTTACACTTAAACACTCTTTAGTAGAGTTCTGGGAAAATCTTAGCTATTGCTTCATTTTTAAAGATCCAACCTACATTAGCCTTAGCCAAAAATAAATTAAGTCACTGAGCTAGGCTAAGATGAAGAGCATATCAAAGTCAGTAACACAGTGATCAGGCAAAACATAGTGTAAGCTGTCCCAAAAGAAAACTTTTTAACTGCTTCCTGAAATACTTCAAACAATCCAGACAAAAATGCATACATGTAACATGATTCCTTTTCTGAGTGCACCTTTTAAATTATGAAGTGGGTCCTGCTGGGTGAACAGTACCAGAGCGAACACAGATATGAACGTATTTCAACTTAGTAAGAAATGGCTGAATGACTTAGAAAAAAAAGAAAAAAAATCAATCGGGGATAGAAGTTTCCTGAACTAATACAGGTGCTGAATTTCCCTCCCTATGCCTCCGTGGCTTATGAGGGAGCACTGCTGTTTCACATCCAGAATCCAAACCTGTACACACACATCAGTATGAACTCAGCAACTTATATCACTTACATGTGAAATTACCAATCAGCACTTTAGGTAACAGTACCAATCCAGCTGCATCTTTTATCTTTAAAAAAACAAGTGCTAAAATGCATCTAAATACAATGACAAGAGGGATGAACATTTTACGGTTTTTAAATCCACCAGCAACCATGGGAGTTCTAATACAGGGGTCCAACTGAAGCCATGGCATCATAAAAGTCAAAGTGAATCTAATCAATGTGATGCTGAAAATGGGGCAGCAGCTGGTCCATCTACATTAGGACTCCCAGTGCTGCCAACACCAATCAGTATTAGGTCGTCATTGTAATCTTTTTGCCAATCCAGGGACAACCATGATTTCTATGTTGCAACAATGCTAACAGAAGCAAGACAATCTGAATGTAGTACTGTCAAAGCATTTACAAAGGGAAACTGGTTTTAAAGGCACAGCGTGGATCTCATACCATGGTGGGTTGTAGAAAGCATTTTAACATCTCCACAGGAAGTTGAAGGTGTAGTTGTGTTACACTTAGGCATGTCTGTGCTTTTAAGCTGCTAAAAGACTTTATAATTGGTCAGAGCACAACCATCAATTTGCATTAACGACAAATGCGATGTGTTCCAGTGAACCACAGACACCAGTTCTGTAAGAAGAGCTATGTTACCATGTCTTCGTTGCGAGTACCACAGGCTAGACAAGACAGACCCTCGTTTCAACTTCTAATCAACGGTGCCAAAAATATTCAGCAATTCTTCATTTCTCTTTGCAAACAGAGATGTATCTTTCAGGCACATTTTTCAAACGGGACTTGTATTTTTCAGCACAAAATTATAAGCGCACTTCAGCCCCAAGCCCCCTCTCTGTTTCCACCAGCGCCCGCAGGTTTCAGGGAGAACGATGGGGCGGCGGGCGGGCGCAGGCGCCGAGCTGACCAGGGAGGTGAGGGGAGGCGGGCGGGCACCCAGCCACCGCCCCAGCCTCCCCGGGGGAGGCCGCGGGACGCAGCTGCCCGCCCGGCTCCACCTCGGGAAGGGGAGGAGCGGGGCGGAGAGGGAAGGGTCGTGCCGCCGCCCCACCGGCTGCCCCGGGCCCGCGCCGCGCTCAGCCCCGCCTCCCCCCGCGCCCGCGGAGGGCGGGCTCTCCTCCCGCTTACCCTCCGGTGGGGGTGTGCGGCGGGCAGCGGCGCTGCCCCGCGACCGCGCGGCTCTCGCCTGCCCCGGCCTCTGCCTCCTCGGTGCCCGTGGGCGCCGCCTCTTCCCCGGCCTCCGCCTCCTCCGCGCCCGTGGCCGTCCCTGCCGCTTCCTTCAGTCGCTGCCTCGGCCGCCTTCTCCGCGCCGCCAGGCCGCCGCCGGCCGTGCCGGCCGCCTTCCCTGCGGGGCCGGGAGCCGCCCTGCTCGGGCTGCATGGCCGGGTTGCGCCCCTCTCCCGCGCCGCCTGTGGCCGGGCCGGCCCGTGCCGCGCCGGTCCCCGCCTACTCCCGGAAAGAGGCCGCCGGCGGAGGGCGAGAGAGGGAGATGGCGGCGCCCGCGCCCTCGGCAGCTCCCCCTGCCTGCCGTGCCGGCGGCTCCCGCGCGGCCGGGCAGCGGGCCCGGCCTCCCCGGCGGCGGGGACCCGCCGGCTGCCCAGCTCCATCCTGGGGCGAGCCCCTGGCAGGCGCCTCGGGGGCGCTGGGCCGTGTGCCCTCTGCAAACCAAAATGAGCAGGGAGTGAAAAACAACGAGCTTCCCACGTGTATTTCAAACAAACAAAAATGCATTTAATGTTTAGAAAACGGCACTCTCAGCTAAAGCCATGCAAATCATAGGATTGTAGAATCGTTTAGGTTAGAAAATACCTTTAAGATCATTGAGTCCAATCATTAACACTGCCAAGTCCATCACTAAACCATGTCCCTAAGCACCACAACTACATGTCTCTTAAATATCTCTGGGGTGGTGACTCAACCACGTCCCTGGGCAGCCTGTTCCAATGCTTGACAACTCTTTCAGTGAATAAATTTTTCTTAATATCCAATCTAAACCTCCTCTGGGGCAACTTGAGGCCATTTCCTCTCATCCTATTGCTTGTTACTTGGGAGAAGAGACTGACACCCACCTCACCACAACCTCCTTTCAGGTAGTTGTAGACAGCTACAAGATCTCCCCTCAGCCTCCTTTTCTCCAGGCTAAACAACCCCAGTTCCCTCAGACACTTCTCATAAGACTTGTGCTCCAGACCCTTCACCAGCTTCGCTGCCCTTCTCTGGACACACTCCAGCACCTCAGTGTCTTTCTTGTACTGAGAGACCCAAAACTGAGCACAGTATTCGAGGCGCGACCTCACTGGTGCTGAGTGCAGGGGGACAATCACTTCCCTAGTGCTGCTGGCCACACTATTTCTGATACAAGCCAGGATGCTATTGGCCTTCTTGGCCACCTGGGCACACTGCTGGCTCATATTCAGCTAGCTGGCTGTTGACCAACACCCCAGGTCCTTTTCTGCCAAGCAGCTTTCCAGCCACTCTTCACCAAACCTGTAGTGTTGCACAGGGTTGTGATCCAACTGCAGGACCCAAAGTTAGATTTCTGTATCAATGAGGGGAAAAGCAACCAAGCCCCAGCTGACAGGATGTTGCACACAAGCCTGTGCTACGTGAAGCACATGAGGTGACTCTGCAACCTCTTGAGGAGCGTCTTGCTCTGAGGACACAGAGCAGAGACATGGGAACAGCTTTGTGCTGTAGAGCTAGGCTGGTTTGTCCTGCTCTGCCTGAACTAGGTGGCCACCCATACTGTCCTCAGGAAGGTTCAGCAGTTCCCTAACAGCAGGCTTGCCCAATTGCTCTTGAGCCGCAGGCTGTCACTTGGCAACACACATTAAAACATCAATCCAGTTTTGAAGGGTTTTTAAACCCAGTAGTCCTTACAGCAAATTGTGACCGAAATTCCTGTACTGTGAAATCATGGGCTGCAGTGTCTGCACTACTACCTGTGGTAAGGGCTGCTTAGCTCTGAGGCATAGTGTGCAGCAAATCAGTAAACTAACTTAGTATGACTCCAGTGCAACACAAGCAAATAAATCAAGTAACAGGGAGCAGCATTGGCAAGCACGTTGCAAAGACATCTAAATGATTCCTTGTGCAGTCAGCACAGGTCTGGCAGACCCAGTGCTGAGCTAGAGCTAATAAAACCTGGCAAACCCAAGCTGTGCCTGCATCTGTGGTGCAATTAAGCTGTGACACGAACAATCTGCCTGCAGATAACTGTAAGCTGACTATATGTACAAATTTAACAACTCACATTAATTAATACTTACAGCTAGATTGAAAAAAATATCAGTAATATTTGGCAACAAATAGCTAATACCATTACAACTCACAAGCGTGAAGTTCATGCATCAATAATTATGAGACAGATAGCAAAGTCATGATACTATACATGTGCGTTTTGATTTTGTAATTTAATTTTGATCTCCCTATTATTATCATTTCTTATGTTAGACAATTAACATAAATTATGTTACCATAGCACATAAAAGTCCCACTCACAGGCACTATTGCCTTAAGTGATACACAAATAGAGAACAAAAGGAAACATCACAAATTGTTAGCACAGACCTATGAGACAAAAGATGATAGACTATGCATAGATGATGAGAATGGTCAGCACGCCAAGAAGGTATCTTTGCATACTAGCAGCTTAGCTACTTACAATTTTTATAGGCATCACAGTAAAACAGCCCATTAGAGAAGGAAGGCTTTGCATGATGATAATGAGGGTGCTTTTTATTTAGAAATTAATTATAATTTCTATATCATGTTACCAGTGTTCCTCCCACCCATGACAGTTCAAACCAAGAACAATTGTGTCAGGACAACAACAATTTGTGCTTCTCCTGTTGCTCTGAAGTCTGCAATCCACATGGCGTAGCTTCAGCTGTCTTTCTTCCTAAATCCTAATGTTAGGGAGGGTAAGTGACCTTAGAGGGGGACACACTTGCTACCTATGGCAAAAGACCTGTGGCAAATTACAGGCTGCAGCGTCCAGACAATTTCTAGTCTCCACTCTTCTGAGAAAAGTATCATCTTCTGGCAAAAAAAGGCAGACAGTTCAAACAATCTCCTCTAATTATCCTAAGTGGCTGCTCAATCCCAGGTGTTAGGCAAATGAGGAAGTCAGTAGAGGTTTATCAATGTGCCTGACATTCATAGCTGGTGCCTTTTTAAGACCTCCTCTAGCCTTTTCTGAAATCTTGCAACTTGCAAAAACATGAGCCCTGGGAGTGTCCCAGGTATGTTAGCTGTCAAGCAAGGCCCAGAGCATAGCCCCCTTCTATGAGCACTGCTGGCTATGTTAGAGTTTAGCTGGCTGAATCCAAGGTCAGCTGCTCAGCTGGTAAGACCTGTTGTGAAGAAAGCTAGAAGCAAGGGCCTCCCTCTCCTTTCTCTTGGGAACTGCTTTTAAACTGGGGCTGTACCACTGGCCCTCGCCTGTGCTACATCACAGCTGGGCAGCAGCTACATCTACACCTCCTTGGTCCTGACTCTGATGCTGACTCGAACCTGCTGGCTGGGCTTCCTGGCTTGGTCTCAGACCTGCCTCATCACTACAGACTTGGTAAGATATCACCAGACTATGTCTGACCCTGACCACTGTCTGTGGCCCTGATCATGAACCAAACATGCTGTTCCACATCCTGTTTTTTCTTGGTGAGGTCTCTGCTCCCATCTGCCTTGGTATCATGTTCCACCTGTGGCTCACCTTCCCTTATAGAGCAGCTGGCCCTCACTGACCCCTGACTGACACTCTAAACCCATCACCACACTGCCACGCTTAAAAATTTAATCACACGAAGCTGTTGATGTGCAGAACAACTGTGCTGACTGTCCACAGAAAAAGCAGCATAAGCCATGTGAGGTAGCAGAGACACACAGATTCATCTCTCACAGCTCAGCTGCTTATCACAGTCATGCAGCTGCTCTGCACACCTTTGTTTCACACTGACTGAATTCCTACACTTCAAGGTTGTGTAAAGATTTGTAAAGCCAGCGCACACGGCCATCAGCATAGCTCTGACTCAGGGGAAATCTTTGCAGAATGCAGAACCAGGATGAAATTTCTTTCCTTGCATGGGGCTCATTAGGACTGCTGTGGCATTTTAGCTATTCTTGGCTGCTAGACTGGCTCTGGAGGCTCTAGAGAGCCAAGCATACAGATGGTCAACATGCATATATTATGATTATGACTAGGCCTGTACACGAACTAGAATCTTGTTGAGTTAGGTTCAGGATACAGATGTACAAACATCTGAATATAAGACAGGAGATGACAGACATCCACAGTTGGAAGAGAACCATTTTGGGTAGTTGTCGTGGTTTAGGCCCAGAGTGCAACTGAGCACCACACAGCTGATCACTCACTCCTTCCCCCCCAGTACTGGGAAGGAGAAAAATGAAAAAAAAAAAAGGCTCAGGAATCGAGATAAGGACAGGGAGGGGTTCCTCACCCATTTAGATGGTTACAGGCAAAAACCAAAATGGTTAAGGGAAGAAAAACTAGAACATCAAATGCATATATTATGATATTACTAGGCCTATACAAGAACTAGAATCCTGTTAAGTTAGGTTCAATATATGTTGTGTATAAACAGAATACAGATGCACAAACATCTAAATATAAGACAGGAGATGACAGACATACACAGATGGAGGAGAACCATTTTGGGTAGTACAATAGACAGTGGTCTCAGTACGGCAGGAAACTTACCATTATCACATTTCATCACAACAGGAGATAATCATTAGGGAGGGTTTGAAGAACAAAGATGACACACTTCTGTGGATATTTAGGAGGCCTGGGAGTGAAGGAAACAAAGCAAATAAGAGATCAATGAAAGAAAATAAGATGCTTTTCTGAAAATTCAACAAGTGGCTATAAAATATTGTTGTATTCAGCTGATGAGAGACAGGACCCAACTAAGTCATACAAAAGATAGATGATGACAAGTGGGAAAGGAATAGGCTGTGAAAGCTTGCAGTTAATAAAAGACACTTGCCAAGACCAAAGAAAATAATGTTCTGAGAGTTAGGATGAAAGATGAAAACACAGAGGTGTGGAGGTATAGGGAAGACCATATAATAGAGATCTGATACAGAAAGACTTAGTTGGACTTTAATAGGTGATTTATGTGATAATTTATGTTATAATTTTAGCTGAACCTGTGTCAGCTTTGAAAAAATGGATTGTCTTATACTGGCTAGATACCCAATAAACAAACTCTTAATAATTTATCTTTCATTTCTGACTTAAAAAACTAACTACTATTTGACTATTCCAAAATTACACAGTCTAGCAAGACTAAGCATCAAACAAGTGATTAGCATCATCTGATGTGATGGAATGACTCAAAAACCAGCAGATATCTATGAAGGAACCAAATGGCCTAATTCAGGCTTGCATTCATGGGGACAGGAAAGTAGCAGTGAAGAATGTAGGAAGGGATGGACATCAGAGGCATGTACGCATTAATAGAGTGGCAGTGGTGCTATTTCTACCTTTCACTGTTTATGCAAGTATTAAATTGGTTTTGTTGCATTGTTTGTCACTGTGGTCATCCATTGCTGCTTCCTCTTCAGTTTACTCCTCTCTACCCTCAACCCTACCATTCACTCACTCAAACTACCTAAAATTCACTTCCACGCCTCACCCAATGAGTCTCCTCTGTCCTGAGATCTCCCATTAGAGAAAATTCTTTCCTGCCAAACTTATTTTTCCAAAAACATCTTCTTGGCCTTGCCTGCTTCCTCAACTCAAAGATTCCCCCTCGGTTGTCCCAAGCACATCTAACACCTAATTTGTTTCCTGCTGCCACTGCCAGCATGGTTCCTACCTCCCCGTGCATTTTCAGTTTCCTCTTACTCTCTTTCTGTTGTTGGTGACTTCTCCAAATTTTTCAAAGATAATTTCTAAAATCTTGATATGTCTTCTACATAGTACTGTAGGAAACAACACTGCCTTAGTGCACTGCAAAACTTTAAAAGTCTGTCTTTAAGAATATGTAGAATGTCTCCTAAGGTATTCAAAATATAAGAACTGGCAGGACTGACTGTCTTAAGAAACAATAGTTGTTTTGATTGCATTTAGAAATTTCATAAGATACCAGAGTACATTGTCCTAGAACGTACATTTGTGTGTTTTAGTTCATTCACAATGGTAGAAACAGTATTCAAAATGCAAAAAGAGAGCACAGGTAATTTGATAGTTTGTTTTGCAAGTGGTTTATGGTAACTCTAATAGAAGTCTGTGATGTTTAATGAGCTGCTTTCTTTTTCTGTTTTTTCCTTTGATTTTTACAGCATCTCCAAAAGAAAATTTTTGAATACAAAAAGCAATATAGAACAGTGCTGAGATCCTGATGACAATACACCAAAAACAAGAATGGAAGTAAATTTATTCAGCAATTCTACTGTTGTAAACAGTTCATCCATCAACCATAAGCAGTTAGAAGGGCATAGCCTCTGGGAAGTCATTACTATTGCCACTGTAACTGCAATTGTAAGCTTAATAACCATAGTGGGAAATATTCTTGTAATGATATCCTTCAAGGTTAACAGTCAGCTCAAAACTGTCAACAATTATTACTTGCTCAGCCTTGCCTGTGCAGATCTCATCATTGGAATATTTTCTATGAACCTTTATACGTCCTATATTCTCATAGGCCACTGGTCTCTTGGAAGCCTTGCCTGTGACCTGTGGCTAGCACTGGACTATGTAGCTAGCAACGCCTCAGTAATGAACCTCCTAGTCATCAGTTTTGACAGATATTTTTCCATCACAAGGCCTTTAACTTACAGAGCCAAACGCACGCCCAAAAGAGCTGGCATCATGATTGGTCTGGCCTGGTTAATTTCCTTCGTGTTGTGGGCACCCGTAATCTTGTGCTGGCAGTATTTTGTGGGTGAACGAACAGTACCACCTGAAGAGTGCCAGATACAGTTTTTATATGAGCCCATTATCACCTTTGGTACTGCAATTGCTGCTTTTTACATTCCAGTGTCCGTGATGACCATTCTGTATTGCCGCATCTATAAGGAGACAGAGAAGCGTACCAAGGACCTTGCTGAACTGCAGGGTTCGGAGTCTGTGGCAGAGTTTGAGATGATAAAGCCTCAGAAAGCTCTCCTGAAGTCTTGCTTCAGTTGCAAGCAGCAAAACTTAGTCAAAAGAGAGAGGTGTCAGGCTTCCTGGTCTTCATCTAGTCGAAGTACATCAGCTACAGTGAAAGCCTCTCAGACAGCAAGTACTTGTAACGACTGGGCTAAGGCTGACCAGTTAACAACCTGCAGCAGCTACGCATCTTCAGAAGAGGAGGATAAACTTGCTGCTGATTCAGTTTTCCAAGTAACTTACGAAAGTCCATCTAAAGGTAAGGCAGAAGAGTTTAATGAGAGTATGGATGTTGTTGTCAAAGACCAACTCGAAGAAAATGATTTTGAGAAACAGGAATACTTTCTATCACCCGCCAAAGGCCACATACAAAAAAGTAAAAAATGTGTGGCCTATAAATTTCGGTTGGTGGTTAAGGCTGATGGCACCCAGGAAGCCAACAATTGTTGCCGTAAAGTAAAAATAACTCCTTGTTCTGCTGCTCTGTCAAAGGATCCTTCCATCAAAAGCATGGATCCAAATATAAATAACCAAATCACCAAAAGGAAACGGATGGTTCTTATAAAGGAACGCAAAGCAGCACAGACTTTAAGTGCCATTCTTTTGGCTTTTATCATCACATGGACTCCCTACAATATCATGGTTTTGATCTCCACATTCTGCTCTGATTGCATTCCCCTGACACTGTGGCACCTTGGATATTGGCTATGCTATGTGAACAGCACTGTTAACCCCATTTGTTATGCCCTCTGTAACAAAACTTTCAGGAAAACTTTTAAGATGCTGCTTTTCTGCCAATGGAAAAAGAAAAAAGTGGAAGAGAAACTATACTGGCAGGGCAATACCAGACTGCCATAATTGCTCTTATATAAGGGATAAGGGGGAAAACAGATACTGACATAACCTAGTAAATTGACTGTAATTCTGTCTCTTCAAAGCTGTTGCTTTATATATCTAGGGGTTAAAAATATTCTGCAGAAAAGTAAAATTTTGCATGAAAGTAGTGTGCTTGGGTTAAAGAAGTCAGTGGCTGCTATGAGCAACACAGAGTGTTTTTGATTATGCAGTAGATCTGCATTAAAGTTATTATATTTGGGGTCTTCTGTCCTTTGTTTCAGCCTGAGAATATGTAGAGTAAATTCTAAACTATTAGAAATTAGAGTGGGATGGTCATCCAGTCATCAGGTCAGGTCATCCAGTCTATCTCCCTGTAGTGCAGAACTGTTTCTTCCTATAGTTCCTTTCTAATGTATTGTCTTTTTAGTTTTCAATGCACCAAGCAATGAAGCTCATACTACTTCTGTTTTGAGATTTTTCCACCTGCTCTTGGAATGAAACAAGGACTATTTAAAGGAGGAAATGCTGTCATCCCCAATACTAAACGGTTAGGGAGTTTCATAATACTCCAAATGAACACACATATTATAGGAGAATGTAATACTAAGAAAATTTCCACTTTAAGGAGACATAGGAAGGGCTCATAGTGGAGGAAATAGATAATGTATTTTGTATAAGAAGAAGCCAGTCCCAATCTCAGTTCCATCATGCAAGTGACTGTCATCTGTAAAAAATGGTGATGGTTAGCCAATACCTCTGAATTTCTCCATTTCCCAATGCCTCTGAAGAATATTTTAAAATTTTATGCGATAGTGACAGTGGTACAAACCAGAACTGACTGTAAAGCATAATGGACATAGTCTATCTACTTTACAACACAAGGGAAGTCTTTTTTGTAATCTCCTTTGTTGTGCTTCCCCTTGCCCCAAAAGTTTCCATTACTGATGGAATGATGCAGTACAAAAGAAAAATATGTATTGATGCCCTATGCATTTACCTATATATTACAAAATTATTTTAAACAGTGACAGAATTGGCATCTCTGAAAGAAGAAAGGTTTTTAAAGTAATTTTTTAATATTTCTATAAAACTATTAAGGACGCTTTGCACTTTCATGGCACTTTTTATCTTTAAATAGCTTTACAAATACTAGTCAACATCAGGTTTGGAAACATAAGTTATCTCCAGTCACTATCTTTTGGTCCAGCAGAACTATATCTGCTGCAGTACTGGGGGCTGGAGTCAACCCCTCTAAGAGCTGTGGCTTCGGGGACTGCGCTGTACCGGCCTAGTTACAATGAGCTGAGACTCCGGCCACTAGCAGAGGTCTGCCAGGGCTTTGGGTCTGTGGTGAGGACACTTCTGCGGCAGGGTTGAATGGCATGTGCCTGTCTGATGTCTGTGTTAGATTGGCAGGAGTCCTGCAGCACTGACCAAGTGAGTGCATAAGCAAGGGGCTGCCCTCTGCAGCAGGCCATTGGAATGGAGCTGGTCACCTGGCTCCTTGTGGTGGGACATGAAGCCTCAGGAAAGGCCACAAGAAAACAAAGTTAATGGCAACGGGAGCTATAAAGAATGAGTTATAAAGTAAAGAAATGTTTATGAATAAATGAGAAAGATCTCCATGTACACAAAGTTCAGATTCAGTTCTAGCCTTTCTACCAAAACTCAGGGTGAGATGCTCTGGAATATTAGTTTGGGGCAATCTTCATGTTATATCCACTATACACTTTAGTGGGCCATTGCAGTGGTGACATGATTAAGTTGCACATTTCAGGGATTGTATTAGTCATCCTGAATGTACCATAGCTCTCAGTGAAATTATTTGCATAATTTATCATCATACCATCAAAATGTTTCCCTACAGATAAATAATTCCTCCATGTCAACAACCACAGTACAAGTAATTAATATTTTTTATCCCCAGTCTCCAGAGGGGAAAATTGTGTCAGTGAAAGATTAGCAGTGTAGTAATGTAAAAATAGGTTCTCTAAATTCACATGATTGAGTTTGTAACACACCATACTGTGCCTATTATTTTTTGTGCATTAGCATATGATTGCTTATTAAAGGGTCTTTATAAAGACCCTTTCATCAACTCTTCTCTGTCGCTATCCAGAGCTTTTCCTGTGTGCAGTAACTATGTACAAGTTGGTTATTATAGTGGGTTTATTTTATATTACATTGGATCAGACATTCAGTAAACTGTGTTTGATTTCTAGCAAATGAATGTGTCCCTCTGTGGCACAAGCTGTAGTTAAAGGCAAAATTTATGAGGCAGTAACAGTTCCTGCTAGCTGCAGTGTTGTTGCTAAAGTAAAGCATCGGCTTCTACTGACATCAAATGGGATACTTTTTGTTGGTTTTGGCTTCTGTTGAACAAGAGTGTTCTGTAAATGTTTATGGACTCTGTGCTCAGTAAATGTATTAGAATACATGGTGATGAATGCAACAATGTTGGTTCAATGTAATTGTGAAATATGTGCTCAAACTATGCTGCTAGCACTTCACCATGTGAGATGTTACATGGCCAAACATGGGTACACTGTAAATACCTAGAATTATATAAAGAGGTGTGTGTTGCTTTATTGTTATGTAGGATGTTTATTCTTAAAAAAAAATCAAAACCACAAAAAGAAAAACGTGATCCTCATCAGAGTATGAGTATTTAATTATTTTTTTTTTTCAAATCATATTTTGTACTTTTTAAAAGTGTTGTGGGACTTTTACAGTGTAGAACAATCTTGTTATCTGTATTTCTGTCCTTTTAATGAACCTTTTACTAATCCTATGATTGATTATGGTTATGGTCATGGACTGGTGAAAAGATCTTTCTTTGTAAAATTACATTTTATTTATATACATAAACATACATATATATAGATATGTATGTATGTATTATCAATATAGATGCATAAGTATACATCCCTAACTAAGCTTTCAGAAACCCAGCATGCTTTAATATTTTTGAACATTGAATTTTCCGACAAACTGGGGGTATCATCTTTGTCCCTCCCTTTTCATACATACCAAATCCCCATAAATTATCACGTAACATGAATTTTCTATAAATATAATTTATGTTTGTAGATAAATACTTGGAAGAGTTCCCAGAAATTTTAAATGGGTCTAGAACACCTAGTTACAGTTGTGTATTTTCTGTTACTACTTAGCACAGAGTGAAGAGCTTTGCAAAGGATGGAAAATCAAGGTAGAACATAAATGCAGGGGTTTCCTTTATAGAAAAATCCTGTTGAATTGAGGAAGGATGAAATCGGAAGGGTTATAGAGAAAATACTGTAAGAATCTAAAATATGATAGAGCATATTTTGCCATTAATTATATCATTCAATTGCTTATCATGTTTATCCTACTCAACTATGCATGTCAATTACTAACTGCTATTAACTGTTGAAAGTTTTTTTAATATGTGGATTTTTTGTTCCTCATCTCTGTTGTACCCATAATGAGACCTGCACTGGGATATATGGACTTAAGAAGTCTAGATCCAGACAGTGATGCACTTCAAGGCAAGATCCTTAATTATACTTCCTTATCACCTTTAGATATTTTTCCAGTTTTAAAGCTGAGTCTCATGAAAAGTCCCCATCTCTAATTTAATTGTTCTGATCATTTTATCTCCCTCATAGGGCTTTTCTCAGAAATCTGTGACATGGCCTCCTTGTCATATTTGATAGATGACCTAAACATGTCAAACTAATTTAATTGATAAATATTAATCCAAAGTCATATACCTGAAGGAATAAAAATGTCACTGGGATGCGGTAAGTATGTTAAATTTAAATGAGAAGTCATTGCAACAATTAAAGAATCCCATATCAATCTGGAAGATGCTGCTTTCTTGTGGAATGCAGTTGTTATGAAATTGGATACCCAGTTTGAAACTGAATTGAATACCTGTGGACTTTTTTCAGATTCTGGATTTTGCATAGAATTTTGTAAGATGGTTCTTGACTTGTGGTAGGAAACACAGTTTCCAAATCACATCTTCATAGTTTGTGATTCCCAAAATCTTCATACTGAAGGAGAATTTTTTCATGCTTCTTTTTTAAAGTTACTCTGTAATTTTTAGGAGACATACGTACTGCTTTCTCTGGATTCTTTGCTCTAGGAAAATGAGCAAACGGAATGCTGTAACTTTCCTCTGAAATTAATTTTCTTTGCTTTCTATAGAGATAGAAATAATATGAAGGAATCACTTAGGTATGGTGAGAAACAAATACCTGTTTCCTCAGCTGTACACAACTGGAGTTACCATTTGCTGTGATTTGTACATCTAGGTGCCTCTCTGTTGGAAAGGACTCTCTCTAAAAAACTCCATACTGCTTACTCTTTTTTGATATTACAGAAGGTGTTGGGGTTTTTTTAAATAAAATCAACACCCCACATTCACTACTTTTATGATCTACAAACCATTACAGGTCAGAACTTCCCTCTGAAAGGCTCCCCCACAGTGTTTGTCTTGGGGACTCCCAAGTCTCCATCAGCTCCTGAAATGCTCTCACAGCCACTGGGTAGTCAGTGCCTTCTCTGTTTTAAAATGCCCTTCCAAACCTGAACTCCAAAAATGGATACTATGTCTTTTCACTTAAATACTTGGCTTTCCTTCTACCAAATCAGAAAGAGGCCGTTTATTTCTTATGTGGTCATCCCAAATCTCCATTGCTGCCTTTTGTACCCACTAAGAATTTTTCTTCTACATATAGTTGACAGCTGGGTGTCATAAAACCTTAAACTTTCTTCATTCAAATAAACTTTTTATTATTTTATTAAGTTACCCATATCTATATCTAGTTAAAAAAAAAAAAAGAAAAACTGATAGCATTGTGTTGTAAAACTAGAAATAATCTATGACTATTAGTGATTTCAGAAAGGGATGGTGTTGCAATTGTTTTTTCCATTTTGAAAAATTTATTTCTTCAGGTTTAATAGGCACTGCTGGACTATGTATCAGATTAGGAACTTCAGTTTTCATTACACTCAGTAAAACCACTGCCTTTTACTCAGTACTTACGCCATTAGCTACTGAATGCTATTAGTTTCTTCATGTATCTGCTGATATATCAAAGAAGTTGGCCTTCCTCAAACAACTAGACATTTAAAATCCTTCAAAAGTTTCCTTCTCAACAAGTACTTCTCCAAACTCTGGTGGCTGATGGCTCCTGTTTCAGTAGACCTCTGAAATTTTGGGATTTTTACTGAATTCCTGGATTACAATGTCAAGATATAAACTGGAATATCTTTTACTCCTGACATGAGGCAGCCATCTAGCCATAGTGGAGGTCAGACAGTTGTCTTTTCTGTATGCCATACATAAGGCCTCCTTATGGAGGAGGAGTGGAGAGAGGGTACGGTGAAAGATACCAGCTGCCGAGTATGGCTGGATTCAGCTCTGTACCCCACCACTATGCCTGGGTCCTGATGCCTTCTGGAATGCAAAAGACATGAGAATGACTAAAGGACTCTTTGTTTTGTTAATTATAGGAGAAAAAATGAGTCCAGGCAGGTAATTTTGCTAATTTATTGATGCACAGTATTCAATACTTGGTCCTAAAATCACTTTGTCATACTTTTAAACCTATGGCTAACACGTAAAAAAAAGTTACTTGGAAGTCTGGAAATTTATTGTTTAGGTTACATATATGAAAATCAGAAACAAAAGCAAGCACTTTCTCATATGAAAGTTGAATGATTTTTAAAGACAATAATAAATCAGTGTTTTTGCTAGAAAGAGGTCATCAGGCTCTCTTATTTTCTCAGCTAATACTTTTTTAGGAAGAATTTTTCCTTCTGCTAAATTCTGAGTTGATTATTCATCACAGAATCATAGAATGGTTTGGGTGGAAGGGATCTTAAAGATCACCTAGTTCCAACCCCCCTGCCATGGGCAGGGACACCTTCCACCAGACCAGGTTGCTCAAAGCCCTGTCCAACCTGGCCTTGAACACTTCAATGGAGGGGGCAGCCACAGCTTCTCTGGGAAACCTGTGCCAGTGCCTCACCACCCTCACAGGAAAGAATTTCTTCCTTGTATCTAATCTAAATCTACCCTCTTTCAGTTTAAAACCATTATCCTTCATCCTATCACTACACTCCCTGATCAAGAGTCCCTACCCATCTTTCCTGTAGCCCCCTTTAAGTACTGGAAGGCTGCTATAAGGTCTTCCCAGAGCCTTCTCTTCTCCAGGCTGAACAACACATGATTAATGTGATATTGTATGTGAGAATGTGCTTACCTTTCCTGCAGTTGAGAAAACAGTATGGAGAGAAATACAAAGTAGCGAAGAGGTGAAGAAACCTATTTTTTGGCTATTGTTAGGAGATTGCATGTTTAAAGGGGAACATGCCTCCTATTCAGGGGTGCTTGGAGCTGGAAGTCAGCCATATACTTGTTACTCTAGACCTTGTCATGCTTCCTCATTTTGGAAAGATATTTGTTTGACCAAATAATTTTTTCCATCAGATATTCTTGGAGTACCCACCTTACAGTGATGGAGAAAAAAAAATCTGTTCAGTTAAGACAGCCTTTTGCTAAGGAATTACGAACTAGAATTTAGTCCACTTTTTGAGGCTCTATGTCCTTCCCTTTAAGACCTCTGTAAAGACATGCTGGTGGGTGTATTGGAATATTCTTACTTATTTTCATCCATTACTTAGTCCCAAATCCAGCTCCAGTAGTCATTTCCATCCATAATTTGTTTAAAAGGGTGGAATGTATCTCAGTTCCTGAGTTTCATTAAATGTCTTTGAACTGGATTACTCTTTCTGTCATCTTTTTGCTTGTTATGAGTTATTATTACATTTTAATCTAATTCCCATACTGGAATTCAGTGTCAGCATAGGTTTGTAGGGCTCCAGTTAATACTAGAGAGTGCCTCCAAAACTGTGCAGCTGGATTTGGGCTGCTGGTGCCCAAGCCATTCATACAGCTTATTTGCACAGTCCTTTCCTCCAAAACAGGCTAAGGTGGGCTGCAGTGCAGGTTACTTGCCTTTGAGGATCAGATGCAGCCTGCTGGCTGTCAGTTGTGCACTTCCATGTCAAGATTATTCAAAACACATTTTTGGAAGGTGTTTGAGAATCTGGCTATATGGCCAGGAATTTGAATAAAAGCTATGGGAGACTGGCAGCACTTGGGTGATTGTATCCTCGTTAAAACTTTGGAGGCATCTTGATAGAGTTACAGCAGAACCCATATTAAATTGACTCAATGACATAAACTCAATTCAGTTACTATCCATTTCTTCCCCTATCACACTTCTGTCTTTGTACACAATTTCAGGGGAAAAAAACCCCAGATGCTGCAAAATAGACATGTATGCTATATTGGCCTCATCCACATAACATATCTGTATCTCTTTCTGGAAATGTTGCAGTGCATTGTAAAAAATTAAAATTGCTTTCTTGGCTTTTCCACTTCCCAATGAATTTCTCTTCTTAAGTAATCCTGGCAGTCTTGATCTTCACAAACCGCAACACAATTTATTTTCTGTGAAGTAATTTTCATGGAAATGATGAGATTCCATTTTTAAATTAAAAAGTAGGAGTTTGCCAGTATACAAGATAATCTAATTATTATCCTGACATTTTGTATAATGCAACAATGAAAAGTCTTCACCTGTCATTCAGCTATTGCAATGCTATACAAATGTGTGAAGTAACCCAAACAGCTGTAAAAGAAAACAAGGTCTTCAGGATTATCAAAACTGAAATTCTTCTATTTATTATCTTAAAACAGATGAATTTATCATGAAATTTAAAGTTTCTCTCTTTATTTTATAATCAGAAAAAAGGTACTGTTTAAATAATGTCAAGGTTGAGTGCCAAAACAAATGAAGCTAGCAAATCTGAAATAAAGCCAACACTCTCTTCTTTTCTCAGAGTGATATTAAAAAAAGAGAAAGCTGAAGCTGGAACAGGGAGAAACAACAGTCAAAACATGGTAAACAGAGTGGAGTAATATTCAGAAAAAAAATGGAGCAATAAGTAAACAATTACAACATCAATTTGATCTTTTAAAAATGTGTTCACTGAATTTCTTGGGGAAAAATTCAGAGGAGTTGTAAGTTTTGGATTAGTAGCTTTAAATGGGAAAGCTGATGATCCCATTAGCTCTGGGTGCTATATAAAGAAGGAAGAAAAGAAAAGCCTGTGCTGAATACTTCATTGTGTATGGGATCATTAAAAAGTAGAGATAAAAAGAAGAGTCAATGAAGGGGAAAAGAAGCCATGGGAGATGAGGCTAATTCCAATTTATATTAAAATACCTTTCACTAAAGGTAAAAAGGAAAGGCCTGATGCTGCCCTATGGTACACAATACTCTCCAATATGCATTCTGTAAACACAGGTGCTTCACTGGAAATTTCCTTCCTGCATGATATTTGAAGATGTGCAATTACAGGAGATCAACCATGAGCATTCATACTGGAGCAAAACCTCTTGAAATGCATGTATATTCATGTATATGTCATACAAGACATCTTATCCTGGATTTCATACCTGACTCCTCTTACAGCTAAAATACTATAAAATTAATTATTTAAATCTTCTGGCAGAGGCCTCAATTTTTGACAGTGACTTCTCACTTCTGTGGTTGGTAGATATCTATGTCCTGGTCCAGCCCTGGATGATATGCTATCATAAAGCCCTTGCAGAGACCCAAATTAAATTTTCAATCATGATTACTTAGTGTGATTATTCCGTCAGTGTGAGCTCACTTCAGTCACTGGACAAAGAATCCATGTTCCTTTCAAAATACACATGGCTTATCTACAGTTCAACTTTCTGACACAGACAGGACTTGGTTGGAATTGACAGGCTGTGGTCAATGGGTTTGATCATCATCCATGCAAACTTGCACATGTGTTGCTTGTTGCAGTCCTTTTGCCAGTATATCACATTCCTACGATTTAGATTTGCTCCGGCACACGCGTCATACCACCAGCCTCCCCCCGGAATGCCATTGTGTTCCAATTTAGCACAATTCTGAAAGTAATTGTCATTGTCTCTGTCCTTGGTGGTGAACTTCTGGTTGTCATGGAGATAAGCTTCTGTGTCCAGGGTCAGAGCATCAGTGGCGTTGCCTTTGTATAGACCAACCCTGATTCGGTATTGAGACTCCTCATCTTCAATAAGGAATGGTTCGTACTGTCCCCATTTGATTTCAGCGTTTAGATTTACAAGTTTAACTCCAAGTATATATTGCACGGAGCTGCTAGTTAACTGATGCATATATTCATTTCCTAACCAGTGGTTGTCATGAACAGAGCCAAATCCATATTTGTAATCCTGCCAGGTCCTATCAAAGTCGACAGTACTATTGGCTGTAATGTGCTGGATTACTGTCCAGCCACCATCCTGCATGTTACAAGAAACAACAATTGGGTCTTCCTTTGGTTGGATGATGTAAAGACCATCTCTGGAATTTCCTTTGGAGCGCTGAAAAATCTGAAAGCAATCCCTTGGATAGTCTGAGTAGGAAAAAAAAAAAAAAAATTAAAGCAATTTCTGTTCAAATAGTAGATTTTAGATATTGAACTCTGTCCTTCAGAGTGACTGAATGATTGCTTTTGGACTGGAAGCTGACTCTGACTTTATCCCAGCCGGTGGGCACCTATTCAGCTAAACGAGGAAGATTTCAGGGCAGAACATGCAGGAAACATTCAGAAATTCAAAAAAGGGTTTCTTACCCTGTCATACAACAGAAGTGTGATTTTGCATTTATGACAGAAATATGGTTGAAAAGCCAAAAGTTAGGTACAGACCCTTCCTTTTCCTCCTGTGTTCTTCCAGTTTGAGTAGTCATCAAGTTTGCAATTCCCTGTGCCATATGTTGGACCATTGTGTTTAATTACTAGAGCTAGCCTTATCCTCAACAAATAAATCTAATTTCTCTTTAACTAATTTCACTTCAGGGATCTGTAACATTAAATTCCAATAAGTATGCTATGTGTTCATTAATAAAAGGGAGATATTAAAGCACATTTCTTGCTAATACAAAACTTATAAACATCTGAGGATTTTCTTAGGAGCAGTTCTTGTCACTCAAACTCCAGGCTAAATCTTACCACTGATTTGCAGGTAGAACTACAGTGCTGTGCAGTGCTGAACACCAATATGAGGAAAATAGGTGAAAGTGCTTTTCCACTTTGTTGCTTATCCAGTAGACTCAGAGAGTAATAAAAATGGCATATAAGGCTTGGAATGACCGTCTTTGTTGGGCTGAAATATATATACTGTGTTTTTTAAATGTAACTTGCTTATAAGGTAACTTCTTGCAATAGTGTAGTATCAAGCATTTCTGAGACTAAGGCAAAATGCTCTGCTTTTTACAATTGATTGTGAGACTTCTAAGAGCCAGAATATAATTTATTTAAATATACATTTATGTATGTATGAATTTGTATATAGAGAATTCCTTTTGTAGGGAAGGATGTTATTCAATGTCTGTTCTGTTACTCAGAAACATGCTTATGAATTGAAATCACTCCCTTCTCCATAGAGTTGAAAGGCATGTCATTATGTCATTATACTATGGAATATGTGTAATTTATATTTAATAAAAACTTGACAATTTTAATATCTCTATGAGAAAAATTCCTACAGACCACCTGTGATGTAAAATGACAGTTCTTCAAACCTATGAAATCCTCTGTTCTGTCCTGACAATGACTGATAGACATTTAGATACTGTATTTAGAACTTAATTTTTTTCTTTTGGGAAACTGGGATAATTCAGGAAAAGTATGGCAAGATATCCTAATTTTTTTTTCAAAAAATTGCCAAAAAACAATTAAGGAAAAATATTTCCAAAGATAAGAATGTAAAATAAAAGCTGAGAAAAAAAACTCTTCTCTGCCTAAATCACTGACCAGAGAGCCCCTGCTGTCCCTTTTACTGAACACATTGTTTTTCTTTTCCTGAATAGAAGAACAGAGTCTGAAAAGAGTCATTGTATGGTCTCGTGACCAACAGATAAAAAGTACACTGACCAGTTTGGTTAGTGTAAAACAAACAAACAAAAAAAGCCTCCAACTTTCTGGAAAGAGAAAGGGACCACGAGTGACTATTTTATGTCAGTGACTACTGGTCATGTAGAGAATTATATCATGCAGTCTTCTTCACAGAATTATTAAATTTCTTCTCTTCCAACTGGAAAGCGTAACTGTCACTACTGTGTTAGAAATACTCATCTGGTTCCCAAGCTAATTTTATTACTGTCCACTGTCCATCTTTTTCTTTCTTGTGTCATGTTGTCCTTTAGTTAAATAGTGCTTCTTCCTGGGTAATAAACTCTGATGTACCATGAGGACAACTACATTTTTAATCAGCCTTTGTTTTGTTAGGGTAAATTCTGTTAGGATAAATAAGTTCTTTTATTATTTAGTGTAAGATAAATCTGTTCTTTAATTGTCTTAGTAGCTTTTCTTCACCTCTTCACATTAATCTGCTAGAATGTGGGTAAAATTTGCACACAGTATTGCAGATGGCCTTATATAGTGCCACTGATTCTTCCCAAGTCTTATTAAAAACATTTCTGTTGATATATTCTAGGATTGCATTTGTATTGCTTAGTTTTCTTTAATCTAGAGTTTGGTCTTTGAATCTTTGTAACTGATAAGGTCCTCACCTTGCAGTAAAACCTAGAATTTTGTACTTTATTTTTCATCCTAATGGTATTACTTAAGAACATCTGATTTATTTTTTTTTTGTGTAATATTCTGATATTTTGTATTGGTATTTCTCTATTTCATATTATCATTAAATTTTATCAGCGTATTCCTATTTTTGCATTAGTATACTTAATAAGAATACTGAAAAGATAATTTACAAGTAAATACTTCCAGTCTCCCCTTGACATTATGGTTTACTTTTCTACCCAAGTCATTGTAATTTTCTTTTCGATCTCTACTGAAATTATAATGTAACCCTGCCTTCTCTGATTTAATATTGTATGAAGTATGGTATCATAGGCTTTGTAGAAGTCCAGGTGGACTAAATCTTTTAAATACTATTATTCATAGTAACAGTATTGTGTTAAATATAGTCTTTTATATTTGATATTCAGAAGATTATTGGTACTTCTAAGCCACTCAAGACAGATTTGCAGGAGTATATAGTCTTTCCAAGGTCTTACTTTTACGCCTTTCATTGCCTAATAGAATCTACAGCCATGAATAGAATACTTTAAATCTCAATACTATCTGCATGACATTATTAAATATCCTGAAAGAGCAGAACTGTGTACATGACTCTGTATCCCAGTTGCTAAAGCATTCCCCTGGTAGACATAGCCTGACCCCAGACCTGATCCCATGATTTTACAGAATATTTAAGTGATTTATATAGTGATATCCACGCCAGCAATATATACAATGACATTTGTATTTGCTCGTCTCAGTGAATATTATTCATGCAAAATAGAACACCTTCTACAGACATATAATGAGAAAATCATTTAGGCTAATTGTTACAAGATTCATTTGGAAAGTGAATTTTATAAACCCTCAAGTGCCATCAGGCAGAGGAGGAAAATTAATCAATCCCACTACTCTTTTTGTGTACATTTTATGTGGGATCTACTCTGGTAAATGTATTAGAAAACCTACAAATATGGACCTTGCAAGCTAGATAGGCAGAAGGATGCCTCAGTTGGGATTTAGGTACTGAAGTGTCAGGTGTAATCTAGATATGATTGTCCTAGAATAAGTCTTCAAATGCCACAAAATATTTTTTTACAAAAACACTGTTAATTTCTCTTGAATTAGATGGCAGCTGAGCAAGGAAGGCTTTTAAAGAATCTGGACTTTGGGTCAGGATATGTTCATATTGCAAAGTATTTTTGCAGAGCTAACTTTCAAATACGTTGGCTGACAATGTTACAGCAAAGCAATAAAGTAAAACACAGCATGCATCCAGACCACTCACTCTCTTTGTGAGTACCTTTTTCATTGCTGTTACCCAGTCTCTCATAGCCTCTTTGGGGTAGAAGGTGCGCATTAGCCAAGACCACTGTCTCTTTGGTGCTCACTGACACAGCGCAATGGGAGAGCAAGAACAGAATAAATCCTGATGAGCTCTTCAACAGCATCTTCCTTCCAAGTCAGTCCTCCTGCAGCAATTCAGAACTGTTACACAGACTGGAATTGAAATGGAAAGATTTATGACTTTTAGTATGAAAGTCCTGAAGGAGAAAGGTATTGAAAGACCTAGCTTCAATATAATGAGCCTCTGCCAAAAACAATTTCTCCCGTATTTCAAGGGCCTCTCCTTTTCCTGATGTCTCACACCCTATTTCCAACTAGTTATTCCTCTGACACAGAGCCCTGTGCTGTGACACTTAGAATGTCTCTCACCTCTGTCACATTGTGCTATGCTGGGCAATGAAACGTAATGTAATTTTGTGTGTGACAAAAAGCCATAGAAAGTAATGTAATGACAGAAGAAAAACCACGTATTTATCAGGATTGAATTTTGTTTATTCCCCAAGTCCAAACTGTAGTGAAATAGAGGCACCAATGGTTGAACTGGCAGAAACAGTCACGCTGGCTCTGCTAACTGTATGTAGTTCAAACTGTACTCAAAGACATGGTTTTCCAAGTGCTGGGAATACTTCCATACACTGGAGAACTCACTTCAACACATCTTGACTATGATTTTTATGAATTTTCATCTACAGGTTTATATAATAGATCACAGATTTAAATCAGATTGGAAAAAAAAAAAGCTCAATAAACAGAGCAAAAAGAACTTGCAGCCTCTTCAAAACCCACAAGGGTTCAATATATTGAATCAAACCAGTTTTGAGTCTCATTTTGTCCTCCTCTTAGGGTTATACACCTAGTAACCCTCCATCCAACATAGCAAGAAGGCTTAGGTTATTACTGGACTAAATCCTGGGGTCCTCACTTAGGCAAATCCCAGCTTGACTGAAGAGGAATTTCTATATCAACAACAGCTTAGACTGAATCAGGATAACAAATGTTTCCCATACTCTCACAGGACACAATTACTTAGACTCTAGCCAAACTATTTTAATTCATTTTATTTTATTTTAGGACTGAGCTCCCCACAGTGGCTTTGATGATAGGAGAAAATAGATCTAGTAAGCAGCTCTTCGGTCAGAGTTTATTTCCTGACAGCGTCAGCACAGAGTCTACAGAGGCCAGTACCCTTCTCCACAGTGGTTTATGTTGCAACAGAGCCACATTCCTTATAAATCTAATGACTTAGCAGCAGATTCAGCAAACAGTTTTCCAGAGTGAAAAAATATGCAGCACATTTTTTTTTAAATGTCCAAGATAAATCATTGTAATAAAGTTCAGGTTGGAGAGTTAGTTTTTATACCTAGCATACATAAACCAGCAAAACAGAATTTTCTACTCTACCTAAAACTATTCAGTAATAATTCTGATTCACTATTAACATACAATTTGCTGTTTTATGCAAAGTTGGCCATTTGACATTGTGATTGTAATAAACTGGAAAATTACGTTCCATGAAATTCAGCACAGGATTTCCCTTAAAGCGTTGAAGTTCTGCTCATTCCCACTGTCAAGTATCCTTTCCCCTGAAAGCTTCTATTATTGTTGCTATAATTAAATATTGTATTATAAATTACTTAAAATCAAAATCTGACCCACAAGCGTCACTAAACTTCAGGAAATCTGTACTTGGATCTGGAGTTAATTTTTTAGCTGTTTTGTTTTTCTTTTAGCATTTTTGAGTGAGTCAGTCTTTTTTCTTCCCTCATATTTACACATTGAAATGATTTACAGATCCATTTAGTTCCAGAATAGAACTTGATATTATAAATTATTAAGAAAGCAACTAAGGAAAACAGCACTAGGCAAGCACCTTACCTCTTTCAAGTGAAGCTTGGCAAAGAAAAACGTACACAAATGAATAAGCTCATTCTCTACAGTTGCACTTTGCCTGCTACTTAAGTCCAGGTGAATAAATCAGCTCCAACACGCTATCTCAAATGCAGCAGAACTGCATCTTCATTATTTCACACTGTGCGCTTACTCTGGTGGACTTTGCTCTGATATATTATACTTGCAAGTAAGTGTGTATGAATTATAAAGTACAAAGTTCTTCCGTAAGTATTAAAACAACATAGTAACTAAATTAAATTTCCTTGATGAACGAACAGACATTGTGATGGAGAATCACAACGAGGTTTTAGTTCAGAAAATCACTTATGTTTCTTAAATACACACAGGCAGATGCTCAAATTTACTATGTCGTTTTGCATAACTGAATTAACTAGATGCTACACTGCTAGTCATATTTAAAATTGCATAGAGACAACTCGAGTTTTAAGTATTAGGAATAAACCAACCATAAACCTTGTTGTTACCTCATGTTTTAATATGAATGAATCCGAAGCAGTGCCTCAGAGCTATAAAAATGGCAGGGGGGGAGGGAAGCAGAATAGCTGGTCAACAGGTTTCTATTTCAGCTTATTTGGATTAACAAGACTTAATTAACATTAATTCAGGTCAAAACTGTAATGAATTAGAGGAATTAATTGTTGCTGTATATTTGAAAGTTGGACTGTCTATCTGCATGGCCTTTAGATGATGTCTAATCTAGCATTTACCCTTTTCAGGAGGATTCAACCCTTAAGTTTTTGTGCTCTTTGATCCAGCCTGCAACCCACTTTGATCAGATTCCATCCCTGAAACAAGCCACAATTAAAATTGATGGAGCATTTAAGTCCTGTGCAAGCTCTGAGGATCTGTACTTTGCATAATTTCTGTTCTTCAATAATTCATCCTCAGTGAAAGCACAACATGTGAGGATTTGTAGTTCATGCACAATTAAATAAATACACATAATGAATGTTTATGAGAAGATTTGCTTGTAATATTTAAAACTCAGTGATATTCTCTTAATTTTTAAAGTACAAGCAACACTTTATTATACATGAGGATGTCCACAGGGTGTCAGGACAGTATCTTTTCCCTGACACTGGTCAGTAGCAGAGCTACAGGGAAAAGTTTAAGATCACATTCTCTCTGCTTTTAGCATTATGCAGCTCAGGGAATTTCTGATATCTGTATGTTCGACATACCTAATTTCTGGTTAGTACCAACCTTTATAAATCTTGGCTAAAGACATGAAAATACTGTATTGTAGCTTATGAAATAATAAAAGTGCTTTGAACAGATACAGATCTTGTTGAAACAGTATGCTAGGAAAGGGCAGGAGAAGGTACCTTTCCATTCTGTCTATATTCATACACTCTAGGAAACACCATTGACTTTAGTGGTATTTATTGATAGGTCTCATGTCACCCTGATATAAATTGGGGTACCTCTGTTTTGTGCCTTTGATTTTCCATCATTGTTTATCTCCTCCGCCGTCTTTCCATTTTTCTTCATTTTCTTGGTATTTGCTCCTCTTTGTTGATTTCCAAACTTTTATCAGAGCTGGCAGAGCAGAAGTGAAGTGGGAAGCATTTAATTAGAAGAGAGAAGAAGGGCAACAGCATTCATTCACTCGTGCTCAGAAAGGCATCTGTTTCTGTAGATGAAAACTTTGAAAAACAATGAAAATCATTACATATCTCTCTCTGCTCTTGATCAAGTATTTCAGTCCTGAAAATTATACACTGATCTTAAGGTAGGACTACTTTATATTGGTATGGTTTGGTCGTATACAGATTTCAAAATAATGCATTACTATAATGACTTATTGTTAGCCATGTTAATTAAGTAAGACACTTAGTTTCTCAGACCAATGACCACATATTCCTTCTCTACAATATGCTGAAGTTTTAATTATCCCTCTGATTCTGCTCAGCTTTAACTAGCAAGCATTCTTTTGAATTTTTGCAATGCAGACTCTCCTATGTGGAAAGTCTCTTTACAAGTTCTCTGTATTTTAACAACTCAAGGCACAACCTTGCAAAGGAAGAATTTGACAGATTGATCAATTTACTGCTTCATACAGCTCTGAAGTCAGTTGCAAAGACAATCTGGCTACTATATTGCAACTGATCAGACTCTGTGTCTGATCAGTTATGATTTTTCTGATATGAAAAATACCCATATCTAACCTATATAATGAAAACCATCACTTCCAGCAAGGTAAAAGTAGTATTAATACAAGCTTAGTAGTCTGGATAATGATGTCAGTAAGTGCCAGTAAATATTATAGAATCATAGAATTGTTTAGGTTAGAAAATACCTTTAAGATCATTGAGTCCAATCATTAACACTGCCAAGTCCATCACTAAACCATGTCCCTAAGCACCACATCTACATGTCTCTTAAATATCTCTGGGGTGGTGACTCAACCATGTCCCTGGGCAGCCTGTTCCAATGCTTGGCTACTCTTTCAGTGAATAAATTTTTCTTAATATCCAATCTAAACCTCCTCTGGGGCAACTTGAGGCCATTTCCTCTCATCCTATTGCTTGTTACTTGGGAGAAGAGACCCAACACCCCCCTCACTACAACCTCCTTTCAGGTAGTTGTAGACAGCTATAAGATGTCAGCCTCAGCCTCCTTTTCGCCAGGCTAAACAACCCCTTTTCCCTCAGCTGTTCCTCATAAGACTTGTGCTCTAGACCCTTCACCAGCTTCGTTGCCCTTCTCTGGACACACTCCAGCACCTCAACGTCTTTCTTATAGTGAGGGACCCAAAACTGAACACAGTATTCGAGGTGCAGCCTCACTGGTGCTGAGTGCAGGGGGACAATCACTTCCCTAGTGCCTCTGACCACACTATTTCTGATACAAGCCAGGATGCTATTGGCCTTGGCCACCTGGGCACACTGCTGGCTCATATTCAGCCAGCTGTTGATCAACACCCCAGGTCCTTTTCTGCCAAGCAGCTTTCCAGCCACTCTTCACCAAACCTGTAGTGTTGCACAGGGTTGTTGTGACCCAGCTGCAGGACCCGGCACTGAACCTCATACAGTTGGCCTCAGCCCATCAATCCAGCCTGTCCAGATCCCCCTGTAGAACCTTCCTACCCTCCAGCAGATTGTGTTTCCTCCCACATCAAATAAAGGATGGAAATTCTCCTCAGCCCTCCTTTTGTTGCTAATGTATTTATAGAAATATTTTTTATTGTCTCTAATGGCAGTAGCCAGATTAAGTTCTAGCTGGGCTTTGGTCCCTTTAATTTTCTCCCTGAATAACCTCACAACATCCTTGTAGTCCTTCTGAGTTGCCTGCCCCTTCTTCCAAAGGTCATAAACTCTCTTTTTTTTACCTGAGTTCCAGAAATAGCTCTCTGTTTAGCCAGGCTGGTCTTCTTCCCCATGGGCTCATATTTCAGCACATGGGGAGGGCCTGCTCTTGTGCCTTTAATATTTCCTTCTTGCAAGAATGTCCATCCTTCCTGGACTCCTTTGACCTTCAGGACTGCCTCCCAGGGGACTCTGTCAACCAGACTCCTAAACAGGCCAAAGTCTGCTTTCCAGAAGTCCAAGGTAGCAGTTCTTCTAACCCCGCTCCTTACTTCTCCGAGAATCGAAAACTCTATCATTTTGTGATCACTATGTCCAAGACAGCCTCCATCATTACAGGAAAGGCTTTGACACAGACTAGCAACTTGTGTACCAAGGGTTTTCAAAAGGCTTGAGATGGGTGATTTATGGCTTTGTATTGTGGTCAGAAACATGTAAAATTGGTACCTTTTATTCAATAATCTTGTTTAGCTTACCAGGGAACCTGAGACAAAGTTCTAACAAGGCAAAACACATAAAACATATCAAAAAAGGTCTCACTGAGTATCCTTCTGAAAGAAGTTTTATGGGTGCACAGCACAAGCGATTGCTTTGGGGAAAAAATTCCCACAAAAACAACAACAAAAAAGCCCAACAAAATACAAAAACCCAAACAACAAAACCAGGCCATAGAAATACTCTGCAACTTTGAGTGACTTTGAATTGCTTTGCAACCTTGGCTAAATGCACTTTGGTATCTTTGTATAGGATCAGTAACAAAAAAAATGTGCGTAACAGTTTTCACTTGTTCTTGAACTTCTGAGCTGGCAATGGCATATGAAGTGTGTGTTTTGTCTGACAACACAGAAAGCAGTTATTAACTGCTGAAACACACTGCACACAAGACTATTTTCAATACAGCTTCTAAATCTCTTTTTATACATTCATTATTTGTAAGATGAACCATTACTTGGGAAATAAACCAAGGTATATATTTTTGGCTGAATGTAAAACAAAACAAATGCATCCCTCTAAGAAACATTTGACTTTTCAAATGTTCAGCAACTTTTTTTTCAGATTTCTTTATGAAAATATTCCAAGGCCAGAAGTAAACACTAAAAAAATATTCTTCATGTCTTCCTGTTGAACCATAGACTAAATTCTAAAGGCACAGGAACTTAAGTGAGTTGAAAAGGGTTCACTTTCAACAGAAACACTGAAGTAGGACCTAACTTGAAAAATACATCCAAATCCATCATCATGGAAGACACTGGAAAATAATTGTTTGGTTAGCTGACGGATAGG